>NC_139148.1:47086420-47697861 GCF_964270905.1 Leucopleurus acutus | reverse complement strand
CTTATTTCAATTGGTGTAATACGTTCTAGGTCCATCCGTGTGGACACAAATGGCAGTATTTCATTTTTTACAGATGGTTGAATAGCATTTTATTGTGTATATATACAAAGGAATGTTATTCATATCTTCTTTATTTATTCATCCATCCATGGACACTTAGGTTGCTTCAATATCTTGACTATGATAAATAAGTTTGCAATGAGCATAGGGGTGCATATATCTTTTCAAATTAGTATTTTCTTTTTTTTTCAAATAAATACCCAGGAGTGAATTGCTGGATTTTATGGTAGTTCTATTTCTAATTTTAAAGGAACAATCATACTGTTTTCCATAGTGGCTGAATTAATTTATATTCCCCCCAACAGTGCGTGAAGGTTTCCTTTTATCCACATCCTCATCAACACTTGTTATTCCTGTCTTTTTTATAATAGCCATTCTGACAGAGTGAGGTAATATCTCATTGTGGTTTTGATGTGCATTTCCCTGATGTTTAGTGATATTGAGCATCTTTAAATGTGCATGATTGTAATATAGGAAGAACAGAACTAACATCATGTTGAAACTGCCTCCCTCATTCTTCAGCTTATATTTTCTATAACTTTAGCCCTGCACATAAAGAGTTAAATATTAGAAAAAAGTTGTTTGTGTTCAAATAGCTCATTAAGTTTCCTGAAGAAAGTTTCCATCTCACAGTCCTGGGTTAGATATGGTTACTACTTGTAGATAAGTTAACTTTCAGTCCAGAAATCTTGCTAATAAGCAAAATTAAGAATGGTAAAGTAAAAATAACTGCTAATAACTTGAAGCTTTTGCAGAAGCCTTGAGTGCCAGCCTACATGAGAAACCACAAGAACAAAGAAATGTCCTGCTTCCCTTGAAGGCCAGGTGTCTCCAAGAAGTCTGCACTTGGCTTTTACCTTTTAATCTTGAACCTTCCCACTTCCCCTTTCCCTTAACATAAAAGAAGCCTGAATTCTATTCTGAGTTAAGATTTTTTTTAGGACATTAGTCCACCATCTTCTCAGTTTGCTGGATTTCTGAATAAAGTCACTATTCCTTGCCCATATAGGCCTATTGTGTGGTGAGCAGTATGAGCTTAGGCTCAGTGACATGATGACCATACATATGTCTTCTTTGGAAAAATGTCTGTTCAGGTCCACTGCCTATTTTCTACTTGTTATTTTTGTTATTTTTTTCTTATATTAAGATATATAAGTTCTTTTTAAAAATTATTTATTTATTTGGCTGTGTTGGGTCTTTGCTGCTGCGTGCAGGCTTTCTCTAGTCACAGCGAGTGGGGGTTACTCTTCGTTGCAGTGCACAGCCTTCTCACTGTGGTGGCTTTTCTTGTTGAGGACTACGGGGTCTATGTGTGCAGACTTCAGTAGTTACAACACGCAGGCCCTAGCATGTGTGGGCTTCAGTAACTGGCTCGTGAGCTCAGTCGTTGTGGTGCACAGGCTTAGTTGCTCCATGGTATGTGGGATCTTCCTGGACTAGGGATCGAACCCGTGTCCCCTGCATTGGCAGATGGATTCTAAAACACTGTGCCACCAGGGAAGTCCCAAGATATATAAGTTCTTTATGTATTTTGTATATTACCCTTTACAGGAGATATGATTTACAAAACCATTCAGTAGGTTGCCTTTTCGTTTTGTTGACAGTTTCCTTCACTGTGTAAAACCTTTCTAGTTTGATGTAGCCCCATTTGTTTATTATTTTATTTTATTTTATTTTTAACAGTGTTGAATTTTTAAATCTTTTTAAAACTTATAAAAGATTCAGGTGTAGAGAATTATAATTCAACATTGATATACACTACAAAGTGATCACCATCACAAGGCTTGTTGCCATCCATCGCCATACAGTCAATCCCCTTCACCTATTTCACCCACCTCCCCATCCCCCTCCCCTCTGGTAACCATTGATTTGTTCTCTGTACCTATAAGTTGTTTTTATTTTATATTGTTTGTTCATTTTTAAAAATTTTTATTGGGCTATAGTTGATTTACAATGTTGTGTTAGATTCAGGTGTACAGTAAAGTGAATCTGTTATACATATATCCACTCTTTTTTAAGATTCTTTTCCCATTTGGGCCATTATAGAGTATTGAGTAGAGTTCCTATTCCTTTATTTATTTATTTTTGTGGTACGCGGGCCTCTCACTGTTGTGGCCTCTCCTGCTGCAGAGCACAGGATCCAGACACGCAGGCCCAGCAGCCATGGCTCACAGGCCCAACTGCTCCACAACATGTGGCATCCTCCCAGACCGGGGCATTAACCCATGTCCCCTGCATCAGCAGGTGGACTCTCAACCACTGTGCCACCAGGGAAGCCCCCATTCGTTTATTTTTGATATTGTTGCCCTAGCCTGAGCAAAAAGGCCCAAAAAATATCACTAAGACTGATGTCAAAGAGCTTACTGCCCATGTTTTCTTCTAAGAGTTTTATGGTTTTTGGTCTTGCATTCAAGTCTTTCTTTTAAAAATTAATTTTATTGGAGTATAGTTGTTTTACAATGTTGTGTTAGTTACTGCTGTACAGCAAAATGAATCAGTTATACATACACATATATCCCCTCTTTTTTAGATTTCCTTCCCATTTAGGTTACCACAGAGCATTTAGTAGAGTTCCCTGTACTATACAGTAGGTTCTCATTAGTTACTTATTTTATACATAGTAGTGTATATATATCAACATATATACATTCAAGTCTTTGCATACATATGTGCCTTCAAGTCTTTAAACCATTTTGAATTTTCTTTTGTATATGGTGTAAGATAGTGGAACCATCTCACTCCTTAGCAAGTATCTGTCCAGTTTTCCCAATATCATTTGTTGAAGAGAACGTTTTTCTCCATTGTATATTCCTGTCTATTTCGCCATAGATTAATTGATCATATGTGCGTGGGTTTTATTTCTGGGCTCTCTATTCTGTTCCATTGATCTGTTTTTGTGCTGATACCACACTGCTTTGATTACTACAGCTTTGAAGTATAGTTTAAAGTCAGGGAGAGTGATACCTCAAGCTTTGTTTTCTTTCTCAATATTGTTTTGGCTGTTCAGGATCTTTTGTGGTTCCATAACAATTTTTGTATTCTTTATTCTAGTTCTGCGAAAAATGCCATTGGTAAATTGATAGGAATTGCACTGAATTTGTAGATTGCTTTGGGAAATATGGACATTTTAACAGTATTAATTCTACTAATCTAGGAGCACAATATATCTTTCTATTTATTTGTGTCATCTTCAATGTCTTTCCTTAATGTCTTATAGTTTTCAGAGTATGTGTCTTGCACCTCTTTCATTAAATTTATTCTTATGAATTTTATTCTTTTTTATGCAACTTTAAATGGGATTTTTCTCTTATTTCAAGTTATGGCCTTTTCTTATCTGCTTAAAAAAGTCCCTTTAACATTTCCTGTGAGGCCAATTCAGTGATTATAAACTCCATTATTTTTTGGTTGTCTGGGAAACTCTATTCCTCTTTTTCAATTTTGAATGATAAACTTGCCAGATAGAGCAATCTTGGTTATGTTTCTTTTTTTTGTTACTTTAAGTCCTTTGAATATATCATACAACTCCCATTGGCCTGCATAGCTTCTGCTGACAAATATGCTGATAGTCTTATTGGGATTTCCTTATACATAACTAGTTGTTTTTCTCTTTCTGCTTTTAAAATTCTCTCTTTAGCTTTAAATTTGACATTTTTTAATCATACTGTGTCTTGGTGTAGATCTCCGTGGGTTCATCTTATTTGGGGTTTTCTGTACTTTCTGGACTTCCATGTTTGTTTCCTCCCCCAGGTTAAGGAAATTTTAAATCATCATTTAATTTTTTATAATTTATTTATTTATTTTTGGCTGCATTGGGTCTTTGTTGTGGTGAGTGGGCTTCTCATTGTGGTGGGTTCTCTTGTTGTAGAGCACAGGCTCTAGGCATGTGGGCTTCAGTAGTTGTGTCATGCAGGCTCAGTAGTTGTGGCTCACTGGCTCTAGAGCACAGGCTCAGTAATTGTGGCCCATGGGCCCAGTTGCTCTGCGGCATGTGGGATCTTCCCAGACCAGGGATCGAACCCATGTCCCCTGAATTGGAAGGCGGATTCTCAACCACTGTGCCACCAGGGAAGCCCTAAATCATTATTTTTAAAAATAATTTTTGTACCCCGTTTTCTCTTTTTTCTCCTTCTGAGACACTTATCATGGGAATCTTAGTACACTTTCTGTTGTCCCAGAATTTCCTTAAACTATCTTATTTATTTATTTGCTCTTCTGATCAGAAGATTTTCACTATCTTGTCTTCCAGATCACTGATCCATTCTGTATCATCTAATCTGTTGTTGATTCCCTCTAGTGTATTCTTCATTTCAGTTATTGTATTTTTCAGCTCGGATTGGTTCTTCTTTATATTTTTTAACCCTTTCTTGAAGTTCTCTCTGGGTGTATCTATTTGACTGATTTCAGTGAGCATCCTTATGATCATTGCATGGAATTTTTAATCACATGGATTACTTATCCTCATATCTGTAGGGTATTTTCTGAGGCGCTGTTGTGTTATTTCCTTTGAAACATATTTCTCCTTTCCCTCATTTGGCTTGGCTCTCTGTATTTGTTTCTATGTATTAGGCAAAACTGCTACCTGTTTCATGTGTGAAGGAGCAGCCTGTGTAGGTGATGATACTTATCATTCAAAACTGCCCTAGCTCTAAGTTTCTCAAATCTTGGTGGTTGTCTAAATCACCTGATTTATACTTATATGGTCCTCTTGTTGAGGGTGTGCCAAGATCTGTCAGTGTTCCAAGGGGAAGAATTTTATTTTGCACCTAGTTTCAGATGGATTGAAAGCCAGACTCTCAGGCAGAAGCTTTTAAAGTATGCAGATAAAACAGAGAGAGAAAAGAGGGTGGAGTAGAAGGAGCTTCAGCTGACCTCCTCTCATGGGCACACCAAATTCACAACTAATTGCTGAATAAACATCAATAAAAAAGACTGAAATCTACTAAAAGTGACATTCTACATCCAAAGACATAAAGAAGAAACCACAAGACAGTAGGAAGTGTGCACTCACAATACAATCAAATCCAATACTCCCCTGGTGGGTGACACACAAACTGGAGAATAATTATATCACAGAATTACTCCCACAGGAGTGAGAGCTCTGAGACCCACGTCAGGTTCCCATCCTGGGGATCTGGCATCAGTAAGAGGAACCCCCAGATAATTTCTCTTTGAAGGCCAGTGGGTCTTAACTGCAGAACCTCCACGGGACTGGGGGAAACAGACAATCCACACTTAAAGGGTGCACACAAAATCTCGCATGCACCAGGACCCAGGGCAAAGGCAGTAACTTCTCAGGAACCAGGGCCAGACCTACCTGCTTGTCATGAAGTGTGTCCTGGGGAAGCAGGAGGCAGCTGTGGCTCACCACGGGGACATAGACACTGATGGTGGAAATATTGGGGAGTATCCATCTGCATGAATTCTCACTGGAGGCTGACATCTTGCTTCAGTCACTAGCACCAAGACGTGGCCCCACCCACCAGCTTGTAGGCTCCAGTGCTGGGATCTGTCTTCCAGTTCCTCAGGCCAGACAAACAACAGGGCAGGAGCACAAACCCACCAATCAGCAGACAGGCTACCTAAAGACTTCCTGAGACCAGAGCCACCTCTAGGCATGTCCTTTGACATGACCCTGCCAACCAGAGAGCCAAGAGTCAGCTCCATCCACTGGTGGGTAAGCAATGGCCTCTCCCACCAGGAAGCCTGCAAAAGCCTCTAGACCAGCCTCACCCACCAGGGGGCAGACAACAGTAGCAAGAAAAATATGATCCTGAAGCCTGCAGAGCGGAGTCTGCAGACACAGAAATTTAGACAAAATGAGAGGCAAAGGTTGTTCCAGAAGACAGAACAAGATTAAACCCCAGAAGAACCACTAAGTGAAGTGGAGATAGGGAATCTATCCAAGAAGGAGTTCAGAGTAATGATCATAAGTATGATCCAAGAGCTCAGGAAAAGAACGAATGCAGAGAGAGAAGTTACAAAAAATTTTTTTTAAAAAAGAGAAAATGTAAAGA
Source organism: Leucopleurus acutus (assembly GCF_964270905.1). Classification (NCBI taxonomy): domain Eukaryota; kingdom Metazoa; phylum Chordata; class Mammalia; order Artiodactyla; family Delphinidae; genus Leucopleurus; species Leucopleurus acutus. Next base: position 47,691,787 of record NC_139148.1, on the reverse strand, counting down.
ACAACCAAACAGAGTTGAAGAACACAATAACTGAAATGAAAAATACACTATTTATTCTGCTATTGAAGGAATCAATAGCAGAATAAATTAGGCAGAAAAAAGAATCAGTGAGCTGGAAGACAGATTGGTGAAAATCACTGCCATGGAACAGAATACAAAGAAAAAAAGAAAGAAAAGAAAGGACAGTTTAAGAGACCTCTGGAACAACACCAAACACATTAACATTTGCATGGTAGGGGTCCCAGAAGGTAAAGACAGAAAGAAAGGGACTGATATGAAGAGATATTAGCTGAAAACTTTCCTAACATGGGAAAGTAAACAGTCACCCAAGTCCGGGAAGCACAGAGAGTTCCATATAGGATTAACTCAAGGAGGAATATGCCAAGACACATATTAATTGAATTGACACAAAATTAAAGATAAAAAGAAAACATTAAAAGCAACAAGGGGAAAGCAACAAATAACATAAAAGGGAACTCCCCTAAGTCTCTCAGCTGATTTTTTTTCAGCAGAAACTTCAGGCCTTAAGGGAGTGGCATAATATCTTTAAAGTGACGAAAGGGAAAAACCTCCACTGAGAATATTCTACTCAGAGATTAGCTCAAGATGGAAGAATAAAAGGCGTGTGCTCAACCCTTTCCAATGAAAACACCAAAATCACAACTAACTGCTAAATGACCATCAACAACAAAATGCCTGAACCTACCAAGAAGTATAGCCTACATCCAAAGACAAAGAAGAACCCACAATGAGATGGTAGGAGGAATGCAATCAAGATAAAATCATATCCCATACGAACTGGGTAGGCATTCCACAAACTGGAAAACAATTATACCACAGAAGTTATCCCACAGCAGAGAAAGTTCTGAGCCCCATGTAAGGCTTTCCAGCCTGGGGGTTTGGCAATGGAAAGAGGAGTCCTCAGAGAATCTGGCATTGAAGGCCAGTGGTGTTTGATCACAGAATTTCTACAGGACTGGGGGAAACAGAAACTCTACTCTTGGAGGGTATACACAAAGTCTTGTGTGCACCAAGACCCAGGGGAAAAAAGCAGTGACCCCATAAGAGACTTGTTCAGACATACCTGCTAGTATTGGAGGGTCTCCTGCAGAGGTGGGAGCAGCTGTGGCTCACTGCAGGGACAAAAACACAGGCAACAGCAGTTCTGGAAGTACCCATTGATGTAAGCCATCCCTGAGGCCACCACTAGACACACCCACCAGCCTGTAGGTTGCAGTGCTGTGTCACCTGAGGCCAAACAACAAACAGCATGGGAATACAGCCCACCCATCAGCAGACAAGTGGATTAAAGTCTCCCTGAGCATAGCCCTGCCCACCAGATGGACAAGATCCAGCTCCAACCACCACTGGGCAGGAATTAGTCTCTCCCATTAGGAAGCCTGCACAAGCCTCTTAGACAGCCTCATTAACCAAAAGAACTACAATCCTGCAGCCTGTGGAAGAGAAACTGCAATCACAGAAAATTAGCCAAAATTAGACAGCAGAGGAATATGTCCCAGATGAAGGAACAAGATGAAACCCCAGAAGAACAACTAAGTAAAGTGGAGATAGCCAACCTATCAGGAAAAGAATTCAGAAAAAAGTTAGTGAAGATTATCCAAGAGCTGGGGAAAGAAATGGAGGCAAGGATCAAGAAGATACAAGAAATTTTAACAAAGACCTAGAAGAACTAAAGAACAAACTAACAGTGATGCAGCAAAAAACTGAAATGAAAAATACACTAGAAGGAATCAATAGCAGAATAAGTGAGGCAGAAGAACGGATAAGTGACCTGGAAGATGGAATGGTGGAAATCGCTGCCAGAAAGCAGAATAAACAAAAAATAATGAAAAGAAATCAGGACAGTCTCAGAGACCTCTGGGACAACATGAAACACACAAACATTCACATTACAGGGGTCTCAGAAGGAGAAGAGAGAGATAAAGGGCCTGAGAAAATATTTGAAGAGATTATAGTTGAAAACTTCCCCAACATGGGAAAGGAAATAACCAGTCAAGTCCAGGAAGCACAGAGAGTCCCATAAAGACTAAATCCGAGGAGAAACACGCCAAGACATATTAATCAAACCAACAAAAATTAAACACAAAGAAAAAATATTAAAGCAGCAAGGGAACAGCAACAAATAAAATACAGGGGAACCCCATAACGTTATCTGCTGACTTCTCAGCAGACACTCTGCAGGCCAGTATGGAATGGCATGATATATTTAAAGTGATGAAAGGGAAAAACCTACAACTGAGAATACTCTACACAGCAAGGCTCTCATTCAGATTTAGCAGAGAAATCAAAAGCATTACAGGCAAGCAAAAGCTAAGAGAATTCAGCACCAACAGACCACCTTTGCAACAAATGCTAAAGAAACTTCTCTAGGCTGGAAATAGACCAGCAACTTAAAACAACATTGTACATATATAGACTGCTATATCAAAACCTCATGGAACAACAAATGCAAAAAGTACAATAGATACACACACAAAAAAGAAAAAGCAACCCAAACACAACATTAAAGATGATCATCAAACCACAAGAGACAAGGACAAAAGAGGAAAGGAAGAAAAAAGACCTACAAAAACAAACACAAAACAATTTATAAAATGGCAGTAGGAACATACATATTGATAATTACCTTAAAAGTAATTGGATTAATTGCTACAACCAAAAGACATAGACTAGCTGAATGGATACAACAAGACCCATATATATGCTATCTACAAAAGACCCACTTCAGACCTAGTGACACATACAAACAAAGTGAGGGAATGGAATAATGTATTCCAAATAATGTATTCCACACAAATGGAAATCAAAAGAAAGCTGGAGTAGAAATAATCATATCAAACAAAATGGACTTTAAAATAAAGACTGTTACAGGAGACAAAGACTGACAGTACATAATGATCAAGGGGATCAGCCCCAAAAGATATAACAATTGTAAATATTTATGTACTCAACATAGGAGCACCTCAATTTATAACACAAATACTAACAGCCATAAAAGGAGAAATTGAGAGTAACACAATAATAATGCAGAACTTTAACACTCCCCCCCTTTCATCAATGGACAGATCATCCAGATAGAAAATCAAATAGGAAACACAGTCCTTAAATGACGCATTAGACCAGATGGACTTAACTGATATTTACAGAGCATTCCATCCAAAAGCAGCAGAATACACCTGCTTCTCAAGTACACATGGAACACTCACCAGGATAATCACATGCTGGGCCACAAAGTGAGCCTTGGTAAATTTAAGAAAACTGAAATCATGCCAAACATCTTTTCTGATCACAACGCTATGATATGAGAAATCAGCTACAAGAAAAAAAACTGTAAAAAAAACTCAAACACGTGGAAACTATGCAATGTACTACTAATCAACCAATAGATCACTGAAGAAATCAAAGAGGAAATCAAAAAATACTGAAAGACAAATGAAAACAAAAGCACAATAATCCAAAGCCTATGGGACGCAGCAAAAGCAGATCTAAGAGGGAACTTTATAGCAATACAATCTTACCTCAGGAAATAAAAAAAAACCTCAAATAAAAGCCTATCCTTACATACAAAGCAAATAGAGAAAGAAGAACAAACAAAAAAGTTAGTAGAAGGAAAAAACTCATAACTATCAGAGCAGAATTAAATGAAATAGAGATGTAAATAACAAAGATCAATGAAACTAAAGCCTGGTTCTTTAAGAAGGTAAACAAACTTGATTATTCTTTAGCCAGACTCATCAAGAAAAAGATGAAGAGGACTCAAATCAATGAAATTAGAAATGAAACAGAAGAAGTTACAATAGACACCTCAGAAATACAATGGATCATAAGAGATTACTACAAGCAATTATATGACAATAAAATGGACAACCTAGAAGAAATGGACAAATTATTACAAAGTTACAATCTCCCAAGACTGAACCAGGAAGAAACAGAATATATGAACAGACCAATCACAAGTACAGAAATTGAAACTGTGATTTAAACATTCCCAACCAAAAAAAGTCCAGGACCAGATAGTTTCACAGGTGATTTCTATCAAACATTTAGAGAAGATATAACACATATCCTTCTGAAACTATTCCCAAAAAATGCAGAGGAAAGGAAACCAACAAACTCATTCTACGAGACCATCATCACCCAGATACCAAAACCAGCTTCTGCACACTGTTCCCCAAGTTGGAACGTTAGGCATAGCTGTTTTGCAATGTGGACTCTGGTCTGAAGTGCTGGGTTCAAGGCCTCTGCACACAGCATCTCATGAGCAAGTGAAACTAGACTTAAATTAAGGAAAAGAAAAGCTGCTGCTGAGGCAACCAGAAATTTGTGGGTTCCCACCAATACATGCATATCCAACATGGCAGTGCTTCATGCAGATAGAGATGCAAACCACTCATCTCCTGCTCTGCGATTTCCTGCAAAGGTAGAGGTTTGGTAACCTTGTATATGTACATGTACAGCTCAGTACACAATCCAGAAGCACAGAGGAGTTAAAGGCCCTGGAGAGAGAGGGTCTTGGTGCTCTGGCCAGGTGTCAGGCTTGAGCCTCTGAGATGAGACAGCCGAGTTCAGGATATAGGTCCACCAGAGACTTCCTGGCCACACATTATATCAAACAGTGAGCTCTCCCAGAGATCTCCATCTCAACATTAAGACCCAGCTCCACTCAATGACCAGCAAGTTACAGTGCTGGACAACCTATGCCAAACAAATAGAAACAAAGGAACACAACCTCACTCATTAACACAGAGGCTGCCTAAAATAATAACAAGTTCACAGACATGCAAAAACACACCACTGGACATGGTCCTGCCCACCTGAAAGACAAGATCAGGCCTCATCCATCAGAACACAGGCACCAATTCCCTCCACCAGGAAGCCTACACAACACGCTGAACCAACCTTAACCACTGGAGGCAGACACCAAAAACAACGGGAACTAAAAACATGCTACCTGTGAAAAGGAGACCTCAAACACAGTAAGTTAAGCAAAATGAGAAGACAGAGAAATACAAGAGATAAAGGAGCAAGTAAAAACTCACCAGACCAAACAAATGAAGAGGAAATAAGCAGTCTACTTGAAAAAGAATTCAGAGTAATCATGGTAAAGTTGATCCAAAATCTTGGAAAAAGAATGGAGAAAATAGAAGAAATGTATAACAAGGACATAGAAGAACTAAAGAGAAAACAAACACTGACGAACAACACAATAAATGAAATTAAAAATTTTCTACAGGGAATCAATAGCAGAATAACTGAGACAGATGAATGGATAAGTGACCTAGAAGATGAAGAGTGGAAATAACTACTGAAGAGCAGAATAAAGAAGCAAGAATGAAAATAATTGAGAACACTTTCAGAAACTTCTGGAAAAACATTAAATGCATCAACATTAGAATTATAGGGGTCCCAGAAGAAGAAGAGGAAAAAAAATGAGACTGAGAAAATTTTTGAAGGGATTATAATTGAAATTTTCCCTAATATGGAAAAGGAAATAGTAAAGTACAGGAAGCGCAGAGAGTCCATTACAGGATAAATCCAAGGAGACACACGCTAAGCCACATATTAATCAAAAATTAAAAACAAAGAAAAAATATTAAAAGCAGCAAGGAAAAAGGAACAAATAACATACAAAGGAACCCGCATAAGATTAACAGCTGATCTTTCAGTAGAAACTCTGCAAGCCAGCAAGGAGTGGCTGGACATATTTAAAGTGATGAAAGGGAAAAACCTACAACCAAGATTACTCTACCCAGCAAGGATCTCTTTCGGATTCGATGGAGAAATTAAAATCTACTGATAAGCAAAAGTTAAGAGAATTCAGCATCACAAACCCAGCTTTACAACCAATGCAAAATGAACTTCTTTAGGCAGGAAACACAAGAGAAGAAAAAGACCTACAATAACAAACACAAAACAATTAAGAAAAGGGTAATAGGAACAAACATATCGATAACTACCTTAAATTTAAATGGATTAAATGTTCCAACCAAAACACATAGACTGGCTGAATGGATACAAAAACAACATGCATACATATGCTGTTTACAAGAGACCCACTTCAGACCTAGGGACACATACAGACTGAAAGTAAAGGGATGGAAAAAGATATTCCATGCAAATGGAAATCAGAAGAAAGCTGGAGTAGCAATTCTCATATCAGATAAAATAGTCTTTAAAATAAAGACTACTACAAGAGGCAAAGAAAGACACTACATAATGATAAAGGGATCAATCCAAGAAGGGGATATAACAATTGTAAATATTTATTTACCCAACAGAGGAACACCTCAATACATAAGGTAAGTGCTAACAGCCATAAAAGGGAAATTGACAGTAACACAATAATACTAGGGAACTTTAATACTGCACTTTCACCAATGGACAGATCAACCAATATGAAAATAAATAAGGCAAAACAAACCTTAAATGATACATTAAACAAGATGGACTTAATTGATATTTATAGGACACTCCATCCAAAATTAACAAAATACACTCTCTTCTCAAGTACTCATGGAACATTCTCCAGGACAGATCATATCTTGGGTCACAAAGCAAGACTTGGTAAGTTTAAGAAACTTGAAATCATATCAAGTATCTTTCCCAACCACAATGCTATGAGACTATATATCAATTACGGAAAAAAAATTTGTAAAAATTACAAACACATGGAGGCTAAACAATACACTACTAAATAACCAAGAGATAACTTAAGAAATCAAAGAGGAAATCAAAAAATATCTAGAAACAAATGACAATGAAAACATGACGACCTAAAACCTATGGGATGCAGCAAAAGGAGTTTATAAGAGGGAAGTTCATAGCAATACAATCCTAAATCAAGAAACAAGAAACATCTCAAATAAACCACCGAACTTTACACCTAAAGCAGGTAGAGAAAGAAGAACAAAAAAACCGCAAAGTTAGCAGAAGGAAAGAAATTATAAAGATCAAAGTAGAAATAAATGAGAACGAATGAAGGAAACAATAGTAAAGATCCATAAAACTAAAAGCTGGTCCTTTCAGAAGGTAAGCAAAATTGAAAAAACATTAGCCAGTCTCACCAAGAAAAAAAGGGAGAAGATTCAAATCAAAAGAATTGAAATGAAAAAGGAGAAGTAACAACTGACCCTGCAGAAATACAAAGGATCATGAGAGATTACTACAAGCAACTATATGCTAATAAAATGGAAAACCTGGAAGAAATGGAAAAATTCTTAGAAGAGCACAACCTTCTGAGACTGAACCAGGTAGAAATAGAAAATATGAACAGACCAATCACAAGTACTGAAATGGAAACTGTGATTAAAAATCTTCCAACACACAGAAGCCCAGGAAAAGATGGCTTCACAGGAGAATTCTATCAAACATTTAGAGAATAGTTAACACCTATCCTTCTCAAACTCTTCCAAAATATAGCAGAGGGAAGAACATTCCCAAACTCATTCAATGAGGCCACCATCACCTTGATACCAAAACCAGATAAAGATGTCACACAAAAAAGAAAACTACAGGCCAATATCACTGATGAGTATAAATGCAAAAGTCCTCAACAGAACTGCAAACAGAGTCCAACAGCACAATAAAAGGATCATACACCATGATCAAGTGGGGTTTATCCCAGGAATGCAAGGATTCTTCAATATATGCAAATCAATCAGTATGATAAACCATATTAACAAATTCAAGGGGAAAACCCATACAATCACCTCAATAGATGCAGAAAAAGCTTTCGAGAAAATTCAACACCCATTTACAATAAAAAACCTCCAGAAACTAGGCACAGAGGAAACCTACCTCAACATAATAAAGTCCATATATGACAAACCCACAGCCAACTTCGTACTCAATGGTGAAAAACTGAAACAGTTCCCACTAATATCAGGAACAAGACAAGGTGGCCCACTCTCACCACTATAATTAAGCATAGCTTTGGAAGTTTTAGCCACAGCAGTCAGAGAGGAAAAAGAAATAAAAGGAATACAAATCAGAAAAGAAGTAAAACTGTTACTGTTTGCAGATGACATGATACTATACATAGAGAATCCTAAAGGTGCTACCAGAAAACTACTAGCACTAATCAATGAATTTGGTAAAGTAGCAGGATACAAAATTAATGCACAGAAATATCTTGCATTCCTATACATGAATGATGAAAAATCTGAAAGATAAATTAATGAAACACTCCCATTTACCATTGCAACAAAAAGAATAAAATAACTAGGAATAAACCTACCTAAGGAGAAAAAAGACCTGTATGCAGAAAACTATAAGACGCTGATGAAAGAAATTAAAGATGACACAAACAGATGGAGAGATAAACCATGTTCTGGGATTGGAAGAATCAACATTGTGAAAATGAATATACTACCAAAAGCAATCTACAAATTCAATGCAATCCCTATCAAACTAAGAATGGCATTTTCTCAGAACTAGAACAAAAATTTCACAATTTGTATGGAAACACAAAGGACTCCAAATAGCCAAAGCAACCTTGAGAAAGCAAAATGGAGTTGGAGGAATCAGGCTCCTGGACTTCAGACTATACTACAAACTACAGTAATCAAAACAGTATGGTACTTACAGAAAGACAGAAACATAGATCAATGGAACAACATAGAAAGCCCAGAGATATACCCATGCACATATGGTCAGCTTATCTTTAATAAAGTAGGCAATATCATAAAATGGAGAAAAGACAGCTTCTTCGATATGTTGGGTTGGGAAAACTGGACAGCTACAGGTAAAAGAATGAAATTAGTACACTCCCTAGCACCGTACGCAGAAATAAACTCAAAATGGATTAAAGACCTAAATGTAAGCCTAGACATTATAAAACTCATAGAGGAAAAAAAAAAAAGGCAGAGCACTCTATGACATAAATCATAGCAAGATCCTTTTTGACCGACCTCCTAGGGAAATGGTTATAAAAACAGAAATAAACCAATGGGACCTAATGAAACTTAAAAGCTTTTTCACAGCAAAGGAAACCATAAACAAGACAAAAAGGCAACCCTCAGATTGGGAGAGATTATTTGCCAATGAAGCAATGAAAAAGGATTAATCTCTGAAATATACAAGCAGCTCAGTATAAAAAAACCAAAAAACCCAATCCAAAAATGGGCAGAAGACTTAAGTAGACATTTCTTCAAAGAAGATATACAGATTGCCAACAAACACACGAAAGAATGCTCAACATCACTTATCATTAGAGAAATGTAAATCAAAACTACAATGAGGTATCACTTCACACCGTTTAGAATGGCCATCATCAAAAAATGTACAGACAATAAATGCTAGAGAGGGTGTAGAGAAAAGAGAACACTCTTGCACTGTTGGTGGGAATATAAATTGATACAGCCACTATGGGGAACAGTATGGATTTTCCTCAGAAAACTAAAAATAGAACTACCATATGACCCAGCAATCCCACTATTGGTCATATATCCTGAGAAAAACATAATTCATAAAGAGACATGGACCACAATGTTCATTGTAGGACTATTTACAATAGCAGGACATGGAAGAAACCTAAGTGTCCATCAAAAGATGAATGGATAAAGATTTGTCACGTATATGCAACGGGATATTAGCCAAAAAAAGGAATGAAATTGTGACATTTGCAGAGATGTGGATGGACCTAGAGACTGTTATACAAAGTGAAGTAAGTCAGAAAGAGGAAAACAAATATCATATAATATGGCTTTATGTGGAATCTAGAAAAAAATGATACAGATGAACTTATTTGCAAAGCAGAAATAGAGACAGATGGAGAGAATAAACTTATAGATACCAAGGGGGAAGTGGGGTGGGATGAATTAGGAGATTGGGTTTGACATATATACACTACTATATAATAAATAGATAACCAATGAGAACCTACTGTATAGCACCTGAAAGTCTACTCAATGCTCTGTGGTGACCTAAATTAGAAGGAAATCCAAAAAGAGGGAATATATGTATACGTAGACCTGATTCACCTTGCTCTACAGAAGAAACTAACACAGCATTGTAAAGCAACTATACTCCAATAAAAATTAATTTTAAAAAGAGATTCAAGATATAGATGCCCATTGTTGCCACTTTCATTCAACATAGTAGTGGAAATTCTAGCCACAGCAATTAGGCAAGAAATATACAAAAAAGGCATCCCAATGGGAAAGAAAGAAGTAAAATTGTCACTATTTGAAAATGAGATTATATTATATATAAAAAAACATAAAGATGCCACCAAAAAATCTGACAGAACTATTAAATGAATTCAGTAAAGTTGCAACATACAAAATCAATATACAAAATCTCTTGTGCTTCTATGTACTAATAACAAATTATCAGAAAGAAATTAATTTAAAATATCATCTTTACAATTGTATCAAAAACGATGAAATACTTAGGAATAAATTGAACCAAGGTGGTAAAAACATGTACACTCAATACTATAAGGCATTGATGAAGTAAATTGAAGATGATAAAAATAAATGGAAATATATACCATGATTATTGATTGTAAGAATTATTATTGTTAAAATATCCATACTACCCAAAGAAATACACAGATTCAATGCAATCATATTAAAATACCAAAGTCATTTTTCACAGTACTAGAAGAATCATAAAATTTGTATGAAACCAGAAAAGAATAAACAAAAAACATATTGAAAAAAAGAACAAAGATGAAGGCATCATACTCACTGACTTAAAATTTTATCACAAAATTTTAGTAATCAATAGACTATGGTATTGGCATAAAAATATACACATAGATCAATGGAAAATAACCAAGAGCCCAGAAATAAACCCACACATATATGGTCAATTCATTTATGACAAAAGTGCCATGAATATACAATTGGGAAGGGACAGTCTCTTCAATAAATAATGTTCGGAGAAATCAGAAGCCACATAAAAAAGAACAAAAATTGATCATTGTCTTATACCATACACAAAAATTAACTCAAAGTGGATTAAAGACTTAGATATAAGAACTGAATGTAAGACTTGAAACCATAAAACTCCTATAAGAAAAGAGGTGGTGAGCTCCTAGTGGTGATTTTTTATATCTGACTTCAAATGCAGAAGCATTAAGAGCAAAAATAAACAAATAGGACTACATCAAACTAAAAAGCTTCTGCATGGCAAAGGAAATTATCAACAAAATGAAAAGGCAACCTACAAAATGGGAGAAAATATTTGCAAACTATATATCTGAAAAAGGGTTAATATCTAAATATATAAAGATCTCATGCAACTCAAGAGCAATACAACAATCTGTTTTTAAAAAACGGGCAGCAGATCTGAATAGGAACTTTTTTCCAAAAAAGACATACAGATAGCTAATAGATACATGTAACAATGTTCAACATTACTAATCATCAAGGAAATGCAAATCAAATCCAAAATGAGATATCACCCTATATCTGTTAGAATGGGTATTATACAAAGACAAGAAATAGGGGGGACCTTCAAGATGGCGGATGAGTAAGATGGGGAGATCACCTTCCCACGAATACATCAAAAATACATCTATATGTGGAACAACTCCTACAGAACACCTACTGAATGCTGGCAGAAGACCTCAGACTTCTCAAAAAGCAAGAAACACAACACGTACCTGCGTAGTGCCAAAGAGAAAAACAGAAAAAAAAGAATAGGGACAGGACCTGCACCTCTGGGAGGGAGCTGTGAAGGAAGAAAAGTTTCCACACACTAGGAAGCCGCTTCACTGGTGGAGACCAGGGGTGGGCAGGGGAGAAGTTTTGGAGCCACGGAGGAGAGCACAGAAATAGGGGTGCAGAAGACAAAAAGGAGAGATTCCTGTACAGAGGATTGGTGCTGACCAGCACTCACCAGCCTGAGAGGCTTGTCTGCTCACCCACCGGGGCGTGTGGGGGCTGGGAGCTGAGGCTCGGGCTTTGTAGGTAAGACCCTAGGGAGAGTACTGGGGTTGACAGTGTGAAGACAGCCTGAAGGGGGCTAGTGCACCACAGCTAGCTGGGAGGGAGTCTGGGAAAAAGTCTGGAACTGCCTAAGAGGCAAGAGACCATTTCAGGGTGTGCGAGGAGAGGGTATTCACAGCACCACCTAAACAAGTTCCAGAAGCGGGTGTGAGCTGCGGCTATCAGGGCAGACACCAGAGACAGGCATGAAATGCTAAGGCTGCTACTGCAGCCACCAAGACTGTGTGCAAGCACAGGACACTATCCACAACTCCCCTCCCAGGAGGCTGGGCAGCCTTCCATGGCCAGGGTCCCGTAATCCAGGGACAACTTCCCCAGGAGAACACACAGCACACCTCAAGCTGTTGCAAAGTCACGCTGGCCTCTACCACCGCAGGCTCGGCCCACATTCATTACCCCTCATTCCCCTCGGCCTGAGTGAACCAGAGCCCCCTTATCAGCTGCTACTTTAACCCGGTCCTGTCTGGGCAGGGAACAGATGCCCTCAGGCAACCTACAGAGGCAGACCCGCAGAGGCAGGGCCAAATCCAAAGCTGAACAACAGGAGCTGTGCGAACAACAAAGAGAAAAGGAAATTTCTCCATGCAGCCTCAGGAGCAGCAGATTAAATTTCCACAGTCAACTTGATGCACCCTGCATTTGTGGAATGCATGAATAGACAACGAATCATCCCAAAACTGAGGCAGTGGACTGTGGGAGCAACTGTAGACTTGGGGTTTGTTTTCTGCACCTAATTTGTTTCTGGTTTTATGTTTATCTCAGTTTAGTATTTAGAGCTTATTATCATTGGTAGATTTGTTTAATGATTTGATGGCCCCCTTCCTTTTATATATACGATTGTTTTTCCTTTTTCTCTTTCTGTGACAGTGCATGTGTGTGATTCTTTGTGGGCTTTTCTCTGTATAGCTTTGCTTTTAAAATTTGTCCTAGGATTCTTTCTGTGCCTTTGTTTTTTTTGTTTTTTTGTTTTTTTACTTTGCATGGTTTTTAGCACTTCTTATCATTGGTGGATATTTTTATTGCTTTGCTTGCTCCTTTCTTTCCTTTTTTATTACTTTTTTATATTTATTATTTTTATTTTAATAAATTTATTTTACTTTATTTTTCTTTTATTTCCTCCACTTTTCTTGTGAGCCATATGGCTGACAGGGTCCTGGTGCTCCAGGCAGGTGTCAGGCCTGAGCCTCTTAGGTGGGAGAGCTGAATTCATGATGTTGGACCACTAGAAACCTCCCAGCCACACATAATACCAAATGGCAAAAGCTCTCCCAGAGATCAACATGTCAATGCTAAGATCCAGCTTCATTCAATGACCAGCAAGTTCCAGTGCAGGAAAGCCCATACCCAAAAAACTAGCAAGACAGAAACACAACCCCACCCATTAGTGGAGAGGCTGACTAAAATCATAATAAGTTCACAGACACCCAAAACAACACCACCAGACATGGTCCTGCCCACCAGAAAGACAAGATCCAGCCTCATCCACCAGAACAGAGGCACCAGTCCCATCCACCACGAAGCCTACACAACACACTGAACCAAACTTACCCACTGAGGGCAGAAACCAAAAAAAACAGGAACTATGAACCTGCAGGCTGTGAATAGGAGACCTAAAGCAGAGTAAGTTAAGAAAAATGAGAAGACAGAGAAATATGCAGCAGATGAAGGAGCAAGGTAAAAACCCACAATACCAAATAAATGAAGAGGAAATAGGCAGTCTACCTGAAAAAGAATTCAGAGTAATATTACTAAAGATATCCAAAATTGTGGGAATACAAAGGAAAAAGTACGAGAAAGTTTTAACAAGGACCTAGAGGAACTAAAAAGCAAACAAATGATGAACACAATAAATGAAATTAATAATTCTCAAGAAGGAATCAAAAGCAGAATAACTGAGGCAGAAGAACGGATAAGTGACCTGGAAGACAAAATACTGTAAATAACTACTGGAGAGCAGAATAAAGAAAAAAACAATGGAAATAATCGAGGACAGGTTCAAAGACCTCTGGGACAACATTAAATGCACCAACATTCGAATTATAGGGGGTGCAGAAGAAAAAGAGAAAAAGAAAGAGACTGAGAAAATATTTGAAGAGATTATAGTTGAAAACTTACCTAATATGGAGAAAGAAATAGTCAATCAAGTCCAGGAAGCACAGAGAGTCCCATAGAGGATAAATCAAAGGAGAAAAATGCCAAAACATATATTAATCAAACTATCAAAAATTAAATACAAGAAAAAAATATTAAAAGCAGCAAGGGAAAAGCAAACAATAACATACAAAGGAATCCCCATAAGATTAACAGCTGATCTTTCAGCAGAAACTCCACAAGCCAAAAGGGAGTGGGAGGACATATTTAAAGTGATGAAAGGAAAAATTTACAACCAAGAATATTCTACCAAGCAATGATCTCATTCAGATTCAACAGCAAAAGTAAAATGTTTACAGACAAGCAAAAGTTAAGAGAATTCAGCACCACCAAATCAGCTTTACAGCATATGCGAAAGGAACTTCTCTAGGATGGACACACAAGAGAAAGAAAAGACCTACAATAACAAACCCAAAACAATTAAGAATACGGTAATAGGAACATACATATGGATAATGACCTTATAGGAAAATGGAATAAAATTCCAACCAAAAGTCATGGACTGGATGAATGGACACAGAAACAAGACCCATATATATGCTGCCAACAAGACACCCACTTCAGATCTAGGGACACATACAGACTGAAAGTGAGGGGATGGAAAAAGTTATTCCACACAAATGGAAATCAGAAGAAAGCTGGAGTAGCAATTCTCATATGAGACAAAACACTCCTTAAAATAAATATTATTACAAGAGACAAAGAAAGACACTACATAATGATCAAGGGATCAATCCAAGAAGATATAAAAATTGTAGAAGATATAATAACAAGTGTAACTGTTTATGCACCCAACATAGGAGCACCTCAATACATAAGGCAAATGCTAACTGCCAGAAAAGGGGAAATCGACAGTAACACCATAATATTAGGGTACATTGACACCCGATTTTCACCAATGGACAGATCATCCAAAATGAAAATAAAAAAGGAAATACAAACTTTAACTGATATATTAAACAAGATGTACTTAATTGATATTTATGACATTCCATCCAAAAACAACAGAATACACTTTCTTCTCAAATGCTTATGGAACATTCTCTAGGATAGACCATATCTTGGTCACAAATGAAGGCCTTGTTAAATTTAAGAAAGTTGAAATCATATCAAGTGTCTTTTCTGAACACAACGCTATGAGACTAGATAGCAATTACAGGAAAAAATCTGTAAAAATACAAACACATGGAGGGTAAACAATAAACTACTAAATAACCAAGAGATCACTGAATAAATCAAAGAGAAAATAAAAAAATACCTAGAAACAAATGACTGAAAACACGACGAACTAAAGCATATGGTAGGCAGCAAAAGCAGTTCTAAGAGGGAAGATTATAGCAATACAACCCTATATCAAGAAACAAGAAACATCTCAAATAAACAACCTAAACTAACACCTAAAGCAATGAGAGAAAGAAGGACAACAAAAAGTTACCAGAAGGAAACAAATCATAAAGATCAGGTCAGAAATAAATGGAAAAGAAATGAAGGAAATGATAGCAAAGATCAATAAAACCAACAGCTAGTTCTTGGAGAAGATAAGCTTAATTGATAAAACATTAGCCAGACTCATCAAGAAAAGAAGGGAGAAGACTCAAATCAACACAATTAGAAATGAAATAAGAGAAGTAACAATGACAGTGCAGAAATACAAAGGATCATGAGAGATTACTTCAAGCAACTATAGGCCAATAAAATGGACAACCTGGAAGAGTAGACAAATACTTAGAAAAGCAAAACCTTCCAAGACTGAAGCAGGAAGAAATAGAAAATATATACAGACCAATCACAAGCACAGAAATTAAGACTTGGATTAAAAATCTTCCAAGAAACAAAAGCCCAGGACCAGATGGCTTCATAGGCGAATTTGATCAAATATTTAGAGAAAAGTTAACACCTATCCTTCTCAAACTCTTCTAAAATATAGCAGAGGGAGGAACATTCACAAAATCATTCTCTGAGGCCACCCTCACCCTGGTACCAAAACCAGACAAAGATGTCACAAAGAAAGAAATCTACAGGCCAATATCACTGATGAACATAGATACAAAAATCCTCAACAAATTACTAGCAAACAGAATCCAACATTACATTAAAAGGATCATACTCCATGATCAAGTGTGTATTCTCCTAGGAATGCAGGGATTACTGAATAAACGGAAATCAATCAATGTAATAAAACATATTAATAATTTGAAGTAGAAAAACCATATGATCATCTCAATAGATACAGAAAAAGCTTTTGAAAAAATTCAACACCCTTTTACGATAAAAACCCTTCAGAAAGTATGCATAGAGGAAAGTTATCTCAATATAATGCCCATATATGACAAACCCACAGCCAACATTGTTCTCAATGGTGGAAAATTGAAACCATTTCCTCTAAGATCAGGAACAAGACAAGGTTGCCCACTCTTACCACTATTATTCAACACAGTTTGGAAGTTTTAGCCACAGCAATCCGAGAAGAAAAAGAAATAAAAGGAATCCAAACTGGAAAAGAAGAAATAAACCTGTCACTGTGTGCAGATGACATGATACTACACATAGAGAATCCTAAAGAGGCTACCAGAAAAATACTACAACTAATCAATGAATTTGGTAAAGTAGCAGGATTCAAATTTAATGCACAGAAATCTCTTGCATTCCTATACAATAATGATGAAAATTGAAACAGAATTTAAGGAAACACTGCCATTTACCATTGCAACAAAATAATTAAAATACCTAGGAATAAACCTACCTAATCACACAAGTGACCTGTATGAAGAAAATTATAAGACACTGATGAAAGAAATTAAAGATGATACAAACAGGTTGAGAGATTCTTGGTATTGGAAGAATCAACATTGTGAAAATGACTATACTACCCAAAGCAATCTACAGATTCAATGCAATCCCATTCAAACTACCAGTGGCATTTTTCACAGAAATAGAACAAAAAATTTCACAATTTGTATGGAAACACAAAAGACCCTGAATAGCCAAAGCAATCTTGAGAAAGAAATGTGGAGCTGGCTGAGGCAGGCTCCCAAACTTCAGACTATCATACAAAACTACAGTAATCAAGACAGTATGGTACTGGCAGAAAAACAGAAATATAGATCAATGGAACAGGATAGAAAGCACAGAGATAAACCCATGCACATATGGTCACCTTATTTTTGATAAAGGAGGCAAGAATAAACTGTGGAGAAAAGACAGCCTCTTCAATAAGTGGTGCAGGGAGACCTGGACAGCTACATGTAAAATAATTAAATTAGAACACTTCCTGACACCATACACAAAATAATCTCAAAATAGATTAAAGACCTAAATATAAGGCCAGGCACTCTAAACCTCATAGAGGAAAACATAGGCAGAACACTCTATGACATAAATCACAACAAGATCCTTTTTTACCCAACTCCTAGTGAAATGGAAAAAAAAACAAAAATAAAAAAATGGGACTTTATGAAAGTTAAAAACTTTTGCAGAGCAAAGGAAAACATAAACAAGACAAAAGGACAACCCCTAGAATGGCAGAAAATATTTTCAAATGAAGCAACTGACAAAGGATTAATCTCCAAAATTTACATGCAGGTCATGCAGCTCAATATGATAAAAACAAAGAAACCAATCCAAAAACGGGCAAAAGACCTAAATAGACATTTCTCCAAAGAAGACATACAGATAGTGAACAAACACATGAAAGGATGCTCAACATCACTAATCATTAGAGAAATGCAAATCAAAACTACAGTGAGGTACCACCTCACACCGGTCAGAATGGTCATCATCAAAAAATCTACAAACAATAAATGCTGGAGAGGGTGTGGAGAAAAGGGAACACTCTTGCACTGCTGGTGGGAATGTGAATTGGTTCAGCCACTATGGAGAACAGTATGGAAGTTCCTTAAAAAAACTAAAAATAGAACTACCATACGACCTAGCAATCCCACTACTTGGCATATACCCTGAGAAAACCATAATTCAAAAAGAGTCTTGTTACACAATATTCGTTGAAACTCTATTTACAATAGCCAGGACATGGAAGCAACCTAAGTGTCCATTGACAGATGAGTGGATAAGGAAAATGTGGCATGTATATACAATGGAATATTACTCAGCCATAAAAATAAATGAAATCGAGTTATTTTTAGTGAGGTGGATTGACCTATAGTGTGTCATACAGAGTGAAGTTAAGTCAGAAAGGGAAAAACAAATACCGTATGCTAACACATATATATGGAATTAAAAAAAATGTTTCTGAAGAACCTAGGGGCAGGACAGGAATAAAGACGAAGACGTAGAGAATGGACTTGAGGATACAGGGGTGGGGAAGGGTAAGATGGGACAAAGTGAGAGAGTTGCATGGACATATATACACTACCAAATGTAAAATCGATAGCTAGTGGGAAGCAGCCACATAGCACAGGGAGATCAGCTCAGAGCTTTGTGACCAGCTAGAGTGGTGGGATAGGGAGAGTGGTAGGGAGAAGCAAGCGGGAGGAGATATGGGGATATATGCATATGTATAGCTGATTCACTTTGTTATAAAACAGAAAGTAACACACCATTGTAAAGCAATTATACCCCAATAAAGATGTTAAAAAAATAAATAATAAATTTAAATAAATAAGTCCAGATTTTAAAAGCAATGTTTCCTTGTAGTCATCTTTTCAGAGAGCTTCCAAGGGTATTCTCTCCTGGACTTTCTCTGCAGCCTGTTCTGTTAAGAAAAGCAATTTTGTGTTTCCCTTTTTATCATGGCCTCACACTAAGATACAAATAAAATGAATTATGTTTGAAGTAACCTCAGCTTTCACGTGCCTGCCAGCTACAGTGACCCCAGACAGTAGTGTTTGCACCAGATTTCTGACACCCCCTACAAATCCAGGTCTCTTGTGCACCTCCAGTGTCTGCTGGCTCCAATGGCACTAGGCTCCCACTGAGCTCCCAGAAATCCAGGTCTCCATTTCATCCCAGTGTCTGCTGATTCCTGTGGCCCCAGGCAATGACCTTGGCACCAGACTCCTTGTGGACTCCTGGGAAATCAAACCCCCTGTGCCTGCCAGCTCCAGTGCCCCAGAAGTTTCCCATGGTACTAGACGCCTGCTGTGATATCAGATTCCCAGTGGACTCCTGTAAAATCATGCCCCCAGTTCACCCTGGTGTCTGTCAGTTCCAGCAGCCCCAGGCATCCTATGTGGTCCCAGGTAGTTTGCACAGCAACAGGCTCCCATGTGAACCCAAGCCACCAGTTCAACCTGGCACCTGCCAGCTCAAGCCCTCAGACAGCTGTCATGGCCCCAGGCTCCTAGCAGTCCCATGATCACAAGTACCCACCTCATCCCAGGACCTGCTGGTTCCACTGGCCTCAAGCAGATCCTGTGGCACCAGGGTCCTAGTGAGCTCCCACAAAACCTGGCACCCAGCTTACCCCAGTGCCTGCCAGCTCCAGGAGCCCTAGGCAGCATCTGTGGAGCCAGACAGCTTCCACAGCACCAGGCCCCCAGTGGGCTCCTGTGAGTTCAGGTCCCAGCTCACCCTGGCTCCCACTGGCTCCAGTGGCCTCAGGAGGTTCTCATGGCACCAGACTCCTGAGGGCTCACACAACCCACTACCTCAACTCATCCCTATGCCTTCCGGCTCCAGTGGGCCTGGGCAGCTCCTGCTCCTCCAACTGACTTCCTTAGCTCCAGGCTCCCAGAGGGTCCCTGAAAACCGAGAACCTGGATTGGCTCCCAGAGACCCAGGAGGCTTCTGTGACCTTAGGCTTCCAATGGGCGCCTGTGGTCCCAAGCTACTGATCCATACCAACACCAGACATCTCCCATATCACTAGGCTCCCATGAGCTCAGGCTTCTGGCTCATCTCACCACTGGCTGGCTACCATGGCCACAGGCAGCTGCTGTGGAATTGGGCTCCTAGTGGGCTTTCACGAACCCAGGCTCTCAGTACATCCCATAAAAAGAAATGAAATTGAGTTATTTGTAGTGAGGTGGATGGACCTAGAGTCTGTCATACAGAGTGAAGTAAGTCAGAAAGAGAAAAATAAATACCGTATGCTAACACATATATATGGAATTAAAAAAAAAAGGTCATGAAGAACCTAGGGGCAAGACAGGAATAAAGACGCAGACCTACTAGAGAATGAACTTGAGGACACAGGGAGGGGGACAGGTAAGCTGGGACAAAGTGAGAGAGTGGTAGTGTATATATGGACATATATACACTACCAAAGGTAAAATAGATAGCTAGTGGGAAGCAGCCGCATAACACAGGGAGATCAGCTCAGTGCTTTGTGACCAGCTAGAAGGGTGGGATAGGGAGCATGGGAGGGAGGGAGATGCAAGAGGGAAGAGATATGGGGATATATGTATATGTATAACTGATTCACTTTGTTATAAAGCAGAAACTAACACAACATTGTAAAGCAAGTCAATAAAAATTTTAATAAATAAATAACTATACAGTGAAAAAAAAAAGACACTATTGACTATATTATCTGTCTATCTAGATATTTGGCTTTCCAGGTTTTTTTTCCTTTCTCTCCACCCCGCTTCTGTCCTTTTTTTCTTCCGGACTGTGAGACATGGTACTATTTTCCTTCACAATGTGATGTTACTTTTGATGGTAATGGCTTAAAACTAGTGTAACCATATAATTTATTATACAAACTGGAATGCTTTTAGGTGTGTAGTCACTACTCATAATTATAGCAGAAGTATGGATGAAAACAGGGACAAATGGTTAACCTACTACTATGTAAGGGCTAAACTGGCTCATAGAAAGTTTTGTGCTTTTCCACAATAGAGCCAAAACAAATGCGATACTAGCCTTTCTGTTTTCCATTTAAGCAATTCTAAGTGTGACATTACTGTTTGCGATATCCTATATTAAGAATATTTTTTTCAAGTCAAAACATTTAAGTGAACTTTTAAAAAGTTTCTTTTGTTTCTTAGGTTTTTTATTTGTTTGGTTGGATTTTTACTAAAAGTGTAAAAAAATGTTACTTTCTACTTAAAACTACCTCTGAATGGAAGCATTGGGTTTAATCAGTTCTGAACTTGAACAGTCTCTTTGTTTCTCTGTACCACTAGAAAGAGTGGTGTGTTTGGCAAATATTGTTAATGTGCCTGAAATTCTACCTTCAAAGTCTCTACAGAGGTTTAACTGTATATAAGCCAAGGGTCACCATTAGGGTTCCGGTTTTAGTCCATTTTATAAAACTAAGACTGTAGTGTCCTCTGTATCCCTTTAGCGTCATCTGAATAAAGTTCTAACTAATATTCCCAAATGTTATGTTATCTTACAGGTGAAGGGCAACCACAGGTTTAAATGAAGACAAACCGTAACCATGCAGGGTGCTCTTGTGTTGGAAATGTGACTGTTAAAATTCTCTCAGTAAAGTTTCACAGTTTTGTCCAAAGAAGTCTTGCATGTCTTTTGTTAAATTTATTCCTAGGTATTTGATGCTATTAAAAATTGTACCTTTTATTGGAAATTTTATATTTTGTTTGATCTGGTATATAGAGACCTAATTTTTGTATATTGTTTTTTCTACCCAGCAACCTTGCTAAAATATGCTTATTAAGTCCTAAAGTTTATCTTTAGATCCTTTTCAGTGTTCAACATACATAATCATATCATCTTTGAATAATAATAACAGTTTTGTTCCTGCCACTTTAAACATTATAGCTTTTATTTCCTTTTCTCATTTTACAGCATTAGGTAGACCCACCCAGTAAAATAATGTTGAACAAAACTGGTGACTGTGGACATCCTTGTTTTTCCCTGATGAGAAATGGAACTTTTTCAATATTTCACCATGGTGTTTACTGTGCTTTTCTTTTGGTAGATATGCTTTATCAAAGTCATTGTATTCTATTATTAGTTTGCTTAGAGTGTTCATCTTGATTACATGTTGAATTTCACCAAACACTTAAAGTGCATTTATTGAGATGATCATAAGATTTTTCCCTCTATTAATATATGAATGGGTTGAATTAAATGGACAAGTTTCTATGTTTAAGCCAACTTTATATTCCTAAAATAAACACAGTTTGGTCATGAGTAATCTATGTCCTAATAATTTGTTTAGGATTATGTGTGTCCCCATGAGTGACACTAGCCTATACTTTTATTTCATGTACTCTCTTTGACTTTGGTATCAAGGTTATGCTAGCTTCATACAATGAGCTGGGATGTAAAACCTCTTCTATTCTCTAGAGCTTCAAGGCTGTGAGTAATGTAGGGCCAGGCTCTCCTGTGATCAGCTGTTTCTGAATTGCCTTTCTCTTTGAAGATTGGACTTTACTTAAAAGGTAGAGACAGAAGGGGCAGCTCCAGGTTGCCATCCCTTCAAACTTTGTGAGGTGCCCATCTTCCCTGCAAGATACCTCTAATGATGCTGTCACTCTGAAAGCTACCTGCTCCTGTTTCTATGCTGATATCAATCTCCTCTACACAGAAAGTTAAAAGTCATGGCTCTGTTAACTTGCCTAGATGATTTTGATCTGTCCTGTATGGTCACGAATGGCTGACCAACCCTGGAGCTGTGTACAATTATGACCATAGCTTCACTTATTGAGTTCTTTTATCTAATAATAATAGGATTTACTATAAAACTCACATTTATAGAGTATGTACTGTTAGCCATTTTTGTGTGCTAGATTCTGTACATGTATGACCTCATCAGGTCCTCAAAAAGGAAGTCAGAGTTTTCTCAAAATTGAGAATCTCTGACCCCAGTAAAAAGCAGATTGGGGGTTTGAGTTCTAAGTTCAAAACACTTGCTCTTTTCTCAGAGTAAAAGCTCCTGAAGTGTTGAGTACAGAACTGATGCTGTATATGATGACTTCAGTTATAATCTGATGTTTTTATAAGATTTAATTTAAATTTAAAAAATATATAAAATTGTTTGACTTAAAAGGCTTTGTTCTCCTCTTGAAGGAAGGGTTTCCCAATATGTGAAACACAGACCACATACTGCAGATGAAGCGTTGCCCCAGATGGTATTCCAGGCGAAATAATTGATATTAAAAACAAACATCTAAAAGTAGTAACATGCTTATCTTATAGTGCTACAGAAAAGTATAACTAGAACACTAAACCTTTTGGGGACAGTTTGTGGAGAGACAGAGAAAAAAACTTATGCCACAGGCCTCATGGCAAAATGTCACAACATCCCCTGCAAACACCCCTATCCTTCCAAGTTATTCAGAGGTGGGGAGGGAGCAGCCACAAATCTCTTTATTTCTTCTGCAAAATCCTCCACTGGCCTGACAGTCACAGATCACACTCAGAATCCCCCAACTGCCCAATTCCAGCCTTACACCCCTATTAATATATACAATGAGAGCCAAGTTACATCTCTGAGCTCGCATTTTTATCTTAACACCCCAAAAATCAGTTCTGAAGAAAAGACCCTGCTCAGAATCCATCCTGCTTAAGGAATAATAAATGCAATTATTTCTCCCTCTTAATACAGGTTTAAAGATATTTCCTGACCCAAAAGGACTGAAAATCTATGGTTCAAATAAAAAGACTAAACGTAAGGTATCCCAATTTGCTACAAAATATGTGAGAAGTCCCTAGGCTTTAGAGTTGGATGAAAGGATTAGAATGTAGGTAGAAGAGGGAAAGGGAGCAGTGTAACTGGCTGAGGCCAAACGACTTGGGTCCTACCTATTCTGACTGCTTATAGGCCATGGCATGAAATAGCCATTGGTTTCGATCCTGCCTCTGACATGCACTGTGTGATGGTGGGAAAGGTATCTATATCCTTTGGGTCTGTTTCTCCGTTTCTAAAATAAGAATTAAAATATTTACACTAAAGGATTGCTGTGGTGAAATAAGTGAGGTAGCATATGGATACATATGGTGTTTGCCATGGGGCATATTACACTGGTGGGGCAGACAAGTCACATAAACAGAAGAGCAGTTGAAGTGCAAAGGAGGAACACAGGGAAGGAACCTAGAAGAAAAGTGATGAATGAGGTGGCCACAAAGCAGGAGGAAAACAAGCAGAGGAGACTCGTGAGGGTAAAAGAGGTCAACTGGACTTCCCACACCCACTGATCACTGGGTTCACATACTTGGTTCTGTTGATATAAGGCTGAGTGACATTTATGCCTTACACTTAAAACTAAAATAACCAGATTGGCAGTGTTGTGTTTATTCAAGAAGTATTTATTGAGAGCCTAGTCTGTTCCTTAGCCCCTTTGTATATGGGAAGGCTTTAGCGAATTAGCCAATGCAGCCCCTGCGGGCTGATCTGAGAAAATAGCAGTGACTAAGGTTCATTATAAATATAAATGTGGGCAGTACACTGGTACTAGATGATTCTGGCAAGAGTGTGGGTAAAGGGCACAAGCTCCCTGTGCCAGAGATTCCCAAGATCACCCTCAGGCTTGATGATCTGTTAGAAGGACTCACAGGACTCAGAAGCTATTATATTCATGGTTTGGTTTATTACAGTGAAAGGATACAGATTAGAATCAGCAAAGGGAAAAGGTGTATGGGATGGAGTCCAGGAGAAACCAGGTGCAAGATTCCTTTCCCAGGGGTCCCTTCCCAGTAGAGTTGCATGGGGACATGTTTGTATATTCTTCCAGCAATGGTGTGGGACAATACATGTGAAATGTTGCCAACCAGGGACGGTCATCTGAGCCTTGGTCTCCATTTTTTTGCAAGGAGTCAGTCACATAGTCATGCAGACTTCATGTGACTGATCTCAGTTACTCAGACCATATCCCCCCAGAGCAAAACCAGACATTCATCATAAATCACATTGTTAGGATAAACTTATTTGATCCTGCTGGTACAGCATGGCCCAAGGTCTCAAAGATGCAAAAACTCTTATCAGGCAAAATATTTGAAGGGCTCAGAAGTTATCTCTCAGGAGCCATCCAAGGGCCAATCCCGGAGGCAGGCTTTTCTTTGGTATGTGCAGGATTTGAGCAACCCAGGCCCACTGAGGTAACCCTTTCCTGCACATCCCCCTCAAAGAGAACAGAAGTTTGCAAAGAGATATTTCCTATGATCTCTTGTTTATAATGTATTATTTCCAATAACCAAATGCTGGTTTAATAATGGTATAGGGAGGAAAAATATCTTTTTTCTCTACCCTTTGAAGTTCTTGGCTGGGGCTGCTGTAACAAAAGACAGATAACAAGAGAAAAGCATATTAATTTGTTTTATATGAGTTTTACAAGACCCGAAGAAGTGGTTAAACCTGAGCGTTTTATGCTAGATTTGATGAAGAGTGGAAAGTCCTGGAAAAATGTGATAAGATAAAAAAGAATGTGAGCTGAGTGTAATAAACTAGGGGAAACATCAAGGCCTGTCTGTTCAGATTCTTGTCAGTGTCCCTGTGTCTTTGGAGATAAGGATGCTCCTTTCTTCTGGGTAGAGGGAGGGCACCTCTCACATGAGGGTCTTATGACCTGTTTCAGAGAAAGGTCAGAAAATCCTGCCTGTACTTGCCGTTTCTTAAATTCCTTCAGCTGGAAATATTCAACATATCAAGGTGCCATATTTTGGAGTAGCATGTCCTGAACTTCATCATCCTCTAAACTTGATTATCTAGTGTCATCATCACTCAGACAAAACCTCCCAATCAACCAAGCCAAACCAAACCAAACCAAACCCAAAACCAAAGACAAAAAACAATCTTGTCTGAGCCCCTGCTGGGAATCAAGCTCCTTGCTCTGGGCTTGGCAGGCTCTGAGGACATAGGAATGATTGATTCAGGCAGGATATAAGTTCTCAAAGAGCTCAGAGTTAATGAGTAGAGAACCATCCAGAAGATAATGATGATAGAACAAGTATGATGAGAGCCATGGCAGGGGAGGGCCAAGGGATGCTCAGTATACAGAGGAGAGCCCTGTAACCCAGGTGGTCAGGAATGGCTTCTCCCAGGGGATGGTGTGAGTGCTCTAGGTACTGCTTCACTATAAGTACATTTCAATCTCTCTGTTACTACCCTTAAAAAAAAAACACCTCACTGCTCTGTTATCCTCATTTTATAGGTCAAGTAATGGAAGAGAAGAGAAGAGAAGTATCTTATTCAAGGTCAAATCACTAGTTCCCAGTGCAGCTAGTTTCCAACCCAGGACTCTTAGAACCCCTATGTACTTCTAATTATAACCATCTATTTGCTTTTAATATTGTCTTCTGTCTTAATTCACGTTCACCATACATATGTTTCTTTGCTCTGCTTGTCCCATAAATTCTTTCTCTTTAATTCATCTGGAGTTTATTTATTTATTTATTTTTACAGCTTTAGTGCCAAACCACCAAAATATTTTTCAAACTGGCTGTACAATTTTGCATTCTCACCAGTGGTGTATGAGGGTTGCTTCACATCCTCATTAACTCTTGGGATGGTCAGTCTTTTTAATTTTAGCCATTCTAAAAGGAGTGCGTGGCATCTCCTTGGGGTTTGAACTTGCATTTCAACATGTTGAGCCTATTTTCATGTGCTAAGTTTTCATCCACATTTATTCTTGTCTGTTCACATTTTTTGTACATGTTTTATTGGGTTGTCTTTTTTTTTTTTTTGGCTGCATTGGTCTTCATTGCTGGGTGCAGACTTTCTCTAGTTGTGATGAGCGGGGGCTACTCTTCATTGCGGTGCGTGGGCTTCTCATTGCGGTGGCTTCTCTTGTTGTGGAGCATGGGCTCTAGGTGTGTGGGCTTCAGTAGTTGTAGCACACAGGCTCAGTAGTTGTGGTGCACGGGCTCTAGGGCGCACGGGCTTCAGTAGTTGTGGCACATGGGCTCTAGAGTGCAGGCTCAGTAGTTGTGGGCACACGGGCTTAGTTGCTCCACAGCATGTGGGATCTTCCTGAACCAGGGATTGAACCCGTGTACCCTGCCTTGGCAGGAGGATTCTTAACCACTGTGCCACCAGGGAAGTCCCTGGGTTGTCTTCTTTTTTGGGGGGATCTACTTTTTATTTTTATTTTTACTTGGTATTCTGAAATTTTACAGTAATATGCCTTTGTCTAAGTCGTTATTCATTAGGCACATTTTTCTAAGGCACATTTCTTGCATTATTTCTTTGATAATTTTCTCTGCCTTTTCCTCTGTTCTCAGTATCTAAGTATCTGGAAAGTTTTAAAATCTAATTCTAGATCACCTTTATTAAGACTTAAAAAAATTGTTTCACTCCTTTTGTCTGTTTATTCAACTTTCTGGAAGATTTGCTCAACTTTTTTTTTTCAAGCCTTCCACTGAATGTTTCATATTAGCTACCTGATTTCCAGGAGATTTTTTGGAAATCTATATTTTTCACTTCAATAAAAAATTTTAAAAAACAAAAAACAAAAAAAAACTACTTTTAGGGAATTCCCTGGTGGTGCAGTGGTTAGGACTCCACGCTTCCACTGCAGGGGGCATGGGTTCCATCCCTGGTTGGGGAACTAAGATCCTGCAAGCCTCACAGTGTGGCCAAAAAAAAATGTACTTTTCTACTTTTTCTTAATTAATGGGTGATTAAAATATAAACATACACTTAATCCAATTAAGGTCTCTTTACTGAGTTCCGAAAATAATATTATGGCAATTTCCTACAAAATCTTGGAAATTCATTTTTTTCCCTTCCCAGTGGAAGAGATTACAGAGCACTGAAGTTGTGTGTTGCCCATAGACTTACAAACCCTGGTGTCCCCTAGCCTTGACAATAACCTTTTGTAAAGGACAAAAGATGGCCCATGGGAGCAGAAATTCTTAGGTTGTATCAACTTTGGAGTGTTTTCAATGAGCTGAAAGCCAGGGAAAACTGGCTGATGTTTGCTCTTTCCCCCCAAGTCACCTGATGACTGTCTTTGATTCAGAAAAATAGGTGAAGAGGCACTCAAAGGGTGACAGAAAATGCAGGGAATGAGGGAATGTAGAGAGTTGCTTTTGGTTTTTTATTTCTTATGGAAGAAGATAAATCCCTGACATCTGGTCAGTTTACACTCAAGTTTACGCATTAAAGGTGTTTGGAAATCTTTTTATTGCTCAGGCTTTGGATCACAGACCTTTGTCAGGAACTGTGTGGCTGGGTCAGAAGTCATGCTGAAGACTGGTGTCAGCCCCCCTCAGCCAGGGCTCCTTAGAGAAAAGATACTTATCTAGGCCCCAGGTAAGGCTTATAGTTGCACAAATTGGTCTATGTCATAGGGACAAAGGCCTCAGGATGACCAGAGACCACCAGATGTGTCTGCTGGGAATCATGAGGCTGAGAATCTGGTGATGAATTCCCCAAAGAGGCACCAGCCCCTCCAGGCTGCTCAGCTCAGGTCGGTCAGGGTCTTGGGCACCTAGAATTGCAGGACAAGCATTTGCAGCAGTTGCGGGTAAGCAGCCTCCCCCTCCTGCACGAAACATTTTGCTCTGGGGTCCTGATAAAAACCATTGCTTCAGTTAAACAATTATTTATTTACTTTAAAATTGCAGTTAAAGATACATAACACAAATTTTACCGTTTAAACCATTTTTAAGTGTACAGTTCTGTGGCAATAAGTACATTTACATTTCTGTGAATGATCACTATCATCCATCTCCAAAACTCTTCATTTTGCAAAACTGAAACCCTGTACGCATTACACATGACCTCCCCATTTCCCCCTCTGTCTCTCTTTCACTCCTGATATTGGTAATTTGTCTCCTCTTTGATTTTTGTTTGTTTGTGTTTTTGGTCCGTCTGGCTAGAGTTTTATCAGTTTCATTGATCTTTCCAAGGAATTAGTTTAGTTTCATTGACTTTTTTCCTCTTATTATTCTGTTTTCTTGATTTCTTTTCTGTATTATTTCCTTCCTTCAGCTTGGCTTAATTTTGTTTGTCTTTTTCTAATTTCATGAGGTGGAAGCTTAGATCATTGATAGGAGGACTTGATGGAATTCAGGACATGCTGCTCCCAAATAAGGCACCTTGGCCTATTGAAAACTTTAAGCTGAAGGAAGTGGAGAAAACAGCAGAAGCAGGGAGGTCACTCTGACCTTCCTCCTGCCCTCTCCCCGAAACAGTTCATACATCCTCATGTGAGAAGTGTCCTCTGTATACCCAGAGGAAAGGAGCATTCTTATCTCTGAAGACAAAGGAACCCTAATAAGAATCTGAACAAACAGGCCTTGCTAACTTTCCCCCAGTTTAATACACTTATCACATGCTCTCTGACCCTATCATATTTATCTATGACTGTCTAGGCTTCATCAAACCTAGAATAAAACTACTCAGGTCTGTTTCCTCAGGTCTTCACTTCCTTATGAAGGTTCCCGTGTCATGTAAAATTTATATTAAATGAATTTACATACTTTTCTCCTGTTAATCTTTGTCATTTTACTTTTCAGACCCAGCCAAGGACCCTAAGAGGGTCAAGGGAAAATTTTTCCTCTCCTATAAACTTCTTTTCTAACATAAGTATTTAATCATAATTTTTCCTCTAAGCACTGCTTTTGGTGCATATCACAAACCCTGTTTCATTGTGTTTTCAGTGTCACTTAATTAAAAATATTTTCTAACTTGCTTTGTGACTTACTCTTTGATACACCCATGGGTTATTTACAAATGTCTTTCATTTTCAGACATTTGGAAATTTTCCAGATATTTTTCTGTCATTGATTTCTAGTTTAGTTGCATTACAGCCAGAGAACATACTGTGCATTATTTCAATTCTTTTAAATTTGTTAAGATTTTGTTATGACTCAGAATTTGGTCATATGGACATTGGTTTTCCTTCTTCCACTTATAAGGATCTTTGTGGTTACACAGGGGCCATCCAGATAATCCAGGATAATCTCCCCAGCTCAAGATTCTTAACTTATACAGACTGAAAGAAAGGAGATAGAAAAAGATATTCCATGCAAATGGAAACCAAAAGAAAGCTGGAGTAGCAATTCTAATATCAGACAAAATAGACTTTAAAATAAAGACTATTAGAAGAGACAAAGAAGGACACTACATAATGATCAAGGGATTGATCCAAGAAGACGATATAAAAATTGTAAATATTTATGCACCCAACATAGGAAGACCTCAATACATAAGGCAAAAACTAACAGCCATAAAAGGGGAAATCGACAGTAACACATTCATACTAGGGGACTTTAACACCCCACTTTCACCAATGGACAGATCATCCAAAATGAAAATAAATAAGGAAACACAAGCTTTAAATGATACATTAAACAAGATGGACTTATTGATAATTATAGGACACTCCATCCAAAAACAACAGAATACACATTTTTCTCAAGTGCTCATGGAACATTCTCCAGGATAGATCATATCTTAGGTCAGAATTCAAGCCTTGGAAAATTTAAGAAAATTGAAATTGTATCAAGTATCTTTTCTGACCACAACGCCATGAGACTAGATATCAATTACAGGAAAAGATCTGTAAAGAAATACAAACACATGGAGGCTAAACAATACACTACTTAATAACGAAGTGATCACTGAAGAAATCAAAGAGGAAATAAAAAATACCTAGAAACAAATGACAATGGAGACACAACGACCCAAAACCTATGGGATGCAGCAAAAGCAGTGCTAAGAGGGAAGTTTATAGCAATACAAGCCCACCTTAAGAAGCAGGAAACATCTCGAATAAACAACCTAACCTTGCACCTCAAGCAATTAGAGAAAGAAGAACAAAAAAAAACCCCAAAGTTAGCAGAAGGAAAGAAATCATAAAAATCAGATCAGAAATAAATGAAAAAGAAATGAAAGAAACAGTAGCAAAGATCAATAAAACTAAAAGCTGGTTCTTTGAGAAGATAAACAAAATAGATAAACCATTAGCCAGACTCATCAAGAAAAAAAGGGAAAAGACTGAAATCAACAGAATTATAAATGAAAAAGGAGAAGTAACAACTGACACTGCAGAAATACAAATGATCATGAGAGATTACTACAAGCAACTCTGCCACTAAAATGGACAATCTGGAAGAAATGGACAAATTCTTAGAAATGCACAACCTGCCAAGACTGAATCAGGAAGAAATAGAAAATATGAACAGACCAGTCACAAGCACTGAAATTGAAACTGTGATTAAAAATCTTCCAACAAACAAAAGCCCAGGACCAGATGGCTTCACAGGCGAATTCTATCAAACATTTAGAGAAGAGCTAACACCTATCCTTCTCAAACACTTCCAAAATATAGCAGAGAGAGGAACACTCCCAAATTCCTTCTACGAGACGACCATCACCTTGATACCAAAAGCAGAGAAGGATGTCACAAAGAAAGAAAACTACAGGCCATCACTGATGAACATAGATGCAAAAATCCTCAACAAAATACTAGCAAACAGAATCCAAGAGCACATTAAAAGGATCATACACCATGATCAAGTGGGGTTTATTCCAGGAATGCAAGGATTCTTCAATATTCGCAAATCTATCAATGTGATAAACCATATTAACAAATTGAAGGAGAAAAACCATATGATCATCCCAATAGATGCAGAGAAAGCTTTTGACAAAATTCAACACCCATGTATAATAAAAACCCTGCAGAAAGTGGGCATAGAGGGAACTTTCCTCAACATAATAAAGGCCATATATGACAAGCTCACAGCCAACATCATCCTCAATGGTGAAAAACTGAAAGCATTTCCACTAAGATCAGGAAAAAGAAAAGGTTGCCCACTCTCACCACTCTTATTCAACATAGTTTTGGAAGTTTTAGCCACAGCAATCAGAGAAGAAAAGGAAATAAAAGCAATCCAAATTGGAAAAGAAGAAGTAAAGCTGTCACTGTTTGCAGATGACATGATACTATACATAGAGAATCCTAAAGCTGCTACCAGAAAACTACTAGAGCTAATCAATGAATTTGGAAAAGTAGCAGGATACAAAATTAATACACAGAAATCTCTGGCACTCCTATATGCTAATGATGAAAAATCTGAAAGTGAAATCAAGAAAACACTCCCATTTACCATTGCAACAAAAAGAATAAAATCTCTAGGAATAAACCTACCTAAGGAGACAAAAGACCTGTATGCAGAAAATTATAAGACACTGATGAAAGAAATTAAAGATGATACAGATAGATGGAGAGATACACCGTGTTCTTGGATTGGAAGAATCAACATTGTGAAAATGACTCTACTACCCAAAGCAATCTATAGATTCAAAGCAATCCGTATCAAACTACCACTGGCATTTTTCACAGAACTAGAACAAAAAATTTCACAATTTGTATGGAAACACAGAAGACCCCGAATAGCCAAAGCAATCTTGAGAACGAAAAACAGAGCTGGAGGAATCAGGCTTCCTGACTTCAGACAATACTACAAAGCTACAGTAATCAAGACAGTATGGTACTGGCACCAAAACAGAAAGATAGATCAGTGGAACAGGATAGAAAGCCCAGAGATAAACCCACGCACATATGGACACCTTATCTTTGATAAAGGTGGCAGGAATATACAGTGGAGAAAGGACAGCCTCTTCAATAAGTGGTGCTGGGAAAACTGGACAGGTACATGTAAAAGTATGAGATTAGATCACTCCCTAACACCATACACAAAAATAAGCTCAAAATGGATTAAAGACCTAAATGTAAGGTCAGAAACTATCAGACTCTTAGAGGAAAACATAGACAGAACACTCTATGACATAAATCACAGCAAGATCCTTTTTGACCCACCTCCTAGAGAAATGGAAATAAAAACAAAAATAAACAAATGCGACCTAATGAAATTTAAAACCTTTTGCGCAGCAAAGGAAACCATAAACAAGACCAAAAGACAACCCTCAGAATGGGAGAAAATATTTGCAAATGAAGCAACTGACAAAGGATTAATCTCCAAAATTTACAAGCAACACATGCAGCTCAATAACAAAAAAGCAAACAACCAAATCCAAATATGGGCAGAAAATCTACATAGACATTTCTCCAAAGAAGATATACAGACTGCCAACAAACACATGAAAGAATGCTCAACATCATTAATCATTAGAGAAATGCAAATCAAAACTACAATGAGATATCATCTCACACCAGTCAGAATGGCCATCATCAAAAAATCTAGAAACATAAATGCTGGAGAGGGTGTGGAGAAAAGGGAACACTCTTGCACTGCTGGTGGGAATGTGAATTGGTTCAGCCACTATGGAGAACAGTATGGAGGTTCCTTAAAAAACTACACATAGAACTACCATATGACCCAGCAATCCCACTACTGGGCATATACCCTGAGAAAACCAAAATTCAAAAAGAGTCATGTACCAAAATGTTCATTGCAGCTCTATTTACAATAGCCCAGAGATGGAAACAACCTAAGTGCCCATCATCGGATGAATGGATAAAGAAGATGTGGCACATATATACAATGGAATATTACTCAGCCATAAAAAGAAACGAAATTGAGCTATTTGTAATGAGGTGGATAGACCTAGAGTCTGTCATACAGAGTGAAGTAAGTCAGAAAGAGAAAGACAAATACTGTATGCTAACACATATATATGGAATTTAAGAAAAAAAATGTCATGAAGAACCTAGGCGTAAGACAGGAATAAAGACACAGACCGACTGGAGATCGGACTTGAGGATATGGGGAGGCAGAAGGGTGAGCTGTGACAGGGCGAGAGAGAGGCATGGACATATATACACTAACAAACGTAAGGTAGATAGCTAGTGGGAAGCAGCCGCATGGCACAGGGATATCGGCTTGATGCTTTGTGACAGCCTGGAGGAGTGGGATAGGGCGGGTGGGAGGGAGGGAGATGCAAGAGGGAAGCGATATGGGAACATATGTATATGTATAACTGATTCACTTTGTTATAAAGCAGAAACTAACACATCATTGTAAAGCAATTATACCCCAATAAAGATGTTAAAAAAAAAGATTCTTAACTTAATCACATCCTCCAAGTCCCTTTTGGCTTGTAAGGTGACACAGTCATAGGTTCTGGGGATTAGAACGTGGACATCTTTGCGGGGGTCATTATTCTGTGTATCACACCTCCTTTCCCGCCCCCAAGCCCTTTTGGTGACTGTCACTGTCCCCAAATGTGTCCATAGATGTGGACAGATAGGGCTTATCTCTAAGAGTAGCAAGGTCCCCATCCCACAAGGGGGAAAAATCCAGCAACAGTCGATGGCCTTAAGAATAATAGTGGCCTTTGTCACCTTCTGAGATGGCCCACACTCTGTCTGTGGAGTGTGTTTCTCTCTAAATAAATCCACTTCTTACCTAAAAATAATAATAATAATAATAGCGACAATGTTGATCATAACAGGTACTGTTTGCACTAGGCTTGCCATGTGCCAGTGCTTTGCATGAGTTATACTTGCCACTGTCTCCATTTTACAAGTGAGAGTCTGAGGCCCAGCAAGGTTCTATGATTTGCGCAGTGTCACGCAGATGGGAAGTAGTAGAGGAGCCAGGTTAGAACTCCAGCTTTCTCCACAGCCTGTGCCCCTAAGCCACTGCCTCAAGTTATGACCATGACCCCCAGAGCTCAGGGGAGACCTCCTTAGAATGGATCGTTTATGGACCTAGAATTGTAGGATGGATTTTAGGGTTTGCTAGTGGCCAGATCACTACCTTTTATGAACCTACAGAGAGGCTGTTTGACTCCACCTCTCTCTGTGTCTGACTCTCTGATTCTGTCTCTTCTCCTTCCCTCCCTCTCTTTCTCTGTCTCTCTCTTACACATACACACAGAGCATGGTATCTTATACTTGTGGTTTAATCTACATAATTTAGGGGTTATGCATCTACATAACTCAGGGGATGATGACCCTCAGTACACGTGGGGCATGCCTTACCCAAAGCTCCACATTCCTGTCCAGGATAATCTCCTCAGCTCAAGATTCTAGGCCATTAAAGTGCCTAGTTGTTGAGAGTGAGCAGGAGGCAGCCTGGGAGAGTGAAAGTCTCCTGTGGGCATCTGGGGGGAGGTGGGCAGCAGACCATGAATGGTGCAGGTGTCTGGACAAGGACTTCCGGACACCTCAACACGTGTGTTTCCAAACCTCCCCTCGCCTGCCACCAGGCCTCCCCTTCCACCCAGGGGCCTCTTTAGCCCCCTCCCCCAGCCCTATTCACAGGGCCTGTTACACCCTCACCCCATTTGTGTCCTCTCACCCAGCACCCAGTGCTGCCTCAGAGGATCCCTTCAGGACCCTGCCAGCTCCCTGCAAGGGCAGAGGTGTCTTCAGGACACCTCGCTCCTGCCCACAAACAGGGGTCTCTCAAAAAGTCCCTGTGAGGGAGGAACTGAAAATCTCTCCAGGATCCAGATGAAATCCAGACCCAGACCAGGAGTCCAGGGCAGTTCCCGCAGGGATGGGGGGAAAGGGAGAGGGTCTCTGAGAGCAGGAGTGGGCTCAGTGTCCTGCAGGAGATAGGATGACAGAGTGCAGGGCTGGGTCTGAAGACAGGGAAGAGACCCTGGGAGGGACTGGGGCAGCATAAGTGCCAGGACTGCCCCAGCTGCTGTCCTCGTGGGCGTTGGCACCTGCTCTACTGGATGACAGAGCCAGTTAAGTGCTTTCTCTGGGCCTGCGTGTCCTCATCGCTGACAGGGGTGACAGGGTTTCCTTCCAAGGGGCTTAGTGAGGATTAAGTAGGATGGCACTTAAGAGGTGCTTGGGATCTGCCATAAAAAAGAAGGAAATCCTGGGCTTCCCTGGTGGCAGAGTGGTTGAGAGTCCACCTGCCGATGCAGGGGACACGGGTTTGTGCCCCAGTCTGGGAAGATCCCACATGCCGCGGAGCGGCTGGGCCCGTGAGCCATGGCCACTGAGCCTGCACGTCCGGAGCCTGTGCTCCACAACAGGAGAGGCCACAGCAGTGAGAGGCCCAAGCACCGCAAAAAAACAAAAACAAAAACAAAAAGAAGGAAATCCTGCCATTTGCAACAAAATGGATGGCCCTGGAGTGCATTATGCTAAGTGAAATAAGTCAGGGAAAGGTAAAGAATGAATAATCTCACTTATAGGTGGAATCTATAAAACCAAACTCATAGAAACAGAGCACAGATTGGTGGTTGCCAGAGGCAGGGCGGTGTGGTGGGGGTTGGGGAATGGGTGAAGGGGCTCAAAAAGTACAAAATTCCAGTCATAAGGTAAATAAACCCTGGGAATCTAGTGTACACACACACACACACACACACACACACACACACAAGCACAAAAAGAAAACCATAAGGCACTGCAGTATGTGGTCACGAGGATGGAACTCTGGATCCACATGGCCTTGGTTCAAATCCTGGCTCCATGATTTCCCAGCTGTGTGACCTCTGGTAGGTTTCTAAACCTCTCTGTTTCCCAGGTGCCTCATTTGTAAAATGGAGAAAACAAAACTACCTACGTCAATAGGTTGTTGTGAGAGTATTATGTGAGTTAATATTTGTAAAGAATTTCGAACAGTTCCTGGAATATAATAAAAATTTAATAAGTGCTTGCTAATGAAACAATTTTAAAGCATTGAATTAGGAGTGCAGCCCACAGAAGTTCAAGAAGGGACACAGGGGAAGAAGACATAAAGGTCACCTCACATGTAAAGTGGAGGTGATATCAGCACTACCCTCCAAAGTTTATTGCGCCTATTTTGTTACATCTTTCTTAATGTGTTCATTTCGAGAAAGCCCTAGCCTTAGTCCTAGGGCTAAGCCTCCATCCCTTAGCAGGGGGCCTGTCTCCTCCACTCTGGATGGCACTCCAGGGCCTCATTCTGGACCCCGTGAAGGTCACGCCAGGAGGCCTGACTTCCTGGAGACAGTTAGGATCTGAGGATTCCTGTCCTCCCACTGTCAGTCTGGATAAGCTTCTCATTGTATCTTCATCCAAGTCCTAAAGGTAACTGGCAGCCCACTGCATTTGTGAATAAATGAATGACACTCAAAGGAATGGCTCACCCTCTCCCAGGCTCCTGAGCCAGCCCTCCCCAAGCCCCACCTCTGAGATTGCCCTGTGAGTGGTGTGGAGACAGACCTGCGGTGAACAAAGCCCAGTCCCCATTCCTTCCGCAGGAATCGGGCACTAGCCTCTTGGGGTCGGACACTTTTCTCTGCAACACACTTGTTCCACCTGCTGTTCTCTGTTAATAGCGTGTCCTGTAGAAAGCACTCCCCCTTGCCCCTGCAGGTACACACAGGTCCCACTCATTTTGTATCATATCCAGTGGATGCTGTGTGTATAACATGAATCCCAGTCATTAATTTTACTCTGCAAGCTACTGGCTATAAATGGTCATTTAGCCCCCCTCCACATACACCCCCGCCGCCCTCTCTAATAGTTTTCTGGTATCATCCTTGTGCACACAGCTATGTGCACATGTGTGAGTGTTCCTTTAGCACACAATCTTAGAAGTGGAACTGCTGAGTCAAAGGGGTCAGTCAACAACAACCTGAGTACCTACTCTGTGCCAGACACTGCTCCAGGCGTTGGGGAGACTCAAGGAACTATAAAGCCACATGTTTCTGCTTTGGTGGAGCTGACATTCCAGTGGAGGATAGTTCCAGTTTTTATTTTGATAGATGCTGCCACACTTGTCCAATTACTGACATCCTCGGCCTACTTCTGGGGCGGGAACTTTAAGGCAGGTGGGTGTACTCCTTTGCCTTTGCTCTCTGCAAGACCTTCCGGGTCAGGGCCTGGGATGGTCCATTTGGGGACGTGGGTGTGGAGTGGGGGGAGACAGGGATGGAAGGGTCCAGGGAGTGGCAGGAGGCTGAGGAAGGAACGGTTCACAGGGCATTTGCATCGAAGCCTCCTTGATCACACCACTAGGGGGCCTACGGGAGGTAGGGATAAGGAGTCGGTAATAGACCTGTCCTCTCAGGTTATACCCCTGCGTGAGGCACAGATGGAACAGTCAGTTCTGGGAGGTACCCCTGGGTAGGTGGCATCTATTTTGGAACAAACCACTGCGTGGGTTGGAGGGGACACTAGGGGCCGCTTAATTGTTTCCGTACAAGCTCCTGATGGAGGCAGGAATGTCAGAACCTTGACCGTTCGCAGCCCCCACCCATCCTCCCGATTCCTATCCGAGTCCCAGGCAGGCACCTTCTATTGGACTGAGGTCTCCACATTGCCCAGGTTTCTTTCGCAGCTTCTCGGTCTCCACCCTACAATTTCTTTACCTTTGAATCAGTGGCTTGAGCGTGCAGGAGCAAGCAACTGGACCCACGCAGAAGTGAGCGGGTCTCAAGGTTCGTTTTGGGATCTGATTGGTCACCACGAGTTTTTACCAATCCTGAGCTTTTTCTGTGCGCACAGGGGCATTACCCCCGCCCCAGGCGCGCGCCGAACTCCAATTGGCCGCTGATTTGGCGCAGGCGCGATGGAGTCTTCGTCAGAGTTTTGGGATGTGGAGGCGGGGCTTTCGGGATGGAGAATCCGTTCGAATCCTGTGTCCGTGACTCAGTCGGTTCACTTGTCAAAGGTGCTGAAGATTCTCCTGTAGCAGAATTGAAAACTATACCTCTTAGTGCAGCGGTGATGGGGGCCGACCTTGTGTGAGCAGCTGCAGTCTCTTGTTCCCCGTTTGCCCCTAAACTCAGTCACAAGCCCAGCAAGCGCTTCTACCTCCTTGCATTCATTCATTCATTCATTCTCTCTATTGCTAGAATTGCATCGTCGGATTTGAGATTTAGGGAAATTTCACAAAAGTTACTTTATTAAGCAGAAATCCTGCCCTGGTGGAAGGCCCATGATCCCTGGACCACAGAGCAGGGCTCCTCAGACAAACCCAGTTTCCAGCAGTTGGTGCTTTTGTGATGAAATATTTTCCCTTGTGGGTTTTCTTTTTGCTGTTAATTCCAGAAATACTTTATGCCTGGAACCAGGTTTATCTTGAAACTGTACTGCAATCTAGTTTTAAAACACAGCAGAAATGTTTATCTAAAGGCAACAACAAACACCTGTGTTTGCAGCATATATTTCAAACATTTTCTCCTGTGATGCATAGAAAAGTGGGGAAAGCTACATAGTCAAAAAGTAAAAATGTGAAAGTATGGGAGGAAAAGCAAACCCTAAAAGTGAATACAAGCATACACAAATGAACCTCTTTTTTAAAAAAATTGAAGTATAGTTGATTTACAATGTTGTGTGAATTTCTGCTGTACAACAAAGTAATTCAGTTATACATATATATACATTATTTTTTAAAATATTATTTTCCATTTTGGTTTATCATAGGGTACTGAATATGGTTCCCTGTGCTATGCAGTAGGACCTTGTTGTTGATCCGTTCTATATATTATACCTTATATCTGCTAACCCCAGCCTCCCATTCCATCCCTCCCCCAACCCCCTCCCTCCTGGCAACCACAAGTGTGTTCTCTATGTCTGTGAGTCTGTTTCTGTTTTGTAGATAGGTTCATTTGTGTCATATTTTAGGTTCCACATATAAGTGATACCATATGGTATTTGTCTTTCTCTTTCTGACTTACTTCACTTACTATGATAATCTCTAGCTGCATCTATGTTGCTGCAAATGGCATTATTTTGTTCTCTTTTATGGCTGAGTAGTATTCCATTGTGTATATATATATACCACATCTTCTTTATCCATTCACTGTTGATGGACATTTAGGTTGTTTCCAGGTCTTGGCTATTGTGAATAGTGCTGCTATGAACATAGGGGTGCATGTATCTTTTCGAATTATAGTTTTGTCTGGATATATGCCCAGGAGTGGGATTGCTAGATCATAGGATAATTCTATTTTTAGTTTTCTGAGGAACCTCCATACTGTTTTCCATAGTGGCTGTACCAATTTACATTCCCACCAACACTGAAGGAGGGTAAATGAACCTCACTCTTGATCAAATTGAAAACCCACAGAGAAAAGTGTTCTTCCAGATAACTGTCTCTGGCTGTGTCAGTAGGGCTCCAGTATTCAATTCAATACAGTCTTCAGTTTCAATTCAATCTTTACTTTTTGTCAGGATTTCTGAATGATTCCTGTTTGTTTTAATCAGGATACTGTCATTTACCTGAAGCCAATTTCTCCAAGACAAAGGCAGACTGCATAAACAGCCTGTTTAAATCAGTTACTTGTCTGGAATATCCTCAGAATACAAGATTCAGAACTGGGTAAGTAGATGGCTGGAGTAGTCTCACTTTCCTCCCAGGACCCTTCACCATTTCTCCAGCCCCTGGAGTAGCCCAGGTCACTCTAGCTGCCGAGGGCCATAACCCAGCGTGGTGCTTGTCATTAACCCTTTCTTAGAATACCACTCTGATCTTTCTCTGTCTTTCCATGTCAAAGTGACTGCTGAGAAGCCACGATTTGTGGCTGCCTCTACTTATGACAGTCTGCCCTCCACTGGCCCCAACATAGCTCTGAAGTCCCTGCATTATACTCCTCTTCTGGAAAAAGCATAGAAATAGGACTGTTTACATTGCTATTAGCAGCTATTAATAGTCTTTTTGATCCAAATTAATGAGTCATTTAGCACTTGTCTATGGGGATGTGACCCACAGGGATAATGAAGAATGGGTCACATTTGGTGGGCAGGGGAGTTTAATGGGGGAGAAGGTCCTGGAGGTTTGCTGGGGACCCAGGTCACCGTGAGAGTTCACATGATTAATGGAGAAGGAGGAGGATGCCCAAAGGGAAAAGTGAAGACCCTGAAGGAACATAACACATTTTACAACATTACTGAGAAGTGTTCCCTTCCATTTATATTCTTTAGTGTAGCTCCCTTTCTACACGGGCCTCCATGTGTTTCCAAGGAAAGGAACTCAGAAAACAACAGTTTTGCTTGAGATGAAGTAAGAACATCAATTGACCTCACACAGCTGTTTAT
The DNA here is from genome assembly GCF_964270905.1 of Leucopleurus acutus. NCBI lineage: Eukaryota > Metazoa > Chordata > Mammalia > Artiodactyla > Delphinidae > Leucopleurus > Leucopleurus acutus. The sequence continues at coordinate 47,650,905 of NC_139148.1, read as the reverse complement.
AAAGAACTGATTCTTTATTCCATCCAGGAGTTTGTGCTTGTAACACTCCTATACTGTCTGTGAAATCTCTATTAAAGTACAATTTTCAAACATGACGCTGATACAAGTATAGAATGAACACATATGTCACATGTTGTATTCTCCCAAGACAGTTGGGGGCAAGACATTTATTAAGGACCAACACCTGTGACAGAAGGATACAGAAGTGGAAGTGGGCAGAGGGAGAAGTCGAACTGTGATTGAGAGCCTGACAAAGCCTTGGCCAGCCAATCCAGGAGGGAACCCTGGAGTGTCTTAGTCTGCTGGGACTGCTACAACAAATTACCATAGACCAGGGGTCTTCAGCAACAATATTTATTTCTCACAGTTCTGGAGGCTGGAAGTCTGAGATCAGGGTGCCAGAACGACTGGGTTCTGGTGAAAGCCCTCTTCTGGGTCGCAGGCTGCCGACTTCTCATTGTATCCTCACCTGGCAGAAAGAGAACCAGCCAGATGTCTGGCCTCTTTTACAAGAGCACTAATTCCACTTGAGGATTCCACATTCATGACCCATTTACCTCCCACAGGCTCACTTCCAAATACCATCACATTGAGATTAGGGTTTCAATACATGAATATGGGTGGGGGGACACAAACATTCAATCCATTGCAGTAAGTAATGCTCATCAGAGTGTCTTGTGTTGGGTGGAGCTGGCTGGCCTTCATCCCTCCTGTCTCCCTCAGTCACTGCTTGTGTGCTGTCCTGGGAAGGCTATAACCCAGGTGGTTCTCTGAAGCTGAGGCAGATGCCAAAGGAGCTTGAAGCGGGCCTGGGGGGCTCACGTTTGTGTCTGCACAGCCCACCCCCTGTATCACATGGATCTACTTCTCCACATATGATCAGGTGCTCCTCTTCCAAAGTTCTGGTGGGCCTCTTTTCCTGAGGGGTAACTTAGAAGAGGGAGATTAGTGGGATGAACCATAGCCCCTGCCATTGCAACTGGTCGTAGACAACTATACTAGGAAGGGAAATATCCAGATGTCTTAAGGACTGTTGGACATAGGGTCTGAGTTGACATTGATATCTGGAAACTTTGTGTCATCATGGCCTCACTGTTAGAGTGGGGGGTGTATAAGGACCAGGTAATAAATGGAGTCCTGTCCCAAGACCAGTTCACAGTGACACTTGGTCTAGTTTACGGTGGGGGCACTGAGTCCACGGTCCCAACCCATGGTCATTTTGCCAGACTTTGAACGTATAATCAGGATTGACATGATGGGCAGTTGGTGCAACTCATATATTCGTTCCTTGGGCTGTAGGGTAGGAGCTATGATAGTAGGGAAAACTAAGTGGAAACCTCTGGAACTGCCTGTATTCATTTCCTGGGGCTGCTGTAACAAAGTGCCACAAACTGGGTGGCTTAAATAATAGGAATTTATCATCTCACGGTTCTGAAATCTAGAAGTCCGAAATCAAGGTGTTGGCAGGGAAGGTTCCTTCTGAGGCTGAGGGAGAATCTCTCTGTGCATCTTCCTAGCTCCTGGTGGTTTGCTGGAAATCTTTGGCATTTTTTGGCTTCTGCTGCATCACCCTGATCTCTGCTTTCATCTTCTCATGGCATTCTACCTTTGTGTGTGTGTGTGTGTGTGTGTGTGTGTGTGTGTGTGTGTGTCTCCAAATTTCCCCTTTTCATAAGGACACCAGTCATATTGGATTAGGGGCCCACCCTACTCTGGGATGACCTCATCTTAACTAATTACATCTGCAACAATCCTATTTCCACATAAGGCCACATTCTGAGGTACTGAGGGTTAGGACTTCAACATATGAATTTTAGGTGGACACAGTTCAACCCATAACACTACCCTTCACTCATCAAAGGTAGTAAATCCACCTGCCTGCCGATGCAGGGAACGTGGGTACGTGCCCCGGTCCGGGAAGATCCCACATGCCGCGGAGCGGCTGGGCCCGTGAGCCATGGCCACTGAGCCTGCGCGTCCGGAGCCTGTGCTCCACAACGGGAGAGGCCACAGCAGTGAGAGGCCCGTGTACCGCAAAAAAAAAAAAAAAAAAAAAGCAAAAGCAATATTACATCCTTGTGGGTATGGCTGAGATTAGTGCCACCTTTAAGGATCTAAAGGATGTAGGAATGGTGATCCTCATCGTTTATCCATCTAATTTGCCAGTCTGGCTCCTGCAGAAACTGGCTGGATTCTAAAGGTTTACAGTGGACTGCTCCAAGCTCAAGCAAATAACAGCAGTCTCAGTGGCAGTGGCAGCCAGACACGATATCATTGCTAGAGAAGATTAACATGGCCTCAGGTACATGGTATGTGACCCTTGATTTGTTGAATGCATCCTTTTCTATCCCTGTCAGAAAATAAGATAAAAAACAGTTTATAATCACATAGAATGGGCAAAAATATTAATTTACAGTTTTGTTCCAAAACTCTTCTAACTCCTGCCTTCTGTCGTAATTAGTACAAAATAATCAGGACTGTCTGGCCACTTCACAGAACATCATATTGATTCATTACATCAGTTATCATGTAAGAGATGGCCAGCACACTGGACAACCAGAAAACATGTGCTCCAGAGGGTGGGAGATGAACACTGTGAAAATTCCGGAATCTGTCACATGCTTAAAAATGTTAGGAGTTCAGTGGTCCAGAGTTCAGTTCCAGAACATCCCTTCCGAAATAAAAGATGAATTATTGCATCTTGCATCTCCTGCCACAGAGGAAGGATAGTGCCTGGTGGGCCTCTTCAGATTTTGCAGGCAGGGTATTTGACACCTGGGTTATTGCTTTGGCCCACATGCCAGATGACATAGAAGGCTGCTGCATTTGATTGGAACCCAGAGCAGGAAAGGACCCTGTATCAGGTTCAGGGTGCAGTTCAAGGAGCTCTAGTGCTTGGGACATATGATCTGGCAGACATTAAGCTGTTGGAAATATCAGTGGTGGGAAAAGATGGTGGAGAATTTATAGCAAGCCTCAGTGGGAGAATCCCAACTCAGATTCCTGGGGCTCTGGAGCAAGTACATGACAGCTTCAGTGGAGACTTACACATTAAAAATATGGCCCTGGAAATCCTGACACATGCTACAACATGGATGAATCTTGAGGACGTTATGCTAAGTGAAATAAGAGAGTCACAAAAAGAAAAATACTGCATGATTCTGCTTATATAAAGTAGAACAGGACCTACAGTGTTTCAGACTCCTGTCCAAGTGTTGCTGTTGCTAACAAATCCCATTGAAATATGCATCCCCAAGCCTATACTCACAATAGGATGTACACTTCCAGGGGAAGACCTTGGCAGACTTTTTTTCTGAGAATTGGTTTTGTTAGAAGTTTGATGGGAGTAAGGTGGAAAGAATAAGGTTTCTAACATCTGAGAGGTGTTCCTGATGGAAACCAGTAAAGCTGGCAAGGTAGGCTCTGACACATAAAGACAAATGTTTCTGGTTTCCCAATGTTGTGGAGTTGCCCCTATACAGAGTTTACCTCCATGAACTTCAACTTGCCTGTCACAAAATTTTTCCATAGACGTTTGCCCTCATTTGGATCTGGTCTATAAATACCCAGTCTCACCAGATTCGCTAGCTTCATAATGCACCTTCTGTATAAATAGTCAGTTGACCCTTGAACAACAGGAGTTTGAACTGCCTGGGTCCATCTAAATGCAATTTTTTTTGGACAAATAAGTATTACCGTACTACAGGGACCACGGATGCGGGACCGCAGATGCAGGACTATGCAGATTTTCAGCTGTGCTTGGGGTGGTCAGAGCCTCTAACTCTCCAAGTTGTTCAAGGGGCAACTGTATATATATATATATATATATATATATATATATATATATATATATATATATATATAAAATTTTTAAATTTATTTATTTTATTATTTATTTTTGGTTGCATTGGGTCTTCATTGTTGTGCATGGGCTTTCTGTAGTTGCAGCAAGCAGGGGCTACTCTGTTGTGGTGCGTGGGCTTCTCTTGTGGCGGAGCACGGGCTCTAGGCGCGCAGGCTTCAGTAGTTGTGGCTCATGGGCTTTAGAGCGCAGGCTCAGTAGTTGTGGCGCACAGGTTTAGTTGCTCTGTGGCATGTGGCATCTTCCCGGATCAGGGCTCGAACCCATGTCCCCTGCATTGGCAGCTGGATTCTTAACCACTGTGCCACCAGGGAAGTCCCTGTCAAACTGTATATTAATAAACTTGCTTACTTGTGTATGCATTTCATGTAAGGTCTCTTTTCAAATCATAGATTTACATTTTATAGACTATAAAATATGGATATTTCTTTACTTTCTAAAATAGAATACTTTATGTAGAATGTTAAGATACCCTGTGCACATTTTGTAGAGCCATAGCTATTTTGAAAAACTGTTGCATAACTATTTTCAATAGCTCTGACTGTAATCCTAAAGTGTTTTCTAACCATTGTGACAGGGGAGGAGCTGATCACTGCTATAAACATAGGAATTTATGCATCCTAGTGGCTACTTTAGCCTGAGCACCTGGTTGCAAAAGTTGCAAAACAACTCCAGAGTCCAAAGGCCGTATAGGGAGTGCAGGTGCAAATGTTATGAAAGAGCAGCAACAACAAACTCTGATAAGAGTATTAGGAACAATCATCTTTATTATTTTTGTTTATTTATTTTGGTTTTTTGCTTTGTTTTGTTTTGTTTTTTAACATCTTTACTGGAGTATAATTACTTTACAATGGGGTGTTAGTTGCTGCTGTATAACAAAGTGAATCAGCTATACATATGCATATATCCCCATATCTCCTCCGTCTTGCGTCTCCCTCCCTCCCACCCACCCTATTCCACCCCTCTAAAGCACCTTATAACCTAGATCAGGGTCTCTCAGCCTCGGCTCTACTAACATTTTGGGCCAGATAGTTCTTTGTTGTGGGGGCTGTCCTATGCATTGTAGGATGTTTAGCAGCATCCCTGGCCTCTACACACTGGACACCAGTGGCACCTACCTGCTTATGACAATCAAAAATGTCTCTAGATATTGCCAAATCTCTCCTGGGGGACAAAATCACCTCCTTGTTACCCATTGAGAACCAATGCCCTAGAATAAAATGTTCTAAAGTGTTTAAATTTAAAAAGAAAACAGCTTTATTGAGATACATTTCACATACTATACAATTCAAGTTTTTTTAATTTTTTTGAATTTTATTTAATTTAATTTTTCATATAGCTGGTTCTTATTAGTTATCTATTTTATACATATTAGTGCATATATGTCAATCCCAATCTCCAAATTCATACCACCCCCCACGCCCTCACCCCACATTCCCCCCTTGGTGTCCATATGTTTGTTTGCTACATCTGTGTCTCTATTTCTGCCTTGCAAACTGGTTCATCTATACCATTTTTCTAGATTCCATGTATATGCGTTAATATATGATATTTGTTTTTCTCTTTCAAACTTATTTCACTCTGTATGACAGTCTCTAGGTCCATCCACGTCTCTACAAATGACCCAATTTCATTCCTTTTTATGGCTGAGTAATATTCCATTGTATATATGTACCACATCTTCTTTATCCATTCATCTGTCGATGGGCATTATTGTTGCTTCCATGACCTGGCTATTGTAAATAGTGCTGTAATGAACATTGGGGTGCATGTGTATTTTTGAATTATGGTTTTCTCTGGATATATGCCCAGTAGTGGGATTGATGGATCATATGGTAATTCTATTTTTAGTTTTTTAAGGATCCTCCATACTGTTCTCCACAGTGGCTGTATCAATTTACATTCCCACCAACAGTGCAAGAGGGTTACCTTTTCTCCACACCCTCTCCAGCATTTATTGTTTGTAGATTTTCTGATGATGCCCATTCTAACTGGTGTGAGGGGATACCTCATTGTAGTTTTGATTTGCATTTCTCTAATAATTAGTGATGTTGAGCAGCTTTTCATGTGCTTCTTGGCCATCTGTATGTCTTCTTTGGAGAAATGTCTATTTAGGTCTTCTGCCCATTTTTGGATTGGGTTGTTAGTTTTTTTAATATTGAGCTGCATGAGCTGTTTATATATTTTGGAGGTTAATCCTTTGCCCATTTATTCATTTGCAAATATTTTCTCCCATTCTGAGAGTTGTCTTTTGGTCTTGTTTATGGTTTCCTTTGCTGTGCAAAAGCTTTGAAGTTTCATTAGGTCCAATTTGTTTATTCTTGTATTTATTTCCATTACTCTAGGAGGTGTATCAAAAAAGACCTTGCTGTGATTTATGTCAAAGAGTGTTCTTCCTATGTTTTCCTCTAAGAGTTTTATAGTGTCTGGTCTTATATTTAGGTCTCAAATCCATTTTGAGTTTATTTTTGTGTATGGTGTTAAGGAGTGTTCTAATTTCATTCTTTTACATGTAGCTGTCCAGTTTTCCCAGCACCACTTACTGAAGAGACTGTCTTTTTTCCATTGTATATCCTTGCCTCCTTTGCCATAGATTAGTTGACCATAGGTGCGTGGGTTTATCTCTGGGTTTCTATCTTGTTCCATTGATCTATGTTTCTGTTTTTGTGCCAGCACCATCTTGTCTTGATTATTGTAACTTTATAGTATAGTCTGAAGTCATGGAGTCTGATTCTTCCAGCTCTGTTTTTTTCCCTCAAGACTGCTTTGGCTATTTGGGGTCTATTGTGTCTCCATACAAATCTTAAGGTTTTTTGTCCTAGTTCCGTAAAAAATGCCATTGGTAATTTGATAGGGATTACCTTGAATCTGTAGATTGCTTTGGGTAATATAGTCATTTTCACAATATCGATTCTTCCAATCCAAGAATGTGGTATATCTCTCCATCTGTTAGTATCATCTTTAATTTTTTTTCATCAGTGTCTTATAGTTTTCTGCATACGGGTCTTTTGTCTCCATAGGTAGTTTTATTCCTAGGTATTTTATTCTTTTTGTTGCAACGGTAAATGGGAGTGTTTCCTTAATTTCTCTTTCAGATTTTTCATCATTAGTGTATAGGAATGCAAGAGATTTCTGTGCATTAATTTTGTATCCTGCAACTTTACCAAATTCATTGATTAGCTCTAGTAGTTTTCTGGTGACCTCTGTCAGATCCTCTATGTATACTAGCAAGTCATCTGCAAACAGTGACAGCTTTACTTCTTCTTTTCCAATTTGTATTCCTTTTATTTCTTTTTCTTCTCTGATTGCCATGGCTAGGACTTCCAAAGATATGTTGAATAGTAGTGGTGACAGTGGACATCCTTGTCTTGTTCCTGATCTTAGAGGAAATGCTCTCTGTTTTTCACCATTGAGAATGATGTTTGCTGTGGGTTTGTTGTATATGGCCTTTATTACATTGACGTAGGTTCCCTCTATGCCTGCTTTCTGGAGAGTTGTTATCATAAATGGGTGTTGAATTTTGCCCTAAATTTTTTCGGCATCTCTTGAGATGATCTTATGGTTTTTATTCTTCAATTAGTTAATAGGGTGTATCACATTGATTGATTTGCATACATTGAGGAATCCTTGCATCCTTAGGACAAATCCCACTTGATTATGGTGTATGATCCTTTTAATGTGTTGTTGGATTCTGTTTGCTAGTATTTTGTTCAGGATTTTTGCATCTGTGTTCATCAGTGATATTGGTCTGTAATTTTCTTTTTTTGTAGTATCTTTGTCTGGTTTTGGTATCAGGGTGATGGTGGCCTTATAGAATGAGTTTGGGAGTGTTCCTTCCTCCTCAATTTTTTGGAAGAGTTTGAGAAGGATGGCTGTTAGCTCCTCTCTAAATGTTTGATAGAATTCACCTGTGAAGCCAACTGGTCCTGGACTTTTGTGTGTTGGAAGATTTTAATCACAGTTTCAATTTCATTACTTGTGATTGGTCTGTTCATATTTTCTATTTCTTCCTGGTTCTGTCTTAGAAGGTTATACCTTTCTAAGAATTTGTCGATTTCTTCCAGGTTGTCCATTTTATTGGCATAGAGTTGCTTGTAGTAGTCTCTTAGGATGCTTGCATTTCTGCATTGTTTGTTGTAATTTCTTCTTTTTTTGTTGTTTTTTTTTGTGGTACTTGGGCCTCTCACTGTTGTGGCCTCTCCCGTTGCAGAGCACAGGCTCCGGACGCGCAGGCTCAGCGGCCATGGCTCATGGGCCCAGCTGCTCCGCGGCATGTGGGATCTTCCCGGACCGGGACATGAACCCGTGTCCCCTGCATCAGCAGGTGGACTCTCAACCACTTCGCCACAAGGGAAGCCCCCAACCCTTAGTTTTATTAATCTTTGCTCTTGTTTTCTTTGTTTCTATTTCATTTATTTCTGCTCTGATATTTATGATTTCTTTCCTTCTGCTAACTTTGGGTTTTGTTTGTTCTTCTTTCTCTAGTTCCTTTAGGTGTAAGGTTAGATTGTTTATTTCAGATTTTTCCTGTTTCTTGAGGTAGGCTTGTATAGCTATAAACTTCCCTCTTACAACTGCTTTTGCTGCCTCACAAAGGTTTTTGATCGTCATGTTTTCATTGTCATTTGTCTCTAGATATTTTTTGATTTCCTCTTTGATTTCTTCAGTGATCTCTTGGTTATTTGGTAAAGTATTGTGTAGCCTCCATGTGTTTGTGTTTTTTTATGTTTTTTTCCCTGTAGTTGATTTGTAATCTCATAGCCTTTGGTCAGAAAAGATGCTTGATATGATTTCAATTTTCTTAAATATACTGAGGTTTCATTTGTGACTCACGATGTGATCTATCCTGGAGAATGTTCCGTGTGCACTTGAGAAGAAAGTGTAATCTACTGTTTTTGGGTGGAATGTCCTATAAATATCAAGTAAGTCTGTCTGGTCTATTGTGTCATTTAAAGCTTCTGTTTCCTTATTTATTTTCATTTTGGATTATCTGTCCATTTGGTGTAATTGAGGTGTTAAAAGTCCCCCACTAATACTGTGTTACTGTCAATTTCCTCTTTTTTAACTGTTAGCAGTTGCCTTATGTATGGACGTGCTCCTATGTTAGATGTATGTATATTTATAATTGTTATACCTTCTTCTTGGATTGATCCCTTAATCATTATATAGTTTCCTTCCTTGTCTCATAACATTCTTTATTTTAAAGTCTATTTTTTCTGATATGAGTACTGCTACTCCAGCTTTCTTTGATTTCCTTTTGAATGGAATATCTTTTTCCATCCCTTCACTTTCAGTCTGAACGTGTCTCTAGGTCTGAGGTGTATGTTTTATAGACAGCATATATTTGGGTTTTGTTTTTGTATCCATTTCATAAGCCTGTGTCTTTTGGTTGGAGCATTTAACCCATTCACGTTCAAAGTAATTATCGATATATATGTTCCTATGACCATTTTCTTATTGTTTTGGGTTTGTTTTTGTAGGTCCTTTTCTTCCCTTGTGCTTCCCACTTAGGGAAGTTCCTTTAGCATTTGTTGTAGAGCTGGTTTGGTGGTGCTGAATTTTCTCAGCTTTTCTTGTCTGTAAAGCTTTTGATTTGTGCATCGAATCTGAATGAGATCCTTGCCAGATAGAGTAGCCTTGGTTGTAGTTTCTTCCCTTTCATCACTTTAAGTATATCCTGCCACTCCTTTCTGACTTGTAGGGTTTCTGCTGAGAAATCAGCTGTTAACCTTATGGGAGTTCCCTTGTATGTTATTTCTTGTTTTCCCCTTTCTGCTTTTAATAATTTTTCTTTGTCTTTAATTTTTGCCAGTTTGATTACTATGTGTCTCGGCGTGTTTCTCCTTGGGTTACCCTGTATGGGACTCTCTGCATTTCCTGGACTTGGGTGCTATTTCCTTTCCCATGTTAGGGAAGTTTTCGACTATAATCTCTTCAAATATTTTCTCGGGTCCTTTCTCTCTCTCTTCTCCTTCTGGGAGCCCTATAATGCGAATGTTGTTGTGTTAAATGGTGTCCCAGATGTCTGTTAGGTTGTCTTCATTTCTTTTCATTCTTTTTCTTTATTGTGTTCCACAGCAGTGAATTCCACCATTCTGTCTTCCAGGTCACTTATCGGCTCTTCTGCCTCAGTTTTTCTGCTATTGATTCCTTGTAGTGTAGTTTTCATTTGAGTTATTGTATTGTTCATCTCTGTTTGTTTGTTCTTTAATCCTTCTTGGTCTTTGTTAAACATTTCTTGCATCTTCTCAATCTTTGCCTGAATTCTTTTTCCGAGGTCCTGGATCATCTTCACTATCATTATTCTGAATTCTTTTTCTGGAAGGTTGCCTATCTCCACTTCATTTCGTTGTTTTTCTGGGGTTTTATCTTGTTCCTTCATCCGGTATATAACCCTCTGCCTTTTCATCTTTCTCTTTCTGTGAATGTGGTTTTTGTTCCACCGGCTGCAGGATTGTTGTTCTTCTTGCTTCTGCTGTCTGCCATCTGGTGGATGAGGTTGTCTAAGAGGCTTATGCAAGTTTCCTCATGGGAAGGACTGGTAGTGGATAGAGCTGACTGTTGCTCTGGTGGGCAGAGCTCAGTAAAGCTTTAATATGCTTGACTGATGATGGATGGGGCTGGGTTCCCTCCCTGTTGGTTGTTTGGCCTGAGGCAACCCAACACTGGAGCCTACCTGGTCTCTTTGGTGGGGCTAATGGTGGACTCTGGGAGGACTCATGCAAAGGAGTACTTCCCAGAACTTCTGCTCTCAATGTCCTTGTCCCCACGGTGAGCCATAGCCACACCCCACCTAGCAGGAACCCCCACAGCACTAGCAGGTAGGTCTGGTTCAATCTCCCCTGTGGTCACTGCTCCATCCCCTGGGTCCCGGTGTGCACACTTCTTTCTGTGTGCCATCCAAGAGTGGAGTTTCTGTTTCCCCCAGTTCTGTTGTAGTCCTGAAATGAAATCCCAGTAGCCTCAAAGTCTGATTCTCTAGGAATTCCTCCTCCCATTGCCAGACCCCCAGGTTAGGAAGCCTGACGTGGGGCTCAGAACCTTCACTCCAGTGGGTGGACTTCTGTGGTATAAGTGTTCTCCAGTCTGTGAGTCACCTACCCAGCAGTCATAGGATTTGATTTTGCTGTGATTGCGCCCCTCCTACCATCTCACTGTGACTTCCCCTTTGTCTTTGGATGTGGGTATCTTTTTTGGTGAGTTCCAGTGTCTTCCTGTCGATGACTGTCCAGCAGCTAGTTGTGATTCTGGTGTTCTCGCAAGAGGAAGTGAGAGCACGTCCTTGTACTCCACCATCTTGTTTCTAATCTTAAATTTTATTTATTTATTTATTTTATACAACAGGTTCTTATCAGTTATCTACTCTATACATATCAGTGTATGTATGTCAATCCCAATCTCCCAATTCATCCCAGCATCACCACACTTTTTATTTTTAATTTTATTTATTTATTTATTTTTATACAGCATGTTCAGTGAAAGAGTGTTGACCAGAAGTTTGGAGGAACCCATGAACTCCTGTCATGAACTCCCATCATAATTTCTTACAGTTCCTTTATCTCTTTGGTCCTGGTTTTCCTTGTTAATAAGTCAAAGGCTATTGGACAAAATGATCTTCCCAGCATCTCTACTTCTGACAGTAAGCATGGACCAAGAAGCCCTGATACTACTTGAAGAGTTGAGGCTAACGGCTGTGGGAAGATGGCAAGGATCATCTGTGGGATTTCCATGGAGAAATGAGTCCTTTGGAAACACTAGAAAAAAAAACATTTCTCTATACTATATCCAGGTTCCCTGTTGCACATATTTTTCTTTTTAGTGGCTTCCTTTCCACCTTCAATCTAGAAGGCTGTAAAATTCTTCAGGGATGAAGCATATGTGCTTTGCTTCATCTTTGTATCATTAGGGTGTAGCACAGTGCCTGGCCCTTAGCATCCCAGTAAGACTCTCGTACATGAATAATTTCTTCCAGCCTCCATCAAAATCCACTCTCAAGAAGGAAATATGTAAGCAAATTCATACTAAGGTATAAATGGCTGATAACCATTTAAATCATGGCCCATATACTAATAGGAATTTTTCTTATAAGGAGTGAAATAGCCCTTTGCTAAAAACAAAATCCAGTTCTAATAGTGGCATACATAGAACTAAAGGAGGTGTCAGGATGTTAGCAGTGACATTTCCAGCTGGCTTTCTAGTCACTATTATCATTTTCTCCTAAAAGGATCCCTCAATTCCCACCTTAAGGCTAAATCTTGCCTCATTCTCTATAACAAACATTGTCTGTTCACAGTGAAAACTTCTGGAGCCCCACTTTATTATTCTGGGCTCAGCGTTGGGCTCTGCTTGCTTCTAAGTTGGTTCTGGACCTTTCTAGTCTATTTCACAGAACTAGACTTTTGTCTTGTTTCTTCAGCCTGGATATCTACCATGACGATATGTCTTCTCCCCTGGATCCTCTCAGGTTAGAACTCTGTGTTTGTCTCTTTCCAGTATATGCTAACATCTTTTCCCAATCTGATTACCAATGTGGTCAAGTTTTGGCTTCCATAGCTAGTTTAGTACCTGAAGTCTTGCTCTCTGTTTTGCCCTCCCTTCATTCAAGCACTATGCCTAAGAGGGAGGTGGATGCTGATTGGCCAGTTTAGGTCACTGGAGGTCCAGCCCTGTGGTCAGGAGGGGCAGATGGTTTCAGCTCTAACTAAACTGCAAGGATGATGGGTTCTCTGCAGGATAAAGGGGTTCTCTTACCACAGCAGGGCAAAGAGAGTCTGAGCTAGAATAATCACAGTCAGATATCCATTTTAGGGATCAGGTGAGTAAAGGGACTCTATTGCATATTTGCCTAGATCCCCAACACTTTTTTACTCACTTCAGTGATAATTTAAAGGTAAGAGTGGGGGCAGGAGTGGGGGTAAGGAATCATGCTGGGTCATATCTCCGTGTGAAAGAGTTTGTTCCAAATGTTCCCCTTGTGCTCCTCTTGACCCAGGTCATATAACACTTTGGAGAGCAAGTCAGAAAGCCTAAAATGGGAGAGTCTCAAAATAGGGCAGAGAGGAGTATCAAGAGCCAGGGAGATACTCCCAGCCTGCTCCATAGCGTGACCCTAGGCCAAGGGCCAGCCTGAGGATTACCATGTCTGCATGCCAATGGACGCTAGGTTCTGGCACTCATCTCCGAGCAGCCGAGCATGTGTGTGGGTCTTTCCTTCCCTGTTAATCTGCTTCCTCTCTCCTGAGTGCCTTCCACTCGAAGAGCTATTCACAGCGCTTTCCTCAGAAGTCTCCTCTCTCCTCGGGCAATGTGGCTTTGTCCCCTTGACCCTGCAGAGTAGGCTCTCCAAGGACAGTTGTGCTTAACACACCTGGACAGAATTCACAATCACACCTTGACAAATGATGTCATTTTACTGAAAAGCACAGTCTGTATGCCAACCTAAGGGCAGAAATGAAACTCTAAACCAACACAAGCACATTCCAAGTCAGTAGTATCATGAAAAAGGACCGTATCATAAAACATTTGTGTATTGTAGCTTAAATTCGACCACAGTAGTACGTTTTAGCTATTTCTGGGGGACAAGTTTTGCATAACAAGGAACTGAATACTCTCTTCTCTTCCCACCAGAAGCCCCATCCCCACTAGTTTCTAAGAGCCAACCTGTCATTAGCTTCAGCAAACAAATAATGATCCTCAGTGGCTGTGATCACTTCAGGGTTTTCCTCTGATCATATCCTTCCTAGTCTTTGAAAATCATGTTTGTCATAATTACCCCTCTTGTGTGCGTTGCTTAATGCCCATGACTTTGCAATTAGTGTTGAAGGAAGGGACCATCACACCTATGCATCCATCAAGCTCTCAACTGTCTCCCCAGGCTCCTTTAATACCTTCTGCCAAAGAGTTTCTTGCTTTATTTCACAGATGCTTCTCTGCTTTTTCATGTACCAGCTCCATTCATGGCCAGGCTCTGTAAAACAGCAATTTGAGTGTAAGAAATACTGCTCACCAGAAAGTTCTTCCTGGTCACAATGCACATATTTCCCTTTCCTCAGCTCCTCACCCTTGGTCTCCCTAGACAAACTCTTGTTCCCTCCTCAAACTCTGTGTGGCCTGGTTTTAGCCACCAGTAGCTGAGACTGTGTCAGCAGTTAGACTGACATTTTCCCTGCCTCTGGCATTCAGTTGTAACAGTGATCTCTGTCTCCAAATTAATGGCCTTCTGTTGTCAGAACCAGAATCCTTCTGAACGGTGGGGTTTCTCCTGCCTTGATGTTGGGACATTCACAAGTACCCCTCAAGAAAAATGGGATGATGTTTGCTATGTGTTTCTGTCTGTTCTGCAGGGGAACAGCTTCTCAGTGACTCTTAAAGCCTGGTGTCTTAGAAGCAAAAATCTAGACCGACAGGAGGAGCCTGTTGAATGCTAAAGAATTTGGAGACTCCTGTCTCTGATTCAGATGCCTTTCTGTCAAAAGCTCAGACCCTATATGTGTGTGTGTGTGTGTGTGTGTGTGTGTGTGTGTATACACACATACACATACATACACATATACACAATGGAATATCACTCAACCATAAAAAAGAATGAAATAATGCCATTTGCAACAACATGGATGCAAGTAGAGATTATCACACTAAGTGAAGTAATTCAGAAAGAGAAATACAAATACCATATGGTATCACTTTTATGTGGAATCTAAAATATGACACGAACTTATCCAGGAAACAGAAACAGACTCACAGACATAAAGAAGAGACTTGTGGTTGCCAAGGGGGATGGGGAAGGGGGGAGAGATGGAGTGGGAGTTTGGAATTAGCAGATGCAAACTATTTTACATAGAATGGATAAACAACAAGGTCCTGTTGTATAGCACAGGGAATGATATTCAATATTCTGTGGTAAACCATAATGGAAAGAATATGAAAAAGAATATATATATATATATATATATATATATATATATATATATATATATAACTGAATCACTTTGCTGTACAGCAGAAATTAACACAGCATTGCAAATCAACTATACTTCAACAAAAATTTTAAAAAAAAGTTCAGACCCTAAATCCTTCATCAATCCCAAGCTGCACTAATCATCCAAGCTTGCAATTATGATACTTTTAATTATGTTTTTTGTTTTTGTGGATTTATTGTACAAATTAAGCACTGATAAATGTTTATAAGACATGGACTCACAAATAGTATTTTATCCTCTTTATTCTAGGTTATTATAATTTTACAATCATATCTTTATTTTTAGACTTCATGGGATAGTATAACAAAAATAAATTCTGGCAATGAAAATGAGCTGTGTTTCAAACCTCCATATGCCAACTACCATACCCCCTTCCAACTGTGAATAAGAATATTATATTATGCATGAAGCATTTCATATAATGTTTTGATATAGTTACAATTCAGGTATTCATAACTATGTAAAGCACTTGTTAAAATTGTGAGGGTCTCTTAGGAACTGAATCTGGGGAAGGATAGGATGGGGGAACACACACAGTGAGAATATTTCCCCTTTTGGCATCGCTACAATTATGATACTTTTGAATTCTTTAGCCCATTTATCCCCAGCTACTGCAGCACAATGGTATGACTCCTGTTCTTCATAGGAGAAATTTAGGCATCCAGCAAGCATCAGGCAGATGTGGGAACAGAGCAAACTTTGTGAATTGCAGGCTAACTTCTGTCTTGCCACCTCTGTGTGTGGATGAGGCCAATGGACCTCGGCAGAGATATTGAGACAGGGCTGGCTAATGTTGGACAAGCATTTGAAGAGAAGGTGGTGGTTGGTACATGCACCCCTCCTTGTGAGGTCCTCCCCCATTTTCCTGAGGCTCCCTCCTTCTGTCTCCTGAAGCACCCCTGATACAACCCAACATGCCTTCAGGGCAGGAAATGACCTAACAAAATGAGCTGGAAAAAGCTATAGCTGGAAAGCAATTGCTTAAGGATTTTCCCCACTGAGGGATATTTAAAAGATCAAAAAGACTTTTTGGGGGATGTATTTCTTAAAATTAAAAAAGTTATTTTGAAATAATTATATACTTAGAGGAAATTGCAAAAATAGTACAAGTTCATCCTTCACCCAGCGTCCCCCAATATCACAGCGGTAGTATAATATCAAAATTAGGAAACTGACATCGGTACATTACTCTTAATTAGACTACGGACCACATTCAGTTTTTAGCATTCAGTTTTCACCATTAAAAAACCCTGTGTGTGTGTGTGTGTGTGTGTGTGTGTGTGTGTGTGTTTCTATGTCACTACCATAAGCAAGATACAGAAGTGGTTCCCATCACCACAAAAGAAACCCCTAATATTACCTCTTTGTACATATTCACTCTACCCCCAACTCTTCTCCAGACTGGCTGCACCATTTTACATTCTCACTAGCAATGTATAGAGATCCAATTTGTCTGTGTCATCACCAGCATTTGTTATTTATCACTATTTTTTATTTCAACTGATATCTCATTGCAGTCTTAATTTACATTTCCCTAATGGCTAGTGGTGTTGAATATCTTTTCAGACACTTATTTGCCATCTGTATCTCTTCTTTGGTGAAATGAATGTTCATGTCTTTTGCCCAGTTTCTAGTTGGATTGTTTCCTTTTTTTTATTGTTGAGTTCTGAGAGTTCTTTATATATTCTAGATATAAGGCCTTCACTGGATATGTGGCTGGCAAATATTTTCTCACAGTCTGTAACTTGTCGTTTCATCTTCTTAACAGTCTTTCAATGAAACAAATGTCTTTAATTTTAATAAAGTCCAGTTCATCAATTTTTCCTTTTAAGGACTGTGCTTTCCATATCAAGTCTAAGAACTCTTCACCTAGTCCTAGATCCCAAAGAGTTTTTCCTATATTTTATTTCTAAAAGTTTTAGAGTTCTACATTTTACATTCACTCCTTGATCCATTTTGAGTTGACCTTTGTAAGGTTTCAGGTTTAGGTCAAGGTTCATTTTTTGCTTATGAATATCCAATTGCTCCAGCACCATTTGTTGAAAAGGCTATCCTTCTTCCATTGGATTGCTTTTGCATCTTTGTCAAAAATCAGCTGGCTGTATTTGTGTGAGTCTATATGAGATTTTGATTTTGTTCCATTGATCTATGCCCATCTCCCTGCTAAGACAATAATTACCTTGATTACTGCAGCTATATAGTAAGCCATCAGGTTTGATCCCTTCCAATTTACTCTTCTTTTTAAAGATTATTTTAATTTAATATTTTAAAAATGAAAAATTAGGTATGTCATTTAAATTTTTATTTTAATATTGCTATTCTAGGGCTTGTACCTTTCCATATACATTTTAGAATAAGCTTGTTTGTGTCTACAAAAACAACTTCAGTAGGAATTGCATTAAACCTATAGATCTATTTGGAGAGAATTGACATCTACAATATTCTCAGTCTTCCAATCCATGAACATATGTTTCTCCATTTATTTAGGCCTCTGATTTATCTCATCAGCGTTTTGTAATTTTCAGCATACAGATCCTGTACATGCTTTTAGGTTTATATCTATTTAATTTTCTTTAGCACACACCATAAATGGTACTTTTTAATATATATATATATAAATTTATTTATTTATGGCTGCATTGGGTCTTCGTTGCTGCCCGCAGGCTTTCTCTAGTTGAGAAGATCAGGGGCTACTTTCGTTGTGGTGCACGGGCTTCTCATTGTGGTGGCTTTTCTTGTTGCGGAGCTCAGGCTCTGGGCATGCGGCCTTCAGTAGTTGTGGCATGCGGTCTCAGTAGTTGTGGCACACAGGCTTAGTGGCTCTGCGGCATGTGGGATCTTCCCGGACCAGGGATTGAACCCATGTCCCTGCATTGGCAGGCAGATTCTTAACCACTGTGCCACCAGGGAAGTCCCTGATATTGTGTTTTTAATTTTTGCTTCCACAAGTATGTTGTTAACATATAGAAATGCGATTGATTTTTAAGTGTTGATCTTGTATTCTGAAACCTCGCTGAACTCATAAGTTCTAGGAGGGTTTTGTTTTGTTTTAGATTCCTTGGGATTTTGAACAGTATAGACATCTGCAAATAGGGACAGTTTTATTTTTTCTTTTAAAAAATATGTATCTCTTTTATTTATTCTATTTTTGGGGTCTTATTTCACTGGCTAGAACTTCCAGTAGAATGTTGAATGAGAGTGGTGATATGCATACAACCTTGCCTTGTTCCAGATTTTAGAGGGGAAGCATTCAGTCTTTCACAATTAAATACAACATTAACTGTAAGTTTTTGTAAGTACTGTTTACAAAGCTGAGGAAATTTCCTTCTATTTCTAGTTTTCTGAGGGATATATATTTTTTAAATCATGAATGAATCTTGGTTTTTGCAGATGATTTTTCAGACTCAATATCTTTTCTTGGTGAACTGATCCTTTTATCATTATGTAATGTCCCTCTTTGTTTTTAGTAATTTTCTTTGCTCTGGAGTCTAATGTTAATATAGTCAGTTGTGCTTTTTAAAAAGACTTAATGTGTTGTACATATTTTTCCATTCTTTTACTTTTCTGTGGTTTTATTCAAAGTGAGTTTCTTATAGACAGGATATGGTTTGATTAAATTTTTTAATCCACTTTGCTAATCTCTGTCTTTCAATTGGTGAACTTAAACTGTTTATATTTAAGGTAATTACTGATAGGTTAGGGCTTAAGTCTGCCATTTTATTATATTTGCATAGTCATAAATATGTCAACATTCAATATTGCTTTAACCCCAAACCATGTTATAACTATGCTGGGAAGGTGGAAGGAAAACTTTTGTGTGCAGAATGCTGGAAGAGGAGAGGTAGATCATCGTCTTCTGTAGTAGGAAGTCAACTCACAATAAATAAAATTGAAAATAAATAAGAAATATCAGTATAATGATAAAAGATGTAAATAATTTAAGGGAATACTTAAAAGGGTTGAATATGGGGCATCCATGGTGGCACAGTGGTTAAGAATCCGCCTGCCAATGCAGGGGACACAGGTTCAAGCCCTGGTCCAGGAAGATCCCACATGCCGTGGAGCAACTAAGCCCATGCCCAACAACTTGTGAGCCCGTGTGCCACAACTACTGAGAACCACGTGCCTAGAACCCATGCTCCACACCAAGAGAAGCCACCGCAATGAGAAGCCCGTGCACCGCAATGAAGAGCAGCCCCCACTCACCTCAACTAGAGAAAGCCTGTGAGCAGCAACAAAGACTCAATGCAACCAAAAATAAATAAATTTATTTTTTAGAAAAAGAGTTGAATGTGATTGCCTCTGGGGAATGAGGATCAGGGATGGGAATGAGTAGAGCAAGAAATTGCTTTCTTAAAAACCTTTGTAGTAAGTACCATTTGACTTTTAGAACTTTATATCTATATTGCTTGATAAAAATATAATTAGTAAATCTAAACTTAAGAAATACTCAAGTATTTCTTAGTGCAGTTTTCATCAACCCTGGCTGCCCACTGGAGTTACCCAGGGGGACTTTTAAAAAAATATCAATTTTCAGGCCCCAACCTATACCAATTAATTGGGTCTGGGGTTCAGGCATCAATATTCAAAAATTATTTCCCAGGTTATTTGAATGTGTATCTAGGGTTGAGGATGGCTGGTTTATAACATATATTAACAGTAGACCTTTGGTAAAATGTTAGCTGCAGTGAGAAAGGTAAAACATGAAGGTCTTACCATCTTCAAGTCAACCCATTTATTGGAGATTGGTAGATCAGACACTTTTGGGAAGCCTTGCTTGAGAGAAATCAAACACAAGCTGCATATTTGTAGATGGTGAAGCAGAGAGAGCTAAAGGGCATTAGGAATGCAATTTTGGGCCTTCTGGGTTTACTTCATGTGATTAAAACTAACCAGAGGCTATGACAATTACATTTTCTCAGTCCATAGAGGAAAGCAGAAGAGAAGGAAAGAAGAAAACATAATTCCTAAATTTAGGGTATTTTGTAGTCATTACAATATGACCTGAAATAAGTTATTATACAAAGTGGCCCATGATACATTCTCAACTCCTCTATTTTGGCCTCCATCACCATTTGGAAGTCATAATTAATGGACTAAGATACCAAGATAGAAGACATTGAAGCTGTGTCTGCAGAAGAACATGGGACAAAGACAAGAAACATGAAGAAGGTCCATTTTGTACAGGTGTCCAGAAGCATGTACATTCAGGAAGGCTTCAAAAGTTAAAAGATATGCTTCACTCATCACAATAGGTAACTAGAAAATGTGCCCCTAAAGGGAATTATAGAATTTTTTAAAACTGTACAATTTAGTGGGATTTATTTTAGTATATTCACAAACTTGTACTACCATCACAACTACCTAATTGTAGAACATTTTCATCCTCCTCTAAAGTAACCCAGTACCCATTAACAGTTATTTCCCCTTCTCCCCTCCTCCCAGGCCCTGGCAATCACTCATGTATTTTCTGCCTCTATGGATTTGCTTATTTTGGCCATTTCATATAAATGGAATCATAAAATATATAGTCCTTTGTGCCTGACTTCTTTCACTTTGCATAATGTTTTCAAGGTTCACCCATGTTGTGCCATGTATTAGTACTTCATTCTTTATTATGGCTGAATAATATAACGATATATGACATTCTGTTTACCCATTCACCAGCTGATGGATATTTAGGCTATTTCCACTTTTTTTTTAATGATTAATTAAAACATATTTATTGGTTCTAAAGAAAAAATGTGATTTTTTTTCTCCATTTCAATAATCATTTTTGTATCTACTATAGTTTCTGTTGCAATTGTATTTTTTAAAACATCTTTATTGGAGTATAACTGCTTTACATTGTTGTGTTTGTTGCTGCTGAATAACAAAGTGAGTCAGCTATACATATACATATATACCCGTGCTCTTGCGACTCCCACCCACCCTACATAACCCACCCCTCTAGGTGATCACAAAGGACCGAGCTGATCTCCCAATGCTATGCGGGTGCTTCCGAATAGCTATCTATTTTACATATGGTAGTGTACATATGTTCATGCCACTCTCCCACTTCGTCTCAGGTTACCCTTGCCCCTCCCTCTGTCTTCAAGTCCATTCTCTACATCTGCATCTTTATTCCAGTTCTGCCCCTAGGTTCTTCAGAACCCTCTTTTTTTTTTTAATTTAGATTCCATATATATGTGTTAACATACGGTATTTGTTTTTCTCTTTATGACTTACTTCACTTACAAGACAGATTCGATGCACATCCACCTCACTACAAAAAACTCAATTTTTTTTACATCTTTATTGGAGTATAATTGCTTTACAATGGTGTGTTAGTTTCTGCTTTATAACAAAGTGAATCAGTTATACATATACATATGTTCCCATATCTCTTCCCTCTTGTGTCTCCCTCCCTCCCACCCTCCCTATCCCACCCCTCCAGGCGGTAACAAAGCACCAAGCTGATATCCCTGTGCTATGCGGCTCCTTCCCATTAGCTATCTATCTTACGTTTGGTAGTGTATATATGTCCATGCCTCTGTCTCGCTTTATCACAGCTTACCCTTCCCGCTCCATATATGCTCAAGTCCATTCTCTAGTAGGTCTGTGTCGTTATTCATGTCTTACGCCTAGGTTCTTCATGACATTTTTTTTCTTAAATTCCATATATATGTGTTAGCATACGGTATTTGTCTTTCTCTTTCTGACTTACTTCACTCTGTAGGACAGACTCTAGGTCTATCCACCTCAATACAAATAGCTCAATTTCGTTTCTTTTTATGGCTGAGTAATATTCTATTGTATATATGTACCACATGTTCTTTATCCATTCATCCAATGATGGACACTTAGGTTGTTTCCATCTCTGGGCTATTGTAAATAGAGCTGCAATGAACATTTTGGTACATGACTCTTTTTGAATTACGGTTTTCTCAGGGTATATGCCCAGGAGTGGTATTACCAGGTCATATGGTAGTTCTATGTGTAGTTTTTTAAGGAACTTCCATACTGTTGTCCATAGTGGCTGAACCAATTCACATTCCCACCAGCAGTGCAAGAGTGTTCCCTTTTCTCCACACCCTCTCCAACATTTATTGTTTCTAGATTTTTTGATGATGACCATTCTGACTGGTGTGAGATGATATCTAATTGTAGTTTTGATTTGCATTTCTCTAATGATTAAGAATGTTAAGCATTCTTTCATCTGTTTGATGACAGTCTGTATATCTTCTTTGGAGAAATGTCTATTTAGGTTTTCTGCCCATTTTTGGATTGGGTTGTTTGTTTTTTTGTTATTGAGCTGCATGAGCTGCTTATAAATTTTGGAGATTAATTCTTTGTCAGTTGCTTCATTTGCAAATATTTTCTCCCATTCTGAGGGTTGTCTTTTGGTCTTGTTTATGGTTTCCTTTGCTGTGCAAAAGCATTGAAGTTTCATTAGGTCCCATTTGTGTATTTTTGTTTTTATTTCCATTTCTCAAGGAAGTGGGTCAAAAAGGATATTGCTGTGATTTATGTCATTGAGTGTTCTGTCTAGGTTTTCCTCTAAGAGTTTGATAGTTTCTGGGCTTACATTTAGGTCTTTCATCTATTTTGAGCTTATTTTTGTGTATGGTGTTAGGGAGTAACCTAATCTCATACTTTTACATGTACCTGTCCAGTTTTCCCAGCACCACTTATTGAAGAGGCTGTCCTTTCTCCACTGTACATTCCTGCCACCTTTATTAAAGATAAGGTGACCATATGTGCGTGGGATCATCACTGGGCTTTCTATCCTGTTCCATTGATCTATCTTTCTGATTTTGTGCCAGCACCATACTGTCTTGTTTACTGTAACTTGTAGTATAGTCTGAAGTCAGGGAGCCTGATTCCTCCAGCTCTGTTTTTCGTTCTTAAGATTGCTTTGGGTATTCGGGGTCTTTTGTGCTTCCTTACAAATTGTGAAATTTTTTGTTCTAGTTCTGTGAAAAATGCCAGTGGTAGTTTGATACGGATTGCATTGAATCTGTAGATTGCTTTGGGTAGGAGAGTCATTTTCAAAATGTTCATCCTTCCAATCCAAGAACATGGTATATCTCTCCATCTATTTGTATCATCTTTAATTTCTTTCATCAGTGTCTTATAATTTTCTGCATACAGGTCTTTTGTCTCCTTAGGTAGGTTTATTCCTAGATATTTTATTCTTTTTGTAGCAATGGTAAATGGGTGTGTTTTCTTCATTTCACTTTCTGATTTTTCATCATTAGAGTATAGGAATGCCAGAGATTTCTGTGCATTAATTTTGTATCCGGCTACCTTACCAAATTCATTGATTAGCTCTAGTAGTTTTCTGGTAGTATCTTTGGGATTCTCTGTATAAAGTATCATGTCATCTGCAAACAGTGACAGCTTTACTTCTTCTTTTCTGATTCGGATTCTTTTTATTTCCTTTTCTTCTCTGATTTCTGGGCTAAAACTTCCAAAACTATGTTCCATAAGAGTGGTGAGAGTGGGCAACCTTGTTTTATTCCTGATCTTATTGGAAATGCTTTCAGTTCTTCACCATTGAGGATGATGTTGGCTGTGGGTTTGTCATATATGGCCTTTATTATATTGAGGAAAGTTCTCTCTAGGCCAACTTTCTGCAGAGTTTTTTTTACCATAAAAGGGTGTTGAATTTTGTCCTAAGCTTTCTCTGCATCTATTGAGATGATCATATGGTTTTTCTCCTTCAATTTGTTAATATGGTTTATCACATTGATTCATTTGCATATATTGAAGAATCCTTGCATTCCTGGAATAAACCCCACTTCATCATGGTGTAAGATCCTTTTAATGTGCTGTTGGATTCTGTTTGCTAGTATTTTGTTGAGGATTTTTGCATCTATGTTCATCAGTTATATTGGCCTGTAGTTTTCTTTCTTTGTGACATCCTTGTCTGCTTTTGGTATCAAGGTGATGTTGGCCTCATAGAATGAGTTTAGGAGTTTTCCTCCCTCTGCTATATTTTGGAAGAGTTTGAGAGGGGTAGGTGTTAGCTCTTCTCTAAATGTTTGGTAGAATTCACCTGTGAAGCCATCTGGTCCTGGGCTTTTGTTTGTTGGAAGATTTTTAATCACTGTTTCAGTTCCAGTGCTTGTGATTGGTCTGTTCAGTTCATATTTTCTATTTCTTCCTGATTCAGTCTTGGCAGGTTGTGCATTTCTAAGAGTTTGTCCATTTCTTCCAGGTTGTCCATTTTATTGGCATAGGGTTGCTTGTAGTAGTCTCTCATGATCATTTGTATTTCTGCAGTGTCAGTTGTTACTTCTCCTTCTTCATTTCTAATTCTATTGATTTGAGTCTTCTCCCTTTTTTCTTGATGAGTCTGGCTAATGGTTTATCTATTTTATCTTCTCAAAGAAACAGCTTTTAGTTTTATTGATCTTTGCTATCATTTCCTGCATTTCTTTTTCATTTATTTCTGATCGGATCTGTATGTTTTCTATCCTTCTGCTAACTTTGGGGGTTTTTTGTTCTTCATTTACTAATTGCTTTAGGTTAAAGTTAGGTTGCTTACTCGAGATGTTTCCTGTTTCTTCAGGTAGGATTGTATTGCTATAAACTTCCCTCTTAGAACTGCTTCTGCTACATCCCATAGGTTTTGTGTTGTCATGTCTACATTGTCATTTGTTTCTAGGTATTTTTTGATTTCCTCTTTGATTTCTTCAGTGATCACTTCGTTATTAAGTAGTGTATTGTTTAGCCTCCATGTGTTTGTATTTCTTTACAGATCTTTTCCTGTAATTGATATCTAGTCTCATGGCGTTGTGGTCGGAAACGATACTTGATACAATTTCAATTTTCTTAAATTTTCCAAGGCTTGATTTCTGACATAAGATATGATCTATCCTGGAGAATGTTCCATGAGCACTTGAGAAAAATGTGTATTCTGTTGTTTTTGGATGGAATGCCCTATAAATATCAATTAAGTCCATCTTGTTTAATGGATTATTTAAAGCTTGTGTTTCCTTATTTATTTTCATTTTGGATGATCTGTCCATTGCTGAAAGTGGGGTGTTAAAGTTCCCTACTATGAATGTGTTACTGTCGATTTCCCCTTTTATGGCTGTTTGTATTTGCCTTATGTATTGAGGTGCTCCTATGTTGGGTGCATAAATATTTACAATTGTTAAATCTTCTTCTTGGACCAATCCCTTGATCATTATGTAGTGCCCTCCTTTGTATCTTCTAATAGTCTTTATTTTAAAATCTATTTTATCTGATATGACAATTGCTATTCCAACTTTCTTTTGCTTTCCATTTGCATGGAATATCTTTTTCCATCCCCTTACTTTCATCTGTATGTGTCTCTAGGTCTGAAGTTGGTCTCTTGTTGACAGCATATGTATGGGTCTTGTTCTTGTATCCATTCAGCCAATCTATGTCTTTTGGTGGGAGCATTTAGTCCATTTAAATTTAAGTTAATTAACGATATATATGTTCCTATTCCCATTTTCTTAATTGTTTTAGGTTCTTTAATATAGATCTTTTCCTTCTCTTGTGTTTCTTGCCTAGAGAATCTCCTTTAGCATTTTTTGCAAAGCTGGTTTTGTGGTGCTGAACTCTCTCAGCGTTTGCTTGTCTGTAAAGGTTTTAATTTCTCCATCAAATCTGAATGAGATCCTTGCTCTGTAGAGTAATCTTGGTTGCAGGTTTTTCTCCTTCATTACTTTAAATATGTCCTGCAAGTCCCTTCTGGCTTGCAGAGTTTCTGCTGAAAGATCAGCTGTTAAACTTTAGGGGAATTCCCTTGTGTGTTATTTGTTGTTTTTCCCTTGCTGCTTTTAACATGTTTTTCTTTGTATTTAATTTTTGACAGTTTGATTAATATGTGTCTTGGCGTGTTTCTGCTTGGATTTTTCCTGTATGGGACTCTGTGCTTCCTGGACTTGATTAACTCTTTCTTTTCCCATATTAGGGAAGTTTTCACCTACAATCTCTTCAAATATTTTCCCAGTCCCTTTCTTTTTCTCTTCTTCTTCTGGAGCCCCTATAATTTGAATGTTGGTGTGTTTAATGTTTTCCCAGAGGTCTCTGAGACTGTCCTCAGTTCTTTACCTTCTTTTTTCTTTATTCTGCTCTGCCGTAGTTATTTACACTCTTTTATCTTCCAGGTAACTTATCCGTTCTTCTGCCCCAGTTATTCTGCTATTGATCCCATCTAGAGTATTTTTAATTTCATTTATTGTGTTGTTCATCATTGCTTGTTTCATCTTTATTTCTTGTAGGTCCTTGTTAAATGTTTCTTGCATTTTGTCTATTCTGTTTCCAAGATTTTGGATCATCTTTACTATCATTATTCTGAATACTTTTTCAGGTAGACTGCCTATTTCCTCTTCATTTGTTAGGTCTGGTGGGTTTTTATCTTGCTCATTTAACTGCTGTGTGTTTTTCTGTCTTCTCATTTTGCTTATCTTACTGTGTTTGGTGTCTCCTTTTTGCAGGGTGCAGGTTCGTAGTTCCCGTTGTTTTTGGTGTCTGTCCCCAGTGGCTAATGTTTGTTCAGTGGGTTGTGTGGGCTCCCTGGTGGAGGGTACTAGTGCCTGTGTTCTGGTGGATGAGGCTGTATCTTGTCTTTCTGGTGGGCAGGTGTACGTCTTGTGGTGTGTTTTGGGGTGTCTGTGGACTTATGATTTTAGACAGCCTCTCTGCTAATGGGTGGGGTTGTGTTCCTGTCTTGCTAGTTGTTTGGCATAGGGTGTCCAGCACTGTAGCTTGCTGGTCATTGAGTGAAGCTGGTTGCTGGTGTTGAGATGGAGATCTCTGCGAGATTTTCACCATTTGATATTATGTGGAGCTGGGAGGTCTCTTGTGGACCAGTGTCCTGAAATTGGCTCTCCCACCTCAGAGGCACAGCACTGACTCGTGGCTGCAACACCAAGAGCCTTTCATCCACTCGGCTCAGATTAAAAGGGAGAAAAAGTAGAAAGAAAGAATTAGTAACAGTAGAAAGAAAGAAAGGAAGGAAGAAATAAAGAAAGAAAGAAGGAAAAGAAGAAGGAAAGGAGGGAGGGAAGGAGGGAGGGAGGAAGGAAGCACAGAAGGAGGGAAGGAAGGAAAAAAATAAAGAAAGAAGATAAAGTAAAATAAAATAAAGTGAGATAAAATATAATAAAGTTATTAAAATAAAAATAATTATTAAGAAAAATATTTTTTAAAATCAAAAATAAAACAACAAAAGAACCCCCCAGAAAACAATGTACAGATATAAAGCTAGGAATAATGGTGGAAGCAAAGCTATACAGACAAAATCCCGCACAGAAGCATACACATGCACACTCACAAAAAGAGGAAAAGGGGAAAAAATAATAAATCTTACTCTCAAAGTCCACCTCCTCAATTTGATATGATTCGTTGTCTATTCAGGTATTCCACCGATGCAGGGTATATCAAGTGGATTGTAGAAATTTAATCCACTGATCCTGATGCTGCTGGGAGAAATTTCCCTTTCTCTTCTTTGTTCACACAGCTCTAGGGTCTCAGTTTTGGATTTGGCCCCGCCTGTGCCTGTACATCGCTGGAGGGCTTCTGTTCTTCCCTCAGACAGGACGGGGTAAAATGAGCAGCTGATTCAGGGGCTCTGGCTCACTCAGGCCGGTGGAAGGGAGGGGCACGGAGTGTGGGGCGAGCCTGCTGCGACAGAGGCCAGAGGAATATTTCACCAGCCTCAGGCGTGCCGTGCCTTCCCCCAGGGAAGTTGTGCCTGGATCCCAGGACCCTGGCAGTGGTTGCCTGCACAGGCTCCCCAGAAGGGAGGTATGGATAGTGACCTATGCTCGCACACAGGCTTCTTGGTGGCGGTAGCAGCAGCCTTAATGTCTCATGCCCTTCTCTGGGGTCCGCGCTGTTAGCCACAGCTCGCGGCCCTCTCTGGAGCTCCTTTAAGCAGCACTCTTAATCCCCTCTTCTCACGCACCAGGGAACAAAGAGGGAAGAAAATGTCTCTTGGCTCTTCGGCAGTTCCAGACTTTCCCCCAGATTCCCTCCCGGCTAGCCATGGTGCACTTACACCTTCGGGCTGTCTTCAGGCTGCTATTCCTCTCCCTGCGATCCAACCGAAGTCTGAGCCTCAGCTCCCTGCCCCCGCCTGCCCCGGTGGGTCAGAAGACAGCCTCTTGGGCTGGTGAGTGCCAGTCGGCACTGATCTTCTGTGCAGGAATCTCTCCACTTTGGCCTCCCCACCCCTGTTGCTGTGCTGTCCTCCATAGCTCCGAAGCTTCCCTCCTCCACCACCCACAGTCTCTGCCCGAGAAGGGACTTCCTAGTGTTTGGAAACCTTTCCTCCTTCACAGCTCCCTCCCACTGGTGCAGGTCCCTTACCTATTTTTTTGTCTCTGTTTATTATTTTTTCTTTTTCCCTACCCTGTTACGTGGGGAGTTTCTTGCCTTTTGGGAGGTCTGAGATCTTCTTACAGCCTTCACTGTGTGTTCTGTAGGAGCACTTCCACGTGTAGATGTATTTCTGATGTATCTGTGGGGAGGAAGGTGATCTCTGTGTCTTACTCTTCGGCCATCTTCCCCCTCTCCCTCCCTTTTCTTCTGAGCTGTGCTGCAAACAGCATCTTCATGATGTGGCCAGGTGTCAGGCCTGTGCCTGTGCGGTGGGAGACCCAAATGCAGGATACTGGTCCATCAGAGACTTCCTTGTTCCAAGTAACATTAAATGGCAAATACTCTCCCAGAGATCTCCATCTCAAAGATAAGACCCAGCTCCACTCAAAGACCAGTACGCTACAGTGCTGGACACCCTATGACAAACAACTAGCAAGACAGGAAAACAACCCCACCCATTAGCAGAGAGGCTGACTAAAATAATAATAAGGTCACAGATGCAACAAAACACACCACCAGATGTGGTTCTGCCCACCAGAAAGACAAAATCCAGCATCATCCACCAGAATACAGGCACTAGTCCCCTCCACCAGGAAGCCTACACAACC
The DNA here is from genome assembly GCF_964270905.1 of Leucopleurus acutus. Taxonomy (NCBI): domain Eukaryota; kingdom Metazoa; phylum Chordata; class Mammalia; order Artiodactyla; family Delphinidae; genus Leucopleurus; species Leucopleurus acutus. The sequence goes on along the minus strand of NC_139148.1, from coordinate 47,622,109 downwards.
CACTGAACCAACCTTACCCACTGGACACAGACACCGAAAATGACAGGAACTATGAAAGTGTGGCTGGTAAAAAAGAGACCACAAACACAGTAAGTTAAGTGAGATGAGAAGACAGAGTAACACACAAGAGATGAAGGAGCAAGGTAAAAACCCACCAGACCAAAAAAATGAACAGCAAATAGGCAGTCTACCTGAAAAAGAATTGAAAGTAATGAGAGTAAAGGTGATCTTACATCTTGGAAATAGAATGGAGAAAATACAGGAAACATTTATCTAGGACCTAGAAGAAATAAAGAGCAAACAAACAGTGATGAACAACACAAAAAGTGAAATTCAAAATTCTCTAGAAGGAATCAAGAGTAGAATAACTGAGGCAGAAGAACGGAAAAGTGACCTAGAAGATAAAATAGTGGAATATACTACCGCAGATGAGAATAAAGAAAAAAGAATGAAAAGAATTGAGGACAGTCTTAGAGACCTCTGGGACCATATTGAACACACCAACATATGAATTATACAGGTCCCAGAAGATGAATAGAAAAAGAAACGGACTGAGAAAATATTTGAAGTGATTATAAGTGAAGACTTCCCTAATATGGGAAAGGAAATAGTCAATCAAGTCCAGGAAGAACAGAGAGTCCCAAACAGGATAAACCCAAGAAGAAACACAACAAGACACATATTAATCAAGCTATCAAAAATTAATACACAGAAAAAATAATAAAAGCAGCAAGGTAAAAACAACAGATAACATATAAGTGAATCCCCATAGGATAACAGATGATCTTTTAGCAGAAACACTGCAAGCCAGAAGGGCATGGCAAGACATATTTAACATGATGAAAGGGAAAAGCCTACAAGCAAGATTACTCTACCCATCAAGGATCTCACAAGATTTAATGGAGAAATTAAAAACTTTTCAGACAAAAAAAAAACCTAAGAGAATTCATCACCACAAAATGAGCTTTACAACAAACCCTAAAGGAACTTATCTAGACAGGAAACAATGGAAAAGGAAAAGACCTACAATAACAAACCTAGAACAGTTAAAAAAGGGTAATAGGAACATACATATGGATAACTACCTTAAATGTAAATGGATTAAATGCTCCAACCAAAAGACATAGACTGGCTGAATGGATACAAAAACAAGACCTGTATATATGCTGCCTACAATAAACCCATGTCAGACCTAGAGACACACACAGACTGAAAGTGAGGGGATGGAAAAAGATATTCCATGCAAATGGCATTCAAAAGAAAGCTGGAGTAGCAATTCTTATCTCATACGAAACAGACTTTAAAGTAAAGACTATCACAAGGGACAAGGAAGGACCCTACATAATGATCAAGGGATCAATCCAAGAAGAAGATATAACAATTGTACATATCTATGCACCCAACATAGGAGCACCTCAATACATAAGAAAAATGCTAACAGACATAAAAGGGGAAATCGACAGTAGCAGAATAATATTAGGGGATTTAACACCCCATTTTCACGAATGGACAGATCATCCAAAATTAAAATAAATAAGGAAATACAACTTTAAATGATACATTAGACAAGAAGGAATTACTTGATATTTATAGGACATTCCATCCAAAACAACAGACTACACTTTCTTCTCAAGTGCTCATGGAACATTCTCCAGGATAGATCATACCTTGGGTCACAAATCAAGCCTTAGTAAATTTAAGAAAATTGAAATACTATCCAGTATCTTTTTCGACCACAGTGCTATGAAACTAGACGTTAATTACAGGAAAAATATTCATAAAAATAACAAATACTTGAAAGCTAAACAATACACTACTTAATAACCAAGATATCACTAAAGAAATCAAAAAGGAAATAAAAAAATACATAGATACAAATGACAATGAAAACATGCCAACCCAAAACCTATAGGATGCAGCAAAAGAAGTTCTAAGAGGGAAGTTTATAGCAATAAAATCCTACCTCAAGAAAAAAGAAACATATCAAATAAACAACCTAAACTTTCACCTAAAGCAATTAGAGAAAGAAGAACAAAATAACCCAAAGTTAGGAAAAGGAAACAAATCATAAAGATCAGATCAGTAATAAATGGAAAAGAAATGAAGGAAACAATAGCAAAGATCAATAAAACTAAAAGCTGGTTCTTTGAGAAGATAAACAAAATTGACAAACCATTAGCCAGACTCATCAAGAAAAAAAGGGAGAAGACTCAAATCAATAGAATTATAAATGAAAAAGGAGAAGTAACAACTGACACTGCAAAATACAAGGGATCATGAAAGATTACTGCAAGTAAATATATTCTAATAAAATGGGCAACCTGGGAGGAATAGACAAGTTCTTAGAAAAGCACAACCTTCCCAGACTGAACCAGGAAGAAACAGAAAATATATCCAGACCAATCACAAGCACTGAAATTGAAACTGTGATTAAAAATCTTCCAACAAACAAAAGCCCAGGACCAGATGGCTTCACAGGCGAATTCTATCAAACACTTTGAGAAGAGCTAACGCATTTCCTTCTGAAACTCTTACAAAATATAGCAGCGGGAGGAACACTCCCAACTCATTCTGCAAGGCCAACATCACTCTGATACCAAAACCAGACAAAGATGTCACAAAGATAACACTGATCAACATAGACGCAAAAATCCTCAACAAATTACAAGCAAACAGAATCCAACAGAACATTAAAAGGATCATACACTGAGACCAAGAGGGGTTTATCCCAGGAATGCAAGGATTCTTCAATATATGTAAATCAATCAATGTGATATACCATATTAACAAATTGAAGAATAAAATCCATACTATCATCTCAACTGCTGCAGAAAAATCGTTCAACAAAATTCAACACCAATTTATGATAAAAATCCTAGAGAAAGTAGGCACAGAGGGAACTTTCCTCAACATAATAAAGTCCATATATGACAAACCTACAGCCAACATTGTTCTCAATGATGAAAAACCGAAACCATTTCCACTAAGATCAGGAACAAGACAAGGTGGCCCACTGTCACCACTATTATTCAACATAGTTTTGGAAGTTTTAGCCACAGCAATCAGAGAAGCAAAATAATAAAAGGAATCCAAATTGGAAAAGAAGAAATAAAGCTGTCCCTGGTTGCAGATGACATGATACTATACGTAGAGAATACTAAAGATACCACCAGAAAACTACTAGAGCTAATCAATGAATTTGGTAAAGTAGCAGAATACAAGACAAATGCAGAGAAATCTCTTGCATACCTATACAGTAATGATGAAAACTCTGTAAGAGAAATTAACATAACACTCCCATTTACCATTGCAACAAAAAAAAATAAAATACCTAGGAATAAACCTATCTAAGGAGACAAAAGACCTGTATGCAGAAAACTATAAGATACTGATGAAAGAAATTAAAGATGACACAAACAGATGGAGAGATACACCATATTCTTGGATTGGAAGGATAAACATTGTGAAAATGACTAAACTATCCAAAACAATCTACAGATTCAATGCCATACCTATCAAGCTACCAATGGCATGCTTCAGAGCTAGAACAAAAATTTTCACAATTTGTATGGAAACACAAAAGACCCTGAATAGCCAAAGCAATGTTGAAAATGAAACATGCTGCTGGAGGAATCAGGCTCCCAGATCTCAGACTATACTACAAAGCTACAGTAATCAAGATAGTATGGTACTGGTACGAAAACAGAAATATAGATCAATGGAACAAGATAGAAAGCCCAGAGATAAACCCATGCACATATGGTCAACTCATCTATGACAAAGGAGGGAAGGATATACAATGGAGAAAAGACCATCTCTTCAATAAGTGGTGCTGGGAAAACTGGACAGCTACATGTAAAGAATGAAATTAGAACACTCCCTAACATCATACACAAAAATAAACTCAAAATGGATTCGAGACGTAAATGTAAGACCAGACACTATCAAATTCTAAGCAGAAAACATAGGAAGAACACTCTTTGATATAAATCACAGCAAGATCTTTTTTGATCCACATCCTAGCGTAATGGAAATAAAAACAAGAATGAACAAATGGGACCTAATGAAACTTCAAAGGTTTTGCATAGCAAAGAAAGCCATAAACAAGACGAAAAGACAACCCTCAGAATGGGAGAAAATATTTGCAAACAAAGCAACTGACAAAGGATTAATCTCCAAAATTTACAAGCAGCTCATGCAGCTCAATATTTAAAAAGCAAATAACCCAATCCAAAAATGGGCAGCAGAGGTAAATAGACATTTCTCCAAAGAAGATATACAGATTGCCAACAAACACATGAAAGGATGCTCAACATTACTAATCATTAGAAAAATGCAAATCAAAACTACAGTGAGGTATCACCTCACACCACTCAGAATGGCCATCATCAAAAAATCTACAAACAATACATGCTGGAGAGGGTGTGGAGAAAAGTGTATCCTCTTTCACTGTTGGTGGGAATGAAAATTGATACAGCCACTATGGAGAACAGTATGGAGGTTCCTTTAAAATCTAAAAGTAGAACTACCATACGAGCCAGCAATCCCACTACTGGGCATATACCCTGAGAAAACTAAAATTCAAAAAGGGTCATGTACCACAATGTTCATTGCAACTCTATTTGCAATAGGCAGGACCTGGAAGCAACCTAAGTGTTCATCGACTGATGAATAGATAAAGACGTGGCACATATATACAATGGAAAATTACTCAGCCATAAAATGAAGCGAAACTGAGTTATTGGTAGTGAAGTGGGTGGACCTAGAGTCTGTCATACAGAGTGAAGTAAGTCAGAAACAGAAAAACAAATACTGTATGCTAACACATATATATGGAAACTTAAAAAAAAAAGAAAATTGTTCTGAAGAACTTAGGGGCAGGACAGGAATAAAGATGCAGATGTAGAGAATGGACTTGAGGACATGGGAAGGGTGAAGGGTAAGCTGGGATGAAATGAGAGAGTGGAGTGGACATTTATACACTACCAAATGTAAAATAGATAGCTTGTGGGAAGGAGCTGCATAGCACAGGGAGATCATCTTAGTGCTTTTGACCATCAGAGGGGTGGATTAAGGAGGCTGGAAGGGAGACTCAAGTGGGAGGGGTTATGGAGATTTATATATACGTATAGCTGATTCACTTTGTTATACAGCAGAAACTGACACAACATTGTAAAGCAATTATACTCCAATAAAAATGTTAAAAAAAAAAGAAAAGATAAATGGAGGTGGAAGAATCAGGCTCCCTGACTTCAGATTATACTACAAAAGTACAGTCATCAAAACAGTATGGTATTGCACAAAAACAGAAATACAGACAAATAGAACAGAGTAGAAAGTCCAGAGATAAACCCAAACACCTATGGTGACCTAATCTATGACAAAAAAGGCAAGAATATACAAGGGCCAAAAGACAGTCTCTTCAATATTCTTGCTGGGAAAACTGGACAGATACATGTAAAATAATGAAATTAGAACACTCCCTAATACGTACACAAAAATAAACACAAAATGGATTAAAGACCTAAATTAAGGCTGTATACTATAAAATTCTTAGAGGAAAATATAAGCAGAACACTCTTTGACATAAATCATATTAAGATCTTTTTTTGACCCACCTCCTAGAATATTGAAAATAAAAACAAAAATTAACAAATGGGACCTAATTAAACTTATACGCTTTTGCTCAGAAAAGGAAACCATAAACAAGAGTGAAAGACTACCTTCAGAATGGGAGAAAATATTTGCAAATGAAGCAACTGGCAAGGGATTTATTTCCCATAAAACTCATCCAGCTCAATATCAAAAATACCCACAAACAACCCAATCAGTTAATGGGCAGAAGGTCTAAATAGATTTTTCTCCAAAGAAGACATATAGATGCCCAAGAGGTACATGAAAAGATGTTCAATATCACTAATTATTAGAAAATGCAAATCAAAATACAATGAGGTATCACCTCACACTGGTAAGAATGGCCATCATAACAAAATCTGCAAACTATAAATGCTTAGAGGATGTGGAGAAAAGAGTACCCTCTTACACTGTGGTGGGAATGTAAATTGATACAGCTACTATGGACAACAGTATGGAGGTTCCTTAATAAACTAAAAATAGAACTATCATATGACCCCGCAATCCCACTCCTGGGCATGTACCTGGAGGAAACCATAATTCAGAAAGACGCATACACTCCAATCTTCATTGCAGCACTATTTGAAATAGCCAGGACATGGAAGCAACCTAAATGTCCATCCACAGAGGAATGGATAAAGAAGGTGTGGTACATATGTACAATGAGATATAACTCAGGTTTGAAAAGGGAAGAAATTGTGCCATTTGCAGAGACAAGAATGGATCTAGAGACTGTCATTCAGAGTGAAGTATGGCAGAAAGGGAAAAACAAATATCGTATGTTAATGCATATATGTGGAATTTAGGAACAATGGTACAGATGAACCTATTTGCAAAGCAGAAATACACAGACATAGAGAACAAACATATGGACACCAAGGCGGGAAGGGAGGTGGTGTGGACTGGGAGATTGGGATTGACGTATGTACGCTACTTTGTATGAAATAGATGGCTGCTGAGTCCCTACTGTATAGCACAGGGGGAAGAAAAGCAGGTACAATATGTTTACAGGACATATATTAAGTTAACCTTAAAAATGCATTCCAATATACATTAGGTGCAGACAAATATTGTTTGATTCCACTTATACAAGGTACCTTAAATAGTCAAATTCATAGAGCCAGAAAGCACATTGGTAGACGTCAGGGGCCGAGGGGGTGGGGGAGTGGGGAGGAGGAATGGGGACTTAGTGTATAAAGAGGACAGAGTTTCAGTTTAGGAAGTTGAAAAATTCGGGAGAGAGTTGCACAACATTGTAAATGTACTTAGTGCCACTGAACTGTACAGTTAAATATGGTTAAAATAGTATGTTTTATATTATATGACTTTTACCACAATAAAAATAATAAAGTTCCCTACTATTATTGTGTTGCTGTCAATTTCTCCCTTTATGTCTGTTAATGTTTGTTTTATGCATTTAGGTTCTCCTAAGTTGGGTGCATGTGTATGTTCTTGTTATATCTTCTTGTTAGATTGATCACTTTATCATTATGTAATGTCCTTATTTGTCTTTTGTTACAGTCTTTGTTTTAAAAGCTATTTTGTCTAATGTTAGTATTGCTACCCTGGCTTTCTTTTCATTTCAATTTGCATGGAATATCTTTTTCCATCCCCCACTTCCATTCTGTGTGTGTCTTTAGATTTGAAGTTAGTCTCTTGTAGTCAGCATATATATGGGTCTTGTATTTGTATCCATTCAGCCACTCTATGTCTTTTGGTTGGAGCAGTTAGTCCATTTTCATTTAAAGTAATTATTGAGATGTATGTTCTTATTGTCACTTTTAAATTGTTTTTGTGTTGTTTTTGTAGTTCCTTTTTGTTCCTTTCTTCTTTTGTTCTCATCTCGTTATTTGATGACTATCTTTAGTGTAACGTTTGATCCCTTTCTTTTTTGTGTGTCTATATAAGTTGTAGATTTTTGGTTTGTGGTTATCATGAGGTTTACATCTATCATCTATCTATCTATCTATCTATCTATCTATCTATCTATCTATCATCTATCTATCTTTCATCCATTTGATTATTTTAACTTCCTTATCTCCTAATTTCAAACACATTTGAACAATCCTGCACTTTTATTTCACACACCCCCTAGCATATTTGTTTTTGACATCATATTTTACATCTTTTGGGGGGATGTATTCCTTAACTACCTATGTAAACATTTATAATTTTACTACTTTTGTTTTCTAACCTTCCTACTAGCTTTGTACATGGTTGATTCACTATCTTTACTGCCTTTACCACTGAGCTGTTTCCTTTCATAATTTTTGTGTTTTAGTTGTGGCCTTTTCTTTTTTGCTTAGAGAAGTCCCTTTAACATTTCTTGTAAAGCTGGTGTGGTGGTGCTGAACTCTTTTAGCTTTTGCTTGTCTGTAAAACTTTTTATCCCTTCATCAAATCTGATTGAAAGCCTTATTGAGTAGAGTATTCTTGATTGTAGGCTTTCCCCTTTCATCACTTTAAACATATCATGCCACTCCCTTCTGGCCTGTAGAGTGTCTGCTGAAATGTCAGCTTATAACCTAATGGGAGCTCCCTTGTATATAACTTGTTGCTTTTCCCTTGCTGCTTTAATATTTTCTGTTTATGCTTAGGTTTTGATTAGTTTGCTTTAGTTTTTTAGTATGCTTTAGTTTTGATTACAATGTATCTTGATGTGATCTTTGTTGGGTTGATCCTGTTTGGGACTCTCTGTGCTTCCTGTACCTTGATGTCTGTTTCCTTTCTCAGGTTAGAGAGATTTTTTGCTATTATGTCTTCAAATATGTTCTATGCCCTCTTTTAAATCTTTCTTCTCCTTCTGGTATCCTTATGAAGTGGATAGTAACACATTTGGTGTTGTCCCAGAGGTCTCTTAAACTGTCCTCATTTTTTTTTTCTTTTTTTCTGTTCAGCTTCAGTGATTTCCTTTACTCTGTCTTCCAGCTCACTGATCAATTTCTCTTTATCATTTAATCTACTGTTGATTCCTTCTAGTGTGCTTTATATTTCATTTATTGTATTTTTCTCCTCTATTTGGTTTCTCTCTATATTTTTTAAATCCTTGTTAAATTTCTCACTGTGTTCATCCATTCTTCTTCCAAATTCTTTGATTATCTTTATGATCATTACTTTGCACTCTTTATTTGGTAGATTGCCAATCTCCACTTCACTTATTTCTTCTTGGATTTCATCTTTTCCTTCATTTGAAGCATCTTTTCTGTTATCTCATTTTTCCTAATTTGCTGTTTTTATTTCTATGTATCTTATAGGTTTGTTATGTTTCCCAACCTTGGATAAGTGGTCTATTTTAGGAGTTGTCCTATGAAACCCAGCAGTTCACTCCCCTATGGTCACCAGGGCTATATGCTCTTGGTGTGCCCCCTATAGGAGCTGTCTGTGTTCTTCTGTTGTGGTGGCCTGACTACTGTGAGTTGTCTGGTAGGTGTAGCTGGCCCTTGTTCTTGTTGGTTGCCAGTCCCTACTTGTCTGCTTGGTTGCCAGGCCCTGCCTTGTGCAGATGCTGTTGGCCACTGGGTGTTGGGGCTGAGTTTTGGGGTGGTTGGCTACAGAACCCCAATGTATCCCGGGGCTAGTGCTGACCCACTGGTGAGCGGGTGGTTGTTGGGCCTGGGTTCCCAGATCTAGTGTCTGCCTGCTGGTGGGTGGTGCCAATTTCTGACATGGCTGTCTCTGGGTTCTAGGGAGTCCCAAAGCTGATTCTTGCCTGCCGATGAGTGAGGCCATATCCTGAGGTGGCTGCCTGAAGGGTCTATGATTTCCTCGAGATAGTGTGGGTCTGCTGGTTGGCAGGGCCAGGGCCCAGGAGGTGCTGGGTCTGGTGCCTGCTTACCTGCGGGTTATCTGAGTCTTGACAAGGCAGGCTGCAGGGCTGCAGTGGTTTTGGGGCTGGTATCCACCTGCTGCTAGATGGCATTTTGGTCCAGGGGATCCCGGGTCTGGTGCCTGCCTGCTTATGGGTGAAGCCTTGTCCTGGGGCTAGTGCCAGCCTACTGGTTGGCAGAGCCATGTCCTGGGGCCTCTGGCTGTGGGGTCCGTGGGTCCCAGATCTGCTGTCAGATTGCTGGTGTGGGGGCCCAAGACCCAGGGGGATTCCAAGGCTAGTACTGGCTCACTGGTGGGCAAAGCCTGATCCTAGGCTCTCTGGCTGCAGGGTTCTGGGGGTGCTGAAATTGGAGTTGGCCTACTGGTGGTTGGGGCTGGTTCCTGACACAACTGGCTGTGGCATCTGCAGTGTCCAAAGCTTGTGTCTGCCCACTGGTGGGTGGGGCCAGATCCTGGGGTGGCTGTCTGAATGGCCCAAGGTGTCACAGAACTAACATTTGCCTGCTGCTGGGTGATACCAGGGCCCTGGGGGTCCTAAGGTTAGAGCCAGTGCACTGGTGTATGTGTCCATGTTCTGGGTTCTCTGGTGGACAAGGCCATGTCATGGAGCAGCCGTTGGCTCACAGGATCTTAAGGCAGCCTGCCTGCTGGTGTGTGAGGCTGTGTCCACATACAGCTATTTCCTTGGCCTGAGGTGTTTCAGTGCTGGTGCCAACAAGCTGTTGGGCAAGGCTGGGTCCCAGTGCTAGTAAGGTTGGTGGAAGATTCCAAAATGGCACTTGCCAGCACCCATGTCCGTGTGGTAGAATGAGCTACCCCAAATGGCTCCTGCCAGTGTCTGTGTCCCATGGGTGAGCTCCAGTTGCCTCCTGACTTCCTGGGAGGCTCTCCAAGATCAGCAGGTTGGTCTGACCCAGGCACCTTTCAAACTATGAAATCTGCCCTGGGTCTTGGAGCTTGTGAGATTTTGTGTGTGCCCTTTAAGAGTGGAGTCTTTATTTCCCACAGCCCTCTGGTTCTTCTGAAAGTAATCCCCACTAGTCTTCAAAGCAAAAGTTCTGGGGGCTGGTCTTCCTAGTGAAGTACCCCTAGGTTGGGGAGCCCAATGTGGGGCTCAGCCCTGTTGATTTTGGGGGAGAACCTCTGCAGTGGTGATTACCCTTCCATTTGTTGGTCACCCACCCAGGGTATGGGTCTTGACTATACTGTGACCATCCCTCCTATCTGTCTCACTGTGATCCCTTCTTCATATCTTTAGTTGTAGAAGATATTTTCTGCTAGATTCTGGCTTTCTCATCAATACTTGCTCTAGAAATAGTTGTAATTTTGGTATGCCCTTGTGGGGAGGTGAGCTCAGGGTCTTCCTACTCTGCCATCTTTAATGAGTCTGCATAAAGTTTTAGTATTTCTTGCAAGGCAAGTCTATTGGCAACACATTTCCTCAATTTTTGTTTCTCTGAGAATATTTTTTATTTCTCTTTCATCTTTGAAAGATAATTTCTCAGGACACAGAATTCTAGGTTGGTAGGTTTTTTTCCCTCAACATTTAAAATAAATTTTTAATTTATATTGGAGTATCATTGATTAACAATGTTGTGTTAGTTTCAGGTTTAGAGCAAAGTGATTCAGCTATACATATACAAGTATCTATTCTTTTTTCAAATTCTATTCCAATTTAGGTTACTACAGTATATTGAGCAGAGTACCCTGTGCTACAGAGTGGGTCTATGATGGTTATCTATTGTAACATATTGTATTTTTGTTATTCTTTATTTATTCTTTTTTAAAAGAAATTTTATTGGAGTACAGTTGATTTACAATGTTCTGTTAGTTTCAGGTGTACAGCAAAGTGAATCAGTTATACATATATATCCACTCTTTTTTAGAGTCTTTTCCCATGTACACCATTACAAAGTATTGAGTAGAGTTCCCTGTGCTATACAGTAGGTCCTTATTAGTTACCTATTTTATACACAGTAGTGTGTATATATCAATCCCAAACACCCAATTTTTCCCTCCCCTCCCTTATTCCCTGGTAACCATAAGTTTATTTTCTACATCTGTGACTCTACTTCTGTTTTGTAAATAAGTTCATTTGCACCCTTTTTATAAGATTCCACATATAATCAGTATCATATGATACTTGTCTTTCTGTGTCTGACTTACTTCATCCAGTATGACAACCTCTAGGTCCACCCATGTTGGTGCAAATGGCATTATTTTGTTCTTATTTTATGGCTGAGTAATATTCCATACTATATATGTACCACATCTTCTTTATCCATTCTTCTGTTGATAGGCATTTATATTGCTTCCATGTCTTGGCTATTGTAAACAGTACTGCAATGAACATTGGGGTGCATGTATCCTTTTTTTTTTTTTAACATCTTTATTGGGGTATAATTGCTTTACAATGGTGTGTTAGTTTCTGCTTTATAACAAAGTGAATCAGTCATACATAAACATATGTTCCGATATGTCTTCCCTGTTGCGTCTCCCTCCCTCCCACCCTCCCTATCCCACCCCTCCAGGCTGTCACAAAGCACCGAGCCAATATCCCTGTGCCATGCGGCTGCTTCCCACTAGCTATCTACCTTACTACGTTTGTTAGTGTGTATATGCCCATGACTCTCTCTCGCCCTGTCACAGCTCACCCTTCCCCCTCCCCATAACCTCAAGTCCATTCTCTAGGAGGTCTGCGTCTTTATTCCTGCTTTACCCCTAGGTTCTTCTTGACATTTTTTTTCTTAAATTCCATATATATGTGTTAGCATACGGTATTTGTCTTTTTCTTTCTGACTTACTTCACTCTGTATGACAGACTCTAGGTCTATCCACCTCATTACAAATAGCTCAATTTCGTTTCTTTTTATGGCTGAGTAATATTCCATTGTATATATGTGCCACATCTTCTTTATCCATTCATCCGATGCCGGGCACGTAGGTTGTTTCCATCTCCGGGCTATTGTAAATAGAGCTGCAATGAACATTTTGGTACATGACTCTTTTTGAATTTTGGTTTTCTCAGGGTATATGCCCAGTAGTGGGATTGCTGGGTCATATGGTAGTTCTATTTTTAGTTTTTTAAGGAACCTCCATACTGTTCTCCATAGTGGCTGAACCAATTCACATTCCCACCAGCAGTGCAAGAGTGTTCCCTTTTCTCCACACCCTCTCCAGCATTTATTGTTTCTAGATTTTTTGATGATGGCCATTCTGACTGGTGTGAGATGATATCTCATTGTAGTTTTGATTTGCATTTCTCTAATGATTAATGATGTTGAGCATTCTTTCATGTGTTTGTTGGCAGTCTGTATATCTTCTTTGGAGAAATGTCTATTTAGGTCTTCTGCCCATTTTTGGATTGGGTTGTTTGTTTTCTTGTTATTGAGCTGCATGAGCTGCTTATAAATTTTGGAGATTAATCCTTTGTCGGTTGCTTCATTTGCAAATATTTTCTCCCATTCTGAGGGTTGTCTTTTGGTCCTGTTTATGGTTTCCTTTGCTGTGCAAAAGCTTTGAAGTTTCATTAGGTCCCATTTGTTTATTTTTGTTTTTATTTCCATTACTCTAGGAGGTGGGTCAGAAAGGATCTTGCTGTGATTTATGTCATAGAGTGTTCTGCCTATGTTTTCCTCTAAGAGTTTGATAGTTTCTGGCCTTACATTTAGGTCTTTAATCCATTTTGAGCTTATTTTTGTGTATGGTGTTAGGGAGTGATCTAATCTCATACTTTTACATGTACCTGTCCAGTTTTCCCAGCACCACTTATTGAAGAGGCTGTCCTTTCTCCATTGTACATTACTGCCACCTTTATCAAAGATAAGGTGTCCATATGTGCATGGGTTTAACTCTGGGCTTTCTATCCTGTTCCATTGATCTATCTTTCTGTTTTTGTGCCAGTACCATACCGTCTTGATGACTGTAGCTTTGTAGTATAGTCTGAAGTCAGGGAGCCTGATTCCTCCAGTTCCTTCTTTCGTTCTCAAGATTGCTTTGGCTATTCGGGGTCTTTTGTGTTTCCATACAAATTGTGAAATTTTTTGTTCTAGTTCTGTGAAAAATGCCAGTGGTAGTTTGATAGGGATTGCATTGAATCTATAGATTGCTTTGGGTAGTAGAGTCATTTTCACAATGTTGATTCTTCCAATCCAAGAACATGGTATATCTCTCCATCTATTTGTATCATCTTTAATTTCTTTCATCAGTGTCTTATAATTTTCTGCATACAGGTCTTTTGTCTCCTTAGGTAGGTTTATTCCTAGATATTTTATTCTTTTTGTTGCAATGGTAAATGGGAGTGTTTTCTTGATTTCACTTTCAGATTTTTCATCATTAGTATATAGGAATGCCAGAGATTTCTGTGCATCAATTTTGTATCCTGCCACTTTACCAAATTCATTGATTAGCTCTAGTAGTTTTCTGGTAGCATCTTTAGGGTTCTCTATGTATAGGATCATGTCATCTGCAAACAGTGACAGCTTTACTTCTTCTTTTCCGATTTGGATTCCTTTTATTTCCTTTTCTTCTCTGATTGCTGTGGCTAAAACTTCCAAAACAATGTTGAATAATAGTGGTGAGAGTGGGCAACCTTGTCTTGTTCCTGCTCTTAGTGGAAATGCTTTCAGTTTTTCACCATTGAGGATGATGTTTGCTGTGAGCTTGTCATATATGGCCTTTATTATGTTGAGGAAAGTTCCCTCTATGCCTACTTTCTGCAGGGTTTTTATCATAAATGGGTGTTGAATTTTGTCAAAAGCTTTCTCTGCATCTATTGAGATGATCATATGGTTTTTCTCCTTCAATTTGTTAATATGGTTTATCACATTGATAGATTTGCGTATATTGAAGAATCCTTGCATTCCTGGAATAAACCCCACTTGATCATGGTGTATGATCCTTTTAATGTGCTGTTGGATTCTGTTTGCTAGTATTTTGTTGAGGATTTTTGCATCTATGTTCATCAGTGATATTGGCCTGTAGTTTTCTTTCTTTGTGACATCCTTGTCTGGTTTTGGTATCAAGGTGATGGTGGCCTCGTAGAAGGAGTTTGGGAGTGGTCCTCCCTCTGCTATATTTTGGAAGAGTTTGAGAAGGATAGGTGTTAGCTCTTCTCTAAATGTTTGATACAATTCGCCTGTGAAGCCATCTGGTCCTGGGCTTTTGTTTGTTGGAAGGTTTTTAATCACAGTTTCAATTTCAGTGCTTGTGATTGGTCTGTTCATATTTTCTATTTCTTCCTGATTCAGTCTTGGCAGGTTGTGCATTTCTAAGAATTTGTCCATTTCTTCCAGATTGTCCATTTTATTGGCATAGAGTTGCTTGTAGTAATCTCTCATGATCTCTTTTATTTCTGCAGTGTCAGTTGTTACCTCTCCTTTTTCATTTCTAATTCTATTGATTTGAGTCTTCTCCCTTTTTTTCTTGATGAGTCTGGCTAGTGGTTTATCTATTTTGTTTATCTTCTCAAAGAACCAGCTTTTAGTTTTATTGATCTTTGCTATTGTTTCCTTCATTTCTTTTTCATTTATTTCTGATCTGATTTTTATGATTTCTTTCCTTCTGCTAGCTTTGGGGGTTTTTTGTTCTTCTTTCTCTAATTGCTTGAGGTGCAAGGTTAGGTTGTTTATTCGAGATGTTTCCTGCTTCTTAAGGTGGGCTTGTATTGCTATAAACTTCCCCCTTAGAACTGCTTTTGCTGCATCCCACAGGTTTTGGGTCGTTGTGTCTCCATTGTCATTTGTTTCTAGGTATTTTTTGATTTCCTCTTTGATTTCTTCAGTGATATCTTCATTATTAAGTAGTGTATTGTTTAGCCTCCATGTGTTTGTATTTTTTACAGATCTTTTCCTGTAATTGATATCTAGTCTCATGGCGTTGTGGTCAGAAAAGATACTTGATACAATTTCAATTTTCTTAAATTTACCAAGGCTTGATTTGTGACCTAAGATATGATCTATCTTGGAGAATGTTCCATGAGCACTTGAGAAAAATGTGTATTCTGTTGTTTTTGGATGGAGTGTCCTATAAATATCAATTAAATCCATCTTGTTTAATGTATCATTTAAAGCTTGTGTTTCCTTATTTATTTTCATTTTGGATGATCTGTCCATGGGTGAAAGTGGGGTGTTTAAGTCCCCTACTATGAATGTGTTACTGTCGATTTCCCCTTTTATGGCTGTTAGTATTTGCCTTATGTATTGAGGTGCTCCTATGTTGGGTGCATAAATATTTACAATTGTTATATCTTCTTCTTGGATAGATCCCTTGATCATTATGTAGTGTCCTTCTTTGTCTCTTTTAATAGTCCTTATTTTAAAGTCTATTTTGTCTGATATGAGAATTGCTACTCCAGCTTTCTTTTGGCTTCCATTTGCATGGAATATCTTTTTCCATCCCCTTACTTTCAGTCTGTATGTGTCTCTAGGTCTGAAGTGGGTCTCTTGTAGACAACATATATAAGGGTCTTGTTTTTGTATCCATTCAGCTAATCTGTGTCTTTTGGTGGGAGCATTTAGTCCATTTACATTTAAGGTAATTATCGATATGTATGTTCCTATTCCCATTTTCTAAATTGTTTTGGGTTCGTTATTATAGGTCTTTTCCTTCTCTTGTGTTTCTTGCCTAGAAAAGATCCTTTAGCATTTGTTGTAAAGCTGGTTTGGTGGTGCTGAACTCTCTCAGCTTTTGCTTGTCTGTAAAGGTTTTAATTTCTCCATCAAATCTGAATGAGATCCTTGCTGGGTAGAGTAGTCTTGGCTGCATGTTTTTCTCCTTCATCACTTTCAGTATGTCCTGCCACTCCCTTCTGGCTTGTAGGGTTTCTGCTGAGAGATCAGCTGTTAACCTTATGGGGATTCCCTTATGTGTTATTTGTTGTTTTTCCCTTGCTGCTTTTAATATGCTTTCTTTGTATTTAATTTTTGACAGTTTGATTAATATGTGTCTTGGCGTATTTCTCCTTGTATTTATCTTGTATGGGACTCTCTGTGCTTCCTGGACTTGATTAACTATTTCCTTTCCCATGTTAGGGAAGTTTTCAACTATAATCTCTTCAAATATTTTCTCAGTCCCTTTCTTTTTCTCTTCTTCTTCTGGAACCCCTATAATTCGAATGTTGGTGCGTTTAATGTTGTCCCAGAGGTCTCTGAGACTGTCCTCAGTTCTTTTCATTCTTTTTTCTTTATTCTGCTCTGCAGTAGTTATTTCTACTATTTTATCTTCCAGGTCACTTATCCGTTCTTCTGCCTCAGTTATTCTGCTATTGATCCCATCTAGAGTACTTTTAATTTCATTTATTGTGTTGTTCATCATTGCTTGTTTCATCTTTAGTTCTTCTAGGTCCTTGTTAACTGATTCTTGCATTTTGTCCAATCTATTGTCCATTCTATCTCCAAGATTTTGGATCAACCTTACTATCATTATTCTGAATTCTCTTTCAGGTAGACTGCCTATTTCCTCTTCATTTGTTAGGTCTGGTGCATTTTTATCTTGCTCCTTTATCTGCTGTGTGTTTTTCTGTCTTCTCATTTTGCTTATCTTACTGTGTTTGGGGTCTCCTTTTTGCAGGCTGCAGGTTTGTAGTTCCTCTTGTTTTTGATGTCTGTCTCCAGTGGCTAAGGTTGGTTCAGTGGGTTGTGTAGGCTTCCTGGTGGAGGGGACTAGTGCCTGTGTTGTGGTGGATGAGGCTGGATCTTGTCTCTCTAGTGGGCAGGTTCACGTCTGGTGGTGTGTTTGGGGGTGTCTGTGGCCTTATTATGATTTTAGGCAGCCTCTCTGCTAATGGGTGGGGTTGTGTACCTGTTTTGCTAGTTGTTTGGCATAGGTTTTCCAGCACTGTGGCTTGCTGGTCGTTGAGTGAAGATGGGTGCTGGTGTTAAGATGGAGGTCTCTGGGAGATTTTCGCCGTTTGATATTATGTGGAGCTGGGAGGTCTCTTGTTGATCAGTGTCCTGAAGTTGGCTCTCCTACCTCAGAGGCAGAGCCCTGCCTCCTGGCTGGAGCACCAAAAGCTTTTCATCCACACGGCTCAGGATAAAAGGGAGAAAAAGTAGAGGGAATTAGTAGAAGTATGAGGAAAGAAAGAAGGAAAGGAGGGTAGGAAGGAAGGAAGAAAGAAAGAAAGAAGCAAAGAAGGAAAGAAGGAAAGAAAGGAGGGAGGGAGGGAGGGAGGAAGGGAAGGAGGAAAAAAGGAAAAAAGACAGAAAGAAAGAAGATACAGTAAAAATAAAATAAAGTATAATAAAGTTATTGAATTAAAAAATTCTTATTTAGAAAAAAAAAGGGACGGAAAGAACCTTAGGACAAATGTTGGAAGCAAAGCTATACAGACAAAATCTTACACAGAAGCATATACATACACCCTCACTAAAAGAGGTAAATGGGGAAAAATCCTAAATCTTGCTGTCAGAGACCACCTCCTCAATTTGGGATGATTCGTTGTCTAAAGGAGGGAAGGAAGGATGGAAAGAAAGAAAGAAAGAACGAAGGTAAAGTATAATATTGTTATTAAAATTAATTATTAAGGAAAAAAATTAAAATAAAAAACATGGACGGATAGAACCCTAGGACAAATGGTGGAAGCAAGACTATACAGACAAGATCTCACACAGAAGCATACACATACACATTCACAAAAAGAGGAAAGGGGAAAAAATCATAGATCTTGCTCCTAAAGTCCACTTCCTTAATTTGGGATGATTGGTTGTCTATTCAGGTATTCCATAGATGCAGGGTATATCAAGTTGATTGTGGAGCTTTAATCCGTTGCTTCTGAGGCTGCTGGGAGAGATTTCCCTTTCTCTTCTTTGTTCTCACAGCTCCCAGGGCTAAGCTTTGGATTTGGCCCTGCCACTGCGTGTAGATCGCTGGAGGGCGTCTGTTTTTTGCTCAGACAGGATGGGGTTATAAGAGCCGCTGACTGGGGGCTCTGGCGCACTCAGGCCGGCGGGGACGGAGGGGCACAGAGTGCGGGGCGGGCCTGTGGTGGCAAAGGCCGGCGTGACTTTGCACCAGCCTGAGGCGCGCTGTGCGCTGTCCCGGGGAAGTTGTCCCTGGATCCCGGGAACCTGGCAGTGGCGGGCTGCACAGGCTCCGCGGAAGAGGGGTGTGGAGAGTGACCTGTGCTCGCACACAGGCCCCTCGGTGGCGGCAGCAGCAGCCTTAACGTCTCCCGCCCGCCTCTGGGGTCCGCGCTTTTAGCCGCGGCTTGCGCCCGTCTCTGGATTCCGCGCTTTCAGCCGCGGCTCGCGCCCGTCTCTGGATTCCGCGCTTTCAGCCGCGGCTCGCGCCCGTCTCTGGATTCCGCGCTTTCAGCCGCGGCTCGCGCCCGTCTCTGGATTCCGCGCTTTCAGCCGCGGCTCACGCCCGTCTCTGGGGTTCGCGCTTTTAGCCGCGGCTCGCGCCCGTCTCTGGAGTTCCTTTAAGCAGCGTTCTTAAACCCCTCTCCTCACGCCCCAGGAAACAAAGAGGGAAGGAAAAGTCTCCTGCCTCTTCGGCAGGTGCAGGCTTTTCCCCGGACTCCCTCCCGGCTAGCTGTGGTGCACTAACCCCTTCAGGCTATGTTCAAGCCGCCAACCCCAGTCCTCTCCCTGCGCTCCGGCCTCAGCTTGCAGCCCCGCCCGCCCCGGCGGGTGAGCAGACAAGCCTCTCGGGCTGGTGAGTGCCGGTCGGCACCGATCCTCTGTGCGGGAATCTCCCCGCTTTGCCCTCCGCACCAGTTGCTGTGCAGTCCTCCGCAGCTTCGAAGCTCCCCCCTCCGCCTCCCGCAGTCTCCGCCCGCGAAGGGGCTTCCTAGTGTGTGGAAACTTTTCCTCCTTCACAGCTCCCTCCCACTGGTGCAGGTGCTGTCCCTATTCTTTTGTCTCTGTTTTTTCTTTTGCCCTACCCATGTACGTGGGGAGTTTCTTGCCTTTTGGGAGGTCTGAGGTCTTCTGCCAGCCTTCAGTAGGTGTTCTGTAGGAGTTGTTCCACGTGTAGATGTATTTCTGGTGTATCTGTGGGGAGGAAGGTGATCTCCGCGTCTTACTCTTCTGCCATCTTCCCAGAAAATTCGCATGTATCCTTTTGAAAATGTTTTTCTCTGGACATGTGCTCAAGAATGGGATTGCTGGATGATATGGTAGCTCTAGTTTTAGACTTTTAAGGAACCTCTTTACTGCTTTCCATAGCAAATGTACTAATTTACATTCCCACCAACAGTGTAGGAGGGTTCCTTTTTTTCTCCACACCATTTCCAGCATTTATTGTTTGTAGACTTTTTAATAATGGACATTGTGACTGGTGTGAGGTGATATCTCATTGTAGTTTTGATTTGCATTTCTCTAATAATTAGCGATGTTGAGCATCTTTTCATGTGCCTCTTGGCCATCTGCATGTCTTCTCTGGACAAATGCCTATGTAGGTCTTCTGCCCATATTTTGATTGGGTTTTATTTTTTTTATATTGAGCCACATGATTTGTTTGTAAATTTTGGAGATTAATCCCCTGTGAGTCACATCATTTGCAAATATTTTCTCCCATTCTGTGGGTTGTCTTTCCATATTGTTTATGGTTTCCACATGCCACGGAGCTGCTAGGCCCGTGAGCCATGGCCACTGAACCTGCGCATCTGGAGCCTGTGCTTTGCAATGGGAGAGGCCACAACAGTGAGAGGCCCGCGTCCCACAAAAAAAAAAGAAGAAGACATACAGATGGCAATGAGCAAATGACAGTATGCTCAACATTGCTAATTATTAGAGAAATACAAATCAAAACTACAATGAGATATCATCTCACACCAGTCAGAATGGCCATCATCAAAAAATCTAGAAACAATAAATGCTGGAGAGGGTGTGGAGAAAAGGGAACAAACACTCTTGCACTGCTGGTGGGAATGTGAATTGGTTCAGCCACTATGGAGAACAGTATGGAGGTTCCTTAAAAAACTAAAAATAGAACTACCATATGACCCAGCAATCCCACTACTGGGCATATACCCTGAGAAAACCAAAATTCAAAAAGAGTCATGTACCAAAATGTTCATTGCAGCTCTATTTACAATAGCCCGGAGATGGAAACAGCCTAAGTGCCCGTCATCGGATGAATGGATAAAGAAGATGTGGCACATATATACAATGGAATATTACTCAGCCATAAAAAGAAATGAAATTGAGCTATTTGTAATGAGGTGGATAGACCTAGAGTCTGTCATACAGAGTGAAGTAAGTCAGAAAGAAAAAGACAAATACCGTATGCTAACACATATATATGGAATTTAAGGAAAAAAATGTCACGAAGAACCTAGGGGTAAAGCAGGAATAAAGACGCAGACCTCCTAGAGAATGGACTTGAGGTTATGGGGAGGGGGAAGGGTGAGCTGTGACAGGGCAAGAGAGAGTCATGGGCATATACACACTAACAAACGTAGTAAGGTAGATAGCTAGTGGGAAGCAGCCGCATGGCACAGGGATATTGGCTTGGTGCTTTGTGACAGCCTGGAGGGGTGGGATAGGGAGGGTGGGAGGGAGGGAGACGCAACAGGGAAGACATATGGGAACATATGTTTATGTATGACTGATTCACTTTGTTATAAAGCAGAAACTAACACACCATTGTAAAGCAATTATACCCCAATTAAGATGTTAAAAAAAAAAAACTACAATGAGATGTCACCTCACACCAGTCATAATAGCCATCATTAAAATGTCTACAAATAATAAATGCTGGAGAGGGTTTGGAGAAAAGGGGACCCCCACACACACGGTTGGTGTGAATGTAAATTTGTACAGCCACTATGGAGAACAGTATGGAGGTTTCTTACAAAACTAAAAATAGCTGGAATTCCCTGGCAGTCCAGTGGTTGGGACTCAGGATTTCATGTCCAGAACATGGGCTTAATCCCTGGTTGTGGAACAAACATCCCACAAGCCATGTGGTATAGCCAAATACACAAACAAAAACACGAAAACTAAAAATAGAACTACCATATGATCCAGCAATCCCACTCCTGAGCATATACCCAGAGAAAGCCATAATTCTAAAAGATACATGTGCTCCAATGTTCATTGCTGCACTATTTACAATAGCCAGGACAAGGAAGCAACCTAAATGTCCATCAACAGAGGAATGGATAAAGAAGATATAGTACATATATACAATGGAATATTACTCAGCCATAAAGAAAGAACAAAATAATGCCATTTGCACCAACATGGATAGACCTAGAGGTTGTCATACTGAGTGAAGTAAGCCAGTCACAGAAAGACAAATATCATATGATATCATTTATATGTGGAATCTAATAAAGGGGTACAAATGAACTTATTTACAAAACAGAAGTAGAGTCAAAGATCTAGAAAACAAACATAGTTACTAGGGAATAAGTGAGGTGAGGGATAAATTGGGAGATTGGGATTAACATATACGCAGTACTATATGTAAAATAGATAACTAATAAGGACCTACTGTATAGCACAGGGAACTCTACTCAATACTCTGTAATGGCCTATATGGGAAAAGAATCTAAAAAAGAGTGCATATATGTATATGTATAACTGATTCACTTTGCTGTACACCTGAAACTAACAGAACATTTTAAATCATCTATACTCTAGTAAAAAAATTTTAAATGTTAAAATAAATAAATCATGAAAGGTCAAAAAATAAAATTTTTCACTCTACTCTCTTTTTGCTTGCATGATTTTCGATGTAATCTTTGCTCCTGTATATGTAAGATTTTTTTCCTCTAGCTTCTTTTACTTTTTTTCTTTATCTTTGATATTCCATAGTTTGAATATAATATGCTTAGGTGTAGTTTTCTCTCATCTATTCTCCTCAGTGTTCTGAGATTCCTGGATCTGTGGCTTGGTGTGTAACATTAATTTGGGGAAAATTTTCAGTCATTATTGTTTCAAATGTTTCTTCTGTTCTTGACTTTATTCTTCTAGAATTCCCATTATGCATATATCAGACCTTTTTTTAGCAGTCCCGAATTTCTTGATATTTTATTATATTTTTTCAGTCTTTTTCTCTCTGCTTTTCAGTTTTTGTGGTTTCTATTGAGATATATTCAAGCTCAGAGATTCTTTCCTCAGCTGTATCCCATCTACTAATAAGCCTATCAATGGCATTCTTCACTTGTGTTACAGTTTTTTTTATATCTAGCATATATTTTTGGTTCTTCCTTTTTTATTCTATTTTTTTGTTTTGTTTTGTTTTGTTTTTGCGGTACGCGGGCTTCTCATGACTGCGGCCTTGCCCGTTGTGGAGCACAGGCTCTGGATGCACAAGCTCAGCAGCCATGGCTCATGGGCCCAGCCACTCCACAGCATGTGGGATCCTCCCGGACCGGGGCACGAACCCGTGTCCCCTGCATCAGCAGGCGGACCCTCAACCACTGCAACACCAGGGAAGCCCTTTTTTTCTTTCTTACAATTATTATCTCTTTGCTTACATTACCTATCTCTTCTTGCATGCTGTCTACTTTATCCATTAGAGCCCTTAGTATATTAATCATAGATCGTTCACATTCCTGGTCTGATCATTCCAACATCTCTGTCACATCTGGTTCTGGTGCTTGCTCTGTCTCTTCATACTGTGAGGATTTCTTTTTGTCTTTTGGTATGTTTTATAATTTTTTCTTGATAGCTGGACGTAATGTAAATATACTTTTACTTATGTGGTGGTGAGTTGTGGAAGGAGGAAAAGTATTCTTTAATCCTATGATTAGGTCTCATTCTCTGAGAGCCTATGCCTTTAGACTGTGAACTCCACAAGCATTTCTCAGTTTTTTTTCTTCCCCTTAGGAGGAATAGGGTGGTTAAGGTTGGCTGGAGTTATATAAGGTTAGAGCTGACTTGAGTTCATATTTCCATTCCCCAAGAGCATTTAGGTTCTGATAGTACTCCAGCAGGTTAGGCTCTGGTTAATTAATTTCCCACAAGGGCAGACCTTGTTAAGAAGACAGTGCTTTGGCATATTTCAAAATACTTTCTGTCTCCTCTCTGTGCTATAAACATGAGAAAATTTTTATTCAATGTTCACTCTGAGAACCTTGACAAGCTCCTGGATGTAAATCTCACAAAATTGTGCAGTAGCCCCCTATGAATGGGTTAGACTGGAATTTTTAACTCTGAGAATTGTTCACACTGAGCCTCCAGCAAGTTGTTAACTACAGCTCAAATTTTCCTACCCTGACACTTATTTCCATGCAGTCTTCACTTGTGAATTTCTCTTCTGGATCTATGGCTCCCTGTATTCACTTGACTATCTCTCCAATCTTGGGGGCAGGGATTTTGCCTGAGTCCTTCCCTTTCTTATAGATCCAAGAAGTGTTTTTTTTATTTTTTAGTCTGTTCAGTTTTTTTTTTTACTTGTTTTTAGGATGGAGCAGCGACTTCCAGTCTCCTTACATGTGGAATTAGAACTCTGAAGTCCCTCCCTATAGTAGATCTGTAATTCCATATGGTATCATTTTCCTTATGCCTGAAGAAAGAATTTTTAACATTTCTTGCATTGAACGTCTGCTGGTGTTAAATTATTTTCACCATCATATGTCTGAAAATGTCTGGATTCACCTTCATTTTAAAAAGATATTTTCATGGAGTATAAAATTCTAGGTTGACAGTATTTCTCTTTTGGTACTCTAAGCCTGCTGATCCACTATCTTATTGCTTGCAATGTTTCTCCTTAGAAATTTGCTGTCATATGTCATATTTATATTTGTTTCTCTGTATGTAGTATGCCATTTTTTCTCTGGCTGTTTTTAAGATGTTGTCTTTATCATTGGTTTTGAACAATTTGATCATGACTACCTCAGTGTAGCTTCTTCATGTTTCTTGTGACTGGGGTTTGTGAGATTCTTGGATCTGTAGCTTTATAATTTTCATCAAATTTGGAAAATTTTGGTTTAATACTCCTTCAGAGGTTTTCCCTTTCCCCTCCTGCTATCCTCGAGGGACTCAGATTTCTTGCATATTAGCCAATTTAAAGTTGTCCCAGAGGCGACCCAACACTGGAGCCTATCTGGGATCTTTGATGGGGCTAATGACAGACTCTGGGAGGGCTCACACCAAGAAATATTTCCCAGAACTTCTGCCGCCAGTGTCCTTGTCCCCACGGTGAGCCACAGCCACCCCCCGCCTCTGCAGGAGACCCTCCAACACTAGCAGATGCCTCTGTTACATCTACCATTCAGAATACAACATCTAAAACTCTAGAAACACAGTGATTATAATCCTACTGTGTCAGAATAGGACTCTGAATTTACAGTCAGATATCATCCAGCCTGAAATTGGATGCACCAAAGTACTTGGCAGTGGCAGCAGGGTTTCTATATACAATACTGTGAAGTTGTGAGGTGTGAGTGAGACAATAAGAAACAGACCTCCTCAATCATCCACCAGAGGACAGACAACAGAAGCAAGAAGAACTACAATCCTGCAGCCTGTGGGACAAACACCACATTCACAGAAAGATAGACAAGGTGAAAAAGCAGAGGGCTATGTATCAGATGAAGGAACAAGATAAAACCCCAGAAAAACAACTAAATAAAGTGAAGATAGGCAAAGATCCAGAAAAAGAATCCAAAATAATGATAGTGATGATGATCCAGGACCTCGGAAAAAGAATGGAGGCAAAGATGGAGAAGATGCAAAAAATGTTTAACAAAGATTTAGAAGAATTAAAGAACAAACAAACAGAGATGAACAATATGATACCTGAAATGAAAACTACACTAGAAAGAATCAATAGCAGAATAACTGATAAGTGAACTGGAAGACAGAATGGTGGAATACACTGCAGAACAGAATAAACCAAAAACAATTCAGCACCAACAAACCAGCTCTACAACAAATGCTAAAGGAATTCTCTAAGTGGGAAACACAAGACAAGAAAAGGACCTACAAAAACAAACCCAAAACAATTACGAAAATGGTCACAGGAACATACATATCGATAATTACCTTAAACGTGATGGATTAAATGCTCCAACCAAAGGCACAGGCTTGCTGAAAAGATACAAAATCAAGACCCATATATATGCTGCCTAAAAAAGAGCCACTTCACACCTAGGGACACATACAGACTGAAAGTGAGGGGATGGAAAAAAATATTCCATGCAAATGGAAATTAAAAGAAAGATGCAGTAGCAATATTCATATCAGATAAAATAGACTTTCAAATAAAGAATGTTACACGAGACAAGGAGGGACACTACATAATTATCAAGAGATCAATCTAATAAGAATATATAACAATTATAAATATATATGCACCCAACATAGGAGCACCTCAATACATAAGGCAACTGCTAACAGCTCAAACAGAGGAAATCGACAGTAACACAGTAATAGTGGGGGACTTTAACACCTCACTTACACCAATAGACAGATCATCCAAAATGAAAATAAATAAGGAAACAGAAGCTTTAAATGACACAATAGACCAGATATATTTCATTGATATTTATAAGACATTCCATCCCAAAACTACAGATTTAACTTTCTTCTCAAGTGCTCATGGAACATTCTCCAAGATAGACCACATCTTGGGTCACAAATCAAACCTCAGTAAATTTAAGAAAATTGAAATCAAATCAAGCATCTTTTCTGACCACAACGCTATGAGATTAGAAATGAATTACAAGAAAAAGAAACGTAAAAAACACAAACACATGGAGGCTAAACACTACGTTACTAAATAACAAAGAGATCACTGAAGAAATCAAAGAGGAAATCAAAAAATACCCAGAGACAAATGACAATGAAAACACGATGATCCAAAACCTATGGTATGCAGCAAAAGCAGTTCTAAGAGGGAAGTTTATAGCTATACAAGCCTACCTCAAGAAACAGGAAAAATCTGAAATAAACAATCTAACCTTACACCTAAAGGAACTAGAGAAAGAAGAACAAACAAAACCCAGAGTTAGCAGAAGGACAGAAGTCATAAAGATGAGAGCAGAAATAAATGAAATAGAAACAAAGAAAATAATAGCAAAGATCAATAAAACTAAAAGCTGGTTCTTTGACAAGATAAACAAAATTGATAAACCATTAGAAAGACTCATCAAGAAAAACAGGGAGAGGACTCAAATCAATAAAATTAGAAATGAAAAAGGAGAAGTTACAACAGACAACACAGAAATAGAAAGCATCCTAAGAGACTACTACAGGCAACTGTACGCCAATAAAATGTGTAACCTGGAAGAAATGGACAAATTCTTAGAAAGATATAACCTTCCAAGACTGAACGAGGAAGAAATAGAAAATATGAACAGACCAATCACAAGTAATGAAATTGAAACTGTGATTAAAAGTCTTCCAACAAACAAAAGTCCAGGATCAGAAGGCTTCACAGCGAATTGTATCAAACATTTAGAGAAGAGCTAACACCTATACTTCTCAAACTCTTCCAAAAAATTGCAGAGGAAGGAACACTCCCAAACTCATTCTATGAGGCCACCATCACACTGATACCGAAACCAGACAAAGATATTACAAAAAAAGAAAATTATAAAGTAATATCACTGAAGAATTTGGAGGCAAAAAACCTCAACAAACTACTAGCAAACAGAATCCAACAGCACATTAAAAGGATCATACACCATGATCAAGTGGGGTTTATTCCACTAATGCAAGGATTCTTCAATATATGCAAATCAATGAATGTGATACACCAAATTAACAAATTGAAGGAGAAAAACAATATGATCATCTCAATAGATGCAGAGAAAGCTTTTGACAAAATTCAACACCCATTTGTGATAAAAACCCTGCAGAATGTAGGCATAGAGGGAAATTTCCCCAACATAATAAAGGCCATGTATGACAAACCCACAGCCGACATCATCCTCAGTGGTAAAAAACTGAAAGCATTGCCACTAAGATCAGGAACAAGACAAGGTTGCCCACTCTCACCACTCTTATTCAACATAGTTTTGGAAGATTTAGCCACAGCAATGAGAGAAGAAAAAGAAATAAAAGGAATCCAAATCAGAAAAGAAGAAGTAAACTTGTCACTGTTTGCAGAGGACATGATACTATACACAGAGAATCCTAAAGATGCTACCAAAACCCTGATAGAGATAATCAATGAATTTGGTAAAGTAGCAGCATACAAAATTAATGCACAGAAATCGCTGGCATTCGTATACACTAATGATGAAAAACCTGAAAGTGAAATGAAGAAAAAACACCCATTTACCATTGCTACAAAAATAATAAAATAACTAGGAGTAAACTTACCTAAGGAGACAAAAGACCTGTATGCAAAAAATTATAAGACACTGATTAAAGAAATTAAAGATGATACAAATAGATGGAGAGATATATGATGTTCTTGGATTGGAACAATCAACATTGTGAAAATGACTGTACTACCCAAAACAATCTACAGATTCAATGCAATTCCTATCAAACTATCACTGGCATTTTTCACAGAACTAGAACAAAAAATTTGAAAATTTGTACGGAAACACAAAGGACTCTGAATAGTCAAAGCAATCTTGAGAACAAAAATGGAGCTGGAGGGGCTTCCCTGGTGGCACAGTGTTTGAGAGCCCGCCTGCCAATGTAAGGTACACGGGTTCATGCCCCAGTCTGGGAAGATCCCACATGCCGCGGAGCAGCTGGGCCCATGAGCCATGGCCGCTGAGCCTGCAAGGCCAGAGCCTGTGCTCCACAACGGGAAAAGGCACAACAGTGAGAGGCCCACGTACAGCAAAAAAAGAAAAAAGAAAAAAAAATGGAGCTGGAGGAATCAAGCTCCCTGACTTCATACTATACTACCAAGCTACAGTAATCAAGACAGTATGGTACTGGCACAAAAACAGAAATATAGATCAATGGTACAGGATAGAAAGCCCAGAGATGATCCTATGCACATATGGTCACCTTATCTTTAATAAAGGAGTAAAGAATTTACAGTGGAGAAAAGACAGTCTCTTCAATATGTGGTGCTGGGAAAACTGGACAGATACATGTAAAAGTATGAAATTCGAAAACTTCCTAACACCATAAACAAAAATAAACTCAAACTGGATTAAACCCCTAAATGTAAGGCCAGACACTATAAAAATGTTAGAGGAAAACATAGGTAGAACACTCTATGATATAAATCACAGCAAGATCCTTTTTGACCCAACTCCTAGAGAAATGCAAATGAATACAAAACTAAACAAATGGGACCTAATGAAACTTCAAAGCTTTGCACAGCAAAGGAAACCATAAACAAGACCAAAAGACAACCCTCAGAATGGGAGGAAATATTTGCAAATGAAGCAACTGACAAAGGATTAATCTCGAAGATTTACAAGCAGCCCATGCAGCTCAATAGCAAAAAAACTAACAACCCCATCCAAAAATGGGCAGAAGACCTAAACAGACATTTCCCCAAAGAAGATATACAGATTGCCAACAAACACATGAAAGTATGCTCAACATCATTAATCATTAGAGAAATGCAAATCAAAACTGCAATGAGATATCATCTCACACCAGTCAGAATGGCCATCATCCAAAAATCTAGAAACAATAAATGCTGGAAAGGGTGTGGAGAAAAGGAAAAACTCTTGCACTGTTGGTGGGAATATAAATTGATACAGCCACTATGGAAAACAGTATGGAGGTTCCTTAAAAACTACAAATAGAACTATCAAATAACCTAGCAAGCCCACTACTGGGCATGTACCCTGAGAAAACCACACTTCAGAAAGAATCATGGATATTCAACACTGGGGAGTTGAGGAAGATGGCAGAAGAGTAAGATGCAGAGATCACCTTCCTCCCCACAGATACATCAGAAATACATCTACACGTGGAACTGCTCCTATAGAACACCCACTGAACACTGGCAGATCTCAGACCTCCCAAAAAGCAAGAAACTCCCCCACGTACCTGGGTAGGGCAAAAGAAAAAAGAAAAAACACAGACAAAAGAATAGGGATGGGATCTTCACCAGTGCGAGGGCGCTGTGAAGGAGGAAAGGTTTCCACACACTAGGAAGCTCCATCGCAGGCGGAGACTGCATGTGACGGAGGGGGAAAGCTTAGGAGCCGTGGAGGAGAGCACAGCAACAGGGATGCAGAGGGCACAGCAGAGAGATTCCCGCACAGAGGATCAGTGCTGACAAGCACTCACTAGCCCAAGAAGCTTCTCTGCTCACCCACCAGGGTGGGCGGGGGCTGAGAGCTGAGTCTCGGGCTTCATTCTGATCACAGAGAGAGGACTGGTGTTGGAGGCATGAAGACAACCTAAAGGAGTTAGTGCACCATGGCTAGCCGCAAGGGAGTCCGGGAAAAACCCTGGACCTGCTGGAGAGGCAAGATACTTTTTCTTCCCTCTTTGTTTCCCAGTGGGTGAGGAGAGGGAATTAAGAGCACTGCTTAAAGGAGCTCCAGAGACAGGCGCAAGCCACAGCTAACAGTGTGGACCCCAGAGACAGGCATGAGATGCTAAGGCTACTGCTGCCTCCACCAAGAAGCCTGTGTGCAAGGGCAGGTCACTATCCACACTGCCCCTCCTAGGAGCCTGTGAAGCCCGCCACAGCCAGGGTACCGTGATCCAGGGACAACTTCCCTGGGAGAACACATGGCACCGAAGGCTCGTCCTGCGTTCCATACTCCTCCCTCCCCCTGGCCTGAGTGAGCCAGAGCCCCCGAATCAGCTGCTCCTTTAACCCTGTCCTCTCTGAGTGAGATCTGACCCTCAGGAGTCCTACATGCCGAGGCGGGGCCAAATCCAAAGTTGAACCCTGGGAGCTGTGCGAACAAAGAAGAGAAAGGGACATCTCTACCTGCAGCCTCAGGAACAGTGGATTAAATTTGCACAATCAACTTGATGTACCCTGCATGTGTGGAATACCTGAATAGACAATGAATTATCCCGAATTGAGGAGGTGGACTATGGGAGCAAGATATATTATCTTTGCCGCTTTTCCTCTTTTTGTTACTGTGTATGTTTATGCTTCATTGTGAGTTTTTGTCTGTGTAACTTTGCTTTCACCAATTTTCTTAGGGTTCTGTCCATCTGTTTTGTTTTGTTTTGTTTTTCTTTACTTTAAAAAAATGTTTTCTTAATAATTGTTTTTTATCTTTTATTTTAATAACTTTATTTTATTTCATGTTCTTTCTTTCTTTCTTTTTTCCTTCCTTCCTTCCTTCTTTCTTTCTTTCTATTTTTTCTCCCTTTTATTCTGAGCTGTGTGGATGAAAGGCTCTTGGTGCTCCAGCCAGGAGTCAGTGCTGTGCTTCTCATGTGGGATAGCCAACTTCAGGACACTGGTCTACAAAAGACCTCGCAACTCCACGTAATATCAAATGGCAAAAATCTCCCGGAGATCTCCATCTCAACACCAAGACCCAGCACCACTCAAAGACTAGGAAGCTACAGTGCTAGACACGCTATGCCAAACAACTAGCAAGACAGGAACACAGCCCCACCCATTAGCACAGAGGCTGCCTAAAATCATAATAAGACCACAGACAACCCAAAATACACCAGTAGACGAGGACCTTCCCATCGGAAAGACAAGATCCAGGCTCATCCACCAGAACACAGGCACTAGTCCCCCCCCACCAGGAAGCCTACAGAACCCACTGAACCAACCTTATCCACTGGGGACAGATACCAAAAACAACGGGAACCACGAACCTGCAACCTGCAAAAAGGAGACCCCAAACACAGTAAAATAAGCAAAATGAGAAGACAGAAAAACACACAGCAGATGAAGGAACAAGGTAAAAACCCACCAGAACTAACAAATGAAGAGGAAATAGGCAGTCTACCGGAAAAAGGATTCAGAATAATGAGAGTAAAGATGATGCAAAATCTTGGAAATAGAATAGAGAAAATGCAAGAAACATTTAACAAGTATCTAGAAGAATGAAAGAGGAAACAAGCAATGATGAACAACACAATAAATGAAATTAAATATACTCTAGAAGGGATCAATAGCAGAATAACTGATGCAGAAGAACGGATAAGTGACCTGGAATATAAAATAGTGGAAATAACTACTGCAGAGCAGAGTAAAGAAAAAAGAATGGAAAGAACTGAGGAGAGTCTTAGAGACTTCTGGGACAACGTTAAACGAACCAACAGTCGAATTATAGGGGTCCCAGAAGAAGAAGAGAAAATGAAAGGGACTGAGACAATATTTGAAGAGATTATAGTTCAAAACTTCCCTAATATGGGAAAGGAAATAGTTAATCAAGTCCAGAAAGCACAGAGAGTCCCATACAGGATAAACCCAAGGAAAAACACACAAAGAAACATATTAATCAAACTATCAAAAATTAAATGCAAAGAAAACATGTTAAAAGCAGCAAGGGAAAAACAACAAATAACACACAAGGAAATCCCCATAAGGTTAACAGCTGATCTTTCAGCAGAAACTCTGCAATCCAGAAGAGACTGGCAG
This sequence comes from Leucopleurus acutus, assembly GCF_964270905.1. Taxonomy (NCBI): domain Eukaryota; kingdom Metazoa; phylum Chordata; class Mammalia; order Artiodactyla; family Delphinidae; genus Leucopleurus; species Leucopleurus acutus. The sequence goes on along the minus strand of NC_139148.1, from coordinate 47,590,246 downwards.
GATATATTTAAATTGAGGAAGGAGAGTGCTTCCATGGTAGTGCAGTGGTTGAGAGTCGGCCTGCCAATGCAGGGGACATGGATTCATGACCTGGTCCAGGAAGATCCCATATGCCGCAGAGCGGCTGGGACTGTGAGCCATGGCTGCTGAGACTGTGCATCTGGAGGCTGAGCTCTGCAATGGGAGAGGCCACAACAGTAAGAGGCCCGCATACTGCAAAAAAAAAAAAAAAGTGATGAAGGAGAAAGATCTACAACCAAGTTTACTCTACCCTCCAGGGAACTCATTCAGATTTGATGGAGAAATTAAAAGCTTTACAGACAAGCAAAAGCTGGGAGAGTTCAGCATGACCAAACAAGCTTTACAACAAAAGCTAAAGTACCTTCTCTAGGCAAGAAACACAAGAAAAGGAAAAGACCTACAATTACAAACACAAAACAATTAAGAAAATGAGACTAGGAACATACATATCGATAATTTCCTTAACTGTAAATAGACTAAATGCTCCCACCAAAAGACACAGACTGGCTAAATGGATACAAAAACAAGACCCATATATATGTTGTCTACAAGAGACCCACTTCAGACCTAAGGACACATACAGACTGAAAATGAGGAGATGGAAAAAGTTATTCCATGCAAATGGAAACCAAAAGAAAGCTGGAGTAGCAATTCTCGTATCAGACAAAATAGACTTTAAAATAAAGACTATTAGAGGAAACAAAGAAGGACACTACATAATGATCAAGGGATCAATCCAAGAAGAAGATATAACAATTGTAAATATTTATGCACCCAACATAGGAGCACTTCAATACATAAGGCAAATACTAACAGCCATAAAAGTGGAAATTGGCAGTAACACAATCATAGTAGGGAAATTTAAAACCCCACTTTCAACAATGGACAGATCATCCAAAATGAAAATAGATAAGGAAACACAAGCTTTAAATGATACATTAAGCAAGATGGACTTAATTGATATTTATAGGACATTCCATCCAAAAACAACAGAATACACATTTTTCTCAAGTGCTCATGGAACATTCTCCAAGCTAGATCATATTTGGGTCACAAATCAAGCCTTGGTAAATTTAAGAAAACTAAAATTGTATCAAGTATCTTTCCGACGACAATGCTATTAGACTAGGTATCAATTACAGGAAAAGATCTGTAAAAACTAGAAACACATGGAGGCTAAACAATACACTACTTAATAACGAAGTGATCACTGAAGAAATCAAAGAGGAAATCAAAAAATACCTAGAAACAAAAGACAATGTAGACACGATGACCAAAAACCTATGGGATGCAGCAGAAGCAGTTCTAAGAGGGAAGTTTATAGCAATACAATCCTACCATAAGAATCATGAAACATCTCAAATAAAAAATCTAACTGTGCACCTAAAGCAATTAGAGGAAGAACAAAAAACACCCCAAAGTTAGCAAAAGGAAAGAAATCATAAAGATCAGATCAGAAATGAATGAAAAAGAAATAAAGGAAATGATAGCAAAGATCAATAAAACTAAAAGCTGATTCTTTGGGAAGATTAAAAAAAATTGATAAACCATTAGCCAGACTGATCAAGAAAAAAAAGGGAGAAGACTCAAATCAATAGAATTAGAAATGAAAAAGGAGAAGTAACAACTGACACTGCAGAAATACAAATGATCATGAGAGATTACTACAAGCAACTATATGCCAATAAAATGGACAATCTGGAAGAAATGGACAAATTCTTAGAAAGGCACAACCTGCCAAGACTGAATCAGGAAGAAATAGAAAATAAGAACAGACCAATCACAAGCACTGAAATTGAAACTGTGATTAAAAATCTTCCAACAAACAAAAGCCCAGGACCAGATGGCTTCACAGGCGAATTTGATCAACAATTTAGAGAAGAGCTATCACCTATCCTTCTCAAACTCTTCCAAAATATAGCAGAGGGAGGAACCCTCCCAAACTCATTCTATGAGGCCACCATCGCCCTGATACCAAAACTAGACAAAGATGTCACAAAGAAAGAAAACTACAGGCCAATATCACTGATGAACATAGATGCAAAAATCCTCAACAAAATACTAGCAAACAGAATCCAACAGCACATTAAAAGGACGATACACTATGATCAAGTGGGGTTTATTCCAGGAATGAGAGGATTCTTCAATATACGCAAATCAATCAACATAATACACCATGTTTACAAATTGAAGGAGAAAAACTATATGATCATCATAATAGATTTAGAGAAAGCTTTCGACAAAACTCAACACCGATTTATGATAAAAACACTGCAGAAAATAGGCATAGAGGGAACTTTCCTCAACATAATAAAGGCCATATATGACACACCCACAGCCAACATCATCCTCAATGGCGTAAATCTGAAAGCATTTCCACTAAGATCAGGAACGTGACAAGGTTGCCCACTCTTAGCACTATTATTCAACATAGATTTGGAAGTTGTAGCCACACCAATTAGAGGAGAAGAAAAATACCAGGAATCCAAATTGGAAAAGAAGAAATAAAGCTGTCACTCTTTGCAGATAACATGATACTCTACATAGAGAATACTAAAGATGCTACCAGAAAACTACTAGAGCTAATCAATGAATTTGGTAAAGTAGCAGGATACAAAATTAATGCACAGAAATCTATGGCATTCCTATACAGTAATAGGAACAATCTGAAAGTGAAATTAAGAAAACACTCCCATTTACAATTGCAACAAAAGGAATAAAATATCTAGGAATAAACCTACCTAAGAAGACAAAATACACATATGCAGTTATTTATGAGACACTGATGAAAGAAATTAAAGATGATACAAATAGATGGAGAGACATACCATATTCTTTGATTGGAAGAATCAACATTGTGAAAATGACTACTACCCAAAGGAATCTCCAGATTCAATGCAATCCCTATCAAACTACCACTGACATATTTCACAGAACTAGAACAATATATTTCACATTTTGTATGGAAACACAAAAGACCCCAATTAGCCAAAGCAATCTTGAGAACGAAAAATGGAACTAGAGGAATCAGGCTCCCTGACTTCAGACTTACTGCAAAGCTACAGTAATTAAGACAGTATAGGACTGGCACAAAAACTGAAATATAGATCAATGGAACAGAATAGAAAGCCCAGAGATAAACCCACGCACATATGGACACCTTATCTTTGAAAAAGGAGGCAAAAATATATAGTGGAGAAAAGACAGCTTCTTCAATAAGTGGTGCTGGGAAAACTGGACAGGTACATGTAAAAGTATGAAATTAGAACACCTCCTGACACCGTACACAAAAATAAACTCAAAATGGATTAAAGACATAAATGTAAGGCCAGACACTATCAAAGTCAGAGGAAAACATAGGCAGAACACTCTATGACATAAATCACAGCAAGATCCTTTTTGACCCACCTCCTAGAGAAATGGAAATAAAACAAAAAAAAACTAATGGGGCCTAATGAAACTTCAAAGCTTTTGCACAGCAAAGGAAACCATTAACAAGACCAGAAGACAACCCTCAGAATGGGAGAAAATATTTGGTAATGAAGCAACTGTCATAGGATTTATCTCCAAGTTTTACAAGCAGCTCATGCAGTTCAGTAACAAAAAACAAACAACCCAATCCAAAAATGGGCAGAAGACCTAAATAGACATTTCTCCAGAGAAGATACACAGATTGCCAACAAACACATGAAAGTATGCTCAACGTTATTTGTCATTAGAGAAATGCAAATCAAAACTACAATGAGATATCATCTCACAGAAGTCAGAATGGCCATCATCAAAAAATCTAGAAACAATAAATGTTGGGCAGGGTGTGGAGAAAAGGGAACACGCTTGCACTGTTGGTGAGAATGTAAATTGGTAGAGCCACTATGGAGAATAGTATGGAGGCTCCTTTAAAAACTAAAAATAGTACTACCATACGACACAGCAATCCCACTACCTGGCATGTACCTGAGAAAACCATAGTTGAAAAACAGTCATGTACCAAAATGTTCATTGAAGCTCTATTTACAATAGCCAGGACATGGAAGCAACCTAAGTGTCCATCAACAGATGAATGGATAAAGACAATGTGGCACATATATACAATTGAATATTACTCAGCCATCAAAAGAAACGAATGTGAGTTATTTGTAGTGAGGTGGATGGACCTAGAGTCTGTCATACAGAGTGAAGTAAGTCAGAAGAGAAAAACAAATACTGAATGTTAATACATATACATTGAATCGAAAAAAAAAAAGGTCATGAAGAACCTAGGGTTAAGACAGGATAAAGACATAGACCTACTAGAGAATGCACTTGAGGATATGGGGAGAGGGAAGGGTAATCTTGACAAAGTGAGAGAGTGGCATGAACATATATACACTACCAAATGTTAAATAGATAGCCAGTGCTAAGCAGCTGCATAGCACAGGGAGATCAGCTCAGTTGTTTGTGACCACGGAGCGGGATGTTATAGGGTGTGTGGGAGGGAGGGAGGGAGATGCAAGAAGGAAGAGATATGGGAACATATGTATATGTATAACTGATTCACTTTGTTATAAAGCAGAAACTAATGCACCATTGTAAAGCGATTATACTCCAATAAAGATGCTAAAAAAAAAGAAATGAAATCAGCTTAAGAGACCTCTCAGACAACATTAAATGTAACAACATTCACATTATAGGTGTCCCAGAAGAAGTAAGATAGAAAGGACCCAAGAATATATTTGAAGAGATTATAATCAAAAATTACCCTAACATGGGAAAGGAAGTAGCCACTGAAGTCCAGGAAGTGCAGAGAGTCCCATAAATGATAAACCCAAGGAAAAATACATGAAGACACATAGTAATCAAACTGGCAAAAATTAAAGACAAAGAAATATTATTGAAAGCAGCAAGGGAAAAATGAAAAATAACATACAAGGTAACTCCCATAAGGGTAACAGCTGATTTCTCAGCAGAAACTCTGCAAGCCAGAAGGGAGTGGAATGATGTACTTAAAGTGATGAAAGGGAAGAACCTACAACCAAGATTACTGTACCCAACAAGGATCTCATTCAGATTTGATGGAGAAATCAAAAGCCTTACAGATAAGCAAAAGCTAATAGAATTCAGCACTAGCAAACCAGCTCTACAACAAATGCTAAGGGAACTTCTCTAAGTGGAAAACACAAGACAAGAAATGACCTACAAAAACAAACCCAAAACAATTAAGAAAATGGTCTATGAACACACATATTGATAACTACCTTAAACGTGAATGGATTAAATGTTCCAACCAAAGGCACAGGCTTGCTGAAGGGATACAAAAACAAGACCCATATACATGCTGTCTACAAGAGACCCACTTCAGACCTAGGGATGCATACAGACTGAAAGTGAGGGGATGGAAAAAGATATTCCATGCAAATGGAAATTAAAAGAAAGCTGGAGTAGTAATACTCATATCAGATAAAATAGACTTTAAAATAAAGAATGTTACACGAGATAAGGAGGGACACTACATAATGATCAAGGGAGCAATCCAATAAGAAGATATAACAATTATAAATATATATGCACCCAACATAGGAGCACCTCAATACATAAGGCAACTGCTAACAGCCCTAAAAGAAGCAATCGACAGTAACACAATAATAGTGAGGGATTTTAACACCTCACTTACACCAATGGACAGATCATCCAAAATGAAAATAAGGAAAGAGAAGCTTTAAATGACACAATAGACCAGATATATTTAATTGATATTTATAGGACATTCCATCCAAAAACTTCAGATTACACTTTCTTCTCAAGTGCACACAGAACATTCTCCAAGATAGATCACATCTTGGGTCACAAATCAAGCCTCAGTAAATTTAAGAAAATTGAAATCATATCATGCATCTTTTCTGACCACAATGCTATGTGATTAGAAATGAATTAGAGGGAAAAAGACGTAAAAAACACAAACACATGGAGGGTAAACACTACGTTACTAAATAACCAAGAGATCACTGAAGAAATCAAAGAGGAAATCAAAAAATACCTAGAGACAAATGACAATGAAAACATGACGATCCAAAACCTATGGGATGCAGCAAAAGCAGTTCTAAGAGGGAATTTTATAGCCATACAAGCCTACCTCAAGAAACAAGAAAAATCTCACATAGACAACCTAAGCTTACACCTAAAGGAACTAGAGAAAGAAGAACAACAAAACCCAGAGTTAGCAGAAGGACAGAAATCATAAAAATCAGAGAGGAAATAAATGAAACGGAAACAAAGAAAATAATAGCAAAGATCAATAAAACTAAAAGTTGGTTCTTTAGCAAGGTAAACAAAATTGATAAACCATTAGCCAGACTCATCAAGAAAAAGTGGGAGAGGACTCAAATCAATAAAATTAGAAATGAAAAAGCAGAAGTTACAACAAACACCACAGAAATACAAAGCATCCTAAGAGACTACTACAAGCAACTGTATGCCAATAAAATGGGCAGCCTGGAAGAAATGGACAAACTCTTAAAAAGGTATAACCTTCCAAGACTGAACAAGGAAGAAATAGAAAATATGAACAGACAAATCACAAGTAATGAAATTGAAACTGCAATTAAAAATCTTCTGACAAACAAAAGTCCAGGACCAGATGGCTTCACAGGTGAATTGTATCAAACATTTAGAGAAGAGCTATCACCCATCCTTCTCAAACTCTTCCAAAACATTACAGAGGAAGGAACACTCCCAAACTCATTCTATGAGGCCACCATCACACTGATACCAAAACCAGACAAAGATACTACAAAAAAAGAAAATTACAGACCAATATCACTGAAGAATATGAATGCAAAAATCTTCAACAAAATACTAGCAAACAGAATCCAACAAAACATTAAAAGGCTCATACAGCATGATCATACGGGATTTATCCCAGGGATGCAAGGATTTTTCAATATATGCAAATCAATCAATGTGATACACCATATTAACAAACTGAAAAATAAAAACCATATGATCATCTCAATAGATGCAGAAAAATCTTTTGAGAATATTCAACGGCAATTTATGCTAAAAACTCTCCAGAAAGTGGGCATAGAGGGAACCTACCTCAAAATAATATAAGCCATATATGACAAACCCACAGCAAACATCTTTCTCAGTGGTAAAAAACGGAAAGCCTTTCCTCTAAAATCAGGAACAAGACAAGGATGTCCACTCTCACCACTATTATTCAACATAGTTTTGGAAGTCCTAGCCATGGCAATCAGGGAAGGAAAAGAAATAAAATGAATACAAATTGGAAAAGAAGAAGTAAAACTGTCACTGTTTGCAGATGACATGATACTATACATAGAGAATACTAAAGATGCTACCAAAAAACTACTAGAGCTAATCAATGAATTTGGTAAAGTAGCAGGATACAAAATTATGCACAGAAATCTCTTGAATTCTTATACACTAATGATGAAAAATCTGCAAGAGAAATTCAAGAAACACTCCCATTTACGATTGCAACCAAAAGAATAAAATACCGAGGAATAAACCTACCTAGGGAGACAAAAGTCCTGTATGCAGAAAACTATAAGACACTTATGAAAGTAATTAAAGATGATAACAACAGATGGAGACATATACCATGTTCTTGAATTGGAATAATCAATATTGTGAAAGTGACTATACCACCCAAAGCAATCTATAGATTCAAGGCAATCCCTATCAAATTACCAAAGTCCTTTTTTAGGGAACTAGAACAAAAAATCTTAAAATTTGTATGGAGACACAAAAGAACCCGAATAGCCAAAGCAGTCTTGAGGGAAAAAAATGGAGCTGGAGGAATCAGACTCCCTGACTTCAGACAATACTACAAAGCTACAGTAATCAAGACAATATGGTACTGGCACTAAAACTGAAACATAGATCAATGGAACAAGATAAACCCAAGAGGTAAACCCATGCACCTATGGTCAACTAATTTATGACAAAGGAGGCGAGGATATACAATGGAGAAAAGACAGTCTCGTCAATAAGTGGTGCTGGGAAAACTGGACAGCTACATGTAAAAGAATTAAATTAGAACACTCCCTAACACCATACACAAAAATAAACTCAGAATGGATTAGAGACCTAAATGTAAGACTGGATACTACAAAACTCTTTGAGGAAAACATAGGAAGAACACTCTTTGACATAAATCATGGCAAGCTCTTTTTTGATCTACCTCCTAGAGTAATGGAAATAAAAACAAAAATCAACAAATGGGACCTAACGAAACTTTGATGCTTTTGCACAGCAAAGGAAACCATAAACAAGACCAAAGACAACCCTCAGAATGGGAGGAAATATTTGCAAACGAATCAAAGGACAAAGGATTAATCTCCAAAATATATAAACAGCTCATGCAGCTCAATATTAAAAAAACAAACAACCCAATCCAAAAATGGGCAGAAGACCTCAATAGACATTTCTCCAAAGAAGACATACAGATGGCCAAGAAGCACATGAAAAGCTGCTCAACATCACTAATTATTAGAGAAATGCAAATCAAAACTACAATGAGGTATCCCCTCACACCAGTTAGAATGGGCATCATCAGAAAATCTACAAACAATAAATGCTGGGGAAAAGGGAACCCTCTTGCACTGTTAGTGGTAATGTAAATCTATACAGCCACTATGGAGAACAGTATGGAGGTTCCTTAAAGAAATAAAAATAGAATTACCATATGACCCAGCAATCCCACTACTGGGCATATACCCTGAGAAAACCATAATTCAAAAAGACACATGCACCCCAATGTTCATTGCAGCACTATTTACAGTAGCCAGGTCATGGAAGCAACCTAAATGCCCATCGACAGACGAATGGATAAAGAAGATGTGGTACATATATACAATGGAATATTACTCAGCCATAAAATGGAACAAAATTTGTTTATTTGTTGAGATGTGAATGGATCTAGAGTCTGTCATACAGAGTGAAGTAAGTCAGAAAGAGAAAAACAAATATCGTATATTAATGCATATATGTGGAACCTAGAAAAATGATACAGCTGAACTGGTGTGCAGGGCAGAAATTGAGACACAGATGTAGAGAACTAACGTATGGACACCAAGGTGGGAAAGTGGCATGGGGGTGCGGGTGGTGGTGTGATGAATTGGGCGATTGGGATTGGCATGTATTCACTCATGTGTATGAAATTTATGACTAATAAGGGAAAAAAGGGGCTCATAACTTAATAAGAACAATATTTCTTCCTTTCTGTATTCTTATACCTTGTAGTTATATTTCTTGCATTATTGTACTTGCTAAGACTCCAGTACAGTGTTAACTAGAAGTGGGAATATTTGGGAGCTATGAATTATTCTCAGTCTAAAAGTGAAAGCTTTTAATGTTTTACCAAGCTAATTTTTTGTATATAGGGAATAACAAATTGAATAATAATTGTATCCTTTAAAAAAAAAACAGACCTCCTCAATGTTAGAATCCTTTTCTTTATGACATAAGACTTTCAGACTTCATAGAATAAAACTCAACTCAAAGGAAAAAAAAAGTCCCAAAGCTTAATGATTCTCTGTTTATTTCTTTAAAATATCTTTTTTCTTTGTGTTTCATTCTGTTTTAACTTCACTGACCTTTTCACTGTAATGTTTAATCTGCCAGCAATCCCATTCAGTGCATTTTCCATCTCAAACATGGTAGTTATCATCTCTAGAAGTTCATTGCAGATATCTTGTATACCTTCTGTGTTTCTAATTAATTTCTGAACATATAGAATATAGTTACAGTAACTTTTAATGACCTTGTCTCTTAATTGTAGTGTCTGTGTCAGTTGGGGGTCATTTTCCATTGACTGATTTTTCTCATTTTCACTCATATGTTCCATTTTTGAATGCCTGATAATTTTTTATCAGTTCTGAGACATTATTAATTTTACATTGTTGAGTGCTGATAATTTTTGCATTTCTATAAATACCATACCTTTCATCTTCGTTCTGGGACACAGTTACTAGGAAATTGTTTAATCCTTTCAGGTGTTCCTTTTATGTTTTTTAAGGCAGTACTAGAGCAATTCTCAATCAATCTTAAGGTAATTATTCCCCAATATGGAGGCAAGTCCCTTCTGTGTACTCTAACTAATGCCCCAAGGGTTATGAGGTTTTCCAGACTGGCTGATGGAGACAGACACTCTTTTCCACTTTGAGTGAGTCTCAGGTATTCTTTCTTATAATATTTTGATGTTGTTTTTTCCCTAGCCTCTGGTAGTTTCCTCACCTGCACACACAAATCAGAACTCAACTGAATACTTGAGAAGAACGCTTTGCAGATCTCTGGAGTTCTTACTCTGTGCAGCTATCTCATCTCCTTACTCTGTCCTGTGGACTCTCTCTGACTTGATCTCCTCGACTTCCAACTCCATCTGCTAACTCAGGGAATCCCGTGGGCTTCACCTTAGTTCTACCTACTTGTGCCTCAAAATTGTAAGCTGGGGCAATAGTAGACCCTACCTCATTTGTTTCCCATTTCTCAGGGATCATTGTCCTTTGTTACCTGATGTCCAGTGTCTTGAAACACGTTGTTTCATAAATTTTGTCCTTTTTTGTTTATTTTGTGTGAGAGGATAAAATCTAATTCTTGTTCCTCCATCTTTCCCAACAATTGTGAGCCTGCACTCTTAAACCCTAAGGTATAAAGCAGCTCTCTCCCCACTTCTCCTTTTTTTGTTTAACATCTTTATTGGAGTATAATTGCTTTACAATGGTGTGTTAGTTTCTGCTTTATAACAAAGTGAATCAGTTATACATATACACATGTTCCCATATCTCTTCCCTCCTGCGTCTTCCTCCCTCCCACCCTCCCTATCCCACCCCTCTAGGCGGTCACAAACCACCTATCTGATCTCCCTGTGCTACACGGCTGCTTCCCACTAGCTATCTATTTTACGTTTGGTAGTGTATATATGTCCATGCCACTCTCTCACCTCAACACAGCCTACCCCTCCCCCTCCCCATATCCTCAAGTCCATTCTCTAGTAGGTCTGTGTCTTTATTCCCGTCTTACCCCTAGGTTCTTCATGACCTTTTTTTTCTTAGATTCCATATATATGTGTTAGCATATGGCATTTGTTTGTCTCTGACTTACTTCACTCTGTATGACAGACTCTAGGTCCATCCACCTCACCACAGATAACTCAATTTAGTTTCTTTTATAGCTGAGTAATATTCCATTGTATATATGTTCCACATCTTCTTTATCCATTCATCTGTTGATGGACACTTAGGTTGCTTCCATGTCCTGGCTATTGTAAATAGAGATGCAATGAACATTTTGGTACATGACTCTTTTTGAATTATGGTTTTCTCAGGGTATATGCCCAGTAGTGGGATTGCTGGAGAGGGTGTGGAGAAAAGGGAACACTCTTGCACTGTTGGTGGGAATGTAAATTGATACGCTCACTTCTCCTTAAATGTTAAAACAGAGCAGATAGCCAATCCTGTGGGGATAAAATAGAACAAAGACTCTGAAAGGAAGGAAGCCAAGGGAATGTATGTAAGCAGGCATCTCAGAGAGTTTGGGGGCTCAGTTTTCCCCTAATCTTCCTGAAAGCTTTAGCAGAAAAGGGGGGTGGGGCGCAGAATTCCCTAGTTTCCATTTTCTGGAAAAAAGGAGGCACAGAGGCATGTCTAAATGGACATTTGTCTTGGGCTGAAATTCCAGAGGAGTTGATCTTGTGGCCAGCTCAGCAAACATCTGGGACCAGAAATTCATCTGTGATTTCATGAGGTGCTAAAAGTCTTATTCACACACGTTATTCTGACAGTCAGAAAGTAGAGGGGGAAGAAAGCACATGAAATTCTATCCCAGAAGAGAACCTTGCTAGACTGCAATTTCTTACACCAGTAAGGGGCATGGGAGGAGACTTAGAACCTGTCTGTGTGTCCGTCTCTCTCCACAACACACACCACATGACCCCTCTTGGAAGAGACCCAGTTTACCTGAGGACATGACACTCTTCAGAGACTGGCTCCTGGAAAGGATGGTGAGTCCAGGGTGAGGTTATGAATGAGGGGCGCAGCCTTGGTGCTGAGGGGAGGGATGGTTCTCTCAGGGTGGACTTGTTGGAAGAGGCAGGGTAGGAAGAGCTGGTTGTAGGTTTGGAGAGGAGCATGGCATTTGGGCAGGTGGAATAGTGTTGCAGGCAAGAAAAAATAAACAGCATGTGGTACAGGGATTACTTCTCATCCTACCCGGATATTGCCCCTTTTGGTGTCACTTTACGTGGCTTTCTGTTTGGTAATCCCTCTGTCTTAGTCAATTTGAGCTGTTATAATAAAATACCACAGACTGGGTAAGCTTATGAACAACAGAAATTTATTTCTCATAGTTCTGGAGGTTGGAAGTCCAAGATCAAGCTACTGACATGGTTGCCTTTTCCTGGTTCATAGCTGATGCCTTATTATTGTGTTCTCACATGGTAGAAGGAGCTAGGGATCTCTGTGGGGTCTCTTTCATAAGGCTCTAATTCCATTTATGAAGGCACTACCCTCATCACTTAAGCACCTCCCCAAAGCTCTAACTCTTAGTATCATCATTTTTGGGACTTCAACATATGAATTTTGGAGGCACACAAACATTCAGATCATAGCACCCTCCATCCTATCCCACCCCATTCATACAGGTGAAGCTGACTTGCCACCATCCACCAGAATTGAGAAGGGAGAAGGCTGTATATGTATCATCTTCTACCCATACTGCAAGGCTAGTCTGGGTTGACTAGCTCAGTTATCATGGTAGATTTCATGATCCAATATGTTGTAGCCATGGAGGACCTCACTGGACATGTGTAGATGTGGGGGTCCAGGGAAGTAGAAGGAGCACTGACTTTGAAGTTGATGCTTGTTCTACTTCCTAGCTGTATAATAGTAACTAAATTCCCTTATCTCCTTATGCCTCAATTTACTCTAATAATTGACTTATTTTTAAGATGTTTGACTGAGCTGATGTGATAAGCCCTTCCCCTGCCCCCCCCCACATATTTCTGTGAGAAACTCTGGGTATTTTTCTGCTCCCTAATCTCACAAGTGAGTGGAATACATAACATTAAAAGAAAGCATAAATAACTACATTAGTATTAGACAATTACATTAGTATTAGACAATAACTACATTAGTATTAGACAATTTAAGCTTAAATTCACTAAATACGATAAAGAGGATCATCAACAATAATACAAATCATATTTTCTGAAGGAGTCATAGCAACATAAGAGCTAAATGCCTACCACCCAAATTATTAAAATGGGAAATAAAAACATACGTTATAGTACAGATTTCAATGATCTAATTTCAAAATAGAATATATATAGCAGGAAAAATTTAAAATACATAAAGTAATTAAATGAAACCTTAAAGAAATTAATAAAACCTTAAATTATATACATTTAATAGAAAAGATATTGTTTTTTTTCTCCATATATCCACGAAACATATCACCAAACAGTCCCTGAGATTTAATACACTGTGTCTGTCCTCGGCTTTGTAACTTGGGGATTGTAAGGTTAGTCAGGCCTAGCTTCATGCCTTGAAAGAGCTAACAGATTTTTAGGAAGCAAATACATAAAAAACAACAGTAATAAATTAGTTTAGATAACATGCAGATACATATACCAACATATTGGAACACAAAGAAAGGAAAGATTATTTTTACCTGTGCTGAGGTGTGAGATCAGAGATGGGAGGACAGAAAAGGCTTTGTAGAGAAAGAAATACTTGAGTTGAAACATAAAACATGAATGGGACCTTACCTTCATCAGGTGAACAAGGTTCAGAGAAAGATGGTTCTAGCCAAAGGAAACAGTATGTATAGAAATACAGGGGTATGAAACAGCATGACAAAACAGTATGGTACTGGCAAAAAACAGACACATAGATCAGTGGAACAGAATAGAAAGCCCAGAAATAAACCCACACACATATGGTTAATTAATCTATGACAAAGGATGCAAAAATATGCAATAGCAAAAGACAGTCTTTTCAATAAGTGGAGTTGGGAAAACTGAACAGCTACATGTAAAGGAATGAAATTAGAACATTTTCTCACACCATATACAAAAATAAAGTCAAAATGGACTAAAGACCTAAATGTAAGACCAGAAACCACAAAACTCTTAGAAGAAAACATAGATAGTACACTCTTTGGCATGTCTCAGCAATATTTTTTTGGATCTGTCTCCTCAAGCAAGGGAAACGAAAGCAAAAATAAACAAATGGGACCTAATTAAACTTGAAAGCTTTTGTACAGCAAAGGAAACCATTGAGAAAACAAAAAGACATCCTATTGAACGGGAAAAGATATGTGCAAATGATATGTCTGATAAGGGGTTAATATCCAAAATATATAAACTGCTCATATAACTCAATATAAACAAACAAGCAACCTGATTTTAAAAATGGGTGGAAGAACCTAGGGGTAAGACAGGAATAAAGACACAGATCTGCTAGAGAACGGACTTGAGGATATGGGGAGGGGGAACGCTGAGCTGTGGCAAAGAGAGACAGAGGAATGGACATATATACACTACCAAACGTAAGGTAGATAGCTAGTGGGAAGCAGCCGCATAGCACAGGGAGATCAGCTCAGTGCTTTGTGACCACCTGGAGGTGTGGGATAGGGAGGGTGGGAGGGAGGGAGATGTAAGATGGAAGAGATATGGGAACATATGTATATGTATAACTGATTCACTTTGTTATAAAGCAGAAACTAACACACCATTGTAAAGCAATTATACCCCAATAAAGTTGTTAAAAATAAATAAATAAATAAAAATAATAATTTTTTAAAAATGGGTGGAAGACCTGAATAGATATTTTTTCCAGAGAAGACATAAAAATGACCAACAGGAATATGAAAAATGCTCAATATCACTAATCATGAGGGAAATGCAAATCAAAACCACAATGAGATATCACCTCACACCTGTCAGAATAATTATCATCAAAAAGAACATAAAATAACAAATGTTGGTGAAGACATGCATAAAAGGGAACCCTAGTACATTGTTGATGGGAATGTAAATTGGTGCAGCCACCATGGAAAACAGTATGGAGGTTCCTCAAAAAACTAAAAATAGAGCTACCATATGATCCAGCAATTCCACCCCTGGGTATATATCCAAAGAAAATGAAAACACTAATTTGAAAAGATATATGCATCCCAATGTTCACAGCAGCATTATTTACAATAGCCAAGATATGGAAGCAACCTAAGTGGTCCATCAACAGATGAATGGATAAAGAAGATGTACAAACACACACACGCACACACACACGGTGGAATATCAATTATTCAGTCATAAAAGAATGAAATTTGCAACAACATGGATGTACATAGAGGTCATTATGTTTAGTGAAGTAAGTCAGTTAAGGGCAAATAGTATGCTATCACTTCTATGTAGAATCTAAAAAATAAACACAAACTAATGAATCTAACAAAACAGAAACAGATTCATAGATATAAGGAGCAAACTAGTGGTTACCAGTGGGGAGAGGTATAAGGGGAGTGGCAAAATAGGGGAAGGGGATTAAGAGGTACAAATTACTACATATAGAATAAATAAGATACAAGGATACGGAGGAAGGCGGAAGATGGCGGAAGAGTAAGACGCGGAGATCACCTTCCTCCCCACAGATACACCAGAAATACATCTACACGTGGAACAGCTCCTACAGAACACCTACTGAAGGCTGGCAGAAGACCTCAGACCTCCCAAAAGGCAAGAAACTCCCCACGTACATGGGTAGGGCAAAAGAAAAAACAGAGACAAAAGAATAGGGACAGCACCTGCACCAGTGGGAGGGAGCTGTGAAGGAGGAAAAGTTTCCACACACTAGGAAGCCCCTTCGCGGGCGGAGACTGCGGGAGGCGGAGGGGGGAGCTTCGAAGCTGCGGAGGACTGCACAGCAACTGGTGCGGAGGGCAAAGCGGGGAGATTCCCGCACAGAGGATCGGTGCCGACCGGCACTCACCAGCCCGAGAGGCTTGTCTGCTCACCCGCCGGGGCGGGCGGGGCTGCGAGCTGAGGCCGGAGCGCAGGGAGAGGACTGGGGTTGGCGGCTTGAACATAGCCTGAAGGGGTTAGTACACCACAGCTAGCCGGGAGGGAGTCCGGGGAAAAGCCTGCACCTGCCGAAGAGGCAGGAGACTTTTCCTTCCCTCTTTGTTTCCTGGGGCGTGAGGAGAGGGGTTTAAGAACGCTGCTTAAAGGAACTCCAGAGACGGGCGCGAGCCCCGGATGAAAGCGCGGAATCCAGAGACGGGCGGGAGACGTTAAGGCTGCTGCTGCCGCCACCGAGGGGCCTGTGTGCGAGCACAGGTCACTCTCCACACCCCTCTTCCGCGGAGCCTGTGCAGCCCGCCACTGCCAGGTTCCCGGGATCCAGGGACAACTTCCCCGGGACAGCGCACAGCGCGCCTCAGGCTGGTGCAAAGTCACGCCGGCCTTTGCCACCGCAGGCCCGCCCCGCACTCTGTGCCCCTCCGTCCCCGCCGGCCTGAGTGCGCCAGAGCCCCCAATCAGCGGCTCTTTTAACCCCATCCTGTCTGAGCAAAAAACAGACGCCCTCCAGCGATCTACACGCAGTGGCAGGGCCAAATCCAAAGCTTAGCCCTGGGAGCTGTGAGAACAAAGAAGAGAAAGGGAAATCCCTCCCAGCAGCCTCAGGAGCAGCGGATTAAAGCTCCACAAGCAACTTGATATACCTGCATCTGTGGAATACATGAATAGACAACCAATCATCCCAAATTAAGGAAGTGGACTTTAGGAGCAAGATCTATGATTTTTTCCCCTTTCCTCTTTTTGTGAATGTGTATGTGTATGCTTCTGTGTGAGATCATGTCTGTATAGTCTTGCTTCCACCATTTGTCCTAGGGTTCTATCAGTCCATGTGTTTTTTTAATTTTTTTTCTTAATAATTAATTTTAATAACAATATTATACTTTACCTTCGTTCTTTCTTTCTTTCTTTCCGTCCTACCTTCCCTCCTTTAGACAACGAATCATCCCAAATTGAGGAGGTGGTCTCTGACAGCAAGATTTAGGATTTTTCCCCCTTTACCTCTTTTAGTAAGGGTGTATGTGTACGCTTCTGTGTAAGATTTTGTCTGTATAGCTTTGCTTCCAACATTTGTCCTAAGGTTCTTTCCGTCCCTTTTTCTTTTTTTTTCCTAAATAAGAATTTTTTAATTCAATAACTTTATTATACTTTATTTTATTTTTACTGTATCTTCTTTCTTTCTGTCTTTTTTCCTTCTTTCCCTCCTTCCTTCCTCCCTCCCTCCCTCCCTCCCTCCTTTCTTTCCTTCTTGCCTTCTTTCCTTCTTTGCTTCTTTCTTTCTTTCTTCCTTCCTTCCTACCCTCCTTTCCTTCTTTCTTTCCTCATACTTCTACTAATTCCCTCTACTTTTTCTCCCTTTTATCCTGAGCCGTGTGGATGAAAAGCTTTTGGTGCTCCAGCCAGGAGGCAGGGCTCTGCCTCTGAGGTAGGAGAGCCAACTTCAGGACACTGATCAACAAGAGACCTCCCAGCTCCACATAATATCAAACAGCGAAAATCTCCCAGAGACCTCCCTCTTAACACCAGCACCCAGCTTCACTCAACGACCAGCAAGCCACAGTGCTGGAAAACCTATGCCAAACAACTAGCAAAACAGGAACACAACCTCACCCATTAGCAGAGAGGCTGCCTAAAATCATAATAAGGCCACAGACACCCCCAAACACACCACCAGACGTGAACCTGCCCACTAGAGAGACAAGATCCAGCCTCATCCACCACAACACAGGCACTAGTCCCCTCCACTAGGAAGCCTACACAACCCACTGAACCAACCTTAGCCACTGGAGACAGACATCAAAAACAGGAGGAACTACGAACCTGCAGCCTGCAAAAAGGAGACCCCAAACACAGTAAGATAAGCAAAATGAGAAGACAGAAAAACACACAGCAGATAAAGGAGCAAGATAAAAATGCACCAGACCTAACAAATGAAGAGGAAATAGGCAGTCTACCTGAAAGAGAATTCAGAATAATGATAGTAAGGTTGATCCAAAATCTTGGAGATAGAATGGACAATAGATTGGACAAAATGCAAGAATCAGTTAACAAGGACCTAGAAGAACTAAAGATGAAACAAGCAACGATGAACAACACAATAAATGAAATTAAAAGTACTCTAGATGGGATCAATAGCAGAATAACTGAGGCAGAAGAACGGATAAGTGACCTGGAAGATAAAATAGTGGAAATAACTACTGCAGAGCAGAATAAAGAAAAAAGAATGAAAAGAACTGAGGACAGTCTCAGAGACCTCTGGGACAACATTAAACGCACCAACATTCGAATTATAGGGGTTCCAGAAGAAGAAGAGAAAAAGAAAGGGACTGAGAAAATATTTGAAGAGATTATAGTTGAAAACTTCCCTAACATGGGAAAGGAAATAGTTAATCAAGTCCAGGAAGCACAGAGAGTCCCATACAAGATAAATACAAGGAGAAATACGCCAAGACACATATTAATCAAACTGTCAAAAATTAAATACAAAGAAAGCATATTAAAAGCAGCAAGGGAAAAACAACAAATAACACATAAGGGAATCCCCATAAGGTTAACAGCTGATCTCTCAGCAGAAACCCTACAAGCCAGAAGGGAGTGGCAGGACATACTGAAAGTGATGAAGGAGAAAAACATGCAGCCAAGACTACTCTACCCAGCAAGGATCTCATTCAGATTTGATGGAGAAATTAAAACCTTTACAGACAAGCAAAAGCTGAGAGAGTTCAGCACCACCAAATCAGCTTTACAACAAATGCTAAAGGATCTTTTCTAGGCAAGAAACACAAGAGAAGGAAAAGACCTATAATAACGAACCCAAAACAATTTAGAAAATGGGAATAGGAACATACATATCGATAATTACCTTAAATGTAAATGGACTAAATGCTCCCACCAAAAGACACAGATTAGCTGAATGGATACAAAAACAAGACCCTTATATATGCTGTCTACAAGAGACCCACTTCAGACCTAGAGACACATACAGACTGAAAGTAAGGGGATGGAAAAAGATATTCCATGCAAATGGAAGCCAAAAGAAAGCTGGAGTAGCAATTCTCATATCAGACAAAATAGACTTTAAAATAAGGACTATTAAAAGAGACAAAGAAGGACACTACATAATGATCAAGGGATCGATCCAAGAAGAAGATATAACAATTGTAAATATTTATGCACCCAACATAGGAGCACCTCAATACATAAGGCAAATACTAACAGCCATAAAAGGGGAAATCGACAGTAACACATTCATAGTAGGGGACTTAAACACCCCACTTTCACCCATGGACAGATCATCCAAAATGAAAATAAATAAGGAAACACAAGCTTTAAATGATACATTAAACAAGATGGACTTAATTGATATTTATAGGACACTCCATCCAAAAACAAAAGAATACACATTTTTCTCAAGTGCTCATGGAACATTCTCCAGGATAGATCATATCTTAGGTCACAAATCAAGCCTTGGTAAATTTAAGAAAATTGAAATTGTATCAAGTATCTTTTCTGACCACAATGCCATGAGACTAGATATCAATTACAGGAAAAGATCTGTAAAAAATACAAACACATGGAGGCTAAACAATACACTACTTAATAATGAAGATATCACTGAAGAAATCAAAGAGGAAATCAAAAAATACCTAGAAACAAATGACAATGGAGACACAACGACCCAAAACCTGTGGGATGCAGCAAAAGCAGTTCTAAGGGGGAAGTTTATAGCAATACAAGCCCACCTTAAGAAGCAGGAAATAAACAACCTAACCTTGCACCTCAAGCAATTAGAGAAAGAAGAACAAAACAACCCCAAAGCTAGCAGAAGGAAAGAAATCATAAAAATCAGATCAGAAATAAATGAAAAAGAAATGAAGGAAACAATAGCAAAGATCAATAAAACTAAAAGCTGGTTCTTTGAGAAGATAAACAAAATAGATAACCCACTAGCCAGACTCATCAAGAAAAAAAGGGAGAAGACTCAAATCAATAGAATTAGAAATGAAAAAGGAGAGGTAACAACTGACACTGCAGAAATAAAAGAGATCATGAGAGATCACTACAAGCAACTCTATGCCAATAAAATGGACAATCTGGAAGAAATGGACAAATTCTTAGAAATGCACAACCTGCCAAGACTGAATCAGGAAGAAATAGAAAATATGAACAGACCAATCACAAGCACTGAAATTGAAACTGTGATTAAAAACCTTCCAACAAAGAAAAGCCCAGGACCAGATGGCTTTACAGGCGAATTCTATCAAACATTTAGAGAAGAGCTAACACCTATCCTTCTCAAACTCTTCCAAAATATAGCAGAGGGAGGACCACTCCCAAACTCCTTCTACGAGGCCACCATCACCTTGATACCAAAACCAGACAAGGATGTCACAAAGAAAGAAAACTACAGGCCAATATCACTGATGAACATAGATGCAAAAATCCTCAACAAAATACTAGCAAACAGAATCCAACAGCACATTAAAAGGATCATACACCATGATCAAGTGGGGTTTATTCCAGGAATGCAAGGATTCTTCAATATACGCAAATCTATCAATGTGATAAACCATATTAACAAATTGAAGGAGAAAA
Organism: Leucopleurus acutus; assembly: GCF_964270905.1. Classification (NCBI taxonomy): domain Eukaryota; kingdom Metazoa; phylum Chordata; class Mammalia; order Artiodactyla; family Delphinidae; genus Leucopleurus; species Leucopleurus acutus. The sequence continues at coordinate 47,569,557 of NC_139148.1, read as the reverse complement.
ACCATATGATCATCTCAATAGATGCAGAGAAAGCTTTTGACAAAATTTAACACCCATTTATGATAAAAACCCTGCAGAAAGTAGGCATAGAGGGAACTTTCCTCAACATAATAAAGGCCATATATGACAAGCCCACAGCAAACATCATCCTCAATGGTGAAAAACTGAAAGCATTTCCACTAAGATCAGGAACAAGACAAGGTTGCCCACTCTCACCACTATTATTCAACATTGTTTTGGAAGTTTTAGCCACAGCAATCAGAGAAGAAAAGGAAATAAAAGGAATCCAAATCGGAAAAGAAGAAGTAAAGCTGTCACTGTTTGCAGATGACATGATCCTATACATAGAGAACCCTAAAGATGCTACCAGAAAACTACTAGAGCTAATCAATGAATTTGGTAAAGTGGCAGGATACAAAATTAATGCACAGAAATCTCTGGCATTCCTATATACTAATGATGAAAAATCTGAAAGTGAAATCAAGAAAACACTCCCATTTACCATTGCAACAAAAAGAATAAAATATCTAGGAATAAACCTACCTAAGGAGACAAAAGACCTGTATGCAGAAAATTATAAGACACTGATGAAAGAAATTAAAGATGATACAAATAGATGGAGAGATATACCATGTTCTTGGATTGGAAGAATCAACATTGTGAAAATGACTCTACTACCCAAAGCAATCTATAGATTCAATGCAATCCCTATGAAACTACCACTGGCATTTTTCACAGAACTAGAACAAAAAATTTCGCAATTTGTATGGAAACACAAAAGACCCCGAATAGCCAAAGCAATCTTGAGAACGAAAGAAGGAACTGGAGGAATCAGGCTCCCTGACTTCAGACTATACTACAAAGCTACAGTTATCAAGACGGTATGGTACTGGCACAAAAACAGAAAGATAGATCAATGGAACAGGATAGAAAGCCCAGAGATAAACCCATGCACATATGGACACCTTATCTTTGATAAAGGTGGCAGTAATGTACAATGGAGAAAGGACAGTCTCTTCAATAAGTGGTGCTGGGAAAACTGGACAGGTAAATGTAAAAGTATGAGATTAGATCACTCCCTAACACCATACACAAAAATAAGCTCAAAATGGATTAAAGACCTAAATGTAAGGCCAGAAACTATCAAACTCTTAGAGGAAAACATAGGCAGAACACTCTATGACATAAATCACAGCAAGATCCTTTCTGACCCACCTCCTAGAGTAATGGAAATAAAAACAAAAATAAACAAATGGGACCTAATGAAACTTCAAAGCTTTTGCACAGCAAAGGAAACCATAAATAGGACCAAAAGACAACCCTCAGAATGGGAGAAAATATTTGCAAATGAAGCAACCGACAAAGGATTAATCTCCAAAATTTACAAGCAGCTCATGCAGCTCAATAACAAGAAAACAAACAACCCAATCCAAAAATGGGCAGAAGACCTAAATAGACATTTCTCCAAAGAAGATATACAGACTGGCAACAAACACATGAAAGAATGCTCAACATCATTAATCATTAGAGAAATGCAAATCAAAACTACAATGAGATATCATCTCACACCAGTCAGAACGGCCATCATCAAAAAATCTAGAAACAATAAATGCTGGAGAGGGTGTGGAGAAAAGGGAACACTCTTGCACTGCTGGTGGGAATGTGAATTGGTTCAGCCACTATGGAGAACAGTATGGAGGTTCCTTAAAAAACTACAAATAGAACTACCATATGACCCAGCAATCCCACTACTGGGCATATACCCTGAGAAAACCAAAATTCAAAGAGTCATGTACCAAAATGTTCATTGCAGCTCTATTTACAATAGCCCGGAGATGGAAACAACCTAAGTGCCCGTCATCGGATGAATGGATAAAGAAGATGTGGCACATATATACAATGGAATATTACTCAGCCATAAAAAGAAACGAAATTGAGCTATTTGTAATGAGGTGGATAGACCTAGAGTCTGTCATACAGAGTGAAGTAAGTCAGAAAGAAAAAGACAAATACCGTATGCTAACACATATATATGGAATTTAAGAAAAAAAATGTCATGAAGAACCTAGGGGTAAAGCAGGAATAAAGACGCAGACCTCCTAGAGAACAGACTTGAGGTTATGGGGAGGGGGAAGGGTGAGCTGTGACAGGGCGAGAGTCATGGGCATATACACACTAACAAACGTAGTAAGGTAGATAGCTAGTGGGAAGCAGCCGCATGGCACAGGGATATTGGCTTGGTGCTTTGTGACAGCCTGGAGGGGTGGGATAGGGAGGGTGGGAGGGAGGGAGACGCAACAGGGAAGACATATGGGAACATATGTTTATGTATGACTGATTCACTTTGTTATAAAGCAGAAACTAACACACCATTGTAAAGCAATTATACCCCAATAAAGATGTTAAAAAAAAAAAGATACAAGGATACAATGTACAGCACAGGGAATATAACCAATATTTTATAACTTTAAATGGAGTATAATCTTTAAAAATATAGAATCACTATGTTATACACCTGAAACTAATATAACATTGTAAATCAACTCTACTTCAGGTTAAAATAATTTTTTAAATTATTCGTCAAGGTTAAAAATAACGTTTCATGTAGATGACATTCTCCATTCAGAGAACTGCAAAACAGAGCAGAAGGAAGAAAGCTTTTATGGGACAAAGAATAAAGAACAAGGAAGAGAAAAATAGAAAATTTCTGATTGGCTGAGGCCACAGACTCAACCTTGTTTGGGATGAGAAGGGACAAGAAAATAGTACAGTGTCCAGAGTTGGCTTGACATTTGGGGATTGGCTGACCTGGTATATGTACTACATTTCTGGGCAAGCAGAACATTTACAGGAACACAAAAGCTATCTAAATTTCAACTTGCTGACATGGCACCCAGGGTAGGAGCAGCTCCATTTTGGACCTATAAAATTATGCCAACAATATTAATAAAAGTAAAACCACTCTCAGGAAAAACAAAACGAAACAAAACAGCACAGCAAGTAGGAAGGAAAGCATTTCCTCCACTCAGAACTGAAGGGAGCATCCACTTTAGAGTACACTTCCACCAGGGGGCAGTAGGAGCCTTACTCTTGTTCTTAGGCACAGATGTGGTTAGTTAACTTAGAAATTTGTTAACTTTCCCCACTTATAACTATTTCTAAACTCCCCTATATTAATAGTACGAAACCATGTCCACTAAAGGGTGTAAGAAATATTGCTTTCTTTTTTTTCTAACACTATTTTTTTCTTTCTTCATCCCCATCACACTAGAATGGTGGATACTTAATTTCAGCTATTTAAGGACTCTTTCTCCTTTGACATACTTCTCTCCAGGGATGTATTTATATTCTGGAGGGAGGATACAGAGTTAGGCATCTAATACTCTGTGCTCTTATATATCCATGCTGGCATCACTGAGATATATTCTTGTGAGGCTTTTGGTCATTTGTCTATGCCAGTCACTGATACCTCTTCCTTGTTCTGATCACAGAATCACTTCAGTTTCCTTGCTTGGAAAATGTTTTATTGCTCTTGCACTGCTCTTGACTATAGGAAATTATGGGCAGGTTTATTTGCCTAGATACTACACAGAAATGTCTTCTTTATTCTTGCAAATTGTGATGCAATGAGGGGACTCTGGGATTTTGCCAGGTACCTGTCCTCCACACTAGGGAGGAAAACAAAATTCACTCTTCTTCCTGATATTCAGACTAATCTAGGAGTTCTGGAGTCTCAGTCTGAGTTTTAGCAGGCTATAGGTTCCATTCTCAGAGTCCACAGTGGTATCTAATCTCTCTTTGCTTTGTCTTTGAGACTTTTCTCCTCTTCTTATATTGGGAAAATTTAATCTAGTCTCAAAGGAAAAACTGACCCTGACTGTTCACTTAGGCTTATGGATGAATTTGCCTTATGCCCAAATCAAGGATTTTCAAAGTCAAAAGCCAGGAACTGACTTTGCTATTTACTTAATGTCCCAGATACACTGAAGGCAGATTGCCTTCTATATAGAGGTATGTATTTAGGTGAGACAAAGAAAGCTGAAGGAGAGAGGTAAGGGTTTAGAATGTCCATTGAGGGGACTGTGAAATGTTGCTGACCAGCGATTTGCCTGTAAGTTCTGGAGCATGATTGTGATACCCGAGGAAATGTTGGAACCATGGAGTTGGAGTCAATCCAGACAGGTTAGTGATTTTACCAGAGTGTCTCCTCACTTGCCTAGGCATGGAGTCAAAGGAGGATAGCTGGGGAAATAGTCTAGGCTTGGGCTATTGCTGGGGAGTTCCCAGACCCATGGGGAGTATTGTTAAAATTATTGGACTAGGGACAGAGAACATTCTTCAGAACAATGAGCAACTTTTAGATTCAGACTGTTTATTACTTGTATAGACCACAAAAGGAAGAGTAGTCAAAGGTGTCATTTTCCTGGGTCTTTGTCTCACACACTGAAAAGGATGACACCAAAATAAAAGAGGCAGATGCCTATAGTGTGAACTGTGGATACTCCACTCCTGAGGAGCCAACTCCAGCCTTCAGGTAAGTGGTTTTATGTTCTTTAGCTCTATTCTGAAAGAGATGAGTCAGGAAGCTTGATACCTCATCAGAACCCAAGAGGCAATGAAAAGTTGTCTTATGATGATAGCCTGATAGGAGAGTTAAGGAGGCAAGTGGGAGGTGACCTTATAGAAACTCATCACACGCCTCCCACCAGCTTCTGTTCTGGGAGGATCAAAGGCACTCAACCAAGATCCAGATTTGCTGTAGTTAAAGCCTTTGCCTACATGGCAAATATGGATGCATGCAAGGTTGCCAGGGGGCTATGGCAGAGAATTTTGTCTACTTTCCTCCCATCTCCCCTTTCTGCTTGAGAGAGGAGGAGACAGTGTGTACAGCCTTATGTATCCCTTAGCAAATTATTATAGTTATATTTACTACTTTTGCCATTTAACCTTCATACTAACTTTACAAGTGATTAACCTACCACCTTTACATCATTGGGTTACTTTGAATTTTATCAATACTATATATTTACCTTTACCAGTAAGATTTATACTTTGATATTTTTTCCTGTTACTAATTACCACCATTTCTTTTCAACTTAAAGAAGTCCCTTTAATATTTCCTGTAAGGCCATTCATGGTGATGAATTTCTTTAGCTTTAGCTTACCAAGAAAACTATTTCTCCTCCAATTTTGAATGACAACTTTGCCAGTTAGAATATTCTTGCTTGGCAGAGTTTTTTTTCTTTCAGCACTTTGAACACATTGTGCTACTCACTTCCAGGCTGCAAAGTTTCTGCTGAAAAATTTGCTGATAGTCTTATGAGGATTCCCTTATGCTTAACAAATTGTTTTCCTTTGCTACTTTTAAGATTCTCTCCTTGTCTTTAACTTTTGACACTTTAATTATAGTGTCTTGTTGTGGGTCTCTTTGGGTTCATTTTATTTAGAAACGTCTGAGCTTCCTTTCATCTTGTCTTTTGTTTGAAATATATTTCTATGTTTTTTTCATTTTCCTGGACTCTTTATGTTGGTTTCTATGCATTAAATAAAACAACCACCTATCCCAGTCTTGAAGGATTGGCCTCCTGTGGGAGATGAACCTAATTGTTCCACCCTGCCCCAATCTTTGTTGTCTCTCAAAACTTTGTGCTTATCCAAGCAGCCTATTTTACTTTTAGTGGTTTCCAGTAGTTGAGAGTGTGTCAAGACCTGTTGTTACAAACAGGAGGATCTCAGTCAGCCTTTAGATTCAGTCTGTATGGAAAATGGACTCTCAGGCAGCAGCCTTTAAAGTATGCAAATATACTTATTTTAGGGGAGGATTGGGAGATAGATAGGCATTTCTTTCTGTTCCTTCTTCACTGAGCCTTGGAATGATAGCTAGCACAGAACTGTTTCTATCCTACCATCACATTGAACTCAAGAACAAAAGTCTTGTTGGCCACTAGAGCTAGGAGATCAAGGTACTTCCCCTAAGGGGCAGCCATGAAAACTGGAGCACCAGACATAAAAACCAGGACACCAGGTGTGTGCACAACTTCCCTTTAGGAGTTACCAGTGATCTGGAGCATGGCAGAGGGAGTGTGAAGATAGCTCCTGCCCTTTGAGGTCTTTGGAAAGGATTACATTGAGTTCTTAGGTGTGTGTTTAATTAGCAGCCTGCCCCTCAGGACACAGCTATAAAGATAAGCTAATAGACCTCTTTCACAGAAAGACTGGGTGCCTCAGTCTGTTACCTCTCACGTGTGCCCTCGGAGGTGGTAGCTGGTTAAGAATACTTTCTCCATTTGTCACAGTCCTGTGGGACCCATTAGCATTAGCCCCACTAGTCAACATAGCCAGGTAATCTAGAGGTGTCCCCTGGGTGGCAGCTACAAAAATTGGGGCATCAGACTAGTGTACAATCTCCTGAGAGATATAGTGAACTGGAGCAAGGCAGAGGGAGAATGCTAAAATGGTATCCACTGCCTTCTGTCCCTGGAGAGCACCTAAGTAGGCTCCTAGATATGTGCCAAACCAGAAGCCTGCCCCTCATACCAAAGCTCCAGGACAAACAGATAGACCTCTTTTTCGGAAAGACTGCCCAGGACAACTGGCCAGGATCTGTTTCTCTACTTGTTACAGTTCCATGGGACCTGTGAATGCAAGCCCCACTTGTCACCAGAGTCAGAAGTTCTAGGGGCATCCCCAGGGTGGCAGTCACAAAACTGGGGCATCAGACATAAAAACCAGAGCACCAGATGCCTGTACAATCTCCCCTCCAGGGGATTACTGGTAACCTGGAGCATGGCAAAGATGAGTATGAAGATAATTCTTGCCTTCTGAGGTCTTCGGAGAGGATTACACTTGGCTTTAGTTAAGTATTTTTCATAGAAAACTATTTGGAAATTGGCAGAAGAACTCCTATATAATCAAAGCTGCAAGAAAGATCTCCACCTAACCAAGTAGGGGGAAAAAAGCATCAGGTAAGGATCTGCGCCTCTGGGAGGTATCTGTAAGGACGAGGAGGTCTGCATGGGTGGACCTTCGCCCTGGGGGGTTAGCAGTTTGAGCCACAATCTGGGTATCCCTGTCCTGGGATCCTACATGGAGGAGTTAGGCTGCTTTACCTGCTGGGAAATCCACCAAGACAGAAAGAAGGGCTGTAGGAGTCTAGGCTCTACTTGTGAGAAGTATGTGCATGTTAGCTTGCTGACAATCAAGGCAGACAGACCCTTTACTGGTGGCTGGTGCCTTGTCACACTTGTCAATCTGAAGCGGTGAACAACACAGCCTCACTCATGCCCCAACACAGCCTGGTGTGAGACCTGGGCAGAGACTCAGCCTAGCTGTGTAGAGACAGACCAGGGCACATGGGGTGTGATATGAGTGGATCTGAGAAGACTATTGTCAGTGAACACACACAGCAGCAGGTGTAGCTGTGGCAGACATTGTCAATGTACACATGGGGCAACACCACAGGTGCACAAATGGCTAAGTGCTGAATCTTGGGCAGACAGGCCCTGGAAAATGACTCATTTAGCTATGCAGAGATAGGCTGGAGGTCCTGGGGTGTGGTCCATGTGGGGTGGCGATGGCTATTGTCAGCATGTTCCAAGAGTATGCGGTGGTTTATTTCCCAGCAAGAGTGCCCAAGCTCCACCCACTATACATCACAGTTAGCTTAGTGCTAGATCTGGGGCAGATAGGTCCTGGGAGAACTCTGCCACAGAGGCAGCCCAGATCTCAGACAACAGCACAGCCAACTCAATTCCTGCACTCACAATCCCCTAACCCCCAGTCCCAGTCTACTCCCCACCACAGCTTTGCACTAGATGTGGGAAGAATACTACAGAGAAAGGGACACAATATTGAGTTGCTTCTGAGCAGAACTGAGGATGCCTACAAAGGCAACACATAGGTCAACTGTGACCACACGGGCCTCACTAGCTTCAGTAATCACCACATTTGGGGTAAAAACATGCACTCAATGGCAATGGAGCTTGATCCAACTCAACAATAAGGGCTTCTACTTCAACAACTGGAGAATAGGCCCCACCCCTGACAGGGCTGTGACATCCACAGAAGAGAGAGGAAGCCATGCCTCACATCCAGCACAGGCTCTAGATACTACAACATGAAAAATGAAAAGGAAGAGGAACTACTTCCAATTAAGAGAACAAGAGAACAGTCAGCTTTACCCACCACCAGTCCCTCCATCAAGCCTCTTAAATACCCTAATCCACCAGAGGACAGAGAGCAGAAGCAAGACAAACTAGAATCCTGCAGCCTGTGGAACAAACACCACATTCACAGAAAGATGGACAAGATGAAAAGGCAGAGGGCTATACAGTAGATGAAGAAACAAGATAAAACCCCAGATAAACAACTAAATGAAGTGGAGATAGGCAACCTTCCAGAAAAAGAATTCAGAATAATGATACTGAAGATGATCCACAACCTCAGAAAACGAAAGGAGGCAAAGATCGAGAAGATGCAAGAAATATTTAACAAAGACCTAGAAGAATTAAAGAACAAACAAACAGATGAACAATACAATAACTGAAATGAAAACTATACTAGAAGGAATCAATAGCAGAATAACTGAGGCAGAAGATCAGATAAGTGACCTGGAAGACAGAATGGTGGAATTCACTGCTGTGGAACACAATAAAGAAAAAAGAATGAAAAGAAATGAAGACAGACTAAGAGACCTCTGGGACAACATTAAATGCAACAACATTCGCATCATAGGGCTCCCAGAAGGAAAAGAGAGAGAGAAAGGACCTGGGAAAATATTTGAAGAGATTATAGTTGAAAACTTCCCTAACATGGGAAAGGAAATAGCCACCCAAGTCCAGTAAGCATAGCGAGTCCCATACAGGATAAACCCAAGGAGAAACATGCTGAGACACATAGTAATCAAATTGGCAGAAATTAAAGACAAAGAAAAATTATTGAAAGCAGCAAGGGAAAAATGACAAATAATATACAAGGGAACTTCCATAAGGTTAACAGCTGATTTCTCAGCAGAAACTCTACAAGCCAGAAAGGAGTGGCATGATATACTTAAAGTGATGAAAGGGAAGAACCTACAACCAAGATTACTCTACCTGGCAAGGATCTCATTCAGATTGGATGGAGAAATCAAAAGCTTTACAGACAAGCAAAATCTAAGAGAATTCAGCACCACCAAACCAGCTCTAAAACAAATGCTAAAGGAACTTCTCTAAGTGAGGAACACAAGAGAAGAAAAGGACTTACAAAAACAAACCCCAAACAATTAAGAAAATGGTCATAGGAATATACATATCGATAATTACCTTAAACGTGAATGGAATAAATGCTCCAACCAAAAGACACAGGTTTGCTGAATTGATACAAAAACAAGACCCACATATATACTGTCTACAAGAGATCCACTTCAGACCTAGGGACACATACAGACTGAAAGTGAGGGGATGGAAAAAGATAATCCATGCAAATGGAAATCAAAAGAAAGCTGAAGTAACTCTGCTCATATCAAAAAAATAGACTTTAAAATAAAGGATGTTACAAGAGACAAGGAAGGACAGTACATAATGATCAGGGGATCAGTTCAAGAAGAAGATATAACAATTATAAATATATATGCACCCAACATAGGAACACCTCAATACATAAGGCAACTGCTAACACCTCTGAAAGAGGAAATCAACAGTAACACAATTATAGGGGGGAACTTTAACACCTCACTTACACCAATGGACAGATCATCCAAAATGTAAATAAATAAGGAAACAGAAGGTTTAAATGACACAATACACCAGATAGATTTAATTGATATTTATAGGACATTCCATCCAAAAACAGCAGATTACACTTTCTTCTCAAGTGTGCACGGAACATTCTCCAGGATACATAACATCTTGGGTCACAAATCAAGCCTCAGTAAAATTAAGAAAATTGAAATCGTATCAAGCATATTTTCTGACCACAACGTTGTGAGATTAGAAATGAATTACAGGGAAGAAAACGTAAAACACACAAACACATGGGGGCTAAGCAAAACGTTACTAAATAAAAAAGAGATCACTGAAGAAATCAAAGAGGAAATCAAAAAATACCTAGAGACAAATGACAATGAAAATACGACAATCCAAAACCTATTGGATGCAGGAAAAGCAGTTCTAAGAGGGCAGTTTATAGCTATACAAGCCTACCTCAAGAAACAAGAAAAATCTCAAATAAACAATGTAAACTTACACCTAAAGAGACTAGAGAAAGAAGAACAAACAAAACCCAAAGTTAGCAGAAGGAAATAAATCATAAAGATCAGAGCAGAAATAAATAAAATAGAAACAAAGAAAACAATAGGAAATATCAATAAGACTAAAAGCTGGTTCTTTGACAAGGTCAACAAAACTGATAAAACATTAGCCAGACTATCAAGACAAAGAGGGAGAGGACTCAAATCAATAAAATAAGAAATGTAAAAGGAGAAGTTACAACAGACACCACAGAAATACAAAGCATCCTTGGAGACTATTAAAAGCAACTCTATGCCAATAAAATGGACAACATGGAAGAGACGGACAAATTCTTAGAAAGGTATAACCTTCCAAGACTGAACCAGAAAGAAACAGAAAATATGAACAGACCAATCACAAGTAATGAAATTGAAACTGTGATTAAAAATCTTCCAGCAAACAAAATTCCAGGACCAGATGGCTTCACAGGTGAATTGTATCAAACATTTAGAGAAGAGCTAACACCCATCCTTCTCAAACTCTTCCAAAAAATTGCAGAGGAAGGAACATTCCCAAACTCATTCTATGAGGCCACCATCACCCTGACACCAAAACCAGACAAAGATACTACAAAAAAAGAAAATTACAAACCAATATCACTGATGAATATAGATGCAAAATCCTCAACAAAATACTAGCAACCACAATCCAACAGCACATTATAAGGTTCATACACCATGATCAAGTGGGATTTATCCCAGAGATACAAGGATTTTTCAATATACGCAAATCAATCAATGTGATACACCATATTAACAAATTGAAGAATAAAAACCATATGATCATCTCTATAGATGCAGAAAAATCATTTGACAAAATTCAACACCGATATATGATAAAAACTCTCCAGAAAGTGGGCATAGAGGGAAACTACCTCAACATAATAAAGGCCATATATGACAAACCCACAGCAAACATCATTCTCAATGGTGAACAACTGAAAGCATTTCCTCTACTATCAGGAATGAGACAAGGATGTCCACTCTCATCACTATTATTCCACATAGTTTTGGAAGTCCTAAACATGGCAATCAGAGAACAAAAAGAAATAAAAGGAATAGAAATTGGAAAAGAAGAAGTAAAAGTGTCACTTTTTGCAGATGACAGGATACTATACTTATGGAATCCTAAAAATACCACCAGAAAACTACTAGAGCTAATCAATGAATTTGGTAAAGTAGCAGCATACAACATTAATGCACAGAAATCTCTTGCATTCCTATACACTAATGATGAAAAATCTGAAAGAGAAATTATGGAAACACTCCAATTTACCATTGTAACAAAAATAATAAAACACCTAGGAATAAATCTACCTAGGGAGACAAGAGACCTGTATGCAGAAAACTATAAGACACTGATGAAAGAAATTAAAGATGATACCAACAGATGGAGAGATATACCATGTTCTTGGATTGGAAGAATCAATATTGTGAAAATGACTATGCTACCCAAAGCAATCTACAGATTCAGTGCAATCCCTATCAATTTACCAATGACATTTTTTACGGAATTAGAACAAATAATATTAAAATTTGTATGGAGACACAAAAGAACCCGAATAGCCAAAGCAGTCTCGAGCGAAAAAAACGGAGCTGGAGGAATCAGACTCCCTGACTTTGGAGTATACTACAAAGCTACAGTAATCAAGACAACATGGTACTGGTAGAAAAACAGAAACATAGATCAACAGAACAAGATAGAAAGCCCAGAGATAAGCCCACACACCTATGGTCAACTAATCTATGACAACGGAGGCAAAGATATACAATGGAGAAAAGACAGTCTCTTCAATAAGTTGTGCTGGGAAAACTGGACCACTACATGTAAAAAATGGAATTAGAACACTCCCTAACACCGTACACAAAAAGAAAGTCAAAATGTATTCGAGACCTAAATGTAAGACCGTACACTCTAAAACTCTTAGAGGAAAACATAGGAAGAACACTCTTTGACATAAAGCACAGCAAGATCTTTTTTGATCCACTTCCTAGAGTAATGGAAATAAAAAAACAAAAATGAACAAATGGGACCTAATGAAACTTCCAAACTTTTGCACAACAAAGGATACTATAAACAAGATAAAAAGACAACCCTCAGAATGGGAGGAAATATTTGCAAATGAATCAACGGACAAAGGATTAATCTCCAAAATATATATACAGCTCATGCAGCTCAATATTAAAGAAACAAACAACCCAATCCAAAAATGGGCAGAAGACCTAAATAGACATTTCTCCAAAGAAGACATACAGATGGCCAAGAAGCACATGAAAAGCTGCTCAACATCACTAATTATTAGAGAAATGCAAATCAAAACTACAATGAGATATCACCTCACACCAGTTAGAATGGGCTTCATCAAAAAATGTACAAACAACAAATGCTGGAGAGGGTGCAGAGAAAAGGGAACCCACTGTACTCTTGACAGGAATGTAATTTGATACAGCCACTGTTGAGAAAAGTATGGAGGATCCTTAAAAAACTAAAAATAGAATTACCATATGATCCAGGAATCCAACTACTGGGCATATACCCAGAGTAAACCATAATTCAAAAAGACACATGCACCCCAATGTTCATTGCAGCACTATTTACAATAGCCAGGTCGTGGAAGCAACCTAAATGCCCATCGACAGACGAATGGATAAAGAAGATGTGGTACATATATACAATGGAATATTACTCAGCCATAAAAGGAAGGAAATTGAGTCATTTGTTGGGACATGGATGGATCTACAGACTCTCATACAGAGTGAAGTAAGTCTGAAAGAGAAAAAAAAATATCATGTATTAACACATATATGTGGAACCTAGAAGAATAGTACAGATTAGCTGGTTTGCAGGGCAGACTTTGTGACACAGATGTAGAGAACAGATGTATGGACACCAAGCGGGGAAAACCGCAGTGAGGTGGGGATGGTGGTGTGCTGAATTGGGAGATTGGGATTGACACGTATACACTGATGTGTATAAATTTGATGACTAATAAGAACCTGCAATATAAAACAAACAAACAAACAAAACAACTAATACTAAACTTTCTTTGAGTTATTTGTATGGAAATATGTTAATATAAATGTTTCAGACATTGCATGAAATTTCTAAAGATCTTATATGTTCTGGTATAATGTTATAAATCATAATTCCAGTTATTACTTTAAAATGTATATCTCAGAAATAACTAAATTTCCTTGTCAATTGCATTATTATGAACTTTCATCAAATATTTAACCATGGTCATTTTTAAGTCTTTTGTAATTTACAGACAGTTCTGGGTGTACTCTGATGCTTTTGCAAATATGTTCCTATAAAAGGGTTTCATCTTCAAGGAATTCATGGAAAAGACTCTGACAAGTACAGTTTCTGGTAACCCACTATACTGCTGAACTGAATGAAGAAGCATTTTCAGAACTCTAATGGAAAACTGATGAACTCTTAAAAGTGCTAACAAAAGATCAAGAGGAAAATAAAAAGATTAATTACACAGGACTGAGTGAACTGATGTGGACGATTATAATTTTTGCGACTTTGTGTTTGAATAAAAGAAAAAAAATCCCACAAGGACCCAGAGGCAAAAAATATACAAATCAATTTTCACTGCAAAGTAAAGGAGCTGTTATAGTGGAGGATTACTGGACTGAATGTCAATATTATGACATATTATGAGTGTGTTTTGTGCTTGGTAATTGCAATCATTGTTGCTTTTTTTGTGGTCATCCATTTACAATGCTTGTTGTCAGTCTATTTATCTCTTGTAAAAATAAAATACAGTGTGTGTGTGTGAAAAAAAAAGTGAGTGGCGGGCTTCCCTGGTGGCGCAGTGATTGGGAGTCCGCCTGCTGATGCAGGGGACATGGGTTCGTGCCCCAGTCCAGGAGGATCCCATGTGCCGTGGAGTGGCTGGACCCGTGAGCCACGGCCACTGAGCCTGTGCGTCCAGAGCCTGTGCTCTGCAACAAGAGAGGCCACAACAGTGAGAGGCCTGCGTACCACAAAAAAAAAAAAAGTGAGTGGCATTATATGGGGAAAGAATCTTATAAAGAGTGAATATATGTATATGTATAACTGATTCACTTTTGCTGTACACCTGAAACTAACACAAGATTGTAAATCAACTATATTTCAATAAATTTTTTTAAAGTGAAAAAAAAAGAACAAGAGAAGTCTCCTGAAAGAACAAATAATGAAACAAAGCTCACCAGTCTACTAGACCTTGAGTTTAAAAAAGAGGTGATAAAAATGTAAACTGAATTTAGAAATATTATTGATAGAAATGTAGATCACTATACCAAGGAACTAGAAACTGTAAAGATAAGATAATCAAAAATAGACAATTCAAGTGCCAAGATAAAAACCAGTCTAGAAGCAATGAATAGCAGACTAAATGGCACAGAATAATGAACAAGTGAGCTGGAAGATAAAATAATGGAAATCACCCAATCATAACAGCATAAAGAAAAGAAAATTTAATGAGAACTGTTTAAGGGATCTTTGGGATAACATCAAGCATACCAACATTTTCCTTATAAGGGTCCCAAAAGGAGAATAGAGAGAGAAGGGAGTCAAAAATGTCTTTGATGAAATCATGGCTGAAAACTTCCCAAACCTGAAGAAGGAAACAGATATCCAGGTACAGGAAGTAAAGAGCGTCCCAAGGAAGATTAACCCAAACAGACCCACACCAAGACATATCATATTAAAAATGTGAAAAGTAAAAGATAAAGAGAATTCTAAAGACAGCAAGAGAAAAACAAAAAGCCAGGTACCACTACAAGGGAACCCCCATAAGGCTATCAGCTGATTTCTCTCCAGAAACTTTGCAGGCCAGAAGGGAGTGACATGATATATTCAAAGTCCTGAATGGGAAAAACCTGCAACCAAGGATACACTACCCAGCAAGATTATCATTTAGGATAGAAAGATAAAGAATTTCTCAGACTAGCAAACACTAAACCTACCCTAAAAGAAACATTGAATGGTCTTCTTTAAATAGAAAAGAAGCAGGAATCTATAGAAAAGGGAAATCACAATAGGAAAGGTAAATATACAAAAGGATCGAAGATCATTTAAATAAGCCAGTACATATATTAATAAAAAATTATAAAAGTGATTATAGCTACAATTAACAGCAAAAGGATAAGCATGAAGATGTAAAATAGATTATCAAAATCACAAAATGGGGGTAGGGGAGTATAAGAATGTAGATTTTTTAGAATGTGTTTGAACTTCAATGACTATCAGCTTAAAGGAAGAGTTATAGTTATGGATCAATGTACTTGAACTCCATGGTAACCACAAATCAAAAACATACAATAGATTCACAAATACCAAAGAGAAAGGAATTCAAGCACACTACAAAAGAAAATCATCAAACCACAAAGGGAAAAACAAAAAGAAGAAATGAAGAAAGAAGAACTGCAACAACAACCTGAAAACAAGAATTAAAATGGCAATAAATACATAGCTATCAATAATTACTTTAAATGTCAATGGACTAAATGCTCCAATCAAAAGACATAGAGTGCTAGGTTGGATAAAAACTTAAGAACCTACAGTATGCTGCCTACAGGAAACTCACTTCAGGGCAAAAGACACACACAGACTGAAAGTGAGGGGGATGGAAAAAGATATTTCATGCAAATGGACACAACAAGAAAGCAGGGATGATGATACTCATATCAGACAAAATTGACTTTAAAACAAAGGCCATAAAGAAAGACAAAGAATGGCATTATATAATAATAAAGGAATCGATACAAAAAGAAGATATTACAAATATTAACATATACATGCCCAATATAGGAATATCTAAATACATAAAACAAATACTAAAAGACCTAAAGGGAGAAATTGACAATAATACAATAACAGTAGGAGACTTTAACACTCAATTGACATCAATGGATAAATCATCCAGACAGAAAATCAATAAGGCAGAAAAGATCCTAAATGACACAATAGAGCAGTTGGACTTGACTGATACCTACAGGACACTACATCCAAAAATAGTAGAATAAGCATTCTTTTCAAGCATGCATGGAATGTTCTCTAGGATAGACCACATACTAGGTCACAAAACA
Source organism: Leucopleurus acutus (assembly GCF_964270905.1). Classification (NCBI taxonomy): domain Eukaryota; kingdom Metazoa; phylum Chordata; class Mammalia; order Artiodactyla; family Delphinidae; genus Leucopleurus; species Leucopleurus acutus. The sequence continues at coordinate 47,553,206 of NC_139148.1, read as the reverse complement.
AGTCTCAACAAATTTAAGAGGATAGAAATTATTTCAAGCATCTTTTCTGACCACAATAGTATGACACCAGAAATCAACTATAGAAAGAAAATGGGAAAAGAATGAACACATGGAGAGTAAACAGCATGCTACTAAAAAACCAGAGTCACTGATGAAATCAAAGAATTCAGAAAATACTTGAAGGCAAATGAAAATGAAAACATAACCTTACAAAATCTATGGGATGTAGCAAAAGCATTTCTAAGAGGGAACTTCATAGCAATACAGGCCTACCACAAGAAACAAGAAAAATCTCAAACAGCTTAATCTACCTCCTAAAAGAATTAAAAAGAGAAAAACAAACAAAACCCATAGTTAGCAGAAAGAAGGAAATAATAAAGGTCAGAGAGGTAATAAAAAAAATAGAGATTAAAAATAGGAAAGATCAAAAAAATAGGAAAGATCAATATACCAAGAGCTTTTTTGTTTTTTAAAGGTACACAAAATTCAAAAACCTCTAGCCAGGCTCACCAAGAAGAAAAGAGATAGAACCCAAATAAACAAAATAAGAAATAAAAGAGGAGCAATACCAAGTGATACTACAGAAATACAAAATCTCATAAGAGAATACTATGAACAATTCTATGTCAAGAAACTGGACAGCCTAGAAGAAAAGGTCAAGTTTCTAGAAACATATAGCCTCCCAAAACTGAGTCAAGGAGAGACAGATAATTTGAACAGACTAATCACTCAAAGTGAAACAGAATCTGTAATTTTAAAAACTTGCTGCAAAATAAGTCTTCAGCTTCATTGGGGAATTCTACCAAATATACAAAAAAGAACTTATACATATCCTTCTCAAACTCTTCCAAAAATTTGAAGAGAAGTTTTGACTCCCAAATTCACTCTATGAAGTTGCCATCACCCTGATACCAAAACAAGACAAAGACATTACAAAAAAAAAAAAAAAGACCAACATCTTTGATGAATATAGATGTAAAAATCCTCTGCAAAATATTAGCAAACTAAATTCAACAGTGCATAAAAAGGATCATACACCATGATCAAATTAGATTCATTCCAGGGTCACAAGGATGGTTCAACATATGAAACCAATCAACGTGATACACACCATCAACGAAAGGAAAGACAAAAACCACATGATCATCAATAGATGCAGTAAAAGCATTCAACAAAATTCAACATCCATTCATGATAAAAATTCTCACCAAAGTGGATATAGAGGGAACATATCTCTACATAATAAAATCCATTTACAACAAACCCAGAGACAATTAATATTCAATTGTGAAAAGCTGAAAGCCTTCCCCCCAAATCAGGAACTAGACAAGGATGCCCACTCTCACCACTTTTATTCAACATAATATTGGAAGTCCTAGCCACAAGAATCAGACAAGAAAAAGAAATAGAAGTTATTCAAACTTTAAAGATAGGGTAAAACTCTCTCTATTTGCAGATGACATGATACTCTATATAGAGAGCCCTAAAGACTCCACACAGAAACTATATCAGAAGTAATAAATTAATTCAGCATGGTAGCAGGATAAAAGATTAACATACAGAAATCTGTTGCATTTTTCACTAATAATGAAATAGAAAGAGAAAATTTAAAAACAACCAGTTTAAAATCATGTCAAAAAAATACCTAGGAACTTAGCCAAGGAGGTGAAAGACCTATACACTGAAAACTATATAACATTGATAAAGAAATTGAAGATGATTCAAAGAAATGGAAAGATATCCCATGCTTTTAGATTAGAAAAATTAATATTGTTAAAATGACCATACCACCCAAAGCAATCTACAGATTTAATGCAATCCTTACCAAAAGACCCATTACATTTTTCACAGAACTAAAATAATTAGTCCTAAAATTTATATAGAACCACAAAAGATTCTGAATTACCAAAGTAATCCTGAGGAAGAAGAACAAAGCTGGAGGCATATGCCTTCCATACTTCAGAGTATACTATAAAGTTACATTAATCAAAACAGCATGGTATTGGCACAAAAACAATAGAACAGAAGAGAGAGCCCAGAAACAAACCCACTCACCTATGGTCAATTAATCTATGACAAAGGAAGCAAGAGGATGTAATGGAGAAAAGATAGTCTTTTCAGCATGTCGTGTTGGGAAAGATGGACAGCAACATGTAACTCAGTGAAATTAGAATACTCATTACACCATATATAAAAATAAATTCAAAATGGTTTAAAGACTTAAATATAAAATACGAATCCATAAAATTCCTAGAAGGGAACATAGGTAAATCATTCTCTGACATAATTCATAGCAATATTTTCTTGTTAAAAAATTTTTTTGTAGCAATATTTTCTTAGATCAGTCTCCCAAGGCAAAAGAAACAAAAGCAAAAATAAACAAATTGGACCTAGTTGAACTTAAAAACTTTTTGACAGTAAAGGAAATCATCAAAAAAATGAAGACAACCTACTGAAGGGGAGAAAGTATTTGCAAATGATGTGACTGACAAGGGGTTAATAGCCAAAATATGCAAACAACTTATACAACTCAATATTAAAAAAACCCAATCAAAAAATGGGCAGAAGTCCTGAATAAACATTTCTCCAAAGAAGACATACAGATGGACAAAAGGCACATGAAAATATGTTCAACTTTGCTAATTATTAGAGAAATGCAAATCAAAACTGCAATGAGGTATCACTTCACACCAATCAGAATGACCATCGTCAAAAATCTACAAATAATAAATGCTGGAGAGGGTGTGGAGAGAAGGGAACCATCCTACACTGTTGGTGGGAATGTAAACTGGTGCAGTCACTATGGAAAACAGTATGGAGATTCCTCAAAAAACTAAACATACAGCTACCTTATGAACCAGCAATCTCACTCCTGGTTATATATTAGGAAAAAATGAAAACTCTAATTCAAAAAGATACATTCATCCCCCAATGTTCATAGCAACACTATTTACAATAGCTAAGACATGGAAACAACACAAGTGCCCAACAGATTATTCACTTAAGAAGATGTGGTAGGTATATACATCAGAATATTACTCAGCCATAAAAAAATGAAATATTGCCATGTGCAGGAACATATATGGACCTAGAGAATATTATGCTTAGTGAAGTAAGTCAGACAGAGAAAGACAAATACTATATGATATCACTTATATGAGGAATCTAAAAATAATACAAATGAATCTATATACAAAAGAGAAGCAGACACACAGGCATAGAAAACAATCTTATGGTTACCAAAGGGGAGGGGGAGAGAGGGACAAATTAGGAGTATGGGATTAACAGACACAAGCTATTGAATACTATACATAAAATAGATAAGTAACAAGGATTTACTGTATAGCACAGGAATTTATATTCATTATCTTGTAATAACCTATAATGGAATATAATATGAAAAAACACTGGATCATTTTGCTTTACACGTGAAATTAGCAAAACATTGTAAATCGACTATACTTCAATTTTTTAAAAAGTCCATGTTCACTGAAGCCTTTCCTTGTGTAAAATAATGTCATTTTCCTCTGGCTGTTTTATAGGTTTTTAACATACCTTTGGTTTTAAGACTTGGTTTTCTTGGAAGTTATGCTGTTCACTGAGCTTCTCATACATACAGAAATGTTTTACTCACATAATTTAGGAACCTTTTGTTTATGACTTCTTCAAATATATTTTCTACCCCAGTCTATTTCTTCTCCATTTTTTGGAACTCAAATTACACATATATCAGTATCTTTGGTAATGCTCAATAGCTCTCTCAGTCTCTGTTTATTTTTCCCCTAACTTTTTTCCTTTATATATTTCTGATTGGTTAGTTTCTATCAATCTAACTTCAATTTCACCAATTTTTTCCTTTGAAATTGCCATTCTGTAATTAAACTCATCCAATTCCTTTTTATTTTAGATAGTGCACTTTCAATTCTAAAATTTACATTTGCTTCTTTCTTACAGTTTCTACTTCTCTTCTGAGATTTGTTTTTCCTTCATTTATTTCAAGTGTGTTTTTCTGTACCTCATGGAATATGGTTATAATAGCTACTTTAATGTTATGCCTCATAATTCCAATATCTGGGTCTCTTCTTGTTTGACATCTGATGATTTTGTTTTTCATTTTGAATGGGGCATATTTTCTTGTTCTTTAATACTAAGTAATTTTTTTGTTTATCCTGGACATTGAAAATGTTTTGTGTAGACTCTGTTCTTTTATAACCCTCTGGAAAATGTTGATCCTTTTCTTTTAGTAGGCAATCAATTTGGTTAGATTCTGTCCATCAGTTCTGTCTTACATTTTCTGGGCTGTAGTTAAAATCTCAGTTTAGTTCTCAAAGCCTTAATTTGCTAATTTGGATATGTGTGTGCATGTGTGGTTCAGGGTTTAGGCTGATAATTTTGTGATTCAAATCTCAGCTCATTTCTCAAAGCCTTTGATTTGCTTGTGAGGTTAACTCCTGCATGTGTGGTTAACTCCTGCATGTGCATTTTCCAGTAAGTGTTGTGTGGTTTTATTCACAGATATGGAATACTTTCTCTGTCTCTTTTCCTCCTGAGATTCCTCACTTGCACTGCATCTTACCCATGCTCCCTTGTGAGGTCTTTTGGCCAGAAAGATGGCAGGGTTTCCATCAGAGTTTCAGCTACCTGTGCTTCTCCAATCCACAAGTGGGACACAATAACCATCCATGCAAGGCTGAGAAAGAAAAAAAAATCTGGATAACTTACCCTCTTTCTTATGTTATCACTCTTTTCCACCATTTGCCTCCTTTTTGGCTACTTCTCAGAGTCCTCAAGTAGGATTTTTCTTTTAAAAATTTTTTCCAGTGTTTATAGGTGTCATTAATGGGGGATGTGGTTTGTAAGGGAGCTTACATTCCCATTGCAGAATTGAGTCTCCCAAGAGCACTGTATTTTAAATCTCATTCTATGTCTTAATTTATGTTCAACATTATGTTGATAATTATCCAGTTGCATCTTTTCATAGAATTTTAGGTTTTATTGTGAAAGACATAAAAAGTAACCTGAACACGTGGACAGATATACCATATTTATGAATAGGATTATTTAGCACTATAAAAATTTCAGTGTCTCCCAAATTTATCCATAAATTGATTGAAAGTTCAGATAAAATTACAGCAAGAATTTTGTACATTAGTGTACAGATTATAACATAACAAACACTTGCTAAGCCATTATCCATACCTATCATATCCTAACATTTTATAAAGTTGTTTCCAGAGGTGATATTCAAAATATAACAATCTGTATGGCATAGACATCAACTAATGAGAAAAATCCCTGACAACCAGTTTCTATGAGCTCAATCTAGCTACCAAGCCCTGCTAGATTTTTATATTTTTAATAATAAAATATTTTAGATAGAGTTAAATATGCTTTTGTACCTGTTTCCAAATCCCATAACTTCTTCCCTCCCTGTGCAGATTTTTATACTATTACTGTATATGTATGTATCCATAAAATGTATAGCATAGTTTCACATGTACATAAATGGTATGATACTGAAGATATTAGTAGGTAAATATCCATTTTGATACATATTTTAACTGTTGTGTAGTATCTCATTGAACGACTATGCTACAATTTATTTATCAAAATTGCCTATTACTTTGTTTTAAATTTGGGGTAGCCTTCTGATTCTGTTCTATTACAAATAATGTTGCAATAAACATTCATTTCATGTATCATTAGGAACATGTTTCTCTTGGATACTACCTAATAGTGGAATTTTGGGTTATAGGTTATATTTATATTTAATTTTACTAGATAATATAGTTGGACAAATGTATACCACCACAAATACTGAATGGGATTGCCTATATTCTGATACTCTCCCCAACACCATGTATTATCAATCTTCATTTTTAAAAAATATATTTTTTAGCTTTTACTAATTTAATAGACAAAGTGGTATTTTATTTTATGGTAATTTTCATTTCCCTAATTAATGCTTATTGATTTTCATTCAGGCCAGTCTCAAACTCAGTTTATTTCTTTTTAGTAGAAATTATTTTGAGGTTCCTTATTGTAGCCAACATACCCTCATACTCTATACTTTTCTAACTTCTGCCCTCTGTTGCAGTTTCTACCCATAACAACTTGGTACCAATTTCTGTATAGGCATGCTTTTGCCTGTAAATAATAGAAAATTCAACTCCAAACTGACTTTAAAAGGGGCGCATTGTATCATACATTAGGAAAGTTCAGGGATAGCACTGGATTTAGGCATGGCTTAATGTAAAAACAAAAATTGGCAATAAAAGAAAAAACGAAATAAGGGGAGGAGAGAGGGAAACAGTGGAAGAAGATGTGAAGAAGAAGAAGAAGAGGTGACTTCCTCACATGGCCCACTGAACTGAGATGCCAGGCAGCACCGTTTCTCACTAGGAAGTCTGGTCTGAAGTGCCAGGTGTGAGGCTTTTACGGTGCACACTATGAACAAGTGAAACTAAGCAAAGCATGAAGGATAAGGGGGAAAAGTCCATATTTGCACAGCTACCATAAACACACCTTGATCAGCTCAATATTCTGCATGAATCTAATAGAAACCACAGGTTCTCTGGCTGTATCTGTTTCATAAAGACAAGAGTTCATACCAAGTTTCCGTGGCAAAGATATTCAAGGAACAATGAGATAAAACTGCTGGTTTTCAGGGATATTTCCAGCTTTGGACCTCAGTGATAAAAATGAGAAGATAGAAGTGGATAATCTACCAGAAGATGCTACTAAGAAAATTGGTGGACCCCTGAGAAGAAGGCTAAATTAATTTTGATTTATTCTCTTGATTCATGCTGAACTTTGCTAATACTACCTAATACATGAGGAAGCTGTGAGCTTAATCTTTGCCATAGTCAGAAAGTGTAAGACCCTGTAGCAGCCAGCATTCAGGTCTGAAAGACTAACAGAAGTCAGCAGAATCTGCAAGGGGCCATGGGGAGGACTGTGTAGAAGCAGTGAAAAGTGGATGTCTGGTTACAGATAAAGCAAGTCCTCATTCCACAATTTTCTCTTCTTCCACTGAGGTAAAGCTGTCATAATTTGTTTCATAAGAACACTTGGAGGAGTAGTATGAAATTTCTGGTAATGTGCTCTATTAAGAGATAGTCTTTTAGACAGAGTGAAGAGTCAAGATGGTGGAATAGGAGGACAAGGAATTTGTCGCTCCTCACAGGTACATCAAGAATACATCTACAAATAGAACAATTGACTCAGAGCACCGGCTGAACATTAGTGGAAGACTTCGGACACCTAAAAGAACAAGAAACATCCTCTTGCAACCAGGTAGTTTGAAAGAAAGAAAAGAGGAATCAAAAAAGAGACCAGCAACCCTGGCAGGAAGCTGAAGGTGAGAGGAGGTCCCAGCACTCAGAAAAACTCCCTCACGGTGGAGAAATCAGCTGGGACAGAAAAGAATCTTCGGGGATCAAAGGAGAATACAACGGACGGTCTGTGGAAGGCAGGACAAAGTAAGAACTGCGTGCATGGTCTGAACTGCAGCTCTGCACATCCCAGCCTGAGTTGTGAGTTTCCTGTTGTGGAGGGGGGTTGGGTGCTGGAAGGTGGGATTTGGAACATGGACCCAGGAAGGAGACAGCTGTTGGCTGTGAAACGACAGACTGACGGGATAGGAGTAAGGAGCTCCACAACCTGGAAAGTTTGCAGAGAAACCTCAGGACCCCGTAGAAGAAAGGCATCACTGTTGAGTGGCAAACAAGGGGTGGGGCCACTATTACAACCCCTTTCCCCACTTGCTGGCTACTTTGGCCTCTGCAGGCATTGGGAGGGGCAACCACCTGAGCAGGCTTACCTGCCCCTCAAGCCAAGGTCTCCTCCACATCCTCCGCCCACGTAGGCCACAGGGTCCTGAGTGTCGCCCAACCTAAAGCCTCCTTGGGAAACAGCCCTTGGCACCCTGCCTGAGACAGGAATCTGCCGATGCTGGCTGGTGCTGAGTGCTAAAGTGTGGGGTTAAAAGAGCAGATCCAGAGAGAGCAGGAAGATGGCGGAAGAGTAAGACGCGGAGATCACCTTCCTCCCCACAGATACACCAGAAATACATCTACACGTGGAACAACTCCTACAGAACACCTACTGAAGGCTGGCAGAAGACCTCAGACCTCCCAAAAGGCAAGAAACTCCCCACGTACATGGGTAGGGCAAAAGAAAAAAAAGAATAAACAGAGACAAAAGGATAGGGACGGCACCTGCACCAGTGGGAGGGAGCTGTGAAGGAGGAAAAGTTTCCACACACTAGGAAGCCCCTTCGTGGGCGGAGACTGTGGGAGGCGGAGGGGGGAGCTTCGAAGCCGCGGAGGAGTGCACAGCAACGGGTGCGGAGGGCAAAGCGGGGAGATTCCCGCACAGAGGATTGGTGCCGACCGGCACTCACCAGCCCGAGAGGCTTGTCTGCTCACCCGCCGGGGCAGGCGGGGCTGCGAGCTGAGGCCGGAGCGCAGGGAGAGGACTGGGGTTGGCGGCTTGAACATAGCCTGAAGGGGTTAGTGCACCACAGCTAGCCGGGAGGGAGTCCGGGGAAAAGTCTGCACCTGCCGAAGAGGCAAGAGACTTTTTCTTCCCTCTTTGTTTCCTGGTGCGTGAGGAGAGGGGTTTAAGAGCGCTGCTTAAAGGAACTCCAGAGACGGGCACGAGCCGCGGCTAAAAGCGTGAACCCCAGAGACGGGCGCGAGCCGCGGCTAAAAGCGCGAACCCCAGAGAAGGGCGCGAGCCGCGGCTGAAAGCCCGGACCCCAGAGACGGGCGCGAGCCGCGGCTGAGGGCGCGGACCCCAGAGACGGGCGCGAGCCACGGCTGAGGGTGCGGACCCCAGAGACGGGCGCGAGCCGCGGCTGAGGGCGCGGACCCCAGAGACGGGCACGAGCCGCGGCTGAGGGCGCGGACTCCAGAGACGGGCGCAAGCCGCGGCTGGAGGCGTGGACCCCAGAGGCGGGCGGGAGACGTTGGGGCTGCTGCCGCCGCCACCAAGGGGCCTGTGTGCGAGCGCAAGTCGCTCTCCACGCCCCTCTTCCGCGGAGCCTGTGCAGCCCGCCACTGCCGGGTTCCCGGGATCCGGGGACGACTTCCCCGGGAGAGCGCACGGCAGGCCTCGGGCTGGTGCAGGATCACGCCGGACTTTGCCGCCGCAGGCCCGCCCCGCATTCCGTGCCCCTCCCTCCCCGCCGGCCTGAGTGAGCCAGAGCCGCCGAATCAGCGGCTCCTTTAACCCCGTCCTGTCTGAGCAAAAAACAGACGCCCTCCAGCGACGTACACGCAGAGGCGGGGCCAAATCCAAAGCTGAGCCCGTGGGAGCTGTGAGAACAAAGAAGAGAAAGGGAAATCTCTCCCAGCAGCCTCAGAAGCAGCGGATTAAAGCTCCACAATCAACCTGATGTACCCTGCATCTGTGGAATACATGAATAGACAGCCAATCACCCCAAATTAAGGAGGTGGACTTTGGGAGCAAGATCTATGATTTTTTTCCCTTTTCCTCTTTTTGTGAATGTGTATGTGTATGCTTCTGCGTGAGATCTTGTCTGTATAGTCTTGCTTCCACCATTTGTCCTAGGGTTCTATCCGTCCATGGTTTTTTCTTAAAATTTTTTTCTTAATAATCAATTTTAATTTTAAGAACGTTATAATACATTACCTTTGTCCTTTCTTTCTTTCTTTCTTTCTTTCTTTCTTTCTTTCTTTCTTTCTTTCTTTCTTTCTTTCCTTCCTTCCTTCCTTCCTTCCCTCCTTTAGACAACGAATCATCCCAAATTGAGGAGGTGGTCTCTGACAGCAAGATTTATGATTTTTCCCCCTTTACCTCTTTTAGTAAGGGTGTATGTGTACGCTTCTGGTAAGATTTTCTCTGTATAGCTTTGCTTCCAACATTTGTCCTAAGGTTCTATCCGTCCCTTTTTTTTTCTAAATAAGAATTTTTTAATTCAATAACTTTATTATACTTTATTTTATTTTTACTGTATCTTCTTTCTTTCTGTTTTTCCTTCTTTCCCTCCTTCCTTCCTTCCTCCCTCCCTCCCTCCCTCCTTTCATTCCTTCTTGCCTTCCTTCCTTCTTTGCTTCTTTCTTTCTTCCTTCCTTCCTTCCTTCCCTCCTTCCTTCCCTCCTTTCCTTCTTTCTTTCCTCATACTTCTACTAATTCCCTCTACTTTTTCTCCCTTTTATTCTGAGCCATGTGGATGAAAGGCTCTTGGTGCTCCAGCCAGGAGTCAGGGCTCTGCCTCTGAGGTAGGAGAGCCAACTTCAGGACACTGGTCCACAAGAGACCTCCCAGCTCCACATAATATCAAACAGCGAAAATCTCCCAGAGACCTCCATCTTAACACCAGCACCCAGCTTCACTCAACGACCAGCAAGCCACAGTGCTGGACAACCTGTGCCAAACAACTAGCAAAACAGGAACACAACCCCACCCATTAGCAGAGAGGCTGCCTAAAATCATAATAAGTCCACAGACACCCCAAAACACACCACCAGACGTGAACCTGCCCACTAGAGAGACAAGATCCAGCCTCATCCACCACAACACAGGCACTAGTCCCCTCCACCAGGAAGCCTACACAACCCACTGAACCAACCTTAGCCACTGGAGACAGACATCAAAAACAGCGGGAACTACGAACCTGCAGCCTGCAAAAAGGAGACCCCAAACACAGTAAGATAAGCAAAATGAGAAGACAGAAAAACACACAGCAGATAAAGGAGCAAGATAAAAATGCACCAGACTTAACAAATGAAGAGGAAATAGGCAGTCTACCTGAAAAAGAATTCAGAATAATGATAGTAAGGATGATCCGAAATCTTGGAGATAGAATGGACAATAGAATGGACAAAATGCAAGAATCAGTTAACAAGGACCTAGAAGAACTAAAGATGAAACAAGCAACGATGAACAACACAATAAATGAAATTAAAAATACTCTAGATGGGATCAATAGCAGAATAACTGAGGCAGAAGAACGGATAAGTGACCTGGAAGATAAAATAGTGGAAATAACTACTGCAGAGCAGAATAAAGAAAAAAGAATGAAAAGAACTGAGGACAGTCTCAGAGACCTCTGGGACAACATTAAACGCACCAACATTCGAATTATAGGGGTTCCAGAAGAAGAAGAGAAAAAGAAAGGGACTGAGAAAATATTTGAAGAGATTATAGTTGAAAACTTCCCTAATAAGGGAAAGGAAATAGTTAATCAAGTCCAGGAAGCACAGAGAGTCCCATACAGGATAAATCCAAGGAGAAATATGCCAAGACACATATTAATCAAACTGTCAAAAATTAAATACAAAGAAAGCATATTAAAAGCAGCAAGGGAAAAACAACAAATAACACATAAGGGAATCCCCATAAGGTTAACAGCTGATCTCTCAGCAGAAACCCTACAAACCAGAAGGGAGTGGCAGGACATACTGAGAGTGATAAAAGAGAAAAACATGCAGCCAAGACTACTCTACCCAGCAAGGATCTCATTCAGATTTGATGGAGAAATTAAAACCTTTACAGACAAGCAAAAGCTGAGAGAGTTCAGCACCACCAAATCAGCTTTACAACAAATGCTAAAGGATCTTCTCTAGGCAAGAAACACAAGAGAAGGAAAAGACCTATAATAACGAACCCAAAACAATTTAGAAAATGGGAATAGGAACATACATATCGATAATTACCTTAAATGTAAATGGACTAAATGCTCCCACCAAAAGACACAGATTAGCTGAATGGATACAAAAACAAGACCCTTATATATGCTGTCTACAAGAGACCCACTTCAGACCTAGAGACACATACAGACTGAAAGTAAGGGGATGGAAAAAGATATTCCATGCAAATGGAAACCAAAAGAAAGCTGGAGTAGCAATTCTCATATCAGACAAAATAGACTTTAAAATAAGGACTATTAAAAGAGACAAAGAAGGACACTACATAATGATCAAGGGATCGATCCAAGAAGAAGATATAACAATTGTAAATATTTATGCACCCAACATAGGAGCACCTCAATACATAAAGCAAATACTAGCAGCCATAAAAGGGGAAATCGACAGTAACACATTCATAGTAGGGGACTTTAACACCCCACTTTCACCCATGGACAGATCATCCAAAATGAAAATAAATAAGGAAACACAAGCTTTAAATGATACATTAAACAAGATGGACTTAATTGATATTTATAGGACACTCCATCCAAAAACAACAGAATACACATTTTTCTCAAGTGCTCATGGAACATTCTCCAGGATAGATCATATCTTGGGTCACAAATCAAGCCTTGGTAAATTTAAGAAAATTGAAATTGTATCAAGTATCTTTTCTGACCACAACGCCATGAGACTAGATATCAATTACAGGAAAAGATCTGTAAAAAATACAAACACATGGAGGCTAAACAATACACTACTTAATAATGAAGTGATCACTGAAGAAATCAAAGAGGAAATCAAAAAATACCTAGAAACAAATGACAATGGAGACACAAAGACCCAAAACCTATGGGATACAGCAAAAGCAGTTCTAAGGGGGAACTTTATAGCAATACAAGCCCACCTTAAGAAGCAGGAAACATCTCGAATAAACAACCTAACCTTGCACCTCAAGCAATTAGAGAAAGAAGAACAAAAAAACCCCAAAGTAGCAGAAGGAAAGAAATCATAAAAATCAGATCAGAAATAAATGAAAAAGAAATGAAGGAAACAATAGCAAAGATCAATAAAACTAAAAGCTGGTTCTTTGAGAAGATAAACAAAATAGATAAACCACTAGCCAGACTCATCAAGAAAAAAAGGGAGAAGACTCAAATCAATAGAATTAGAAATGAAAAAGGAGAGGTAACAACTGACACTGCAGAAATAAAAGAGATCATGAGAGATTACTACAAGCAACTCTATGCCAATAAAATGGACAATCTGGAAGAAATGGACAAATTCTTAGAAATGCACAACCTGCCAAGACTGAATCAGGAAGAAATAGAAAATATGAACAGACCAGTCACAAGCACTGAAATTGAAACTGTGATTAAAAATCTTCCAACAAACAAAAGCCCAGGACCAGATGGCTTCACAGGCGAATTCTATCAAACATTTAGAGAAGAGCTAACACCTATCCTTCTCAAACTCTTCCAAAATATAGCAGAGGGAGGACCACTCCCAAACTCCTTCTACGAGGCCACCATCACCTTGATACCAAAACCAGACAAGGATGTCACAAAGAAAGAAAACTACAGGCCAATATCACTGATGAACATACATGCAAAAATCCTCAACAAAATACTAGCAAACAGAATCCAACAGCACATTAAAAGGATCATACACCATGATCAAGTGGGGTTTATTCCAGGAATGCAAGGATTCTTCAATATACGCAAATCTATCAATGTGATAAACCATATTAACAAATTGAAGGAGAAAAACCATATGATCATCTCAATAGATGCAGAGAAAGCTTTTGACAAAATTCAACACCCATTTATGATAAAAACCCTGCAGAAAGTAGGCATAGAGGGAACTTTCCTCAACATAATAAAGGCCATATACGACAAGCCCACAGCAAACATCATCCTCAATGGTGAAAAAGTGAAAGCATTTCCACTAAGATCAGGAACAAGACAAGGGTGCCCACTCTCACCACTATTATTCAACATAGTTTTGGAAGTTTTAGCAACAGCAATCAGAGAAGAGAAGGAAATAAAAGGAATCCAAATTGGAAAAGAAGAAGTAAAGCTGTCACTGTTTGCAGATGACATGATCCTATACATAGAGAATCCTAAAGATGCTACCAGAAAACTACTAGAGCTAATCAATGAATTTGGTAAAGTGGCAGGATACAAAATTAATGCACAGAAATCTCTGGCATTCCTATATACTAATGATGAAAAATCTGAAAGTGAAATCAAGAAAACACTCCCATTTACCATTGCAACAAAAAGAATAAAATATCTAGGAATAAACCTACCTAAGGAGACAAAAGACCTGTATGCAGAAAATTATAAGACACTGATGAAAGAAATTAAAGATGATACAAATAGATGGAGACATATACCATGTTCTTGGATTGGAAGAATCAACATTGTGAAAATGACTCTACTACCCAAAGCAATCTATAGATTCAATGCAATCCCTATGAAACTACCACTGGCATTTTTCACAGAACTAGAACAAAAAATTTCGCAATTTGTATGGAAACACAAAAGACCCCGAATAGCCAAAGCAATCTTGAGAACAAAAAAAGGAACTGGAGGAATCAGGCTCCCTGACTTCAGACTATACTACAAAGCTACAGTTATCAAGACGGTATGGTACTGGCACAAAAACAGAAAGATAGATCAATGGAACAGGATAGAAAGCCCAGAGATAAACCCATGCACATATGGACACCTTATCTTTGATAAAGGTGGCAGGAATGTACAGTGGAGAAAGGACAGCCTCTTCAATAAGTGGTGCTGTGAAAACTGGACAGGTACATGTAAAAGTATGAGATTAGATCACTCCCTAACACCATACACAAAAATAAGCTCAAAATGGATTAAAGACCTAAATGTAAGGCCAGAAACTATCAAACTCTTAGAGGAAAACATAGGCAGAACACTCTATGACATAAATCACAGCAAGATTCTTTCTGACCCACCTCCTAGAGTAATGGAAATAAAAACAAAAATACACGAATGGGACCTAATGAAACTTCAAAGCTTTTGCACAGCAAAGGAAACCATAAATAAGACCAAAAGACAACCCTCAGAATGGGAGAAAATATTTGCAAATGAAGCAACCGACAAAGGATTAATCTCCAAAATTTACAAGCAGCTCATGCAGCTCAATAACAAGAAAACAAACAACCCAATGCAAAAATGGGCAGAAGACCTAAATAGACATTTCTCCAAAGAAGATATACAGCCTGCGAACAAACACATGAAAGAATGCTCAACATCATTAATCATTAGAGAAATGCAAATCAAAACTACAATCAGATATCATCTCACACCAGTCAGAATGGCCATCATCAAAAAATCTAGAAACAATAAATGCTGGAGAGGGTGTGGAGAAAAGGGAACACTCTTGCACTGCTGGTGGGAATGTGAATTGGTTCAGCCACTATGGAGAACAGTATGGAGGTTCCTTAAAAAACTACAAATAGAACTACCATATGACCCAGCAATCCCACTACTGGGCATATACCCTGAGAAAACCGAAATTCAAAAAGAGTCATGTACCAAAATGTTCATTGCAGCTCTATTTACAATAGCCCAGTGATGGAAACAACCTAAGTGCTCATCATCGGATGAATGGATAAAGAAGATGTGGCACATATATACAATGGAATATTACTCAGCCATAAAAAGAAACGAAATTGAGCTATTTGTAATGAGGTGGATAGACCTAGAGTCTGTCATACACAGTGAAGTAAGTCAGAAAGAAAAAGACAAATACCGTATGCTAACACATATATATGGAATTTAAGAAAAAAAAATGTCATGAAGAACCTAGGGGTAAGGCAGGAATAAAGACGCAGACCTCCTAGAGAACGGACTTGAGGTTATGGGGAGGGGAAGGGTGAGCTGTGACGGGGAGAGAGAGAGTCATGGGCATATACACACTAACAAACGTAGTAAGGTAGATAGCTAGTGGGAAGCAGCCGCATGGCACAGGGATATTGGCTCGGTGCTTTGTGACAGCCTGGAGGGGTGGGATAGGGAGGGTGGGAGGGAGGGAGACGCAAGAGGGAAGAGATATGGGAACATATGTATATGTATAACTGATTCACTTTGTTATAAAGCAGAAACTAACACACCATTGTAAAGCAATTATACCCCAATAAAGATGTTAA
The DNA here is from genome assembly GCF_964270905.1 of Leucopleurus acutus. Taxonomy (NCBI): domain Eukaryota; kingdom Metazoa; phylum Chordata; class Mammalia; order Artiodactyla; family Delphinidae; genus Leucopleurus; species Leucopleurus acutus. The sequence goes on along the minus strand of NC_139148.1, from coordinate 47,537,369 downwards.
AAAAAAAAAAAAAAGAGCAGATCCAGGGAGAGGACCACTGTTGGCTGCATGGATACAACAGAGGGGATGGGAGTGAGAAGGTCCAGGACCAGGAATATCCCTATAAGAAGCATTGTCTGCCTAGAAAATGAGGTGCCATTGTTGAGTGGCACACAAGGGGAGGGACTGCCAAAAGCCCCACACACCAGCCCCTCCAACCAGAGCAAGCTTGCCCCAGTCAGTTGCAAATTCCTGCCTGTCCCTGCTGTCACAGGCAATTTTAGAACACCCCAGTTGTGGTTGCCTTACCACTCCCCAGACTGAGGGAGTAAGTGGATCCCAATTAGCTGCTGCTTTCTCTCTCTCTTGCCTGGGTGGGGAACAGATGTCTGAGGGCGGTGCTGACAAAGAGTTGGGGCCAAAATCAAAGCTGAGCCCCACAGGCACTGCGACTGAGGAGGAGGAATCTTTCCATGCAGCTGCATAGGTCTCAAACTATTTTATTTTATTTTATCTTCTTCTTTTTTTCTTGCTTCTTTCCACTTTTTATTCTGAGCCATGTGGATGACAGGCTCATGGTGCTCCAGCCAGGAGTCAAGGCTGTGCCTCGGAGGTGGGAGAGCCAAGTTCAGGACACAGGTCCACAAGAGACCTCCAAGCTCCATGTAATATCAAATGGCAAAAGTTTCCCAGAGATCTCCATCTCAACGCCAAGACACAGCTCCACTCAATGACCAGAAAGCTCCAGTGCTGGACACCCTATGCCAAACAACTAGCAAGACAGGAAAACAGCCCCATCCATTAGCAGAGATGCTGCCTAAAGTCATAATAAGGTCACAGACACCCCAAAACACACCACCAGACATGGAACTATTGACCAGAAAGACAAGATCTAGCCTCATCGACAAGAGCACAGGCAGTAGTCCCCTACACCACGAAGCCTACACAACACACTGAACCAACCTTAGCCCCTGGGAGCAGACACAAAAAACAATGGGAACTACAAACCTGCAGCCTGAGAAATGGAGACCACAAACACAGTAAGTTAAGCAAAATGAGAAGACAGAAAAACACACAGCAGATGAAGGAGCAAGGTAAACACCCACCAGACCTAACAAATGAAGAGGAAATAGACAGTCAAACTGAAAAAGAATTCAGAAAAATGATAGTAAAGATGATCCAAAATCTTGGAAATAGAATGGAAAAAATACAAGAAACGTTTAACAAGGACCTAGAAGAACTAAAGAGCAAAGAAACAGTGAGGAACAACACAAAAAATGAAATTAAAAATTCTCTAGAAGGGATCAGTGGGAGAATAACTGAGAAGAATGGATAGGTGACCTGGAAGATAAAACAGTGAAAATAACTAACAAAGAGCAGAAAAAAGAAAAAAATGAAAAGAATTGAGGACAGTCTCAGAGACTTCTGGGACAACATTAAACGCACCAACGTTTGAATTATAGGGGTCCCAGAAGAAGAAGTGAAAAAGAAAGGGACTGAGAAAATATGTGAAGAGATTATAGTTGAAAACTTCCCTAATATGGGAAAGGAAAGAGTTAATCAAGTCCAGGAAGCACAGAGAGTCCCATACAGGATAAATCCAAGGAGAAATATGCCAAGACATATATTAATCAAACTGTCAAAAATTAAATACAAAGAAAACATATTAAAAGGAGCAAGGGAAAAACAGCAAATAACACACAAGAGAATCTCCATAAGGTTAACAGCTGATCTTTCGGCAGAAACTCTGCAAGTCAGAAGGGACTGTCAGGGCATATTGAAAGTGATGAAGGAGAAAAACCTGCAACCAAGATGACTCTACCCAGCAAGGATCTCATTCAGATTTGATGGAGACATTAAAACCTTTACAGACAAGCAAAAGCTGAGAGAGTTCAGCACCACCAAACCAGCTTTACAACAAATGCTAAAGGTACTTCTCTAGGCAAGAAACACAAGAGAAGGAAAAGACTTACAATAAAGGAACTCTAAACAATTAAGAAAATGGGAATAGGAATATACATATCATTAATTACCTTAAATGTAAATGGACTAAATGCTCCCACCAAAGGACACAGATTGGCTGAATGGATACAAAAACAAGACCCTTATATATGCTGTCTACAAGAGACCCACTTCACACCTAGAGACACATAAAGACTGAAAGTAAGGGGATGGAAAAAGATATTTCATGCAAGTGGAAACCAAAAGAAAGCTGGAGTAGCAATTCTCATATCAGACAAAATAGACTTTAAAATAAAGACTATTAGAAGAGATAAAGAAGGACACTACATTATGATCAAGGGATCAATCCAAGAGGAAGATATAACAATTGTAAATATTTATGGACCCAACATAGGAGCACCTCAATACATAAGGAAAATGCTAACAGCCATAAAAGGGGAAATCAACAGTAACACAATGATAGCAGAGGAATTTAACACCCTTCTTTCACCAAATGACAGATCATCCAAAATGAAAATAAATAAGGAAACACAAGCTTTAAATGATACATTAAACAAGATAGACTTAATTGATATTTATAGGACATTCCATCCAAAAACAACAGAATACATGTTCTTCTCAAGTGCTCATGGAACATTCTCCAGGATAGATCATGTCTTGGGTCACAAATCAAGCCATGGTAAATTTAAGAAAATTTAAATTTTATCAAGTATCTTTTCTCAACGCAATGCTATAAGACTAGATATCAATTTTGGGGAAAAATCTGAAAAAATACAAACACATGGAGGCTAAACAATACACTACTTAATAACCAAGATATCACTGAAGAAACCAAAGAGGAAATCAAAGAAAACTAGAAACAAATGGCATAGAAAACACAACAACCCAAAACCTATGGGAAGCAGTAAAAGCAATTCTAAGAGGGAAATTTATAGCAATACAATCCTACCTCAAGAAACAAGAAAAGTCTCAGATAAACAGCTTAAACTTACACCTAGAGCAACTAGAGAAAGGAGAAAAAACAAAACCCAAAGTTAGCAGAAGGAAAGAAATCATAAGGATCAGAGCAGAAATAAATGAAATAGAAACGAAGAAACAATAGCAAAGACTAATAAAACTAAAAGCTGGTTCTTTGAGAAGATAAAAAAATTCAAAAACCTTTAGCCAGATTCATCAAGAAAAAAGGGAGAGGACTCAAATCAATAAAATTAGAAATGAAAAAGGAGAAGTTACAACTGACACCACGGAAATACAGAGGATCGTAAGAGAGTACTACAAGCAACTATATGCCCAAAAGTGGACAACCTGGAAGAAATGGGCAAATTCTTAGAAAGGTACAACCTTCCAAGTCTGAATCAGGAAGAAATAGAAAATATGAACAGCCCAATCACAAGTAATGAAATTGAAACTGTGTTTAAAAATATTCCAACAAAAGTCCAGGACCAGATGGCTTCACAGTTGAAGTCTATCAGACATTTATAGAAGAGTTAACACCTATTCTTCTGAAACTCTTCCCAAAAAATTGCAGTGGAAGGAACACTCCCAAGCTCATTCTACAAGGCTACCATCACCCAGATACCAAAACCAGACAAAGATACCACACACAAAAAATTACAGGCCAATATCACTGATGAACATAGATGTAAAAATCCTCAACAAAATACTAGCAGTGTGAATCCAACAATATATTAAAAGGATCAGACAACTTGATCAAGTGGGATTTATCCCAGGATGCAAGGATTTTTCAATATCCAAAAATCAATCTGTGTGATACACCACATCAACAAATTGACTAAAAACCATATGATCATCTCAATAGCACCAGAACATACTTTTGACAAAATTCACCACCATTTATGATAAAAACTCTCCAGAAAGTGGACATAGAGGGAACAATCCTCACCAAAATAAAGGCAATATGTGACAAACCTACAGGTAACATCACACTCAAGGTTGAAAAGCTGAAAGCATTCCCTCTAAGATCAGGAACAAGACAAAGATGCCCACTCTAACCATTTTTATTAAACATAGCTTTGGAAGTCCTAGCCATGACAATCAGAGAAGAAAAAGAAATAAGAGGAATACAAATAGGAAAAGAAGAAATTAAACTGTCACTGCTTGCAGATGACATGATGCTACACAGAAAATCCTAAAGACCTTACCAGAAAACTACTAGAGCTCATCAACGAATTCAGTAAAGTTGCAGGTTACAAAATTAATATACAGAAACTTTTGCATTTCTACAGACTAACAACAAAAGATCAGAAAGAGAAATTAAAGAAACAATCACATTTACCATTGCATCAAAAAGAATAAAATACCTAGGAATAAACTTAACTAAGGAGACAAAAGACCTGTACTCCTAAAACTATAAGATGCTCATGAAAGAAATCAAACATGATACAAACAGATGGAAAGATATACCTTGCTCTTAGATTGGAAGAATCAATATTGTGAAAATGACTCTACTACACAAGGCAATCTACAGATTCAATGCAATCGCTAGCAAATTACCAATGGCATCTTGCACAGAATTAGAACAAAAGAATCATAAAATTTGTATGGAGACCCAAAAGACCCCGAATAACCAAAGCAATCTTGACAAAGAAAAACGGAGCTGGAGGAATCTGGCTCCCTGACTTCAGACACTACTACAGAGCTACAGTCATCAAAACAGTATGGGACTGGAACAAAATAATAAATATAGATGAATGGAACAGGATAGAAAGCCCAGAAATAAACCCATGCAGGTACAGTCAATTAATCTATGACAAAGGAGGCAAGACTGTACAATGGAGAAAAGGAAGTCTCTTCAGTAAATGGTGCTGGGAAAACTGGACAGCTACATGTAAAAAAATGAAATTAAAACATTCTTTAACACCATACAGAAAATAAACTCAAAATGGATGAAAGATCTAAATGTAAGACTGGATACTATAAAACTCTTGGAGGAAAACATAGGCAGAACACACTTTCACATAAATTGCAGCAAGACCTTTTTTTCATCCACCTCCTAGATTAAAAACAAAAATAAACAAGTGGGACCTAATTAAACTTGAAAGCTTCTGCACAGCAAAGGATACCATAAACAAGACAAAAGAACAACCTTCATAATGGGAGAAAATATTTGCAAATGAAGCAACTGACAAAGGATTAATCTACAAAATATACAAACAGCTCATGAAGCTCAATATCAAAAATCAAACAACCCAATCAAAAAAATCGGCAGAAGACCGAAATAGACATTTCTCCAAAGAGGACATACAGATGGGAAACAAACACATGAAAAGATGCTCAGCGTCAGTAATTATTAGAGAAATGCAAATCAAAACTACAGTGGAGTATCACCTCACACCGGTCAGAATGACCATCATCAAAAATTCTACAAACAATAAATGCTGGAGAGGTTGTGGAGAAAAGGGAACCCTCTTGCACTATTGGTGGTAATGGATTGGGATAGAGGTTCCTTAAAAAACTAAAAATAGAGTTACCATATGATCCAGCAATCCCACTCCTGTGCATATATTTGGGGAAACCTCTAATTCAAAAAGATACATGCACCCCAATGTTCATAGCAGCACTATTTACAGTAGCGAGGATATGGAATCAACCTAAATGTCCATCAACAGAGGAATGGGTAAAGAAGATGTGGTACATATATATACATATACGATGGAATATTACTCAGCCATAAAAAGGAACGAAATTGGGTTATTTGTAGAGATGTGCATGGAACTAGAGACTGTCATACAGAGTGAAGTAAGTCAGAAAGAGAAAAACAAATATTGTATATTAATGCATATATGCGGAATCTAGAAAAATGGTACAGATGATCTTATTTGTAAAGCAGAAATAGAGACACAGATGTAGAGAACAAACATATGGATACCAAGGGGAACAGGGGGTGGGATGAATTGGGAGATTGGGATTGACATATATACACTTTTGATACTATGTATAAAATAGATAACTAATGAGAACCTACTGTATAGCACAGGGAACTCTACTCAATGCACAGTAGTGACCTAAATGGGAAGGAAATCCAGAAAACAGGGGATATATGTATATGTATAGCTTATTCACTTTGCTATATAGTAGAAACTAACACAACACTGTAAAGCAAGTATACTCCAATAAATTTTTTTAAAAAAGAAGAGATAATGGGGCTTCCCTTGTGGTGCAGTGGTTGAGAGTCCGCCTGCCGATGCAGGGGACACGGGTTCGTGCCCTGGTCCAGGAAGATCCCACATGCCGCAGAGTGGCTAGGCCGTGAGCCATAGCCGCTGAGCCTGCATGTCCGGAGCCTGTGCTCCACAACAGGAGAGGCCACTACAGTGAGAGGCCTGTGTACAGCAATAAAAAAAAAAAAAAAAAGACGTAATGTAATATTTCATTCAGATGTCTATTCTGTGAAACAGGACATGAGTTCTGGGGTGTCAGAGATGAAACAGATCTGCATGATGGGGCCCCAAGGAGCTCACAATCTAGCATGTAGCAAAGAGAGTAAACAGTAAACCAGTAAACAGAGAGCTCTTACCCAGTTTATTAAGTGCTCTGACAGAGCCATGCAAAAGAGCAAGGAGGAAGGAAAGACTAACTAAGCTTGGGGTGATTTCAGATGGCTTCTTGGAAAAAGCAGCATTTGTACCAATCTTTATAGGAAGGCAGGCCTTTTATTGGTAGGCATGGGGTGTGGGAGAGGGGAACAAAGACATTCCAGGTAGAGGAAGAGTTTGAGCAAAGGTATGGCATTGGCAGGAGGCAGAACATGAGTCATCCACTGTGACTGAGGCCTGTGAGGCTGTCAGAGACTGACTGTGGAGGGCCTTGAATGATAGGCTAAGGAGCTTGGATTTAAACCTGCAGGCCAAGGGAACCCTTGGTGGCTATAGATATGGTCATCTTGGCATTTGAAACATGACTCTGAGGGCCTCTGTGCAAGTAGAACAGATGGGAAGCAGGTGCATTAGATCAGAGACCCATCTGACACTGTCCCATGTGCCCCTATGCTCAGCAGAGGCTCCTCAGAGCCTGCAGTCCTACAAGAACTACTCCTTCTTCCCTTCTCTTCTTCCAATGTTCTACTCCTCCCACAGGACACACCCAGCTCAAATACACCCTATCTGGAAGCTTTCACTGCCTTCCAGTAGGTGATTTCCTCTGTGAGGCCCATCAGTATCCTGTTCTGGGATTCTTCAGTGACATGTTGTATTCTTATGCATCCCAGCCAGATGGAGAAATCTTCAAGGACAGGTTGTGAATCTCATCCAGTTTTGCATCTCCAGTGCATAGTATGGGTTTTGGCACATGGAAAACCACTGGGGAACTCTTCACCAGTGAATTAGAGAAAGAGAAAGTACATGAAGAGAAAGAAGAAATGGGAGAAGGGGAGGAGAATACTTGAAGAGAGGGAGGGAAGGGGGAAGAGAGATAGGGTGTTGGTATGGTCAAGGGAAATAAGAGAAAGAGTGTGGAGGAGAGCACAGGGCCAATGTGGGTTCTTTCTTCTTCCCATCAGTAGCACCAAGTATCAGACCTGCCACAGTGAGTGTCAGGCTTTGGAATCAACCAGATGTGGGTTCATATTCTGGTTCCATCACTTAGTGACCATGTGCCTTTAGACAAGACACGTCACCTCTTGGGCATTAATTTCATCAACTGTGGAATGGTGATAATACTAGTTCTTCCTACATGGGCGTTTTAGAACTTAAGAATAGAGTCTGTCATACAGAGTGAAGTAAGTCAGAAAAACAAATACCATATGCTAACACATATATATGGAACCTAAAAAACAAACAAACAAAAGGTTCTGAAGAACCTAGGGGCCGGACAGGAATAAAGATGCAGACATAGAGAATGGACTTGAGGACATGGGGAGGGGGAAGGGGAAGCTGGGACGAAGTGAGAGAGTGGCATGGACATATATACACTACCAAATGTAAAATAGATAGCTAGTGGGAAGCAGCCGCATAGCACAGGGAGATCAGCTCTGTGCTTTGTGACCACCTAGAGGGGTGGGATAGGGAGGGTGGGAAGGAGATGAAAGAGGGAGGGGATATATGTATACTTATAGCTGATTCACTTTGTTATACAGCAGAAACTAACACAAAAGTGTAAAGCAATTATACTCCAATAAAGTTTAAAAAAATAGATGTGAGTTCTTTGAGGGCAGGGATACAACATCCAACAAGGGCCGTGGCACAACTGTGTGCTCAACAAATAATTACTGACTGAGGGAGTAAGTGATTGCCCTAGAAGAACTGTTTTCCACACTGGGGAGCAGTGCTCCATTCCACAAGAGACAGAGGCTAAGCACTTGTGTACCAGTGTACCAATAAAGGAGAAACACAGTCCCAGTAAAAATTTTCAGCCAAGTTGATATACATTAAAAGCATCAATATAGTGATCAGGGGATAAATAAAAACTTTTGGTAGACTTTCTTATATTTACTGATTTTATTCTGAATTACATATGATGCAGGGGATACCCTAACTTTTAGCGTTTAGAGACTCTAAATGTCTTAATTTGGTCCTACTTAAGCAATAGAAATTAACATGATCTAGTCCCCTACCCCAGAGCAGCTCCTGGGGAGAGAGACCCAGACACACAACACACTACAACAACACACTATGTAACTAAGGTTGGCATAGAGGGGTCTGTAGGAAGCATTGGTGTGGGAGCCCAGAGAAACACAGTCCTCCTAGGGGCAACAGAGGAATCAAATAGGAATGGGGATACAGTGTGGGGGATAGAGAAATCAAATGGAGAATAGAAAAGAATGATTGCTGAATAAGAGGTAGTAAGCAGAAAAGAGGTCACATTGGGGAGAAAGGAAATCTGGAAGTAGGGAGTGAGGGAGGAGACTGACAGGCAGGGAAGGAGACCCCTCTGGAGGCGGAAAGAGGCAGGATCACTTCCGGCTGGGGAGGGGGAGCAAATAGGCTCAGACCTAAGGAGAGGCTTGGAGAGAGCGGATGCCTTCTGGACGGGAGAGGTGAGCTAAAGTGCCCTGCTTTACTGAAGACCTTGTGGGGGACTCCAGGCTAGGGTTTGACGTGCTTGACTCCACACATCTCTAGGGTTTGAAGGAAACCTGCTAGAGGTTCAGGAGCTAACCGCATAGAAGTGGTCGGATAGAGGTGTCTGGACTCGGTTTGCAAGGGAGAAAGGAGAGGGCAGAATCCCCTTTGGGCAACGGAAAGAGAGATCTGGACTCAGTTCGGGCTGCAGGAAGGAGGAATGCTGACCCGGTTGGGACTGCAGAAAAGAGAGATGGAGAAATAGTTCCGGCCATCGAAAGAATGGAACACGATCCAATTAGGTAGGGAGATAGGCGATGGGAGGCTTCGTTTAAACTGGAGAGAGGTCACAGGACCTGGTTTGGGCCACAGAAAGTAGAGACTGGGAGCTAGAAAAAGTAAGAGGCAGAATCCTTATTATACATCTGAAATGACCTGGCTCAGAGGGGAGAAAAGAGGGGCTAGGACCCGGTTGATACCGGTTTGAAAAGAAAGGGACAGAACCTGGTAGCGTTTGGGAAGGATTACACAAAAGCCGAATACCATAGGATTTGTGGGTGGGGTAACCATGTTGCAGTAAGGGCGGGATGGTCACTTGCAGACGTGGAAGTAGGGGTGCGGTGTTGCGGAAGGGGCAGTGCAGGCACTTACTGCAGAGCATAGGGAGGGGGCATATAAAGAGAAGAGGAGGTGCGGAGGAGTACAGCAGAGCGGAGGGAGGGGGCATTACAGAAAGGGGCAGTGCGCTGCGTGGCTATACTGCAGAGGAGAGGTGTATGGTGTTGGGGAAGGGGCGGAACGAAGAGGTGCTGCAGAGCGGAGGGAGAGGGACCGGTGTTGGGGGAAGGGTTGGAATGAGACGAGATGCAGTTAGAAAGAGTGGGTCAGGAGTGGCGTCAAGATGTTCTGCTGCTCTGAGGGCAGAGGGCTTATGTGGGATTGAGGTGGTCAGGCTGTCCAGTCCACCAAAGCACATGCGCGCTGAGCGCCTGCGGTTGCCCTCACGCCTCTGGTTGATGTGCATGCGCACTACCGAGTTGCGGTAAGGGTGTTTGTAGGGTAAAGGGGCGGGATCGAGAGCAGGCTTGCGGTTTCTTGGAGGCAAAAGGAGCTAGGATTTGGAAGCCAGATGGTCTGGGTTTCTAGGTATGAGAACCCAGTAGTTGAAGGGTTTGGGGCCCAAGGTTTGATCAGAACCCCCTCCTTCAGGATTGGCAGGAGACCTGATGAATGTCCACCTCCCTCTTATTCTTTCCTGACTCAGGCCCCTTCTCGGCTTTCCAGAAAAATGGATAGGAGAAATGACTCCGGTTATAAGATGACCCCGTTCCAGGTGAGGCCCCTCTGCATTCTTGGCAAGCCATCTGCCCTATTCTGAGTTCATTTAAGGCTGTTGAGCCCCTACCACTCTGTAGTTGCATAATTTCCTGCCTAACCTGTTTCAGTCCTCCCCTGAATGGTGGAGGAGGAGGTGAAGAAAACCTGCCTATTTCTTGCTCCCTTCCTCTTCCTTCACCCTCCCCTTCAATCAGTCACCATTCAGAGGAGGGGGAGGTTTTGTAGAAAGGGTGGATTGTAGGGAGGCCAGATGGCTCAGCACGTTATACTCTTAAGTGTGTAGGGCCCTCTGGGAGCCTGGGCTTCACTTCCCTCCAGATGTACAGGCTGAGACAACAGAAGAAGATAGTGTCTTGCTGATGCATACCCTCTTGTCATCAACGAAGGACCTACTAGCTATGGACCCACCAGTTGCCAACCAGCCTAAGAAAAGCAAGACCAAGAAGGCTCCTATTAAGGCTATCACTAAGACAGTACGCACTGCCCCTCCAGTTCCATCTGCCAATGTGATTACCACCAACAAGCCTAAAATAACTTTTCTGGCTTTAAACCTGCCAATCATCCCCCAGATCAACCAGGCTTCAGCTACCACTGAGGTAGCCAATACTCAGGCTTCTTCATTCACTGCTCAGCCTAAGAAAGCCAACAAGACAAAGAGAGTTACTGCTAAGGCAGCCCGAGGCTCCCAATTTCCAACTGGCAGTGAGAGTGTTACTACACAGATCAAGTTACCCTTGTAGGCCCTAAATGTGCCAGTCATCCCACAGACTATCCAGGCTCCGATTGCCACTGAGTCAGCCAATTCTCAAGCCTTGTTAGCCTCCATCAAGCCTAAGAAAGCTCCCAAGGCTAAGAAGGCTAACAATAAGGCCATAGCTAGTGCCACTGAGATCTCACTGACTCCATCCACCACCTACTCAGCTACCATCCAAGGCCAAATTACCTCCATCCGAACTAAGAAAACCTCCAAAGCCAAGAAAGCAACTGTTAAGGACACAAATACTGACACTGAACTCCTAGAGACCCCAGATGCCACTGAGACAGCTACCAGGCAGATTGAGGCCTCAGCAGCAGCTATCTGGCCCAAAAAATCCAAAGTCAAGAAGGCTGCCTATAAGGGCCCAAATTCTGCCTGTGAGATCTCTGAGGCCCCACCTGCCGGTCAAATGGTCACAAAACAAGCCCTAGCAGCCACCCTCCGGGTCAAGAGAAGGTACAGGGCTCAGAAGGTTGCCACTAAAGCCCGGACAACTGAAAGCCAGACTCAAATTGACAAAGGGGCCCAGGCCAAGATGACTACCCCTCAGATCAATATAAGTGCCCTTGAGACTCAGGTTGTTGCTGCTGTCCAGGCCCTGGCAGATGACTACCTGGCTCAGTTGAGTCTGGAGCCAACAACCAGGACCCGGGGCAAGAGGAACCGAAAGGTGAGATCTCTGACATCACCATCCTTAACTCTGTACTCCTTTTCCATTCCTATCTGCCTGGTTTGTTCACTTGTTCTTTTAAGTTTACTGAGCCAGTCCCTGCATTCACATAGGCTGTGAGAGATGCTGAGAGGAATGTGATATAGTTCCTGCTGCTTTGCAGTTCAAAAATTGGTGGGGAAATAAGGCATCCATACACTTAGCTACAAACTGGATATAATTCAACTTGTATTTATCAATACATAGTAGTTAGCATGGACCAGGCTTTGTGTTGGGTATAGTCACACAGGTTATGCTTTTATGTTTTAAAGTAACTCTTACCAGCTAGGTCCCAGTGTTACAGATAAGAAAACCAAGTCCCAGAGAGGTGAAGTGACTTGTTGAAGGGGTACAGCTAGTAGAGCCAGTGGTGGCCAAAAGAAGAGGAAGAACCAGACCCTGCCCTTGGGTTGCTCCTGTCTTGGCAGGGAAATGAAACTCCTGACCGGAAGACAGTGAAAGACAAATCTAGAACTCAGTGTGGCTAATGGTAAGGTCAGGACCCCTACAGGGAGGGTTTAGGGGACTTTCAGGAATAGGCAGGGTGAGGAGACAGAGCCATCTCTTTCACCTGGTGATTTTGGACCTTTCTGCTTTCTGATGATGCAGTCCAAGCATCTGAACGGGGATGAGAGAGGTGGTGGTAATTATAGGTGGATTCCATGGGGCCGGAGGCCTCCGCTATCCTGAGATGTGGCCATTTTGCAAGAAAGTGTAAGAATCCAATGCTGCCCAGTCTCTTCTCTTCTTCACCTGCCCTCTTCTCTGTCATTCTTCCAAGTTTTATGAAAACATATTGAGATCTCCCCATGTATTCCTCTTCTCCCAGGCAAATAAGTTTATGAAATACCTGTTGGTTAAGGACCAGACAAAGATCCCCATCAAGCGCTCAGGTAGAGTCAACCCAACCCTCCTCCCTGAGCTCTCCTTTCTTCTCCCCTCTCCTCCCTGCCCTGGGGGTAACCATTTAGTTTTATGGCCTCTTCATTCTCTCATCTATCCTCCCCTGCCCTTTTCACACTCTGTCATGGCTGGCATCTCCCATTAACACAGTTCAGGACTCAGACTACACTAACCCCATAGGGCTGGCAAAAGGGCTGCAGCTCTGTGGCCCCTTCTCAGCCCAGCTGCTCCCACCTCTCCCTTCCTGCAGACATGCTGAAGGATGTCATCTAAGAATATGATGAATATTTCCCAGAGATCATTGAACGAGCAAGCTATGCTCTGGAGAAGGTGAAGGGACATCCTCTGTGGGATGGGCACAATGGGGAAGTCTTGAATGGAACAAAGGTGTACACGTCCCTTTGCGGGGGACCACAGAGACTCCCTAATCCAGCCCCATCACTGTGCAAATGAGCAGATGATGGCCTAGGGAGGGACGTAGACTAGCCTCGGGTCACACAGCAAGTACAGCTAGGACCCAAGCCACCCAGCTTAGTCCTGGCTTCTGTCTACTGCTGGACATGTCCTGTAGTGTATTTCAGTTGCTCACCTCTCCCTTCCATCCCCCATTATCTGTCTCCCTAGAGTCCCATTAAGCATAAAGACTATTTTGATAACAATAGTACATTTGTTACCTGTTTGCTGTGTTAGTTAAGTGCTTTACATGAATTATTTCACTGCCTAGGCTGAATTTTGTGACCTCACAGGCTATTCTTTTACTTGGCAGATGTTTCGAGTCAATCTGAAGGAAATTGATAAACAAAGTAGCTTGTATATTCTCATCAGCATTCAGGAATCCTCTGCAGGCATCCTGGGAACGTAAGCTGGGAAAGGGCTAGGATGGGAGGGAGGCTTCTGCTTTTGTCCATGGTACTACTCCATCCCTGTCCTCTCCCCACATCCCCTAGGAAGTCAGGAAAGACAGAGCCTAAAAACCCCTTTTCCATATCCCACACGTAGTTGGAGCCCTACACATGATAGTGGTGCCTGTTTATGATTGAATGGAGGTTGTAGAAGCCTGGGACAGGTCATTCCTACTGTCAAGTTTTCTGTATCTCCAGAAGCTTCCCTGTTGTTGCTTGTCTCTTCCTATTGACCTTGGTAGAGTGGTTCCCAAGGGAGGGCTTCCTGGTATGGGTGAATCATGAGGGTTGAAGGGCAGGAGCATCAGTGGGGCCATGCCTAGAATTCTTTTGGAGCTGAGGGGTCTGGAAGAGAAAGAAGGGACTCATATTGGCTGGGTGTCCGGGTTGTAGTGGGTTGACAAATACAAGTACAATTCTATCCTCTCAGCAACCTGGGGAGAGGAAAATGTGATTTTCCCATTTTATGAATAAGGGAGTCTAAGTGCCTTGCCCAGGGTCACATAGAGCTTGAAGCATAGACTGGGCAGAATTCTCTCATATCTGAAGAATCTGGGAGAAGCTAACCTAGTAGGCTGGCTGGTGTGTATTTTTTTGCAGACGGCTGCTGGATGTAAACCTTCTCTCTGTCCCATTATTTCCCTAGGACCAAGGACACACCCAAAATAGATCTTCTCATGGTGATTTCTGAGTGTCATTTTTATGAATGGCAACAAGGCCAATGAGGGTGAGTTGCTGGGCTAGCAGCTGAATGGGGGGTCATGGTCGGAATTCCACATGTTCATTTTCTATCCCTGTTTCCTTTTGCCTCCCCTTGCAGCTGTCATCTGGGAGTTGCTGCCCAAGTTGGGGCTGCACCCTGGGTATGATTGGGCTCTGTCAGCAGTTGCTTTCCATGTTGTCCTTTGGCAAGAGAGGATGGTCCCAGGATTGCATCAGCCTTGTGGTCTGGTGGAGGGGGCGGGGTTGCTGGACTGGGTAGAGGGTCCAGGGTTCTGACCTGGGTGGATGGGGAAATGGTCCTGAACTCTCTGCTTCCCCTTTCTCCTATGTTCTTTTTCTGTTCTAAGCTGATATATAAGATAGACCTTCAGGGCATCCCTGATAAGGAACCATCTGGCCTCAACTGCCTGCTTCTAGTGACCATGTGTTCATTACTTTCCTGAGTTCATTGAGATGGCCTTATGTACTAGAGAGGTCTCTTCCATGTTGGGAAATGCCTCTGCCCCCATGTGGGAAGTTCTGATCTTGGTTCATGGGTTATTTTTCCCATTGTTAGGGTAAGGCACTCGCTCTTTGGGGAAGTGAGGAAGCTCATCACAGATGAGTTTGTGAAGCAGAAGTAAGTGGTGTTTGGGGGCTTTGTCAGGCCATGAAGTGTTCTGAGTGTGCCGATCTGGTCCAGAAAGTGCTCGATTGCCCTTTTCTTACACTACCTTTAGAGGTATGGGCATCCTGTTCCATAGAACTGAGTCCATGGTGGACCATACCAGGGCTGGGCCAGACCAAACACAAGGCCCTTGCTGTGGGGTGTGCTCAGAGCAGAATGCCCAAAGAATGGCTCCTCTGTTTACAACACACCCGATAGAAACTTGGGTTTACTCCTCACAGGTGGCAGGATACTTTGGCCTCCCTGTGACACCATGCCCTATACATGCGTCCCCTGCCACACCAAGTGACTACTTTGCACAGGGCCAATGGGAAATGGCTCAGTATTGGAGGTCAAGACCATGAACTGTGTTTTGGAGTGAGTCTAGGGAAGGAGGGCCTTGGAAATCCTTCTCTAGGAGCTGAGTTTAGTTTTTCTTTGGAGGAGGTTGCCACCTGGTCCCAAGTGGTTAGACAACAGGTTTGCTTGGTTAGAAGCAAGTTTCATTTCCTTTCTTCAAGGTACCTGGAATACAAGAGGGTCCCCAACAGCAGACCACCTGAATATGAGTTCTTCTGGGGCTTGTGCTCCTACCATGAGACTAGCAAGATGAAAGTTCTCAAGTTTGCATGCAAGTTAATAGGAGAGCTGCCCTGACTTGGCATATTAAGGGTACAGGATGTCTCTGGCTGGGGTAGGCAGTGTACAGGGATGGGCAGGTATAGGGCAGTCTGCAGTTCATATATAAGCACATGGAACTTCATTTATGTCCCAGAATGCTGCTTGACATAAAGTTTACATTGTTTCATTCATGTTCATACTTTGTATTAGTCTCCTCAACTGCCATAACAAAATACTATAGACTGGGTGGCTTAAACAACAGAAAATTATTTTATCATAGTCCTGAAGGCTGGAAGTCCTAGATCAAGGTCCAGCAGTGTTAGTTTCTAGTGAAGCCTCTCCTCCTGGCTTGCAGATGAATACCTTTTTGCTGTGTTCATGGTGGTGAGAGAGAGTCTCTTCTTATAAGGACACTAATCCTATTGGATCAAGGACCCACCATTATGACCTCATTAAACTTTACTTCCATAAAGGCCTACCTCCAAATATAGTCACATTCGAGGTTGGTACTTCAAAATATGAATTTTGGGGGGACACAAACATTCAATCCACAACATACTCTCTTATCGTTTCCCATATTACAGATGAAGACACTTAGGCTCAGTGAGATTAAGTAGCTTGTCCAAGGTCACACAGCACCTAAGTTATCGAACTTAAATTGGATCTCAGGACTGACCCATGATAGAGTCCCAACAACTAAGACTTTTTTTTTAAATGCTACTATTAGTTTTATACAAAGCCCATGGTAGGTATTTAATACATAATTACAAATGTTATTTTTCTTATAATGATTGTAATTCTCATTTTAGGTGCAGAAGAAAGACCCCAAGGACTGGGCCGTGCAGTACCGGGAGGCAGTGGAGATGGAAGTCCAAGCTGCAGCTGTGGCTGTAGCTGAGGCTGAGGCCAGGGCTGAGGCAAGAGCCCAAATGGGGATTGGAGAGGAAGCTGTGGCTGGGCCCTGGAATTGGGATGACATGGATATCAACTGCCTAACAAGAGAAGAGTTAGGTAATGATGCTCAGGCCTGGGGCAGATTTTCACTTGAAATTGAGGCCAGAGCCCAAGAAAATGCAAATGCCAGCACCAACATTGACTTCAGCAGAGGATCTAGCACCAGGGCTAGCTATAGCGATGGTGCTAGTACTAGCTTCAGTGGTGTCCCCAGCCCCAGTAATGTCTTTGGTGACAGGGCTGGCATTAGCTTTGGTGGCACATGCAGCACCAGTGCCAGCTTCAGCAGTGTAGCCAGCATTAGCTTTGGTGGCACCTTGCACCAGTACCAACTTCAGTGGTGGGGTCAGCTCTAGTTTCAGTGGCCCACTCAACACCAGTACAAGTTTCAGTGGTGGAGCCAGCTCTGGTTTTGGAGGCAAACTCAGTACCCCTGCTGGCTTCAGTGATGCACTCAGTATGAGCACCAGCTTTGGCAGTACACTCGGCACCAGTGCAGTCTTTAGTGGTGCACTTAGCACCAGCACTGGCTTTGGTGGCACACTCAGCACTAGTGTCTACTTTGGTGGCTCTCCCAGTTCCAGTGCCAGATTTGGTGGCAAACTCAGTACCAGTATCTGCTTTGGTGGCTTTCCTAGCACCAGCACTGGTTTTGATGG
Source organism: Leucopleurus acutus (assembly GCF_964270905.1). Classification (NCBI taxonomy): domain Eukaryota; kingdom Metazoa; phylum Chordata; class Mammalia; order Artiodactyla; family Delphinidae; genus Leucopleurus; species Leucopleurus acutus. Next base: position 47,520,197 of record NC_139148.1, on the reverse strand, counting down.
TGTACTCAGTACCAGTGCTGGTTTAGCTGGTGTACCAGCTCTTTCAGCAATAGCACTGACTTTGGTGGTACACCAAGCACCAGCTTCTGCTTTGGTGATTCTCCCAGCACTAGTGCCAGCTTTGGTGGTACACTCAGCACCAGTCTTGGCTTAGGTGGTGCACTCAACACCAGTGCTGGTTTTAGCAGTGCTGTCAGCATTAGCATTGCCTTCAACAGTGCACCCAGTGCCAACTCTGGCTTTGGCAGTGTGTTCAGCACCAGTACTGACTTCAGTGGGGCACCTAACACCACTACTGACTTTGGCAGTGCTCCCAGTACCAGCATTAGCTTTGGTGGAGCCCCCAGCACCAGATTCTGCTTTGGCAGTGTGTCTAACACCAACCTATGTTTTGGTGGCCCTCCTAGTACAAGCACCTGCTTTAGTGGTCCTACCAGTGCCAGTTTTGGTGATGGACTCAGCACCAGTGCTGGTTTCAGCTTTTGTGATGGGTTAAGCACCAGCACTGGATTTGGTGGTGGACTGAGCACCAACTCTGGCTTTGGTGGTGGACTGATCTCCAGTGATATCTTTGGTGGTGGGCTGGGCACCAATAATGGTTTTGGCAGCACACTTGGCACCAGTGCTGACTTTAGTAGTGGCCTCAGCATCAGTGATGGCTTTGGCGGTGGGCCTAATACCAGCTTCGATGGAAGACTGAGCACCATCATTGGCTTTGGCAGTGGTTCCAACACCAGCACTGGCTTTATTGGTGGACCCACTTCCATTGTTGGCTTTGGCAGTGGACTGAGCACCGATGCTGACTTCAACGGTGGACCAAGCAGTAGTGCTGGCTATGGCAGTGGACCGAGCAATGCTGCTGGCTTTAGTGGTGGAGCCACCAGCCTTGGTGCCTGTAGCTTCTCCTATGGCTAGTGAGGTTTCAGGTAATTACAACATTTCCACAGCCAAGGCCGATGGGGATGGGTATAAGAGCTGGGAGATGTTATAAGAAACCCCAAGGTGGGAGGGCAGGGTGGGGAGATGAGCACAATGGAGGAAGTATGAGAAAATAGTATATTTGGTGCTAAAATGTGTTTCTGTTTGGTGTTTTGTTTTCAGATTTATATCGCATGTTTACAGATACCGCTAATGAATTGCAGCAGTCCTTCCCATGGAGCCAAGGTACATCCTTGGAATCTTTGTCCACGTAGCAATCTAAGCAGATATTACCAATCAGCTGAGGGTGACATACTATGAAAAAATCTGTTTGCCAATCCTGCTTTGTTGTTTGCTTTCTGTGTCTTGTCATATTTGATATGAGTTACATTAAATTTGAAAAATGAATTGCGGTTTGTTCTGTCTTTTAATGTGCCTAAGTTGTTGTGAGTGACATTTTGGGTTCATATAAGAGCTAGAGATAAGCATAGCTCTTTGGGGAAGGTGGGCTCCAGCTTTAGGCTAAAAGGCAAGTATGACTTCAGTGGGGTAGAGATGTGGGGAAAGCATAGCAGGCAAGGGGATAATACCTTAAGTCAAGATCTAGAAGGAGAAAGCCTGGAACAGAAGGCAAAGGGAGAGGGTTCTGGAGAGTAAGTATAGATTCATTTTGAGATATTTGTGTAAGAATGGGAGGGATATAGAGGGACGTAACTAAAGGTGGACATGGGAACAAGGGAGGACTTTTTTGGGATAGGAGAGAGACCTGAGCATGTTGCATAGACAGTGGGGGCAAAAGCCAATAGAGAAGGACAGGATATAGATATGGAATAGTCAGGAACTGACTGAATCAACCCATCCTTGGGGAGGTGGGGTGGATAGAATACCAGAGAATAGAGGGTGACCCTGACTTTGAACAGGATTTAAGGGTGGCTCTAGAAGGAGATAAATGTAGATTTGCTTCAAGCAGTGATCCCAATAAAAAAAGTGATGTGGATCATACAAGGTTTGTGTCTTGCTGGTGGTTGTGATGGAAGGACAAACAAAGTCAGGGGGTGTATGCATCTGTCTCTTCGCAACTGGGTTGCTGCTATCTGCCCACAGTAGCTGCATGGAGATTGGCTGAAGAAATAGAATGTAGGATGCAAGCTGGCCAGGTATGGAAGAACAGTGAAGAGGAAGAGGACTGGTGGATTGGGAGATAATGGAGGAATCAAAGGACTATACTCTTGATGCAGTACAAGAACAAGTATTGTTGATTCAAGAAATACTACATACATGCCTGCTGTGTGGGAGGCATGCTGCTAGGGATCCTGTGGATGACACAGAGAGTTTTAAGGACCAGGGGGCCAGTGGTCAGATAGTGGGATGCTTGTATTTAAGAAGTCAGACTGTAGAGAAGTCTAGATGATGCCAACCAAGCAGTGAATGGCTGAAGGGAAGATGCTCACTGAAGTTGAGGGGGCAGGACACTAGGAGACCAGGGTATTGTCTGAATCATTTATATGGACAGTGAAATAACTCAGGATGGCAATAAGAGTTGGAGAAGGAAGGAGAACTGTGGTCTGAGTGCAGATTCTTCTTTGAATGTAGGGATGAAGGTGTCATGTTCCCAGCCATGTTGCCCACGAAGAAACAAGGCCATAAGCACTCACATGAACCTATCTCCACCCTTACATTTGGAGGTACTACTCCAAAGTCCTTCTTTCCAGGTAGTTCTCACCCAGTCCATACCCCAACAGCACCAGAGCCATTTCATAGGGTCAGGATCTTAAGAGAATCTTGTGGGAAAAGCCTCACAATGACCTTTCCCCTTTTGTAGGCAGTAAGAGAAGTCTTTATTGATCAGGAAATAGGAATTAAGAAGGAAAAAGTTTCATCCTGACCTAGACAGCTCCTTAGTTGTAGCTAGAAATCAAGACCTGTTTTGGAGCTGATGAGGGTTTCTTCACTGGAAGCAGGTCTCTTTCAGTGAGGCCAACTCCAGAGTGTTCTCAGTGTAAGAGAAGAGCAACAATAGCAGCTCCTAAACGTGAAAGATAGCGAGGACAGAGGCAGTTTTATGTCTTAGAAAGGGCTCAGTAGTGGGCAGGGACAGTGTCCAGGGCTTCCTCAGGTTCCCGGCTGACGTCCACATTCTGAGAGGAGAGAACCCAGTATTAGCAGGAAGCAGCCAGCAGTGTGGAGCCCCCACCCCTCCCTGCCTCTTGTCCTCACTGCCAGGCTCCCCTATTTCAGCCAAGCCTGGATCCTGACCCTCTTCTCAGGCAAGCCTGGGGGAACCTCAGCCAGAGGCCTTTTAGGCAGGGTTGCTCTAGCTGTGCGTGTCTAGGGTGCCTCGGGTCTGGGCTGTGGTTCCTGCATTTCTGGGTGCTGGTTATTCTACCTGTTGGTGGAAACACCCAAGCTCTGTGGGACTGGGGCTGCCTTTCTGCAGGGGAGGGTGCTTTCACCATGTGCCAGCTTAGGACACAGAGTCCCTCACCTACCTCAGGCTTCTCCCGATGTGTGTTTACAGCCTCCACGTTCAGGTAGATGGACTCCACTTTGCAGCCTCAGAAAAGAACAACCCGTTCATCCATAAGCCACCCGGGTAAGCACAGGTCTTTCCTGAGGTGTCATTCCCTCCTCCACCCGTCACCACCCACACCCCCAGCTCCATGCTGTGTGCAGACTGTGACTGCCCTTTAGGGAGGGGAATTTAGACCACTTGTGTGATGTCAGGGGAAGACACTAGGCCTAAGATACAGGAATGGGGCATCCTCCCAGCTCTTCCCCTAATAGTCTCAGACTTCTCTGAGCCTCCCTTGCCCAGTTGTCAATGGGAATGAGAGATGACAAGAGATGATTTTTGCACCCCTCCCCAGCTCTTGTCTGTGAGACAGAAACCTAATAATAACAATGGAGCTCTGTGGATCCTCCCAGCTGTGTTAGGTGCTAAAGTGGTGGAAGAGTCCTGGTGTCTCTGCCTGGGGCGACCAGTCCCAGGTAAAATTTATTTCCAGAACTATGCGGTTATGGCAACATCAGAGGTGTGGAAGGTCAGAAGGGAGTTCTAGGAAGCCTGAAGAAAGAGGAGGGTGGTATCATTGGGGCCTGGAGTGGGCAGAGGAGGCCCAATGCCTATGGAAGCCCCCTTAGCTCCATCCCTGTGGATTGAACACTAATCCAGGTTTCAGTACACCATCTGCCCTCTTCATACTCCAGAATAGATTTGAGTCTGTCTCTTCATCGCTCATGAACATTCCAGAGCTGACTAATGCCCCCAAAGAGAGTCTCAACTGCCCGGGCTGGTCTTTGAACCCTCTCTTCAAATCTGGCCCCAACATACACTTATTCATCTGGTCCCTTTTGGGGACCCCCTCTTCTACAGCTTTGTGCTGTATGATTGGTGCTCTGGTAGAGACAGAGAAAGCTGGGGCCAGGTCCCAGATTTAGAGGCCACCTCAGTCCTTCCCCATTCTCATCTTGCTATCACAAGCCCTGCCTCTACCAAGACATCCAACTACCCACCCAGGAAATCTCTCTCAGGACTCTTCTGGGAAAATGCTAGGCATTGCAGGCATGCTCATGGTGTCTATGTGCTTTTCCCCAGATGAAGGTAGGGGACTCACCATAAGCCACAGGTGTAAGTTTGAGCACTGTGTGCAGAGGGCACCTGAGATAAGGCAGCTCATCTAGAAAGGAGGAGAGAGCAGCCCTCAGAGACAGGGTGCTGGGGAAGGCACCACCTCCCCAGGCCTCCAGGCTTGCAGCACTCTCCCTTTCCACCCCCTTCCCCATGGTTGTCTTCACCTGGGCCCTTCTCCCCCACAGTCTTCAGAGACAGTGCTGAGAGCAGGGTGGGGAAGGAGGAAGAGAGCAGAGAGGCAGCCTCAGGAGCAGGGAGGAAGGAGGGCCCTGGAGATCACAGACAGACCCTGGGTCCCCCAGACGCTGAGGATGGTCACCTTGGAGGTGGCCGACCTCCTCACCCACAGGGCAAACATAAGACCAAGGCAGGCCTCCCTCCCGCCCCAACCTCAGCCCTTCCATGGGCTCCCCCACCACAAAGGCCCACAACAGGTCCCAGCAAGTGTTTTCTGAGGCCCTACTATGCGCTGGGGCCGTGGCTGAGGTGTGCGTGCACCTTGGCAGCTCCCGCAGCTTTCTCCCCAGCCCAGGCCTGTGCCCTCTGACTCCTGGGACACTTGTTGATGGACAAGCATTCACCGATTCACTTGTTTCCAGTTACTGAGGATTATGTATAAAGTTGTTCTGAATATTCGCATGCAATTACTCGTATGGCCTTGATGACATTCAGACAGCCCTGATGGGAGGTGATGATCAGGCCCATTCCATGGATGAGGACACTGAGGTTCTGAGAGGGAAGGCACTTGCCCTATGTCCCACAGCCAGGAAGTGGCAGTGCTGGGACTCAAGCCCAGGATGCTTTGAGGCCAAATGTGTGCTCTTCCCACTGCAGTCTGCTGCCACTGCCTTCGAGGGACTCACAGTGTTGTGGGGTGACACCCCCACCTCACTCCTCTCTGCAGACATCCACCTTCCTGACCACCCAGGCAACCTATACGGCTCCCCATCTCCCTTCATTGAGCCAGAACTCCACCCCTCACGGCATCCCTGCCCCTGAGGTTCACCGTAGGCTTTTAAGGCCTGCCACTGACCACTCAGCCTCCTGACACATAAGATTTGGCAATTTCCTGGGCAACCAGTCTGCTCCTCCTCCTTGCCTTTGTCACCATCATCTTCAGGTGCTGGGCCCAGTGCTTTTGGTGCACTATCTCATTCCATCCTCACTGATACTCTGCGGGAGTTACTGTTCCTCACTGCACACATGACAAAATAGATTCAGAGAAAGGAAGCGACTTGCCTGAGGTCTCTGACCCAGCTCTGCCACTGCCTGCACAAGTGACCTCAGCCCTGTCTTTTCCCTTTCTGGTCCCTAAAGTTCCTATCTCTCATAGCACAGGATTGGACCCAGCTCTGAGGTCTTATGGGTCTGAGTTCTCAGTCACACCATCTCTCTGGGTCTCAGTTTCCTCATGTGAGTGATAGGGGCAAGAGCATGTGCCCAGCCCTGCCTGGCCCAGCTCTTAAGACAGCTGTGAGAAGATGGCATGGCCTGTGCATGAAAGTGGTTAGTAAGTGGGTAAAGCAGTGTGCAGACGGGAGATGCATGTGCTTCCCATGCACCTCACATGTGTCTGAAGTGAGAGGCCTCTGGAATGCACCTGAGATTGGTACCTCTCCTTGAGCCCTGTGATCTTGGGCAATTCCTTCATCCCTCAGAGCTTCCATTTCCTCTTCTGCACAGTTGGGGTTACAAGACCGGCCTCACAGTCTCAAAAATAATACTGAGCAGTAGAGATGTGGACAGTATCAGAAATCTAGCAGCACCACCCCAACCCCTGTCATCTTTTTTCCATTGAAGAGATTGAGGACCAAGCAGAGGAAATTACTTGTCCAATGTCAAGTTTTCAAGTCCCAGGGGTTCCAATTCTAGATGACTCCATATTACAAGTGCCCTTTGCTTGGAAGCTAGCGTCATAGAAAAGATCCAAGTCTGCAGGATATTGTACACTTCAAATATGACTTTGCATTGTCCTCACACTCCCTCCCTCCAGTATCCTGGAGATGTCAATGCTTCAGCATTCATGTCAGAAATGGACTCTCCCACCTGAAGGTGACACAACAGTCTCTTGCCAGGCCAGCTGCCTTAGTTTGCATTTCAGTATTTGTAGTCAGTGTAGATACTCTGTAAATTAAAATATCTAGATGTTTTTTATAAAAAGAAATTATCATTTTAAAATTTTAAATGAAAACATCAATATCTTGGGGAAATCATCCCTATAGCAAAGACAGAAACCTATAATCAAAATCAAGAGACCACAAGAGGTCCCATTCCACCTGAGAACAGCATGCCTCAGACAAATACTGGCTCATCTTTTTCAGGTTGAGGCAGACTGTTAAGGTTGGCTTTGAAAATGTTATCTCAGAGTAACACTGATATTAATAATAGCAGCTAACACTTATATGGCCCATACTTTGTGTCATGAACTGTTCTAAGCTCTTTATGTTAAATATGTTCATTTATTTAAACTTCATCATTATTCTCCCCATTTTACAGATAAGGAAACTGAGAACAGAGAGGTTAAAGTAATTTGCCAAAAGTATTATGTGACAGAGCAAGAACTTGAACACATGCACCCTTGCTCTAGATCCTGTGCTCTTAACTATTAAGATATAAACCACCAATTTCTGGTGTCAGAGTCTCAACTCACATGCAGCTCCCATGCCAGGAACAGAGAGAACAGTGGTACCTGAGCTCTTGTCCAGGAAGTAGGCCAGGAGGCACCGCATGACAGCCTGGTGGCAGATCACCAATACATTTTCCTGCCGTTCTAGCTCCATTATAACTGGCTCCAGACGCTGGACCAGATCCTCATAGGACTGAAAGGGAGAGAAACACTTGGGTAAGAAGAGGAGATGAGGCACATTTGCCCAGAGGAGAAGAACTCTACACTAAGAATCAGGAAAACTTGGCTGTGGTGCCAGTTCCGTTGTTGGTCCAGCAGTATGACCTTAGGCAACTCACTTCCTTCTTAGGGCCTTAGTTTCTCATCTATTAAATGGGGCAACCAATATAGTAGAGTAAATAACAATAATAAAATTTCCACTAAAATTCACTAGAAAATCTGGATAAAATAAATGTCTGCACTGCTGATCTTTCAAGAAAATGAAGGAAACGTTATGAATATATGGTTCCAAAATGAAGAAAAACTGAAAAAAAGAGTGATAAATGGATATAGAAGCCACAACTCCCATGAGGGCATTTGCCAATCACAGTATCCAAGAGACTTGAGCTTTTAAAACCTTATAGAAACACGAGACAAGGCCTTAGGTGTGTACGAGATGGGGATTTGGGACTGAGACTCTCACAAAAATCTGAGACCTTCAAAGGACTACATCCTCAGAAAAACTATAAACTAAAAAATATATCCACAGGCAAAGGGAAACAGTAAGAAAATATATCTGTCTCTGCCTGACTCTTGGTGGAAAAAATTCGGAAAAGCCTCCTGTAAGAATGTATAACCACAAGCCTATCCTCAGGTGGATTTGTGGTTGAGAATTATACTACCTATGTGTTTTAGAAAATGCTAAGCTGAGAGTTTAATAAAAAGTGATTTCAAGTCATTAGCTCCCAAGAGTGTCTGGAAGAAGCAAATGGAAATTCTCTCTGGATTCTCTCAACTCAGACTGCATGGGATTCCCATAGATAAATTTTCATCAAACTGAAGCTCACATAACATGCAAGGAAAATAAGCTATCATGAGTAAAAATAAGCAGAAACAACAAGAACCCTAACAACTTAAGATAAAGGATACACAATATAAAATGAATATGCTTGAGATTTTGAAAGAAATAAAAGATTGAATCAAAAATGTAAGGAAGAAATAAGATGCTATTGAATATATGATCTAGATTTGAAAAAGAACTAAGTAGAATTTCTATAAATGAAAGATATAGTCATTAAAATGGAAAACTCAATGGATAGAGTAAACAGCAGATTAGATACAATTCAAGAAATACTGTTCTGGAAGATAGAGCTGAAGAAATTACTCAGAATGTAGCAAAGAGATTGAAAATAAGAAGAAGTTAGGAGACATAAAGGATAGAGACAGGACTAACACACATCTAATTGCATTTCAAGGAGATAATAGAGAAAATATGAGAGAGGAATATTTAAAGATATAATGTCTGGGAATTTTCTAGAATCGATGAAGAATCTTAGTCCTCAGATTCAGGAAGTCCAATTAACCCCAAGCAAGATAAATGAAAAGAAATTAATATTTAGACATATCAGAGTGGAACTAAAAGCCATAGAGACCCAAAGACCCTAAATGCAGCCAGAGAGAAAAGAAATGACAATTAGAATTTCAGGAGACTTCTTAACCATGTTAGAAGCCAGAAGACAGTGGGGACAATATCTCCAAAGTGCCGAGAGAAAACTGTCATCCTAGAGTTTTATACCTTGCCAAAATACCATCTAGGATTAAGAGCCACCCCTCCTTAAAGACATTTTTAGACAAAAAGAAAGGTGAGTCTACTACCAACAGATCCTCCTAAAGAAACTTCTAAAGGAAGATAGACATTGAACCCAGAAGGAAAACTTCAGCTGTAAGGAGAAAGAATGATCAAGGGAATGATCAAGGGAATTGGATATATGTGGCTAAATCTAAATAAACACTGACTGTATACAATATTATTTTTTAGCGAATAAGAATTATATTTTAATTGGATAAGTGATTTTACCCCTTTTCCACTATATAAAATCCATCTAGGAGAACAGTATGGAGGTTCCTTAAAAACTAAAAATAGAACTATCATATGATCCAGCAATCCTACTCGTAGGCATATATCCAGAGAAAACCATAATTTGAAAAGATATATGCACCTAATGTTCACTGCAGCACGATTTATAATAGTCAAGACATGGAAGCAAGCTAAATGTCCATCAACAGATGAATGGATAAAGAAGATGTGGTATATATATATATAATGAACTATTACTCAGCCATAAAAAAGAATGAAATAATGTCACTTGCAGCAACATGGATGCTTCACTTCACTTATCATATTAAGTGAAGTAAGTCAGAGAAAGACAAATATCATATGATATCACATATATGTGGAATCTCATTTTTAAAAAATGATACAAATTAACTTATTTACAAAACAGAAACAGACTTACAGATATCAAAAACAAATTTATGGTTACCAAAGGGGAAAATTGGGGGGGGGGTGGAATAAATTAGGAGCTTGGAATTAACAGACACACACTACTATATATAAGATAGATAACCAACAAGGGCCAACTGTATAACACAGGGAACTCTACTCAAAATTATGTGATAACCTTTATGAGAAAAGAATCTGAAAAAGAATGAATATATGTATATGTATAACTGAATCACTTTGCTGTACACCTGAAAGTAACACAACATTGTAAATCAACTATAATCCAACAAAATTTTTAAAAAAGAAAAAAATCCATCTATGTGGGTACAAAGTTTATTAAGTGTTTGGAAGTAGCTCTATTTTGTCTAGCATTTATAATAATTCTACTCTGGTAATATTGATTTAACTTAAAAAATATAATATGTTGGTATTATATGAACAAATAGTGATATATTCTGATAGATTGTTGTAAATTGAAGTGCTTCAGTAAGCATTAATTCAATCAACATCTACTTAGTAAGTTGTGCTTACAATAATAAATCTATTAATAACAATAATAAGTCATCTGGGGGATAAGACACAAGTTTGAAGTAAAATATAAAACAACAATTAACATGTAAGTTAAGAGAGGGAGTGACCAGAGTTGTAACATTTTTATATTGTTTTAGGGGGTGGGTGGAGATATTGATTTTTAGATTTTGTCAATCACACATATTAAAATGTTAAGAGTAACTCTAAAAGAAAGGAGATTGTATAAGTCAAATATAGATGTAAAAACTCTATCAATTCTAAAGAAGGAAGGAAAAGAGAAAAGATAAACTAAGCCTAGAGAGCTCAAAATAAGAGAATAGAAAGAAGTTCAAATAAATCAGTAATTACAATAAAAGTAAGTGTATCAAATTTACAATTCAAAAGACATACATTTTCAATTTTTATTAAAACCAATAAAAGTCAACTATACGCTGTCTATAAGAAACAAAACAAAAATACACAGAGAAGTTGAAAGTAAATGACTAAAGATGAACTAAGCAAATACTGACCAGAAGAAATCTTATATAGCTATATTAATATCATATAAAATACACTTTTAGGCAGAAAGCATTATTAGGGGGAAAGAGGTTTGCTCACTATGTAATAATAAAATATACAATTCACTAAGAATATATAATTGCTTTAATTTTGTATGCCTTTAACAACATAACCTCAAAATATATAAAGGAAAATGAGGGCAAAGTCGGACTGACTTCATAATGTCATTTTTGAGGATGAAAATACACATGTGAAAGTGCTTTGTAACACAGGATATCTATTGTTTCTTCTCTGATATCCTGCTTTCTGATAATTGTTCCCTGGAATCTATCAAAAATGGAGTATGACTAACAAATATTCTAACATGTGGAACTGGCTAAATGGAGACTGGGTTGAAAACAACGAGGATTTACCTCACATGGGAATAGGGAACTGATAGTCTGGTTCATGTGGTGGCAAAGAAGTTGGATAAACCATTAGCCATTGTCCCTTGGGACTCCAACCCACAGTCCAGAGAGGCTGGAGCTTTAGGCAACTTGGCAATAAAATGTCAGGAAATTAGAGTATATTGAACTATTTCAAATACCTTTAGTGTAAGGATATCAAATTCAAAGTTTAGGACAAAGTGAGTCCTCCTGAAAGAAGACAGGAAAATAATCAGGCAAATGTGTAGCTTTTTAAAAAAAGGGGAATCTGTTGTCTATAGCTAAGAATGAGAGAGCAAAGGGCCAGATAATCATATGCCTTGCGGGATGGAAGATGCTGCAAAATTTGCTTTACCCTGTTTTTAAAGCTGTCTAGGAAAATATGGAATCCTGGTAGTTGGAATAGAGATACTGGGGAGGAGTCCTAAGAGTCTGGTCACCCCTCCAAACCTTACCTCTCCCTTGGGATAGCGGTAGCGATATTTATCTTGGTCTCGTAGTGCAAATTCTTCAGGGTAGTGCTCTTGGATTTCTTCGTAGGTCATCTCCTCACAGACACCCTGAGAAAAATTATTTGGGGACAAAAGTATTCACAAGTTGAAATCCCCACAACCTTTACCATAGTTCTGAAGCCAATGATTGTGGAACGTTAGCACACAAGCACCTGGGTTTCTGTGAACACAGCTCTAGGTCTGCGTCTGTTGTCTGAATGTATGTGTGTATGTATGCACAAGGTGTGTAGCTGTGTGGATGTGAGAATGAGTGCATGTGTATAGGTGTGTTCAGGCTGAGTGTATGGTGGGTATCTGGTGTTTCTCTATGGTTGTCTCCAAAGGTTTATAGGTGTACATTGTATATATGAGTGTGTACTTTTATAAATTTGTGGGGATTTGTGACTGTGTTTATCTGTGTGTGTGCAGCATGATTATGGTGTGTATTTGTGGTATGTTTAAGGTTCTATGCTGTTGGTTGTGTTTTTGTCTCAGCATATGTATAGTGTATTGGTGTGAGTGTGTGTGTATGAAGACTGTCTGATCATCTAAGAATCTGCCTGCATGGGTGTCTCTGTGGTCTGTCCCTCCATGTGGGTCTCAGTGTGTCTGTGGTATGTGTATCTGTGAGTGTGTATGTCCCTGATTATATGTGTGAGTATCTGTGTACCTATGTCTAAGGTCTGCATTAATCTGTGGTAATATGATTGAGGTTATGTGTCTGTACTGTTTATATGTCCCTGGTATGCCTCTATGTGTCTATGTGATGTAGATATATGCAAAGACTTCATGTGTGTCTATGGTGAGTGTGATATGTATCTCTAGGTGTGTCTGTCTGTAAGTGTGCATGTGTGTGCATGAATGGTGCAAATATGATTGGTAAATGCATCTGAGAGGGAACCTGTGTTTGACTATTGGGTCCATGTGTCTGTGAAGTACATGTCTGTGAGTGTAAACATACCTATGGTGGATGTCTGTGACTGTGTAGGCAGGCGCATGTGTGTGCGCACATCCACAGCAGTGCTTTCTTGTGTTATAGCATTTCCCATCCCTCCTGCCCACACCTCTGCTCCAGGACCTCTGGCAGATACAGAAACAGGTATCCACAGACTTCTCAGAAGGCAAGAATTAGTAAATTCCTAACAGTTTCAGAGTGGTCCTTGGGGAGATACACTCTCCACACCCAAAGGAATCAAGGACTCAGAGAATGAGTTCCCACTGAGAAATCCACAGAAGTGAGGTGGCTGCTGGTAGAGGTGGGAAGTGATGTTGGGTTTGTAAGATTTCCTTCTGGTTGTGTAGATTCCAAGTAGACCTTCCTGTAGGGGAGCAATGTGCTCTGGTTGTTGTCTTTTGAGCCATCAACCAAGCTTCCCTTAGGGTTTAGGTTCACCCCTGCCCCAGCCTACAAGAAGACAGGCAGTGTCAAACCTGCAACTGACACTGTCCATAGGAGAAAGTGCACCCTGTATATACACAAGGTCCTTCCAGATTGGCTTTGACTTTATATTCTGAGGCATGCTGGGAGCCTGTTGCCTGTGGAAGTGGCCACTGACTTTACTGACAAGGAAAATTGCTTAACTTCTCTGAATTTTATTTTCCTCATCTGCAAAATAAGGATAATTATAACTACCTCACAACAGTAGTTTGAATATTAGAGATAATATATGTAAAAGAGACTAGTACAGAATGTACAAGGCACATTTTAAAAACTCAATCAATAGAATATATTATTATATTAATTAATATTATTTAGATTATATAGTAATTTAAATAGATTAATTTAATCTAATGTTATTAGATTAATATATCTAATTATTAATATATTACTGAATGGAAAAGAAACCAGAAAATTAGACTTCATTCTAAATTCTTCCTTCTTCCTTACCCATCCCCTCATAGCTAATTCCTGAGATTCTACCTCTTAAATTTCTCTCAGATATATTCATTTTTCTTCCCTCTCCATCTGCACTGCTATGACCTTAGTAGGTCTACACACACACACACACACACACAATTCCCTCTTTGCTTATTCTGCTTTCTCTGCGTGACATACTATTCCTGATCCTCTCTCTCTGGCTCACTGTTACTCACCCCTTAGGCTTTAGCTAGGCATCACTTCCTCTAGGCAGATCATGGCTGGGTCAGATGCCTTGCCCCAACATCTGTGTGCCCACATTCTAACCCATCAGAGGCTGTATCATGCACACTATTTTGCATTCCTCTGTCTACCCTGTTTTTTTCTGAAAACCCAGTGAAGACAGGAACCAATCTCTGTCTCCAGCACTACTCCAGAGCCTGAAATGGAGTAGGTATCCAATAAATGTTTACACCACATGTGGGCCAGAAACAAACAATAACTGAACAATTATGATGAACTGTTGCTTGCATGTATTTTACAACAAATATATGTGATATGTATAACAATGCTGTATATCCCTTTTCTAAATATGTGTGCCTCTGTACATCTACAGTTAAGCATATATGTATTATGTATACACAAACATACTTCTCTGTATTTATCTAGCAGGCAATCAGGTTAACCTACCTACACACAAGCTATCTATATCTGTAGTGAAGCTTTTACTTTAGTGTCTAACCTGAGGTCAGTGTACCTATAGTACAGGTGAGACAATGGAGAGGAAACACTTTCTCAAGAAGCTCATGGAAAAACCTGACTCTAATGAGAGACTGCCATGTCACGAGGGTCATATGAAATATTTACCAAATTTTTCTTCTTCATTTCATCTCCAATATACATATGGGCCATCACACCCTCACCTCTTGCCTAGACAAATGCAGCCATCTCCATACCGGTATGCATTCTCATTCTGGCCTTCTTCTCATCTAGTCTCCACACATGACCAGAGTGGTCTTTTTTTAAGAAAACGTGAATCACGTTCAGGCCACTCCTCCTTGACTTAGACCACATCAATGGCTTCCCATTTTTAGGGCAGCATCCAAATCCCTCAACATGGGCTATAAAGCCCTATAAGCTGTCTTCATTTCCAACCTCATCTCCCTTCTCTCCAGACCTCACACTCACTGTCCCAGACTCTCTGCTATTTTTCCTCAGTTCCCTAAACATGCCATGCTCTCTTCTTACCTCTGGGCTTTCACATGAACTGTTCCCTATTTCTCGAATTAAAATTATCCCTCACCCCAGTCCATTTTGCCTGCTTCTTGTCTCATCTCCAGCTTCCTCTAGGAAGCTTTCCTTCTAAATCTTCCACCACTGTCTTGTCAAGAGTACCCTCACCTTCTGAGACTCTATAGTCCCTTGTACTTCCCCTCTCACAAACTTTTGTCACATGCAAAGCAATGTCTTATTCACGGCCTGCCTTTGGGCTCCATGAGAGTAAATATCTTGTCTGTTCTGGCCTTCACTGGATCCCCAAGACACAGAACAGTGTTTAGCACAAGAAATGTTTGCCGAATTAATTAGGTTCCCCATATGAGCCAGAGTAGAGGCAATCCAGGGGATAAGCCTAGAGTCAAGTCTCACCATCCACCGGGAAATCCATCCCCCTCCATCTCACCGCATCAATCTCATTCAGGGCCTTCCACTGCTCATAAGGAACACCCAGGGCTTCAGCTGTCTGGATAGTCCTCTTCATGTGGCTGGTCCACACCTTCAGGGAGCTGATGCCCTGGGACTGAATGAAGTTGGCCAGGGCATAGGCATACTGGGGAGTAGGGGTGCAAAGGAGGAGAGCAGGGGAGAAAGAGAGATGAAAGAAGACAGGGTGACCATGAGAAGAATTTCAGATCTGCCACAAATAATGGAGTGACGATGAACAAGCAAAAGTAGAGCTTAAATATTCCCAATTTATAAAAAGTCATACTCTTGCCCATGTGACTAAGAACCAAGGGAATAGAGAAGAATATGTGTATTTATGTGTGTATATGTGCATATGTGTGCGTGTGCATTCACTGATGTTTGCTCACAGAACCTCCTACTTGATTGTTCATTTATTCAAACAGCCCACCTCTAACATTTGTGGAGCCTGGGACAAAAGTACAAATGGAAGCACTCCACTCATAGTCTACTTCCCTCCTTTTCCCATTTCTGCTCCATCCTGCACTCCTAGGTGCCTTGAGTACACGTTTATGGATAATCCAGTCACAGGAACAAGTTCTGTCCACACCATATCTCCACCAATCTCCATAACACACAAACAGTAACCCCTTGCCCACCCCTTTGCCTAGGGGTGAACACTTCTGTGACATGGCCTTTTCTCAGGTGAAAAGACTCTGGGATGTGCCCATGTAGGTAATGGAAGCAGACTCTGGGCAGGAAATTCTAGTGTTCTGGGTACTCTGAGTGTGGTCTGGAAGTGTATGGGGGTGGGATGTGGGGTACATTTCCCTTTGACCCTGTGAATTCTCATTGTTTGAGCAGGGGACCTGGTACCCAGGTTCTAAGGGCATTCAAACATTTACTGAGTGTGTGTGGCCATGTGCTGCGTACTGGGGTGTCCTGTTATTAAGACATGGTCAGTCCAGTGAGGGAAACAGTGACAGCACTAAAAGGAACCACTTAGGTTTGTGGGAGCCCAGATGAGCAAGTGGTTCGCTATTCTTCTGCATACAGGCATGTTATTCATCACAGATGGTGTGTGAGGAACATCTGCACAAATGTACAGGTACAGGCACACATTTTTATGTACAAATATAGGCATTGTGTACACACATTCTAATTATGGATTATGAGTCAGCAGTCAGTGTGCTCTGGTGGAAGGAGTGCTGACTGGGAGACAGACGATGGGGGTTATGCCTGTGTGGCCTGGGATGTGTCCCTGGCCATCTCTGGCCTCATATCTCCTGCCTATAAAATGTAAACAGCGTTAGCTCACTCAGCCTGGTCTCTGTGAGTGTCACATTGGATAGTGGACCGGGAGCACCCAGAGCGCTCCCTGGCACATAGTAAGTGAGAGCTACTGTGATTGGTGGTGGGTGACAGTTGATGGGAAACTGCTTTGTAAACAATGCATGGTGCACTGTGCCCTTTATCATGAAGGTTGGGGCCAGGCGTGTGCATGTACATGTGCACACTTGTGTTCAAGGAGGCATGTTGGGTGGAGATGGCCACGTGTCCAAACTGGGTGCTAAATTGTGCAGGCAAAGCCACGGACAGCCCTAACCAAGAGACCCCTGGCTGTAGGTGGTGCCACGGGCTAGGGTGGCTCCTCCAGTGGTCTCTGACTCTGCGAGAGAGGCGAGAGTCAGAGGTCAGAGTCTACCTCGAGGGGAGGCTACCAGTCTGAAAGTAACAGAAAATGATCCAGGAGGACCAGGCCTTCCGGTGTGATGCCTTGCCTGTGATACTGCCAGCTCTGCAGTGGGGGGAGGCTGAGGAGCAAGCATGAAGGCCTGGTTTTCAGTCCTGGCTCTGTCCTTTACTGGCTGTGTGACCAGGGGCCACTCTCTGTTCCTGTGTGGGCCTCAGCCTCCTCATCCATAAATCAGTGACAGTAATGGCCACTGCACAGAGCTGCTATGAAGATTAAATGAGGCCACACATGTGGAAGCAGACGGTGCCGTGAATGTGCAGAGGTGTCCAATAAGAGAGGACATTCCCTCCCTCCTGCACCTCATTTCCCACTTGTTCCACCCCAAGCCATCCTCCCAGCAAGAACAATAACTGTGTTAACAAGCCCAGGGTCAGGGCCAAATATGGGAAAATGTGTCTCTTTAATTGGCCAGCACCCATAATGTGCAGCTCACTATTCTCAGCTACAAAGAGACTCCCACCGTGAGGGTCAGAGATGGGCCAGAAATGGGGGGGATGGAGCCCAGGTGACCTGACTAGGAGGGCAGGAAAGGACAGGGGAGGGCTTCCTGGACCAGCTCATGGAGCAGGAGATGGGTCCTGGAAGGGGTGGAGCAGGGAGGGCAGAAAAGAAGCGGTAACTGGGGGAGGACAAGTGCTGACCCTGTGATAACCTGTAGTGGGGGTTTGGGGGAGTAGAATCAGCCCTGAGTAATGGAGAAGAAGACGGATTCAAAGGTGGGGCACTTTAAGGCAGGTATCTGTGCAAATGACGGTCACCAGCTGACAGAGGGGACAGAGGAGGACAGCCTCGGTGGGGAAGCTGCACAAGCAAAAGCAGAGTTGTGAGAAAGATGAGGGGACCAGTCAGGCAGGAGAGAGGGTGCTTATTGTAATGGGGCTGGAGGAGCAGCCAGATCTGGGAAGGCCTGGACCAAGCCATCGGACTTGCAGATGCTGTTGGCACTTGGGAGCCATTCAGTGGGTCAAAACTGAGTGGCTGATGGGGTGGAAGAGCAAGAGTGACCAGAACCTGCTTTTATCCTGCCACTGAGTACCCCCATCCTCAGGACCCAGGCAGCAGCCACCCCACCAACCCACAGCCCACCTGGACCAGATCAGCCAAAACCTCTGAGTGCATGGGGCCATCCCTACCTGCTTGCCCTGAGCTGAGAGGCCAGAGTCACCTCCGATGCGGCCTCTGAGGTTGAGTTCACTCTCACCGTGCCGGCATAGGTAGATGGAGCGGGGTGTGACGTGGATGTTCATGAGATAGTAGACTGTGCGGCTCTGGATGTGGTCCTGCAGTCGGTTCACCATGTAGCGTGTGCCCACGTCGAAGATCTTGATGTAGGACAGGTGGCTGGGCCAGCCCAAGCAGGAGCAAGGGCAGCTCAGGGGCTGATGTTGGAGAGGCTGATCCCAAGAGAAAGCCCCAACCACACACCCTGCCTTCAAGCTTCCTCCATAACCCAGCTCTCACCTACCTTTCCTCTGACAAGGTGCTATGCCTTGCCCTGTTCTGGGTACCTGTTCTAGAGACTTGGTTCCTGGCCACTCTGAGGAGCTCACTGCCTGCTACCATCTCCTTTTCTCTCCTTTCCTCAATCTCAGTTTGAGCCAGACTGTCTTTTTACTTTCACTCCTCACACTTCAGGCATCTAGGGTTCTCTCTTTTTTGGCTCACACTGCTGACATACTCAGAGAGAAACAGTAATCCTCTGTGTCCCTGACTGTCTCCAACATCTCACAGGCCACTTGCATTTGCTGACCATTTTGTGTGTATGTATGCACCTGGCAGGGGTGGGGGCTTCAAAGTGCGTAAATCCTCATAACCATCCTAGGAAGCAGAGATTATTATCTCTGATAGGTGAGGAAACTGAAACAGAGAGGAATTGATTTGCCTAATGTCAAACTCTCCAACCATCTCATCTATGACTCTCAGAACCTAAGTAGAAAATATCTGATGTAGCCTTGTTGCCTTGTTTCTGGTACTAGGTCCTGAGTGGCTCTAGGAGAACTTCCAAATTCTGTAGCTTAGTCTGACATTCTAGGTGCCTTCATACACTGGTCCTGCTTTGCCTCACCTCAGTGTTCCATGTCTATGCTCATAACTTCTCTGTTTCATTCTAGCCTTAATGCTTTTGCTGAAATATTCTCTGTACTCCTCTACTTTTATTCAGATTTAACTAGGCCATTGCAAGGTACTGTTCTCTTTCCTTGAAAATATGTTATTTGCCTGATTTCCAAAGTTGAGCTCCTATGCATCCATCCTTCAAGAACCAGTACATTCACTCTCTTTAGAAAGTTTTCTTTGAGCCCAGGATCATATGAAGTCATTTAAAGGTACTTCACATCAAAAGTCTTATAGTAGCTAATGCTTACCCCCATTATGTGTAATTTAAAATAAAAATTATAAGCTATATTATAACATGAAGAAGGTCTACTGAGTTCTGGTTATATTTTTTTCTGTTTTGACTACCTTGATGCTGTTTTTGAAATACAAACTATTAAAAGCTTTCAAGATTTTCTTTTCTTATTTTTGGTGGACTCTACCTTGCTGGTGCCCTAAACGCATGTCTAGTCCACCTACTGGGTAAACATGTTCTTCCAGACCTTTTCCTCCCAGTTGGACTGGGTCCCCTCTTCTGTGTTCCCCCACCCCACTTGCTTTACCATCACCACAATTCTGGTCAACTGCATACTCATTGTCTTCCTCAACCAACTGGGCATTCTATCAGAACAGAGATAGATAGACCTTCCCTCTTTGGGTTCCTAGGGCACAGCTTAGGAGTGGGCCTTGATGCATGGATTGTAAATGTCTGTTGATGGAAAAACGATTAGATAAAGCCAACTTTCAGAATCAGTTGTCTTCAGACCCAAACTGATTCATCAAACACCGAGTACCTGCAGCAGTCTAGGCCAAAGGCTAGGGGCTTTCTCAATGCTGTTCTTTCATTTTAGCTCCCCTCCTTCAAACTTCTTCCACCATATGCTACTATTCATACAGTGCCTTTGTGGAAATTTGAAAAAGTTTCCCCTACTCCAGTACACGTCTTGGTGAGAAAAGCAAGTGTACCCGTGATCTGGCACAGTGAACAATATTCACAATTGTACACAAGGTCCTGCCCCTTGACCTGAGTGTCTAAGCCTCATGTGGCACTTTTATGATATAGGGATGTGGGAGGAGGATAACCATGATGGAAGTTTGAAGACAAGAATTTGAGTATATATTCTGCTACTCACTCATTGTGTGGCCTCAGGTAAGCCCTTGCCCTGCTGTGGGTCTGTTTCCCCATCTAAGAAGTGAGGCAGTAACAATGCTCACCTCTGGGGACTTTGGTTGGACAAAGTTGGAAGGATGCTCTTTAAACTTCTTTGGGTGGTGATGACTGTTAGAAGTCTCCTTATACTTCTTACTTGGGGTCCAAAGGGTCTGAGTGACCAGGGTCTCTTCTCATCACAATCCATTTTGAAAGAAAGTGAGGTTCTGGGTATACCCTACGTCTAAAACTCACATCTTCCCTGTACTGCCAGCTAACACCTCTCCAATCTTTAGTTGATATTGTGAATGAAAGTTTCATATTTTTAATGTATCTTCCCATATGTCAAAGCACTATGGAAGCTACCTGAGGATAGAACCTACCCCTCTTGCCCTTATTTACACCCCCGATGTACACCATAGCCCAAAGAATCCAAATACTTACTGGTTGAAGGTGCATGCGTGTTGTGAAAACAGACATGATTAAGAGACAGAATATGTAGTTAGAATCCTAGCTCTACCCCCTGACTTGTGGTGGAAGCTTGAGCAAGTGGTTTCAGCTCTCTAAGATGTAATCTCCTCTTCTTGAAAATTTATGATCATAAGACCTATTTCAGCCTCCTTAACAGGGATGCCGAGGGGATTCAATGAAACAAAAAAGGTGAACATGTTTGGAAGCTGAAATGTCATCCATGTGTGAAGAATACTTTTGAAAACATAATAGCAACAACCACAGGAGAGAGGCATTTCTCCCCCCCTGAGATCAGGGTCCTAATATGTCCACATTGTTCAGGAAAACACTGCTTCAAGCCCCTTATGATGAACACCTTACACAACAAGGAATCACCACCTCATGGATAATTAGAGCTGGGAGGGCCCTTGAAGACAAATCAAGTACAGTTTCCTGATGTTACAAATAAAGTTGAGGCCCAGAGAAGGAAGGCATTCCTCCAGGTCCTACAGGACATCAAAACCGGGCTAAGGATCCTGACCTTTACTTTGGGGTTCTGGGTTCTTACCTGTCTAGTTCATCATCCAAGGGTTGGTAGTTGACCTCATAGCACTCAATTCTCTTTAGAAAGTCTTCCAGAACCTTTTCATGGTCACAGTCTATGTAATCAGGGCTGCCAAGTTTCACTTGCTGGAGGAAGGTAAAAGATGGAAGAACCATGGGAGACAGAGACTCCGACAGTGCCCTTGGGATGAATGCTTAGAGATCACTGAGTACAACATTCCTCATCATAAAGATGAGGAAGTTGAGACTTGGAGAAAGGTTCTTGCCCAAGTTTACAAAATCAGTCAGTTGAAGAGAATCTGTACTGTGTTAACACCTCATTCCTTATCCCTGTGTGCTCAAACAAGGTCTGTTACATTATATTCAGTTCACACACTGTTTAAGAGAAACATTTATAAGTGGCCTGGAAATTGTGGTGTGAGAAATGGTTGAAGAAAAGGAACAGGAGATCTTGGCTGGGGATCATAATGGCTTACATGTATTGAGTGTTTACTGGGATAACATGGCATATATTGGCTTTAGATTTCTGAGGGGCTGGCAACTCCTAATCCCTTAATATATCTACCTTCTCCACCCACATTCACCATCTCAGTGAATGTCACTATCATCTACTCAAGTCACCTGAGCCTAAAATGAATCTGGGAGTCATCCTAGATGTGTCTCTTTCTATCATCCCCCACCTCTTAGAAGGTACCAAATCTTCCCCCCTGTATCTTCTAAATATCTCTCCAGCTGGCCTCCATCCATTTCCTGGATGCTCACTCTAGCTTTGTGACTGGTTACTCTGTCTATAGTCTAGTTACTTTCCCATACTAGCAGCCAGAAGGATATTTCTAACATGCACATCTGAATATGGAATTCCTCTGCTTGAAACCCTTCACCATTTCCTCACATCTTTTAGGACAAAGTATGAAATATTTTAGCAGGTGACTCATTGCTTGTTATGATTGGGCCCCAAATGATTTCTTCATCCTCCTCTCCCATTGCCCTTCTAGACCTCCACACACTTTGCTTTAGACAACCTAGGCTATTTCTAGTTCCCCATAGATGCCATACTTAGTATATGCTATCCCCCTATTTTCCATTCTTTACTTGCCAAATTCCTATGCATTCTTCAAGATGAAGGTCAGCTATTACCTTCATTGAGAAGCCTTCCCATGCAAGGTTAGGTCCTCAACACTGTGCTGCCACAGCCTCCTTTGTTTCTTCATCTCAGCACTGATCTCACAGAATTATGTCTATAAAATTGTCAGTCTCCCTCACTAGACTGTGAGCTCAAGGGCCAGGCACTCCCCTATCTATTTCTGTCTCTAGTACCCAGAATGGTTCAACCCAGGTGTATGTATTCAATTTATGTTTAATCAACAAATGGATGGATAGGTGGATGGATGAAAAGGAAAGAGAGTACTTGGACATATTCTATGCCTCAAGAGGCAAAATTAGGACCAATGAGTGGAAATTACAGGGAGGCAGATTTCAGATTGATTGGACTGCACTTAATGAAGGCAATGAGCTTTCACACTGGAGGTACAAAGAGAAAATCTACACAAACAATTAGCTAAGATTTCAAGTTTCTGATGAAGTGTTGAAGGAGGTGACTTTTAAGGTCACCTCTGTCCCCAAGATACAGTAATTTAATGAAATAGGGAACAATAAAATGTAGTGAGTGAACTAAATCTAGACCACATGCCTAGAAACTGTAGAAAAGAGCAGTGATAGCTCTGATATGAATTGTGGGTCAGAAAAAAGAGCTTTCAAGGCAGACATCCAAGCTTGAGGTCCAGTCCCAGTTCTACCTCTTCCTGGCTGTATGAACACTTGACAACTTACCTCTCCTCTTGGAACCTTAGTTTCCTCTCCAATACTTAAAGGAATTTCACAGAATCATTGTATGCCAGGATGATCAGGGAATACTTCCTATAGGAAGTGGGAGGAGAAGCTCAGGGAAGATACCTCCTTTAACTGCACAGAGGTATTTCTAGGTATGATCCAAATCTGAGACAAAATAAGAAGGAAAGGTGACCGGTGCTCCTTACCCTGATGTTTTCTGCAATGACGTCAGGGTCATTACAAATAGACTCGATGAAAAAGACCTATAAAAGAAACAGAAGAAAGATTTCCAGCAAGGAATTATGTTTGGTAGGAGTCAAACATAGCTTGACCCCTTCTCAATGGCTCTGAGTCATCTTTAGAGGTATCTCTGACAACATAATTTCATACAGTGGTGCTTTCAGGATTCTGAGTTTTATGAGTCAGATTGGCCCTGAATTGTAGTGGTTCTCTCTCCTCCTTCCTCATACCCACCCCCACAGTGTCAGCTTGTCAGCAGTTATCTTCCATTGCCTAATGTGGCACCTCTTCTTTCCTGTTCTGTTCTGTTTTGATGCTTCTAACTGTGACCTGGAAAATCCTACAACTAAATTAAAATGCTGACCCTATGGTAGCTGATTTGGCATCTCTTCCTCCCCTGGTTTGCCTTTCTTTGGTGTTTGTTAAATGAGTAGGCTCTAGATAAGAGTTAGAGAGTTACTCTACCTTGTAACCATGTTCTTTAGCAAACTGCAGAATCAGTGACCGTCGTTCTCTGGTAGTGTTGGTGGCATCAAAAACCTAGAGGCACACGATGAGATTGGTTTGCTCTGAATCTGGCTCTGATAGAATGCCTACTCTTTGACCATCTCTGTGCTAAGTACAGGGCTTCCAGAAGGGGATAAAACTTGAACAGGGTTTTGAAGGATTTGGAAATGGCTTATATCAATTTCTCAAACACTCATTGAGCCCTCACTGCCTGCCCAGAAATGTAGCAGACTCTGTAGACATAATAAAGCAAGAGGAAAATGGTGGGGGTTTATTAGAGTTATTTTACAGGTAAAGTAGCTGAGGCTTAGAGGAAGTGTTTGCCTTAACCAATGTCACAGAGAGACAAACTGTCACAAACTCTGACAAAGCAGAGTTGGAACCAATTCTCTCAACTCCTAGGTGAAGCTTCTTCCTTCCCTATCACTTTGGAGCTCTTTGAAGCACTTTTAGAATTTGCAAATCTCAAAGGTCTATGAGATTAAATTGATTAAATGTTTAGCTAAATCTCTAGAACTTAAAAATGTTTGTATTGCAGTCAAATTCTAGTGTAGTCCTGCTGAATTCTTGGGGATGGAGTGGTAGTGTATACTGGTTAAGGGTGTAGATTCTGGGGACTTCCCTGGTGGTCCAGTGGTAAAGAATCAGCCTTCCAAAATAGGGGATGCAGATTCGATCCCTGGTCAGGGAACTAAGATCCCACATGACGCGGGGCAACTAAGCCCATGTGTCACAACTACTGAGCTCACGTGCCTCAACTAGAGAGACTGCGTGCCACAAACTACAGAGCCCACACTCTCTGGAACCCGCGTGCCACAACTACAAAGCCCATGCACCCTGGAGCCTTTGCGCCACAACTAGAGAAGAGAAAACCCACACGCCACAATGAGAGAGAAGCCTGTGCAGCACAGTGAATAGCCCATGCACCGCAATGAAAGATCCTGCGTGGTGCAACAAAAGATCCTGCAAGCCTCAACAAAGATCCCATGTGCCGCAACTAAGACCTGACACAGCCAATAAATAAATAAATAAACAAATTTTTTTAAAAAAAGAAAGAAAAAAGGAGTGTAGATTCTGGAGCTATACAACCTGTATTCCAGTTCTGGCCTGCCACCTTGGTAAAATATTTAATTATTTAATCTCTCTGCACGACATTCTTCTGGGCTATAAAATGGAGTATAATAACAATATCTATCTCATGGGGGAGGGTGGAAATTAAATAAATATGTGCAAAGTGCTTAGAACAATGTTTAGAACATAGTAAATGCTCAATATATATTAGCTCTTCTCCAACCCAGCAGAAACCTAAGAAAAAATGCAAATTTCTTTACCGCAACATGACCTTCCTCACAGCTGAGATAGTTATGGACATCTTTCAGGGCTGCTATGGCACATTGCCTGAAAAAGATGAAGGAAGAAACAGAAACAACCATTATACCCAAAATGGTCTCCTCTCTATTTTTCTGAATTATCTTTTGCACTATCTCTTAGATGTCCTACATTAAATTATTCATCTGTTGAATATCTACAAAGGGTGTCCTATATTCTAGGTACAAGCACAGAGAGGTCACACAGTTGAAAATGTGCTATGACAAGCACAGAGAGGTCACACCGTTGAAAATATGCTATGACAAGCACAGAGAGGTCACACAGTTGAAAATGGCTCTGTGTAGACATTTTAGGTGCAGGTATAAAGTAACATACCCAGGAAAAGTTGACTAATGACAGAGCCATAGTATTAAGGGCTCCAAACCTTGAACTAATAGCGCTCAAGCTGAATTGGTTCTTGAACCCAAGAAGAGCCTGAATATATGGTCTGTGAAGGAGAAGGCATTCCTGGCATATGTAACAGGGCAAGCACAGGTAATAATGTGGAAATGTATTTATGCTTTTGGCAAAAATCTGGTTAGTGATTACTCTTTGCTGAGTTCTATTAAGAGGATATGGATCAATAAATGAGACCCAGGCTCTGTTCTGGAAGTGCTCAGAGTCTTGTAGAGGAGAGACAACTTGAGGTTGAATGGATGAGACTGGAGTGGGCCAAGCTACTGAGACTCTTATTTTAAATTCTAGGCTAAGTTTCCACTCTCTCTTGTCAGAAGTAGGAAACTGTTAAAAGTTCTTAAGCAGGGGATGGATATGACCAGAAATAAGCTTTGGTTAAGATAGTAGAAGGGCTGTCCTAACCACCCTTTGAGACTCTAGGTGGACTCCTTGCTAACCCAAGTTGCTCTGCCCTACTCCCCCATCATTTGAACAAAGGTCTCCCTCAGCCAGGGGGCAGCACAGGTCTTTAAAATATTAGGTACTCACTTCCTGATAAGTAGGGCCTCCATGTTGTCTGGGAGAAAGAATTCGTAGTTCTTGTAGCTCACTGCCTCTCGTCGATACTGGCCTAAATTAAACACTGAAAGCAGGAGCCCTGGTGAAGAGGTTGGGAAGATCCCAGTGGCAAAATAATGTCCTTTCTTGGAGGTAGCTCAGAGGTAAAAGAAGGTATAGTTTGTAGCTATATAATATGTTTACAAAGCTTCAAATTATGGCCACCAGCTCATTTACTCCTTACAACAACCCTGAAAAGTAGGAATCATCATTCCCATTTATAAATGAGGAAATCAAGGGAGTAACTCTCATAGCTAATAAGTGGAGAGATGGGATTCAAACCCAGGACTGTTTGGTTCCAAAGCTGGTGATCTTTCCACTATTCCATTTTAACATAAACTCCAAACCTTTTAATGCCCATAGTATTACTATATATTATTACTGTGTTCTGTACATTACTGCATTGGAAAGATAAAGAAATTGGAACCCAGGGAGTAAAATCCGTCAAGGGTCAAACATTGAGTCAGCTGGGGACATAACTAGACTGGGCCTCCTGAATCCTAGTCCAATGTTGTTACATTTTCTGTATCAAGACAGAGAGTCTAGATTTATTGCCTTCTTTAGGCCACACTTTCTCATTTGTAATGGTGAAAAATCAGAGAGGAGGGAAGGAAAGGGGGAAAGAGGGGATAATAGGCAAAGAGGTAATGTAATATTTTCTTCATTCATCCAATAAATAGTTTCTCATGCCTACTTTGTGAATCAGGACATGAGTTCTGGGGTGTCAGAGATGAAACAGATCTGCATGATGGGGCCCCAAGGAGCTCACAGTCTAGCATGTAGGAAAGAGAGTAAACAGTAAATCAGTAAACAGAGAGCTCTCACCCAGTGTGTTAAGTGCTCTGACAGAGCCATGCAAAAGAGCAAGGAGGAAGGAAAGACTAACTAAGCTTGGGGTGATCTCAGATGGTTTCTTGGAAAAAGCAGCATTTGTACCAATCTTTATAGGAAGGCAGGCCTTTTATTGGTAGGCATGGGGTGTGGGAGAGGGGAACAAAGACATTCCAGGTAGAGGAAGAGTTTGAGCAAAGGTATGGCATTGGCAGGAGGCAGAACATGAGACATCCACTGTGACTGAGGCCTGTGAGGCTGTCAGAGACTGACTGTGGAGGGCCTTGAATGATAGGCTAAGGAGCTTGGATTTAAACCTGCAGGCCAAGGGAACCCTTGGTGGCTATAGATATGGTCATCTTGGCATTTGAAACATGACTCTGAGGGCCTCTGTGCAAGTAGAACAGATGGGAAGCAGGTGCATTAGATCAGAGACCCATCTGACACTGTCCCATGTGCCCCTATGCTCAGCAGAGGCTCCTCAGAGCCTGCAGTCCTACAAGAACTACTCCTTCTTCCCTTCTCTTCTTCCAATGTTCTACTCCTCCCACAGGACACACCCAGCTCAAATACACCCTATCTGGAAGCTTTCACTGCCTTCCAGTAGGTGATTTCCTCTGTGAGGCCCATCAGTATCCTGTTCTGGGATTCTTCAGTGACATGTTGTATTCTTATGCATCCCAGCCAGATGGAGAAATCTTCAAGGACAGGTTGTGAATCTCATCCAGTTTTGCATCTCCAGTGCATAGTATGGGTTTTGGCACATGGAAAACCACTGGGGAACTCTTCACCAGTGAATTAGAGAAAGAGAAAGTGCATGAAGAGAAAGAAGAAATGGGAGAAGGGGAGGAGAATACTTGGAGAGAGGGAGGGAAGGGGGAAGAGAGATAGGGTGTTGGTATGGTCAAGGGAAATAAGAGGAAGAGTGTGGAGGAGAGCACAGGGCCAATGTGGGTTCTTTCTTCTTCCCATCAGTAGCACCAAGTATCAGACCTGCCACAGTGAGTGTCAGGCTTTGGAATCAACCAGATGTGGGTTCATATTCTGGTTCCATCACTTAGTGACCATGTGCCTTTAGACAAGACACGTCACCTCTTGGGCATTAATTTCATCAACTGTGGAATGATAATACTAGTTCTTCCTACATGGGTGTTTTAGAACTTAAGAATAGAGTCTGTCATACAGAGTGAAGCAAGTCAGAAAGAGAAAAACAAATACCATATGCTAACACATATATATGGAATCTAAAAAACAAACAAACAAGAAAAGGTTCTGAAGAACCTAGGGGCAGGACAGGAATAAAGACACAGACGTAGAGAATGGACTTGAAGACATGGGGAGGGGGAAGGGGAAGCTGGGACCAAGTGAGAAACTGGCATGTACATATATACACTACCAAATATAAAATAGATAGCTAGTGGGAAGCAGCTGCATAGCACAGGGAGATCAGCTCTGTGCTTTGTGACCACCTAGAGGGGTGAGATAGGGAGGGTGGGAAGGAGATGAAAGAGGGAGGGGATATGGGGATATATGTATACTTATAGCTGATTCACTTTGTTATACAGCAGAAGCTAACACAACATTGTAAAGCAATTATACTCCAATAAAGTTTAAAAACTAGATGTGAGTTCTCTGAGGGCAGGGATCCAACATCCAACAAGGGCCTTGGCACAACTGTGTGCTCAGCAAATAATTACTGACTGAGTGAGCAAGTGATTGCCCAAGAAGAACTGTTTTCCACACTGGGGAGCAGTGCTCCTTTCCACAAGAGACAGAGGCTAAGCACTTGTGTACCAGTGTACCAGTAAAGGAGGAACACAGTCCCGGTAATAATTTTCAGCTAAGTTGATATATGTTAAAAGCATCAATAGTCATTGGGGGATAAATAAAAACTTTTGGTAGACTTTCTTGTATTTACTGATTTTATTCTGAATTACGTATGATGTAGGGGATACCCTAACTTTTAGCGTTTAGAGACTCTAAATGTCTTAATTTGGTCCTACTTAAGCAATAGAAATTAACATGATCTAGTCCCCTACCCCAGAGCAGCTCCTGGGGAGAGAGACCCAGACACACAACACACTACAACAACACACTATGTAACTAAGGTTGGCATAGAGGGGTCTGTAGGAAGCATTGGTGTGGGAGCCCAGAGAAACATAGTCTTCCTAGGGGCAACAGAGGAATCAAATAGGAATGGGGATACAGTGTGGGTGATAGAGAAATCAAATGGAGAATAGAAAAATATGATTGCTAAATAAGAGGTAGTAAGCAGAAAAGAGATCACATTGGGGAGAAAGGAAATCTGGAAGTAGGGAGTGAGGGAGGAGGCTGACAGGCAGGGAAGGAGACCCCTCTGGAGGCGGAAAGAGGCAGGATCACTTCCAGCTGGGGAGGGGGAGCAAATAGGCTCAGACATAAGGAGAGGCTTGGAGAGAGTGGACGCCTTCTGGACAGGAGAGGTGAGCTAAAGTGCCCTGCTTTACTGAAGACCTTGTGGGGGACTCCAGGCTGGGGCTTTGAGGTGCTTGACTCCACACACCCCTAAAATTTAAAGAAAACCTTAAGGTTGTGAAGAAATGGTAATGCTAATAAGAATCGTATTTTTGGTGTAGAAGTAATAATAAAGGTGATAAAAGTAGTATGTTACTCATAGGGTTTTTTTCAGGTCTTACAAAAATCGTGCTCCTTGAAAACAGATATTTAATCTTTGTAGTTTTCTTATGCTTAGCAGCTATCACAGGATTGGGCACAGATTACGTACTTAAGAAATTGTAAAAATTTATGAGGTTAGTGGTGGTGGTGGTGGTGGTGGTGGTGGTGGTGGTGCTATAGTAGTAGTAGTAGTAGTAGCAGTAGTAGTAGTAGTAGTTGTAGTAGAGCAGCAGCAGCAGCAGTAATAGTATTAGTCCTAATACTGTTAATAATGTTTTGAGACATTCCTTTACTCGTGGTTTTGCCCTTTTGAGGTCAGCTACCTTACTGTATTTTCCATAATTGGCCTATAGAGGGCTGTAGAACAAAGGCTTTCAGGGACATACCTTTAGTTGGTGTTCCTATCCAGTTGAGATATCGTGTGAGCTTCGTGGAGATGTAGGTCTTTCCTCGAGCTGGTAAACCCACCATTATCACCATCGTGGGGGAATTTGTAAACTGAGGTATGGATGCTGGAAGACAAACAGAACCTCAAATCTTATCCCCAGGTTCACATGATATTCTGGTATCAACTCAGAGCTGTAGAATTGGAATGAGCATCTCGCCCACCATTAGAACAAGGAAAACAAAAACTGGAAAATTGCAAATTGTTCTCTATTGAATTCATGAGCAAACTGAGATTGCAATGCTAAAAGCTAACCCAAAATCTGTAGACATAGGCATCTACAGGGAACAACAGGGCCCAGGTACTTGCTTATCTTTTGCAGATACTACTGAATAATATGTAGTCATAAGAAGATAACAGCTAAAATTTGTTAATGAATTGCTAAAAGTTGGTTGTGTGTTAGTGTGAGAATGTGAAACCCCTGGGGGCTGTAGACATAGGTGGTTTTGAATCCTCTTGCAGACTTTCCCCCTAAGAAGTCCACCAGGTGCTGGCAGGGAAGAATAAGAATCCGGAGAAAGATATTCTATAGTTCTGGTTTGGGGGAGGGAAACAGAACAGCATCCATTGCTGAAACTGTGCCCAAAGCATTCTGCCTTTATACACTGCAGAGCAAAGGCCTTAACCTTCACAGGGAAAGGTAATAAAACTGTAGTCTGAGCACACTGGTGGAAATTCACTGCAGCTAGCAGAGAGGAATACCCAACACCACTAAAACTCTGCCCAGACCAATCTACTCTATCTCCCCTAGGGAAAACAAGCCTTGCTCTGCAGAAGGAATGGCAATAGGAACTGAGGGCACAGGTGGAAACTCACCACCACAGGTGAAGGAGAAAATTTGAAAAAATGCTATAACCCAGGAGGGATAGGAATATGTGCTAGGCTCACAGTTATATTTAGAGGAGGGGCAGGAACATTTGGGAAAGTCACACCTCTATGACTCAGGATAAGCCTGCCTAAGACTGAGACTTAATCAAAATAACATAGTATGTCCCTAGTCCCCTATTCTCCACTACAAGGCTAAAATAAATCAAGTAAAATAATAGCAGACTTTATTTTTAAAGAATGCAAGAGGTAAGTTACCTCCAGAGAGCAGCACAAAGGGAAGAATCAAGGAAAGAAAAAAACATAGTCTGAAGAGACAAAAAAATCATCAGGACAAGACTCAGTTATGACACATTTTGGAATTTCCAACAGACAACTTAAAATAGCTGTGATTAATATGATTAAGTACTTTTCTATATTGAAAAAGGTAGACAACATGCAAGATAAGATAGCAGCAAGGGATAAAATGTATAAGAAAGAATCATATATAAATACAAGAGAAAAAACACATTAACAGATCTGAAGAATGCCTTCAGTGTGCTTATTAGTGAACTAGACACAGCTGAGGAATAAGCGAAATTGAAGCTAGAACAATAGAAATTACACAAACTGAAATGCAGAGAAAAAATAAAGAGTAAAAAAAGAAAACAGAACAAAACATCCAAGAGCTTTGGGACACTATCAAATTAGAATACTAGAAGGAGAAGAGAGAGAGAATGGAGAAAAAATATTTGAATAAATAATTGCTGAAATTTTTCATAATTAGCAATTGATATAAACCCCAGATCCAAGTATCTCAGAGAACACAAAGCAGGGTAAATAAAATTTGTAAAAGAGCCACATCACACCCAGACATATCAAATTCAAACTGCAGAAAAACAGGCAAAATAAAATATTGAAGGCAGTCAGGGAAAAAGGGTGGACGGAACACCTTACATACAGAAGAACAAGAATAATTACACAAGACTTCGTACCAGAGTCACATAAGCCAAAAATAGGGAATGAAACCTTTAACATACTGAAAGTAAAAACCCTGCCAATCCAAATCTAAATTCAGCAAAAATGTCCTTCAAAAATAAAGGCAACCACCTTCACACCCTCCCTCCCTCCGTCCTTTCTTTCTTTCCTTCTTTCTTTCTTTCTTTCTTTCCTTCTTTCTTTCTACTTCTACTAATTATTTCTTTCTACATTTTCTCCCTTTTATTCTGAGCAGTGTGGATGAAAGGCTCTTGGTGCTGCAGCCAGGAGTCAGTGCTGTGCTTCTGAGGTGAGAGAGCCAGCTTCAGGACACTGGTCCACAAGAGACCTCCCAGCTCCACGTAATATCAAACAGTGAAAATCACACAGAGATCTCCATCTCAACACCAATACACAGCTACACTCAACAACCAGCAAGCTACAGTACTGGACACGCTATGCCAAACAACAAGCAAGACAGGAACACAACCCCACCAATCAGCAGAGACGCTGCCTAAAATCATAATAAGTCCACAGACACCCCAAAACACACCACCAGATGTGGAACTGCTCACCGGAAAGCCACAATCCAGCCTCATCCACCAGAACACAGGCACTAGTCTCCTCCACCAGGAAGCCTACACAACCCACTGAACCAAACTTAGCCACTGGGGACAGAAACCAAAAACAATGGGAACTACGAACCTGCAGCCTGCTAAACGGAGACCCCAAACACAGTAAGATAAGCAAAATGAGAAGACAGAAATACACACAGCAGATAAAGGAGCAAGACAAAAACCCACCAGACCTAACAAATGAAGAGGAAATAGGCAGTCTACTTGAAAAAGAATTCAGAATAATGATAGTAAAGATGATCCAAAATCTTGGAAATAGATTAGAGAAAATGCAAGAAACATTTAACAAGTACCTAGAAGAACTAAAGATGAAACAAACAATGATGAACAACACAATAAATGAAACTAAAAATACTCTAGATGGGATCAATAGCAGAATAACTGAGGCAGAAGAACGGATAAGTGACCTGGAGGATAAAATGGTGGAAATAACTACTGCAGAGCAGAATAAAGAAGAAAGAATGAAAGAACTGAGGACAGTCTCAGAGACCTCTGGAACAAAATTAAACGCACCAACATTCGAATTATAGGGGTTCCAGAAGAAGAAGAGAAAAAGAAAGGGACTGAGAAAATATTTGAAGAGATTATAGTTGAAAACTTCCCTAATATGGGAAAGGAAATACTTAATCAAGTCCAGGAAGAACAGAGAGTCCCATACAGGATAAATCCAAGGACAAATATGCAAAGAAACATATTAATCAAACTGTCAAAAATTAAATACAAAGAAAACATATTAAAAGCAGCAAGGGAAAAACAACAAATAACACACAGGGGAATCCCCATAAGGTTAACAGCTGATCGTTCAGCAGAAACTCCACAAGCCAGAAGGGACTGGCAGGACATATTTAAAGTGATGAAGGAGGAAAACCTGCAACTAAGATTACTCTACCCAGCAAGGATCTCATTCAGATTTGATAGCGAGATTAAAATCTTTACAGACAAGCAAAAACTGAGAGAGTTCAGCACCACCAAACCAGCTTTACAACAAATGCTAAAGGAACTTCTCTAGGCAAGCAACACAAGAGAAGGAAAAGACCTACAATAACGAACTCAAAACAATTAAGAAAATGGGAATAGGAACATACATTTCGATAATTACCTTAAATGTAAATGGATGAAATGCTCCCACCAAAAGACACAGATTGGCTGAATGGATACAAAAACAAGACCCATATATATG
Organism: Leucopleurus acutus; assembly: GCF_964270905.1. NCBI lineage: Eukaryota > Metazoa > Chordata > Mammalia > Artiodactyla > Delphinidae > Leucopleurus > Leucopleurus acutus. The sequence continues at coordinate 47,486,559 of NC_139148.1, read as the reverse complement.
CTGTCTACAAGAGACTCACTTCAGACCTAGAGACACATACAGACTGAAAGTAAGGGGATGGAAAAAGATATACCATGCAAATGCAAACCCAAGGAAATCTGGAGTAGCACTTCTCATATCAGACAAAATAGACTTTAAAATAAAGACAATTAGAAGACACAAAGGAGGACACTACATAATGATCAAGGGATCCATCCAAGAAGAAGATATAACAATTGTAAATATTTATGCACCCAACATAAGAGCACCTCAATACATAAGGCAAATACTAACAGCCATAAAAGGGGAAATCGATAGTAACACATTCATAGTAGGGGAATTTAACACCCCACTTTCACCCATGGACAGATCATCCAAAATGAAAATAAATAAGGAAACACAAGCTTTGAATGATACCTTAAACAAGATGGACTTAATTGATATTTATAGGACATTCCATCCAAAAACAACAGAATACACATTTTTCTCAAGTGCTTATGGAACATTCTCCAGGATAGATTATATCTTGGGTCACAAATCAAGCCTTGGTAAATTTAAGAAAATTGAAATTGTATCAAGTATCTTTTCCAACCACAACACTATGAGACTAGATATCAATTACAGGAAAAGACCTGTAAAAACTACAAACACATGGAGCTAAACAATAAACTAATTAATAACGAAGTGATCACTGAAGAAATCAAAGAGGAAATCAAAAAATACATAGAAACAAATGACAATGGAGACACGACGGCTCAAAATCTATGGGATGCAGCAAAAGCAGTTCTAAGAGGGAAGTTTATAGAAATAAAATGCTACCTTAAGAAACAGGAAACATCTTGAATAAACAACCTAACCTTGTACCTAAAGCAACTAAAGAAAGAACAACAAAAAAAAAACCCAAACTTAGAAGAAGGAAAGAAATCATAAAAATCAGATCAGAAATAAATGAAAAAGAAATGAAGGAAACGATAACAAAGATCAACAAAACTAAAAGCTGGTTCTTTGAGAAGATAAACAAAATTGATAAATCATTAGCCAGACTCTTCAAGAACAAAAGGAAAAAGACTCAACTCAATGGAAATAGAAATGAAAAAGGAGAAGTAACAACTGACACTGCAAAAATACAAAAGATCATGAGACATTACTACAAGCAACTCTATGCCAATAAAATGGACAAGCTGGAAGAAATGGACAAATTCTTCGAAATGGACACCCTGCCAATACTGAACCAGGAAGAAATGGAAAATATGAACAGACCAATCACAAGCATTGAAATTGAAACTATGATTAAAAATCTTCCAAAAAAAAAATCTTCCAACAAACAAAAGCCCAGGACCAGGTGGCTACACAGATGAATTATATCAAACATTTAGAGAACAGATAACACCTACTCTTCTTAAACACTTCCAAAATATAGCAGAGAGAGAAACACTCCCAAACTCATTCTACAAGGCCACCATCACCTTGATACCAAAACCAGACAAGAATGTCACAAACACGGAAAACTACAGGCCAATATCACTGATGAACATAGATGCAAAAATCCTCAACAAAATACTAGCAAACAGAATCCAACAGCACATTAAAAGGATCATGCACCATGATCAAGTGGGGTTTATTCCAGGAATGCAAGGATTCTTCAATATACGCAAATCAATCAATGTGGTAAACCATATTAACAAATTGAGGGAGAAAAACCATATGATCATCTCAATAGATGCAGAGAAAGCTTTTGACAAAATTCAACACCCATTTATGATAAAAACCCTGCAGAAAGTAGGCATAGAGGGAACTTTCCTCAACATAATAAAGGTCATATATGACAAACCCACAGCCAACATCATCCTCAACGGTGAAAACCTGAAAGCATTTCCACAAAGATCAGGAACAAGACAAGGTTGCCCACTCCAACCACTCTTATTCAACATAGTTTTGGAAGTTTTAGCCACAGCAATCAGAGAAGGAAAGGAAATAAAAGGAATCCAAATCAGAAAAGAAGAAGTAAAGCTGTCACTGTTTGCAGATGACATGATTCTATACATAGAGAATCCTAAAGATGCTACCAGAAAACTACTAGAGCTAATCAATGAATTTGGTAAAGTGGCAGGATACAAAATTAATGCACAGAAATTTCTGGCATTTCTATCCACTAATGATGAAAAATCTGAAAGTGAAATCAAGAAAACACTCCCATTTACCATTGCAACAAAAAGAATAAAATATCTAGGAATAAACCTACCTAAGGAGACAAAAGACCTGTATGCAGAAAATTATAAGACACTGATGAATGAAATTAAAGATGATACAAATAGATGGAGAGATATACCATGTTCTTGGTTTGGAAGAATCAACATTGTGAAAATGACTCTACTACCCAAAGCAATCTATAGATTCAATGCAATCCCTATCAAACTACCACTGGCATTTTTCACAGAACTAGAACAAAAAATTTCACAATTTGTATGGAAGCACAAAAGACCCCAAATAGCCAAAGCAATCTTGAGAACGAAAAAAGGAGCTGGAGGAATCAGGCTCCTTGTCTTCAGACTATACTACAAAGGTACAGTAGTCAAGACAGTATGGTACTGGCACAGAAACAGAAAGATAGACCAATGGAACAGGATAGAAAGCCCAGAGGCAAACCCACACACATATGGTCACCTTATCTTTGATAAAGGAGGTAGGAATGTACAGTGGAGAAAGGACAGCCTCTTCAATAAGTGGTGCTGGGAAAACTGGACAGCTACATGTAGAAGTATGAGATTAGATCACTCCCTAACACCATACACAAAAATAAGCTCAAAATGGATTAAAGACCTAAATATAAGGCCAGAAACCATCAAACTCTTAGAGGAAAATATAGGCAGAACACTCTATGACATAAATCACAGCAAGATCCTTTTTGACCCACCTCCTAGAGAAATGGAAATAAAAACAAAAATACACAAATGGGGCCTAATGAAACTTCAAAGCTTTTGCACAGCAAAGGAAACCATAAACAAGACCAAAAGACAACCCTCAGATTGGGAGAAAATGTTTGCAAATGAAGCAACTGACAAAGGATTAATCTCCAAAATTTATAAGCAGCTCATGCAGCTCAATAAAAAACAACATACAACCCAATACAAAAATGGGCAGAAGAAATAAATAGACATTTCTCCAAAGAAGATATACAGACTGCCAACAAACACATGAAAGAATGTTCAACATCATTAATCATTAGAGAAATGCAAATCAAAACTACAATGAGATATCATCTCACAGCAGTCAGAATGGCCATCATCAAAAAATCTAGAAACAGGGCTTCCCTGGTGGCGCAGTGGTTGAGAGTCCGCCTGCCGATGCAGGGGACGTGGGTTCGTGACCCATCCTAGTAAGATCCCACATGCCGTGGAGTGGCTGGCTGGGCCCGTGAGCCATGGCCGCTGAACCCGTGTGTCTTGAGCCTGTGCTCGGCAATGGGAGAGGCCACAACAGTAAGAGGCCCACGTACCACCAAAAAAAAAAAATCTAGAAACAATAAATGCTGGAGAGGGTGTGGAGAAAAGGGAACACTCTTGCACTGCTGGTGGGAATGTAAATTGATACAGCCACTATGGAGAACAGTATGGAGGTTCCTTAAAAACCTACAAATAGTACTACCATATATCCCACTCCTGGGCATATACCCTGAGAAAACCATAATTCAAAAAGTGTCATGTACCAAAATGTTCATTGCAGCTCTATTTACAATAGCCCAGAGATGGAAACAACCTAAGTGTCCCTCATCAGATGAATGGATAAAGAAGATGTGGCACATATATACAATGGAATATTAGTCAGCCATAAAAAGAAATGAAACTGAGTTATTTGTAATGAGGTGAATAGACCTAGAGTCTGTCATACAGAGTGAAGTAAGTCAGAAAGAGAAAGACCAATACCGTATGCTAACACATATATATGGAATTTAAGAAAAAGAAAATGTCATGAAGAATCTAGGGGTAAAGCAGGAATAAAGACGCAGACCTCCTAGAGAACGAACTTGAGGTTATGGGGAGGGGGAAGGGTGAGCTGTGACAGGGCGAGAGAGAGTCATGGGCATATACACACTAACAAACGTAGTAAGGTAGATAGCTAGTGGGAAGCAGCCGCATGACACAGGGATATTGGCTCGGTGCTTTGTGACAGCCTGGAGGGGTGGGATAGGGAGGGTGGGAGGGAGGGAGACGCAACAGGGAAGACATATGGGAACATATGTTTATGTATGACTGATTTACTTTGTTATAAAGCAGAAACTAACACACCATTGTAAAGCAATTATACCCCAATAAAGATGTTAAAAAAAAAAAGAATCTAGGGGTAAAACAGGCATAAAGACACAGACCTACTAGAGAATGGACTTGAGGATATGGGGAGGGGGGATGCGTAAATTGTGACACAGCTAGAGAGAGGCATGGACATATATACACTACCAAACATAAGGTAGATAGCTAGTGGGAAGCAGCCGCATAGCGCAGGGAGGTCAGCTCGGTCCTTTGTGACTGCCTGGAGGAGTGGGATAGGGAGGGTGAGAGGGAGGGAGACGCAAGAGGGAAGGGATATGGGAATATATGTATATGTATAACTGATTCACTTTGTTATAAAGCAGAAACTAACACACAGTTGTAAAGCAATCATAGTCAAATAAAGATGTAAAAAAAACTCTAAATAAAAAAAATAAAGGCAAAATAGACTTTTTTTCAAACAAAAATGGGAAATTCATCAACAGCTGATGTGTCTTATAAGAAATATTAAAGGACATTATTTACGCAGAAGGGATATGATATAGGTCAGAAATTGGATCTACATAATTTAAGTGAGAGCATTGGGAAAGGAATACGTGAAGGCAAAATATATCTTTTTATTTTCCATATTCTTAATTGTTCTAAAAATTAACTGACTGATATGGAGAAAAGGGAACCCTCGTACACTGTTGTTAGGATTGTAAACTGGTTCAGCCACTATGAAAACAGTGAGGGTTTCCTCAAGAAGTTAAAGCTAGAACTACCATATGATCCAGCAATTCCACTTTTTGGTATTTATCTGAAGAAAACAAAAAACAGTAATCACAAAAGATATATGTACTCCCCTGTTCATTGAAGCATTAATTACAATAGCCAAGATATGGAAGCAATCTAAGTGTCCATCAATAGATGAATGGATAAAGAAGATCTGTTTTTTATATATATATATATAATTTATATTATATGTATACACACACAGTGGAATATTATTCAGCCATAAAAAATGAAATCTTTACCTTTGTGACCTCATGGATGGATCTACATTGTATTATGTGAAGTGAAATAAGTCAGACAGAGAAAGACAAATACCATATGTTCTCACTTATATGCAAAATCCAAAAAATAAAAAAAAAATCAAACAAAAATTGAAAACAGACCCATAGATGCAGAGAAAAAATGGATGGTTGGGGGTGAATAGATAAAGAGGATTGAGAGGTACAAACCTCCAGTTATAAAATAAATAAGCCACAGGGATGTAATATGCAGCATAAGGAATACGGTTGATAATATTGTAATAATAATAACTTTGTATGGGGACAGTTGGTTACTAGACTTATCATGGTGATCATTTCATAATATATGCAAATGTTAAGTCATTATGTAGTAAACCTGAAACATAATATTGTATCTCAACTATATTTCCAATTAAAACAACCCAACTGTTTAAAGCAATAATAGTAACAACGTATTGAGTGTTTATAGCAAATGTAAAAATTAAATGATTACAATGGTGACACAAGGGAAGGGAGTAAGATTGGGAATATTCTTTTGTAAGGTACTTGGACTACATGCAAAACAATATAGTGTTATTTGAAGATGAACCCAATTATTTTAAACTGTACATTGTAAACCCTAGGGAACCACTAAATTTTTTTAAAGATATATAAATTATAAGTAAATAGAGGAGATAAAATGGGATCATAAAAATACTCAAATAAAATAAGAAAAGTCGAAAGAGAGAGAAAGAGAACAAAGAACAAATGCAATGAATAGAAAAACAGCAAGATGGTAGATTTTAATCCAACTGTATTAAAAATCACTTTGAATGTGAATTTTCTAAACACACCAGTTAAAAGACAGAGATTGTCAGAGTGGACAAAAAAGCAAGAATCAACTAGAAGCCATCTACAAAACACATGCAGCTGGGTCCAGTTCTGGGACCTTCTTTTATCTCTCACTAACTAACTCGAATATAAAACCTTGATAGAATTCATGAACACCTATTTGAAAACTGAAAAGTAAATATAGGCAGATGGATTGGGAAAAGATCAGAGTTTGAAATACCACCTAAATGGTTGAGTTCAACATTATTTTTTTCCCTCCAGAATCCTAAGCCTGAATTGGACATGATATGAAACCCAGAGGTGAGCATTGTTTAACAGTCAGAGGGCAATACAGGAGAAGCCTTGATGTTATGGCTTAAGGAGTGGAAAAGAGAACTCCTAAATGTGAGAATGTGAGACATTCCTAGGATTTTATTTACTCTACTTCTGTTTTGGTCCCACAGTGGGAGTAGTGACAGCAAAAGTAGTCCAGAAGCAAGAGTGGTCCATAAAGGGAACTGCCAGTAATCAAAAATCTCAGGGATAAGGTCCTTTCTCTAGGTGGAGCCATGGCGTCAAGGGGACAAAACTAAACTTCATACTAATTTTTCCTCTCTCTCTCCTGCAACTTGTTTCTGGGAGTGATACTACCAAGAAAGTGGGTGGTTTCTGAACAGAGGACAGAAAATGGGAGCCTAGAGAAATGGAAAGTACTGAAAAACTACAGGAGAGGGAACAGTTTAGAAAAGAAATTACGAAAAGTGGTTTTGAACTGCTGGGCTCACGTTTGATCTGTGAGTGCTTTGATGTGACCCTAATCAGCCTACCAAAGATTTGGAAAGTGAATCATCCCAAGTTCCACACTGACCACTAGGTGATGCACACACCGTACTGGTCTAAACAGTACTACGAAAGTTTCAAAAATGTTCAAAAAATTGGAACCCCAATACACAGAAGGGTAAAACAAAAACATCAACCTCCATAGGATAAAAATAATACTCTTGGTCTTAAATGATATTTACAATGTCCACAATACAAACTAAAATCAATCAAGATACAAATAACTATGAAATCTCAACTCACATGAAAAAAGACCATCAACAGACATGAAATCATGAGATGACACAGACGATGGAATTGTCTAAAATTATCTATTATAAAAATTCTTGAATGAGAGACCAGATCAAGATGGCAGGGCAGTAGAATATGAATCTCACCTCCTCTCACAAATACATCAAAAATATACCTTCACGTGGAATGATTCTCACAGAATATCTACCGAACGCTGGCAGACTCAGACCTCAGACTCCTGAAAGGGCAAGAAAATCTCCATGTAACAGGGTAGGACAAAAGAAGAAAGAGAAAAAGAAAGAGGGAAAGAAATTGGGGCAGGACCTGAACACCTGAGAGAGAGCTGTGAAAGACAGAAAGGTCCCACACCCTGGGAAGTCCCCTTACCTGCAGGGAAATCAGCCAGGACAGAGGGAAAGCTTCAGAGCCTTGGAGGAGAGTGCAGCAGCTAGTTTGAAGCAGCCAGAACAGACAGAAACCTGCACAGACAGTATCAGAGCTACCTTGTCACATTATCCCGGGGTGCAGAGACAACAGAGGGAACACTGCCCAGTGAGAACCCAAAGAGGTATGAGCCAGGCAGAATTGGATGGTTCAACTGCAGGGATTCATTGATCTGCATTCACTAGTGCCTTCAACTACTCTCTAGGATATTTTCCATGATATCTTTCCTTTTCATGAAATGGGCCAGAAAATGTATGCTGTGGAGAACCAAAAGAAGTGGTGAAGAGCAAGGGGTGTCACTGAACCTGGTAATGAGAACTCAGTGAACTGCTCGTCTGTTCCTCTCCCTCCAGAAAGCTGTACCTTAGAATTGTGTGAAATCACCTGTTCATACTTCAGGGTTCTTCCATAAAAGAAGATTGGTTATGGGGGTTGGAGACAAGATGGTGGAGTAGAAGGACTTGAGCTCACCACCTCTCACAGAAACACCAAAATCACAACTAACTGCTGAACAACCATTAACAAAAAAGATAGGAACCTACCAAAAAAGATATTCTACATCCAAAGACAAAGAAGAAGCCACAAAAAGATGGTAGGAGAGGCACATTTGCAATGCAGTCAAATCCCATACCCACCAGGTGGGTGACCCACAAACTGGAACAAAACTATATTGCAGAGATTCTCCCACAGGAGTGAGAGTTCTGAGCCCTGCATCAAGCTTACAAGTCTGGGGGTCTGGCATTGGGAGGAGGAGCCCCCAGAGCATTTAGCTGTGAAGGCCAGTGGGGTTTGATCACAAGAACTCCACAGGACTGGTGGAAACAGAAACTATACTCTTAGAGGGTGCACACTAGTTCTCATGTGCCCCAGGACCCAGGGAAAAGCAGTGACTTCAGAGAGGAGCCTGGTTCAGACCTACATGCTGGTCTTTGAAGGTCTCCTGGGGAGTTATGGGGTGGCTGAAGCTCACTGTGGGAAAAAGAACAGTGCAGGCAGAGACTCTGGGGAGTATTCATTGGCATGAGCTCTCCTGGAAGCTGCCATTTTTGCAGCAAGACCTGGCTCTACCCAACATCCTGTAGGCTACAGAGCTGGGAGGCCTCAGGCCAAACAATCAACAGGGCAGTAACACAGCTCCACCCATCAGCAGACAGGCTGCCTAAAGTCTTCCTGAGCCTACAGCCACCTCTAAACACACCACTTGCCACAGCCCTGTCCACCTGAGGGACAAGATCCAGCCCCAACCAACAGTCGTCAGGCACTAGTCCCTCCCACCAGGAAGGCTGCACAAGCCTCTAGACAAGCCTCACCCAGCAGGATGCAGACACCAGAAGCAAAAGAAATGACAATCCTGCAGCCTGCAGAACAGAGACCACAAACACAGAAAATTAGACAAAATGAGACAGCAGAGGAATATGTTCCTGATGAAAGAACAAGATAAAACCCCAGGGACTTCTGGGAAGATGGCAGAAGAGTAAGATGCGGAGATCACCTTCCTCCCCACAGATACACCAGAAATACATCTACACATGGAACAACTCCTACAGAACACCTACTGAACGCTGGCAGAAGACCTCAGACCTCCCAAAAGGCAAGAAACCCCCCACGTACCTGGGTAGGACAAAAGAAAAAAGAATAAACAGAGACAAAAGGATAGGGACGGGTCCTGCACCAGCGGGAGGGAGCTGTGAAGGAGGAAAAGTATCCACACATTAGGAAGCCCCTTCGCGGGCAGAGACTGCAGGTGGTGGAGGGGGGGAGCTTCGGAGCCGCGGAGGAGACCACAGCAACAGGGGTGCGGAGGGCAAAGTGGAGAGATTCCAGCACAGAGGATCAGGGCCGACCGGCACTCACCAGCCGAGAGGCTTGTCTGCTCACCCACCGGGGTGGGCGGGGCTGGGAGCTGAGCCTCAGGCTTCGGTCGGAGCGCAGGGAGAGGACTGGTGTTGGCAGCGTGAACACAGCCTGCAGGGCGTTAGTGCACCGCGGCTAGCCGGGAGGGAGTCCGGGGAAAAGTCTGGACCTGCCGAAGAGGCAAGAGACTTTTTCTTCCCTCTTTATTTCCTGGTGCGCGAAGAGAGGGGATTAAGAACGCTGCTTAAAGGAGCTCCAGAGACGCGCGCGAGCCGTGGCTAAAAGTGCGGACCCCAGAGACAGACATGAGATGCTAAGGCCGCTGCTGCCGCCAACAAGAAGCCTGTGTGCGAACACAGGTCACTATCCACACCCCGCTTCCGGCGAGCCTGTGCAGCCCACCACTGCCAGAGTCACGGGTTCCAGGGACAACTCCCCCGGGAGAACGCACAGCACGCCTCAGGCTGGTGCAACGTCACTCCAGCCTCTGGCGCCGCAGGCTCGCCCTGCACTCCGTGCCCCTCCCTACCCCCGGCCTGAGTGAGCCAGAGTCCCAGAAACAGCTCCTCCTTTAACTCCGTCCAGTCTGAGCAAAGAACAGATGCCCTCCGGCGACCTACATGCAGAGGCGGGCCGAATCCAAAGCGGAGCCTCGGGAGCTGTGAGAACAAAGAAGAGAAAGGGAAATCTCTCCCAGCAGCCACAGAAGCAGCGGATTAAAGCTCCACAATCAACTTGATGTACCTGCATCTGTGGAATACATGAATAGACAACGAATCATCCCAAATTAAGGAGGTGGACTTTGAGAGCAAGATTTATTATTCTTTCCCCTTTTCCTTTTTTTGTGTGTATGTGTATGCTACTGTGTGAGATTTTGTCTGTAGAGCTTTGCTTCCACCATTTGTCTGAGGGTTCTATCCGTCCTGTTTCTTTTTCTTAATAATTACTTTTTATTTTAATAACCTTATTTTATTTTACTTTATCTTCATTCTTTCTTTCCTTCCTTCCATCCTTTGGACCACGAATCATCCCAAATTGAGGAGGTGGACTTTGAGAGCAAGATTTATGATTTTTTCCTCTTTTCCTCTTTTTCTGAGTGTGTATGTGTATGATTCTGTGTGAGATTTTGTCTGTATAGCTTTGCTTCCACCATTTGTTCTGGATTCTATCCATCCACTTTTTGTTTTTTTTCCCTCTTAATAATTTTTTTTATTTTAATAACTTCATTATATTTTATCATACTTTATTTTACTTTGTCTTCTTTCTTTTTTTCCTTCCTTCCCTCCTTCCTTCCTTACTCCCACCCTCCCTCCCTCGCTCCTTTCTTTCTTTCTTTCTACTTCTACTAATTCTTTCTTTCTACTTTTTCTCCCTTTTCTTCTGAGCCGTGTGGATGAAAGGCTGTTGGTGCTGCAGCCAGGAGTTAGTGCTGTGCCTCTGAGGTGGGAAAGCCAAATTCAGGACACTGGTCCAGAAGAGGCCTCCCAGCTGCACATAATATCAAACGGCGAAAATCTCCCAGAGATCTCCATCTCAACACCAGGACCCAGCTTCACTCAACGACCAGCAAGCTACAGTGCTGGACATCCTATGCCAAACAACTAGCAAGACAGGAACACAACCCCACCCATTAGCAGAGAGGCTGCCCCAAATCATAATAAGTCTACAGACACCCCAAAACACACCACCAGACGTGGACCTGCCCACCAGAAAGACAAGATCCAGCCTCATCCACCAGAACACAGGCACTAGTCCCCTCCACCAGGAAGCCTACACAACCCACTGAACCAACCTTAGCCACTGGGGACAGACACCAAAAACAACAGGAACTACGAACCTTCAGCCTGCAAAAAGGAGACCCCAAACACAGTAAGATAAGCAAAATGAAAAGACAGAAAAATACACAGCAGATGAAGGAGCAAGATAAAAACCCACCAGACCTAACAAATGAAGAGGAAATAGGCAGTCTACCTGAAAAAGAATTCAGAATAATAATAGTAAAGATGATCCAAGATCTTGGAAATAGAATAGAGAAAATGCAAGAAACATTTAACAAGTACCTAGAAGAACTATAGATGAAACAAACAATGATGAACAACACAATAAATGAAACTAAAAATACTCTAGATGGGATCAATAGCAGAATAACTGAGGCAGAAGAACGGATAAGTGACCTGGAGGATAAAATGGTGGAAATAACTACTGCAGAGCAGAATAAAGAAGAAAGAATGAAAGGAACTGAGGACAGTCTCAGAGACCTCTAGGACAACATTAAACGTACCAACATTCGAATTATAGGGGTTCCAGAAGAAGAAGAGAAAAAGAAAGGGACTGAGAAAATACGTGAAGAGATTATAGTTGAAAACTTTCCTAATATGGGAAAGGAAATAGTTAATCCAGTCCAGGAAGCACAGAGAGTCCCATACAGGATAAATCCAAGGAGAAATACGCCAAGACACATATTAATCAAACTGTCAAAAATGAAATACAAAGAAAACATATTAAAAGCAGCAAGGGAAAAACAACAAATAACACACAGGGGAATCCCCATAAGGTTAACAGCTGATCTTTCAGCAGAAACTCTGCAAGCCAGAAGGGGCTGGCAGGACATATTTAAAGTGATGAAGGAGAAAAACCTACAACCAAGATTGCTTTACCAAGCAAGGATCTCTTTCAGACTTGATGGAGAAATTAAAACCTTTACAGACAAGCAAAAGCTGAGAGAGTTCAGCACCACCAAACCAGCTCTACAACAACTGCTAAAGGAACTTCTCTAGGCAAGAAACACAAGAGAAGGAAAAGACCTACCATAACGAACCCAAAACAATTAAGAAAATGGGAATGGGAACATACATATCAATAATTACCTTAAATGTAAATACTAAATGCTCCCACCAAAACACACAGATTGGCTGAATGGATACAAAAACAAGACCCATATATATGCTGTCTACAAGTGACCCACTTCAGACCTAGAGACACATAGAGACTGAAAGTAAGGGGATGGAAAAAGGTATTTCATGCAAATGGAAACCAAAAGAAAGCTGGAGTAGCAATTCTCATATCAGACAAAATAGACTTTAACATAAAGACTATTAGAACAGATAAAGAAGAACACTACATAATGATCAAGGGATCAATCCAAGAAGAAAATATAACAATTGTAAATATTTATGCACCCAACATAGGAGCACCTCAATACATAAGGAAATACTAACAGCCATAAAAGGGGAAATCGATAGTAACACATTCATAGTAGGGGACTTTAACACCCCACTTTCACCAATGGACAGATCATCCAAAATGAAAATAAATAAGGAAACACAAGCTTTGAATGATACCTTAAACAAGATGGACTTAATTGATATTTATAGGACATTCCATCCAAAAACAACAGAATACACATTTTTCTCAAGTGCTTATGGAACATTCTCCAGGATAGATTATATCTTGGGTCACAAATCAAGCCTTGGTAAATTTAAGAAAATTGAAATTGTATCAAGTATCTTTTCCAACCACAATGCTATGAGACTAGATATCAATTACAGGAAAAGATCTGTAAAAAATACAAACACATGGAGGCTAAACAATACACTACTTAATAACGAAGTGATCACTGAAGAAATCAAAGAAGAAATCAAAAAATACCTAGAAACAAATGACAATGGAGACACGATGGCTCAAAATCTATGGGATGCAGCAAAAGCAGTTCTAAGAGGGAAGTTTATAGCAATAAAATGCTACCTTAAGAAACAGGAAACAGAGGGAAGGCGGAAGATGGCGGAAGAGTAAGACGTGGAGATCACCTTCCTCCCCACAGATACACCAGAAGTACATATACACGTGGAACAACTCCTACAGAACACCTACTGAAGGCTGGCAGAAGACCTCAGACCTCCCAAAAGGCAAGAAACTCCCCACGTACATGGGTAGGGCAAAAGAAAAAACAGAGACAAAAGAATAGGGACGGCACCTGCACCAGTGGGAGGGAGCTGTGAAGGAGGAAAAGTTTCCACACACTAGGAAGCCCCTTCGCGGGCGGAGACTGCGGGAGGCGGAGGGGGGAGCTTCGAAGCTGCGGAGGACTGCACAGCAACGGGTGCGGAGGGCAAAGCGGGGAGATTCCCGCACAGAGGATCGGTGCCGACCGGCACTCACCAGCCCGAGAGGCTTGTCTGCTCACCCACCGGGGTGGGCGGGGCTGCGAGTGAGGCCGGAGCGCAGGGAGAGGACTGGGGTTGGCGGCTTGAACATAGCCTGAAGGGGTTAGTGCACCACAGCTAGCCGGGAGGGAGTCCGGGGAAAAGCCTGCACCTGCCGAAGAGGCAGGAGACTTTTCCTTCCCTCTTTGTTTCCTGGGGCGTGAGGAGAGGGGTTTAAGAACGCTGCTTAAAGGAACTCCAGAGACGGGCGCGAGCCGCGGCTAAAAGCGCGAACCCCAGAGACGGGCGCGAGCCGCGGCTGAAAGCGCGGACCCCAGAGATGGGTGCGAGCCGCGGCTGAAAGCGCGGAATCCAGAGACGGGCGCGAGCCGCGGCTGAAAGCGCGGAATCCAGAGACGGGCGCGAGCCGCGGCTGAAAGCGCGGAATCCAGAGACGGGCGCAAGCCGCGGCTAAAAGCGCGGACCCCAGAGGCGGGCGGGAGACGTTAAGGCTGCTGCTGCCGCCACCGAGGGGCCTGTGTGCGAGCACAGGTCACTCTCCACACCCCTCTTCCGCGGAGCCTGTGCAGCCCGCCACTGCCAGGTTCCCGGGATCCAGGGACAACTTCCCCGGGACAGCGCACAGCGCGCCTCAGGCTGGTGCAAAGTCACGCCGGCCTTTGCCACCGCAGGCCCGCCCCGCACTCTGTGCCCCTCCGTCCCCGCCGGCCTGAGTGCGCCAGAGCCCCCAATCAGCGGCTCTTTTAACCCCATCCTGTCTGAGCAAAAAACAGACGCCCTCCAGCGATCTACACGCAGTGGCAGGGCCAAATCCAAAGCTTAGCCCTGGGAGCTGTGAGAACAAAGAAGAGAAAGGGAAATCTCTCCCAGCAGCCTCAGAAGCAACGGATTAAAGCTCCACAATCAACTTGATATACCCTGCATCTATGGAATACCTGAATAGACAACCAATCATCCCAAATTAAGGAAGTGGACTTTAGGAGCAAGATCTATGATTTTTTCCCCTTTCCTCTTTTTGTGAATGTGTATGTGTATGCTTCTGTGTGAGATCTTGTCTGTCTAGTCTTGCTTCCACCATTTGTCCTAGGGTTCTATCCGTCCATGTTTTTTTTTAATTTTTTTTCTTAATAATTAATTTTAATAACAATATTATACTTTACCTTCGTTCTTTCTTTCTTTCTTTCTTTCCGTCCTTCCTTCCCTCCTTTAGACAACGAATCATCCCAAATTGAGGAGGTGGTCTCTGACAGCAAGATTTAGGATTTTTCCCCCTTTACCTCTTTTAGTGAGGGTGTATGTGTACGCTTCTGTGTAAGATTTTGTCTGTATAGCTTTGCTTCCAACATTTGTCCTAAGGTTCTTTCCGTCCCTTTTTTTTTTCTAAATAAGAATTTTTTAATTCAATAACTTTATTATACTTTATTTTATTTTTACTGTATCTTCTTTCTTTCTGTCTTTTTTCCTTCTTTCCCTCCTTCCTTCCTTCCTCCCTCCCTCCCTCCCTCCTTTCTTTCCTTCTTGCCTTCTTTCCTTCTTTGCTTCTTTCTTTCTTTCTTCCTTCCTTCCTACCCTCCTTTCCTTCTTTTTTTCCTCATACTTCTACTAATTCCCTCTACTTTTTCTCCCTTTTATCCTGAGCCGTGTGGATGAAAAGCTTTTGGTGCTCCAGCCAGGAGGCAGGGCTCTGCCTCTGAGGTAGGAGAGCCAACTTCAGGACACTGATCAACAAGAGACCTCCCAGCTCCACATAATATCAAACGGCGAAAATCTCCCAGAGACCTCCATCTTAACACCAGCACCCAGCTTCACTCAACGACCAGCAAGCCACAGTGCTGGAAAACCTATGCCAAACAACTAGCAAAACAGGAACACAACCTCACCCATTAGCAGAGAGGCTGCCTAAAATCATAATAAGGCCACAGACACCCCCAAACACACCACCAGATGTGAACCTGCCCACTAGAGAGACAAGATCCAGCCTCATCCACCACAACACAGGCACTGGTCCCCTCCACTAGGAAGCCTACACAACCCACTGAACCAACCTTAGCCACTGGAGACAGACATCAAAAACAGGAGGAACTACGAACCTGCAGCCTGCAAAAAGGAGACCCCAAACACAGTAAGATAAGCAAAATGAGAAGACAGAAAAACACACAGCAGATAAAGGAGCAAGATAAAAATGCACCAGACCTAACAAATGAAGAGGAAATAGGCAGTCTACCTGAAAGAGAATTCAGAATAATGATAGTAAGGTTGATCCAAAATCTTGGAGATAGAATGGACAATAGATTGGACAAAATGCAAGAATCAGTTAACAAGGACCTAGAAGAACTAAAGATGAAACAAGCAACGATGAACAACACAATAAATGAAATTAAAAGTACTCTAGATGGGATCAATAGCAGAATAACTGAGGCAGAAGAACGGATAAGTGACCTGGAAGATAAAATAGTGGAAATAACTACTGCAGAGCAGAATAAAGAAAAAAGAATGAAAAGAACTGAGGACAGTCTCAGAGACCTCTGGGACAACATTAAACGCACCAACATTCGAATTATAGGGGTTCCAGAAGAAGAAGAGAAAAAGAAAGGGACTGAGAAAATATTTGAAGAGATTATAGTTGAAAACTTCCCTAACATGGGAAAGGAAATAGTTAATCAAGTCCAGGAAGCACAGAGAGTCCCATACAAGATAAATACAAGGAGAAATACGCCAAGACACATATTAATCAAACTGTCAAAAATTAAATACAAAGAAAGCATATTAAAAGCAGCAAGGGAAAAACAACAAATAACACATAAGGGAATCCCCATAAGGTTAATAGCTGATCTCTCAGCAGAAACCCTACAAGCCAGAAGGGAGTGGCAGGACATACTGAAAGTGATGAAGGAGAAAAACATGCAGCCAAGACTACTCTACCCAGCAAGGATCTCATTCAGATTTGATGGAGAAATTAAAACCTTTACAGACAAGCAAAAGCTGAGAGAGTTCAGCACCACCAAACCAGCTTTACAACAAATGCTAAAGGATCTTTTCTAGGCAAGAAACACAAGAGAAGGAAAAGACCTATAATAACGAACCCAAAACAATTTAGAAAATGGGAATAGGAACATACATATCGATAATTACCTTAAATGTAAATGGACTAAATGCTCCCACCAAAAGACACAGATTAGCTGAATGGATACAAAAACAAGACCCTTATATATGTTGTCTACAAGAGACCCACTTCAGACCTAGAGACACATACAGACTGAAAGTAAGGGGATGGAAAAAGATATTCCATGCAAATGGAAGCCAAAAGAAAGCTGGAGTAGCAATTCTCATATCAGACAAAATAGACTTTAAAATAAGGACTATTAAAAGAGACAAAGAAGGACACTACATAATGATCAAGGGATCGATCCAAGAAGAAGATATAACAATTGTAAATATTTATGCACCCAACATAGGAGCACCTCAATACATAAGGCAAATACTAACAGCCATAAAAGGGGAAATCGACAGTAACACATTCATAGTAGGGGACTTAAACACCCCACTTTCACCCATGGACAGATCATCCAAAATGAAAATAAATAAGGAAACACAAGCTTTAAATGATACATTAAACAAGATGGACTTAATTGATATTTATAGGACACTCCATCCAAAAACAACAGAATACACATTTTACTCAAGTGCTCATGGAACATTCTCCAGGATAGATCATATCTTGGGTCACAAATCAAGCCTTGGTAAATTTAAGAAAATTGAAATTGTATCAAGTATCTTTTCTGACCACAATGCCATGAGACTAGATATCAATTACAGGAAAAGACCTGTAAAAAATACAAACACATGGAGGCTAAACAATACACTACTTAATAATGAAGATATCACTGAAGAAATCAAAGAGGAAATCAAAAAATACCTAGAAACAAATGACAATGGAGACACAACGACCCAAAACCTGTGGGATGCAGCAAAAGCAGTTCTAAGGGGGAAGTTTATAGCAATACAAGCCCACCTTAAGAAGCAGGAAACATCTCGAATAAACAACCTAACCTTGCACCTCAAGCAATTAGAGAAAGAAGAACAAAAAAACCCCAAAGCTAGCAGAAGGAAAGAAATCATAAAAATCAGATCAGAAATAAATGAAAAAGAAATGAAGGAAACAATAGCAAAGATCAATAAAACTAAAAGCTGGTTCTTTGAGAAGATAAACAAAATAGATAAACCACTAGCCAGACTCATCAAGAAAAAAAGGGAGAAGACTCAAATCAATAGAATTAGAAATGAAAAAGGAGAGGTAACAACTGACACTGCAGAGATAAAAGAGATCATGAGAGATTACTACAAGCAACTCTATGCCAATAAAATGGACAATCTGGAAGAAATGGACAAATTCTTAGAAATGCACAACCTGCCAAGACTGAATCAGGAAGAAATAGAAAATATGAACAGACCAATCACAAGCACTGAAATTGAAACTGTGATTAAAAACCTTCCAACAAAGAAAAGCCCAGGACCAGATGGCTTCACAGGCGAATTCTATCAAACATTTAGAGAAGAGCTAACACCTATCCTTCTCAAACTCTTCCAAAATATAGCAGAGGGAGGACCACTCCCAAACTCCTTCTACGAGGCCACCATCACCTTGATACCAAAACCAGACAAGGATGTCACAAAGAAAGAAAACTACAGGCCAATATCACTGATGAACATACATGCAAAAATCCTCAACAAAATACTAGCAAACAGAATCCAACAGCACATTAAAAGGATCATACACCATGATCAAGTGGGGTTTATTCCAGGAATGCAAGGATTCTTCAATATACGCAAATCTATCAATGTGATAAACCATATTAACAAATTGAAGGAGAAAAACCATATGATCATCTCAATAGATGCAGAGAAAGCTTTTGACAAAATTTAACACCCATTTATGATAAAAACCCTGCAGAAAGTAGGCATAGAGGGAACTTTCCTCAACATAATAAAGGCCATATATGACAAGCCCACAGCAAACATCATCCTCAATGGTGAAAAACTGAAAGCATTTCCACTAAGATCAGGAACAAGACAAGGTTGCCCACTCTCACCACTATTATTCAACATTGTTTTGGAAGTTTTAGCCACAGCAATCAGAGAAGAAAAGGAAATAAAAGGAATCCAAATCGGAAAAGAAGAAGTAAAGCTGTCACTGTTTGCAGATGACATGATCCTATACATAGAGAACCCTAAAGATGCTACCAGAAAACTACTAGAGCTAATCAATGAATTTGGTAAAGTGGCAGGATACAAAATTAATGCACAGAAATCTCTGGCATTCCTATATACTAATGATGAAAAATCTGAAAGTGAAATCAAGAAAACACTCCCATTTACCATTGCAACAAAAAGAATAAAATATCTAGGAATAAACCTACCTAAGGAGACAAAAGACCTGTATGCAGAAAATTATAAGACACTGATGAAAGAAATTAAAGATGATACAAATAGATGGAGAGATATACCATGTTCTTGGATTGGAAGAATCAACATTGTGAAAATGACTCTACTACCCAAAGCAATCTATAGATTCAATGCAATCCCTATCAAACTACCACTGGCATTTTTCACAGAACTAGAACAAAAAATTTCACAATTTGTATGGAAACACAAAAGACCCTGAATAGCCAAAGCAATCTTGAGAACGAAAGAAGGAACTGGAGGAATCAGGCTCCCTGACTTCAGACTATACTACAAAGCTACAGTTATCAAGACGGTATGGTACTGGCACAAAAACAGAAAGATAGATCAATGGAACAGGATAGAAAGCCCAGAGATAAATCCATGCACATATGGACACCTTATCTTTGATAAAGGTGGCAGTAATGTACAATGGAGAAAGGACAGCCTCTTCAATAAGTGGTGCTGGGAAAACTGGACAGGTACATGTAAAAGTATGAGATTAGATCACTCCCTAACACCATACACAAAAATAAGCTCAAAATGGATTAAAGACCTAAATGTAAGGCCAGAAACTATCAAACTCTTAGAGGAAAACATAGGCAGAACACTCTATGACATAAATCACAGCAAGATCCTTTCTGACCCACCTCCTAGAGTAATGGAAATAAAAACAAAAATAAACAAATGGGACTTAATGAAACTTCAAAGCTTTTGCACAGCAAAGGAAACCATAAACAGGACCAAAAGACAACCCTCAGAATGGGAGAAAATATTTGCAAATGAAGCAACCGACAAAGGATTAATCTCCAAAATTTACAAGCAGCTCATGCAGCTCAATAACAAGAAAACAAACAACCCAATCCAAAAATGGGCAGAAGACCTAAATAGACATTTCTCCAAAGAAGATATACAGACTGCCAACAAACACATGAAAGAATGCTCAACATCATTAATCATTAGAGAAATGCAAATCAAAACTACAATGAGATATCATCTCACACCAGTCAGAATGGCCATCATCAAAAAATCTAGAAACAATAAATGCTGGAGAGGGTGTGGAGAAAAGGGAACACTCTTGCACTGCTGGTGGGAATGTGAATTGGTTCAGCCACTATGGAGAACAGTATGGAGGTTCCTTAAAAAACTACAAATAGAACTACCATATGACCCAGCAATCCCACTACTGGGCATATACCCTGAGAAAACCAAAATTCAAAAAGAGTCATGTACCAAAATGTTCATTGCAGCTCTATTTACAATAGCCCGGAGATGGAAACAACCTAAGTGCCCGGCATCGGATGAATGGATAAAGAAGATGTGGCACATATATACAATGGAATATTACTCAGCCATAAAAAGAAATGAAATTGAGCTATTTGTAATGAGGTGGATAGACCTAGAGTCTGTCATACACAGTGAAGTAAGTCAGAAAGAAAAAGACAAATACCGTATGCTAACACATATATATGGAATTTAAGAAAAAAAATGTCATGAAAAACCTAGGGGTAAAGCAGGAATAAAGACGCAGACCTCCTAGAGAACGGACTTGAGGTTATGGGGAGGGGGAAGGGTGAGCTGTGACAGGGCGAGAGAGAGTCATGGGCATATACACACTAACAAACGTAGTAAGGTAGATAGCTAATGGGAAGCAGCCGCATGGCACAGGGATATTGGCTCGGTGCTTTGTGACAGCCTGGAGGGGTGGGATAGGGAGGGTGGGAGGGAGGGAGATGCAACAGGGAAGACATATGGGAACATATGTTTATGTATGACTGATTCACTTTGTTATAAAGCAGAAACTAACACACCATTGTAAAGCAATTATACCCCAATAAAGATGTTAAAAAAAAAAAAAGAAAAACAGGGAGAGGGCTCAAATGAATAAAATTAGAAATGAAAAAGGAGAAGGTACAACTGACACTACAAAAATACAAAGGATCATAAGAGACTACAACTAGCAACTATATGCCAGTAAAATGGACAACCCGGAAGAAATGGACAAATTCTTAGAAAGGTACAATCTCCCAAGACTGAACCAAGAAGAAATAGAAAATATGAACAGAGCAATCACAAGTAATGAAATTGAAACTGTGATTTTAAAACTCCCAACAAACAAAAGCCCAGGACCAGATGGCTTCACAGGCGAATTCTATCAAATATTTAGAGACGAATTAATGCCTATCCTTCTGAAACTATTCCAAAAAATTGCAGAAGAATACTCCCAAAATCATTCTTTGAAGCCACCATTACTCTGATAATAAAACCAGAAAAAAATACCACAGGAAAGAAAATTACAGGCCAATGTCACTGATGAACACTGACACAAAAATTCTCAACAAATTACTAGCAAACAAAATCCAACAACACATTAAAAGGATCATACACCATGATCAAGTGAGATTTATCCAATGGATGTAAGGATTTTTCAATATCTGCAACTCAATCAGTGTGATACATGACATCAGCAAATTGAAGAATAAAAACCATATGATCACCTCAATAGATGCAAAAAAACCTTTTGACAAAATTCAACAACAATTTATGATAAAAATTCTCCAGAAATTGGGCATAGAGGGAACCTACCTCAACATAATAAAGGCCATATATGACAAACTTTCAGCTAACATCATACTCAACAGTGAAAAGCTGAAAGCATTTCCTTTAAGATCAGGAACAAGACAAGGATGTCCACTCTCACCACTTTTATTCAACATAGTTTTGGAAGTCCTAGCCATGGCTATCAGAGAAGAAAAAGAAATAAAAGGAATCCAAATTGGACAAGAAGTAAAACTGTCACTGTTTGCAGACATAATACTATACATAGAAAATCCTAAAGATGCTACCTGAAAACTACTAGAGCTCACTGATGAACTCGGTAAAGTTGCAGGATATGAAATAAATATACAAAAATCTGTTGCATTTCTGTACACTAACAGCAAAAGATCAGAAGGGAAATTGAGGAAACAATCCCATTTACCATTGCATCAGAAATAATAAAATACCTAGGAATAAACCTACCTAAAGAGGCAAAATACCTGTACTCTGAAAATATGGAGAGTAAAAGGAACTAGATTGACTAAAATAATTGCAAGATAAGAACAATTTTGGAGGAAACTTCCTACTTGATTTTAAGATTTATTATAAAGGTACAGTGTAGTATGGGCAAATGATAGACATATAGATCAAAAGAATGAAATAGAGAAACCAGAAATAGATCCACTCAAATACAGTTAAGTTTTTCTGCCATGCAGAAGCTTTTTAGTTTGATTTAGTCCCACTTGTCTATTTTTGTTTTTGTCGCTAGTGCTTTTTGTGTCATATCCAAGAAATCACTGCCTAGACTAATGTCATGAAGCTTTCTCCTTAAGTTTTCTTCTAAGAGTTGTACAGTTTCAGGTCTTATATTTAAATATTTAATGAATTTTGACTTGATTTTTGTGTATGTTGTAAGATAAGGGTCCAATTTCATTCTTTTCCATGTGGATATCCTGTTTCCCCACTACCATTTGTTTAAGAGACTATCCTTGAAATCAGGATCATCAAGAAATTATCTGCAATCCCATGTTCATTGAAGCATTATTCACAATAGCCAAGATATAAAAATAACCTAAATATCCATCAACTGATGAATGCATTAAGAAAATATGGTATATACATATAATTGAATATTATTCATCCTTTAAAAATAAGGAAATCCTGTCATATGTGACAACATGGATGAACCTGGAGTACATTATGGTAAGTGAAATAAGCCAGTTCCAGAAGTTCAAATACTGCATGATTACACTTATATGAGATATCTAAAATAGCCAAACTCAAAAGCAGAGAGTAGAATAGTTGTTGCCAGGAAATGAGGAGTTGCTATTCAATGAGTATAGAGTTTGAGTCATACAAGGTGAATAGTTCTAGAGATCTACTGTAATTGTGCCTATAATTAATAATACTTTATTATGCACTTAAAACATTGTTAAGAGGGTAGATCTCATGTTGTGTTCCTGCCACAATATAAAAAAGCAACTACCAATTGTCTAATTTTTGTGTAATATCAAAGAAAAATACAATTATCTAAAACTAAAGGCTATGAGCATATTGCTGTTTTCCCAAGCTACTGTATAGGAGGACAAATTTTCTTCATATATTTCAACCAAGATAACACATTACAACAGATTGAATGCAGAAGGTATGAAAATACATCTATCTTCTATTAAGCCAGACATAAAAGAGATTTGCAAATTCATAAAACAATTTTTCTTTACCTTCCTTGAGGGGAAATAAAGTTATTTTTATGAAAAATGTGCTATTTATGTTATCATGTAGTAGGTTTATTATTTTCATGTTTAAGTGGGTTAATAAATATATATTATAAAGAAAACAGAATATACCATGAAATCATTAATTTTAAAAAAGCAAGAGTAGCTGTTACTATCCAG
Source organism: Leucopleurus acutus (assembly GCF_964270905.1). Classification (NCBI taxonomy): domain Eukaryota; kingdom Metazoa; phylum Chordata; class Mammalia; order Artiodactyla; family Delphinidae; genus Leucopleurus; species Leucopleurus acutus. The sequence goes on along the minus strand of NC_139148.1, from coordinate 47,463,088 downwards.
TTAATTAGACTTCAGTGCACAGAAAATTACTACATACAAAAGGGAATTACATAATGATAAAAGATCAATCCCTTAGGAATATATAATAATCCAAAGTGTATGCATACCAGACAACAGAGACTCAAAATAAATGAAGCAAAAATTAAAAGGAGAAATAAGACAAATGCACAAGTATATCTGAGGACTCCAACATACACTCTCAGGAATTAATAGAATCATTAGACAGAAAATCAGCAACAATATAGAAGAATTAAACAGCACAATAAATCAGCAGTATCTAATTGACATTTATAAAGCACTACACCCAGAAACAACAGGATAAATATTTTGTTCTAGTGCCCATGGTACATTTCCATGTCCTGAGCCATTAAATAATACTCAGTAAATCAAAAGTGATTGACATTAAACATAGTGTATTCTCTGATCTTAATTGAATCAAAGTAAAAATCAACAGAAGAAGGAAGAGAGCAAAGTCTCTAAACACTTGGAAATTAAAGAACATACTTCTAAATAATCCATGAATGAAAAAAGAAGTCTCAAAAGAAATTTTGAAAATACACACAGAACTGACTTAAAGTTAAAAAACAACTTCTCAAAATATGAGGGGTGCAGCTAAAGTAGTACTGATAGGGGCATTTATAGCACCAAAATGCTTATATTGGAAAAAGGAAAAGTCTCAGATCAGTAATCTAAATTACCACTTTAAAAAAACTAGAAAAATAAGAGCAAAATAAACAAAAGCAAGCAAAAGGAAAGAAATATTAGATAAGAGCAGAAATCAATGAAAACAGAAAAACAATAGAGAAAATGAATAAAATAAAAAGCTGATTCCTAAAAAAGATCAATGAAATGGATCAACCTTTAGCAAGACTGAAAAATATAAAAAGAGAGGACACAAATGACCATTATCAGAAATAAAATAGGTTATATCACTACATATCCTGCAGTCATTTAAAAGCTAATAAGGGAATACTACAAATAATTTTACTCTTATAAATTTGACTACTTAGAATATATAGACCAATTCCTTGAAAACCACAACCTCCCACAACTCAACCAAGATGAAATAAGCAATCTGAATAGTCTTGTAATCATTAAAGTAATTGAATTAAAAATAAAATCTCCAGAAATAGAAATCTCTATGCTCAGATGTATTCATGTGAGAAATCTACCACACATTTAAAGAAGAATTAACACAAATTTTACACAATAACTTCAAGAAAACAAAAAGAGAAGGGAGGATTCCCAGCTAATTTTATGAGGCCAGAATTACACTGATACCAAAAGAAGATGAATAGAGTACCCAAAAAACCCCTATAGGTCAATATCTCTCATGAACTTAAATATAAAAATCATCAAGAAAATGTTTGCAAATGGAATCCAGCATTCCAGAAAAAGAATTATATGCAATAACTAAGTGGGATTCAGTCCAAGTACGCAAGGCTAGATGAACATTCAAAAAAATCAATTAATGTAACCCACAATATTGATAAGCTAAAGAAGAAAAATGTGACAATGCATGTAGAAAAAACACTTCATATATTAAACATTAATTAGTGATAAAAATTATTGGCAAGTTACAAATAGAAATGAATTACTTAAACTTGATAAGGAATCTTTACAACAAAAACCTATTGTCATTATTACCCTTAAAAGTGAAAGACTTGGACTTCCCAGGTGTCACAGTGGTTAAGAATCCACCTGCCAATGCAGGGGACATGGGTTCGATCCCTGGTCTGGGAAGAACCCACATGTCACGGAGCAACTAAGCCCGTGTGTCACAACTACTGAGCCTGCACTCTAGAGCCCACAAGCCACAACTACTGAGCCCTCGTGCCACAACTACTGAAGACTGAGTGCAGAGCCTGTGCTCCACAAGAAGAGAAGCCACTGAAATGAGAAGCCTGTGCACCACAACGAAGAGTATACCCTGCTCTCTACAACTAGAGAACGCCTGCATGCAGCAATGAAGACCCAATGCAGCCAAAAATAAATAAAATAAAATAAATATATTTTTAAAAAGTAAAAGACAATACTTTCCCCCTAAGATCAGAACCAATGTAAAGATGTTCACTCTTTCTACTCTTTTGACATAGTACTGGAAGTTCTAACCACTGCAATAAGGCAGTAAAAGGAAATAAAAGGCATACAGTTTAGAAAAGAATAAACAAAATATTTCCTATTTGTAGATGTCATGATTATCTATATAGAAATTCCCCAAAAGTATAAAAGTTCTTAGAACTAACAAGTGAGTTCGGCAAGGATGAAGGAACAAGATCAACACAAAAAAATTAATTGTGAGACTTTTACTTCCATCATTAGGAGTTCTGTGAACCCACTCCCCAATGAAAAAAAAGCAAAACTGGCAAATATTATTTAAAAAAATAACCTTTTAAAGTCTCTGAAAATTATTCTAATGGGATACAGCACATGAAGCATTTATTCAAAAAAAATCAACCAAAATTCAGTAAGAACAGTGAGAATCTGTGGCATTTTTGCCATGATCCTCACTCCTGACCCCCAAGTTTAGTTTAATGGAACCTCCACTCCAGGTGTGTGTGTGTAGCCAAAAGGATGGGGCTCCCTTCCCCCTAAGAGAGTTCACCCAATCAAATGATATGGTACCTCAGTGGGAGGGGCAGACAGTCAGCACCTCACATCCCTTCCAGCTCCAAGTTGCAGAAGCAAATGTAGCTCAGAGGTTGGAGATGCCCTTCCCTCATCCAGTCCCTACCCATAGGATGAAGGTTATACCCCAGGTGCTGTAGGCTGAGAATACTGGGTTCCTGATCACCCTCACTCCAACTTGCTCAGAGGCCAGAAGTACTACACCAGGATAGGCAAACAGAGAAGACCAGAGGACACTGCCCCACCCAGCACCCACAGCAGTGGATCAGAAGGTTTGCCCATGGAGAGAAGCAGTCCATAAGACAAGAGCCTAAGGGTGCTCTTGAAAACAATAGGCCCACTTAATTAAGAGCAACAAGCTAAACCGTAGAACAGCTAGTTCACCAGAGAGAACCAGAGAACGAGCCAATTAAGAAGAGCCCTCCTCAGGTCAGAGCTAACCTCAAAGACTACTTTTGCCAGAGTTTAATTAGATAACACTGCTGAGCAATGTACGCCTGGGGGCAATATAAAAAATAATAGCAATCAGCTAATAATTAGTGGATCCCAGAGTGTAATACCAGATGAGACTGACAGCTTAGTAGAGTAATCAGGGAAAGAGATAGTGAAAGTGAGCCCAAAGTCTATGCCCTCCAAGAAGTAACACCAAAGGCTTCACACTGCAGAGAAATAGAATTCACTAAAATAGCCTAACCAAGTCACAAAGCAAAGAGTTATATTACAGTAAGGAAATGACATAAGAAGTTAATTCAAACCCATAGAAAAAATGAATGGAATCAGACAGTAAATATAAAAAAAAAACTTTATAAGTATATATGTGCTCTCCTTAATTTTCTCAGCTTCTTTAAAACATAAAATTATATAAAATAACAATTATAACAATATATTATTGGGGTTTTAGCATGTAAAGATATGACATGTATGAAATAATAGCACAAAAAAGAAAATGGAATAGAGATACATAGTGGTAACATTTCTATATCTTATTGGAATTAAGTTAGTAAAAATCTAAAGTAGATTCTAATAGTTAAGATATATATGGAAAGCCCTAGAGCAACCACTAAGGAAATATCTCAAAAATATACAGTGAAAAAATTATTAAAGGAATTAAATATTAAACTAGATAATATTAACTTAATGCAAAAGAAAGGAGGACTAGAAGGAAAAAGACATAATCTATATAGAAAATTTAAAAGTGGCACATTTAAATCCAACTACATCAATAATAACATTAAATGTTAATGGATCAAGCAATCCAATCAAAAGGTGGAAAATGTCTAACTGGATTAAAAACAAGATCCAACTATATGATGCCTACAGAAAATACATTTTAGATTCAAAGACACAGATAGATGAAAAGTAAAAGAATGTAAAAAAATATATCATGCAAAGACCAATCAGAAGAAAGTTGGAGTGGCTATACTAAGATCAGATGAAAGTAAAAGTAAAAGCTAAAAAACATTGCTAGAGATATGTAATGACATGATATAATGACAAAAGGGTCAATCCATAAGGAATATATTATAATTATATCTAAGAAGAGGGCCCCACAATACATGGAGCAAAAACTGACAGAATTGAAGCAAGCAATAGACAATTTGATAACAATATTTGGAGACTTTAATATGGAACTTTCAATAATGGATAGGACAACTACACAGAAGATAAACAGAGAAACAGAAGACTTGAACAACACTGTACACAAACCAGTCCTAACAGACAACTATAAAACACTCCACCTCTAAACAGCAGAATGTACATTCTTCCCAAGTGCACATCAAACATTCTCTAGGATACATCATAGTCTAAGTCATCAAATAAGCTATAGTAAACTTAAAAGTATTGAAATAATATAAAGTTTGTTCTCCAGTCATAATGGCGTGAAATTAGAAATTAACATCAAAGAGAACTTTGGGAAATTCACAAGTATGTGAACTATAAGGAGGGATATTATAATTTGATACAGAATAGAAAAGTATTAAAGAAAATTAACAAACCCCAAACTGGTTCTTTGAAAGGATTAACAAACTCAACAAACTTTTAGCTAGATTGACCGAGAAAAATAGAGAGAAAACTCAAATGAATAAATTCAGGACTGGGGAGGAGCTGCAAGATGGTGGAAGAGTAAGATGTGCAGATCACCTTCTTCCCCACAAATACATCAGAAATACATCTACATGTGGAACAACTCCTACAGAACACCTACTGAAAGCTGGCAGGAGACCTCAGACCTCCCAAAAGGCAAGAAACTCCCCACGTACCTGGGCAGGGCAAAAGAAAAAAGAAAAAACAGAGAGAAAAGAATAGGGACAGGACCTGCACCAGTAGGAGGGAGCTGTGAAGGAGGAAAGGTTTCCACACACTAGGAAGCCACTTCGCAGGCAGAGACTGCAGGTGGCAGAGGGAGGAAGCTTTGGAGCCATGGAGGAGAGTGCAGTAACAGGGGTGCAGAGGGCAAAGTGGAGAGATTCCTGCACAGAGGATTGGTGCCGAACAGCACTCACCAACCCGAGAGGCTTGTCTGCTCACCCACTAGGACGGGTGGGGTCTGGGAGCTGAGACTCCGGCTTCGGTCAGATCCCAGGGAGAGGACTGGGGTTGGCTGCGTGAACACAGCCTGAAGGGGGCTAGTGCACCATGGCTAGCCAGAAGGGAGTCCTGGAAAAGGACTGGAACTGCCAAAGAGGCAAGAGACTTTTTCTTGCCTGTTTGTTTCCTGGTGCACGAGAACAGGGGATTAAGAGCACCGCTTAAAGGAGCTCCAGAGATGGGCGCGAGCCGAAGCTACCAGCGCAGACCCCAGAGACGGGCATGAGATGCTAAGGCTGCTGCTGCAGCCACCAAGAAGCCTGTATGCAAGCACAGGTCACTATCCACACCTCCCCTCCCGGGAGCCTGTGCAGCCCGCCACTGCCAGGGTCCCATGATCCAGGAAAAACTTCCCCGGGAGAACACAGAATGTGCCTCAGGCTGCTGCAACATCACGCCAGCCTCTAACGCTGCAGGCTAACCCCACACTCCATACCCCTCCAGCCCTCCGGCCTGAGTGAGCCAGAGCCGCCTAATCACCTGCTCCTTTAACCGCATCATGTCTGAGCAAAGAACAGACGCTCTCAGGTGACCTACACGCAGAGGCAGGGCCGAATCCAAGCTGAATCCCAGGAGCTGTGCGAACAAAGAAGACAAAGAGAAATCTCTCCCAGCAGCCTCAGGAGAAGCGGATTAAATCTCCAACGTCAACTTGATGTACCCTGCATCTGTGGAATACCTGAATAGACAACGAATCATCCGAAATTGAGGAGGTGGACTTTGGGAGCAACTATATATATTTTTTTCCTTTTTTCTGTTTTTCTGAGTGTATAGGTGTATGCTTCTGTGTGTGATTTTGTCTGTATAGCTTTGCTTTTACCATTTGTCCTAGGGTTATGTCTGTCCATTTTTGTTTGTTTGTTTTTGTTTCATTTGGTGTTTTTTTTAGTATAGTTTTCAGCACTTGTTATCATTGGTGTATTTGTTTTTTGGTTTACTTGTTCTCTTCTTTCTTTCATTCTTTTTTTTAATTCTTAAAAAAATTTTAATAATTATTTTTTGTTTTTTATTTTATTTTATCTTATTTTATTTTACTTTATTTTATCTTTTTCTTTCTTTCTTTCTCCCTTTTATTCTGAGCCATGTGGATGAAAACCTCTTGTTGCTACAGCCAGGGGTCAGGGCTGTGCATCTCGGGGGGAAAGCCAAGTTCAGGACATTGGTCCAACAGAGACCTCCCAGCTCCATGTAATATCAAATGGCGAAAATCTCCCAGAGATCTCCATCTCGACGCCAAGACCCAGCTCCACTCAACAACCAGCAAGCTACAGTGCTGGACACCCTATGCCAAAAAACTAGCAAGACAGGAACACAACCCCACCCATTAGTAGAGAGGCTGCCTGAAATCATAATAAGATCACAGACACCCCAAAACACACCACCAGACGTGGACCTGCCCACCAGAAAGACAAGATCCAGCCTCATCCACCAGAACACAGGCACTAGTCCCCTCCACCAGGAAGCCTACACAACCCACTGAACCAAATGTAGACACTGGGGGCACCACCAAAAACAACGGGAACTACGAACTTGCAGCCTGTGAAAAGGAGACCCCAAGCACAGAAAGTTAAGCAAAGTGAGAAGACAAAGAAACACACAGCAGATGAAGGAGCAAGGTAAACACCCACCAGACCTAACAAAGGAAGAGGAAATAGGCAGTCTACCTGAAAAAGAATTCAGAATAATGATAGTAAAGATGATCTGAAATCTTGGAAATAGAATAGAGAAAATACAAGAAACGTTGAAAAGGACCAAAAAGAACTAAAGAGCAAACAAACAATGATGAACAACAAAATAAATGAAATTTAACATTCTCTAGAAGGGATCAGTAGCAGAATAACTGAGGCAGAAGAATGGATAAGTGACCTGGAAGATAAAATAGTGGAAATAACTATTGCAGAGCAGAAAAAAGACAAAAGAATGAAAAGAACTGAGGATAATCTCAGAGACTTCTGGGGCAATATTAAATCCACCAACATGCGAATTATAGGGGTCCCAGAAGAAGAAGTGAAAAAGAAAGGGACTGAGAAAATATTTGAAGAGATTACAGTTGAAAACTTCCCTAATATGGGTAAGGAAATAGTTAATCAACTTAAGGAAGCACAGAGAGTCCCATACAGGATAAATCCAAGGACAAACATGCCAAGACACATATTAATTAAACTATCACAAGTTAAATACAAAGAAAAAATATTAAAAGCAGCAAGGGAAAAACAAAAAATAACATAAAGAGAGTCCCCACAAGGTTAAAAGCTGATCTATCAGCAGAAACTCTGCAAGCCAGAAGGGACTGGAAGGACATATTTAAAGTGATGAAAGGGAAAAACCTACAACTAAGATTACTCTATCCAGCAAGGATCTCATTCATGTTCGACAGAGAAATTAAAACACTTACAGACAAGCAAAAGCTAAGAGAATTCAACACCACAAAAACAGCTTTACAAAATATGCTAAAGGAACTTCTATAGGCAGGAAGCACAAGAGAAGGAAAAGACCTACAATAATAAAACCAAAACAATTAAGAAAATGGTAATAGGAACATACATATCGATAATTACCTTAAATGTAAATGGATTAAGTGCTCCAATCAAAAGACATACGCTGGATGAATGGATACAAAAACAAGACATGTACATATGCTGTCTACAAGAGATCCACTTCAGACCTAGAGACACATACAGACTGAAAGTGAGGGTATGGAAAAAGATATTCCATGCAAATGGAAATCAAAAGAAAGCTGGAGTAGCAATTCTCATATTAGACAAAATAGACTTTAAAACAAAGACTATTACAAGAGACAAAGGATACCAAATAATGATCAAGGGATCAATCCAAGAAGAACATATAACAATTTTAAATATTTATGCACCCCAAATAACAGAACCTCAAGACATAAGGCAAATACCAACAGCCATAAAAGGGGAAATTGACAGTAACATAATCATACTAGGGGATTTTAACACCCCGCTTTCACCAATGGACAGATCATTCAAAATGAAAATAAATAAGGAAACATAAGCTTTAAATGATACATTAAACAAGATGGACTTAACTGATATCTATAGGACATTCCATCCAAAAACAACATAATACACTTTCTTCTCAAGTGCTCATGGAACATTCTCCAGGATAGATCATATCTTGGGTCACAGGTCAAGCCTTGGTAAATTTAAGAGAATTGAAAGTATATATTCTGAGCACACTGCTATGAGACTAGATATCAATTACAGGAAAAAATCTGTAAAAAATACAAACACATGGAGGCTAAACAATACCCTACTTAATAACCAAGAGATCACTGAAGAAATCAAAGAGGAAATCAAAAAATACCTAGAAACAAATGACAATGAAAACACGATGCAAAAACTATGGGATCCAGCAAAGGCAGTTCTAAGAGGGAATTTTATGGAAATACAATCCTACCTTAAGAAACAAGAAACGTCTCAAATAAACAACCTAACCTTACACTTACAGCAATTAGAGAAAGAAGAACAAAAAGACCCCAAAGTTAGCAGAAGGAAAGAAATCAAAAAGATGTGATCAGAAATAAATGAAAAAGAAATGAAGGAAACGATAGCAAAGATCAATAAACTAAAAGCTTATTCTTTGAGAAGATAAAGTTGACAAACCATTAGCCAGACACATCAAGAAGAAAAGGGAGGAAACTCAAATCAATAGAATTACAGAGGAAAGAGGAGAAGTAACAGCTGACACTGCAGAAATACAAAGAATCATGAGAGATTACTACAAGCAACTATATGCTGATAAAATGGACAACCTGGAAGAAATGGACAAATTCTTAGAAATGCACAACCTTCCGAGACTGAACCAGGAAGAAGTAGAAAGTATGACCAGACCAATCACAAGCAATGAAATTGAAACTGTGATTAAAAATCTTCCAACAAAAGCTCAGGACCAGATGGCTTCACAGTCAAATTCTATCAAACGTTTGGAGAAGAGCTAACACCTATCCTTCCGAAACACTTCCAAAGTATAGCAAAGGGAGGAACACTCCCAAACTGATTCTACAAGGCCACCATCACCCTGATACCAAAACCAGACAAAGATCACACAGAAAAGAAAACTACAGACCAACATCACTGATGAACATAGATGCAAAAATCCTCAATGAAATACTGCAAACGGAATCCAACAGCACATTAAAAGGATCATACACCATGATCAAGTGGAGTTTATCCCAGGAATGTAAGGATTCTTCAGTAGCCACAAATCAAACAATGTGATACACCATATTAACAAACTGAAGAATTAAAACCATATGATCACCTCAATAGATGCAGAGAAAGCTTTCAACAAAATTCAACACCCATTTATGATAAAAACCCTGCAGAAAGTAGGCATAGAGGGAACTTACCTCAACATAATAAAGGCCATATATGACAACCCCACAGCCAACATCATCCTCAATGGTGAAAAACTGAAAGCATTTCCACTAAGATCAGGAACAAGAAAAGGTTGCCCACTCTCACCACTCTTATTCAACATAGTTTTGGAAGTTTTAGCCACAACAATCAGAGAAGAAAAGGAAATAAAAGGAATCCAAATTGGAAAAGAAGAAGTAAAGCTGTCACTGTTTGCAGATGACATGATAATATACATAGAGAATCCTAAAGATGCTACCAGAAAACTACTAGAGCTAATCAAGGAATCTGGTAAAGTACCAGGATACAAGATTAATGCACCCAAATCTCTTGCATTCCTATATACTAATGATGAAAAATCTGAAAGGGAAATCAAGAAAACACTCCCATTTACCATTGCAACAAAAAGAATAAAATATCTAGGAATAAAACCTACCTAAGGAGACAAAAGACCTGTATGCAGAAAACTATAAGACACTGATGAAAGAAATTAAAGATGATACATAAATGGTGAGATATACCATGTTCTTGGATTGGAAGAATCAACATTGTGAAAATGACTCTACTACCCAAAGCAATCTATAGATTCAATGCAATCCCTATAAAACTACCACTGGCATTTTTCACAGAACTAGAACAAAAAAATTTCACAATTTGTATGGAAACACAAAAGACCCCGAATAGCCAAAGCAATCTTCAGAAAGAAAAACGGAGCTGGAGGATTCAGGTTCCTGGACTTCAGACTATACTACAAAGCTATAGTAATCAAGAGAGTATGGAACTGGCACAAAAACAGAAATATTCATTAATGGAACAGTTTAGAAAGCCCAGAGGTAAACCCACACACATATTGTCACCTTATCTCTGATAAAGGAGGCAAAAATATACAATGGAGAAAAGACAGCCTCTTCAATATGTGGTGCTGGGAAAACTGGACAGCTACATTTAAAAGAATGAAATTAGAACACTCCCTAACACCATACACAAAAATAAACTCAAAATGGATTAAAGACCTATATGTAAGGCCAGACATTCTCACGCTCTAAAGGAAAACATAGGCAGAACACTCTATGACAAAAATCACGGCAAGATCCTTTTTGACCGACCTCCTAGAGAAATGGAATTAAAAACAAAAAATGACTGGGACCAAATGAAACTTCAATGCTTTTGCACAGCATAGGAAACCATAAACAAGACAAAAAGACAACCCTCAGAATGGGAGAAAATATTTGCAATGAAGCAACTGACAAAGGATTAATCTCCAAAATTTACAAGCAGCTCATGCAGCTCAATATCAAAAAACAAACAGGGCTTCCCTGGTGGTGCAGTGGTTGAGAGTCTCCCTGCCAATGCAAGGACATGGGTTCGTGCCCCAGTCTGGGAAGATCCCACATGCCGCGGAGCAAGTTGGCCCGTGAGCCATGGCCACGGAGCCTGCATGTCTGGAGCCTGTGCTCTGCAACAGGAGAGGCCACAACAGTGAGAGGCCCACATACCACAAAAACAAACAAACAAACAAACAAAACAAACAAAAAAACAACCCAATCCAAAAATGGGCAGAAGACCTAAGTAGATAGTTCTCCAAAGAAGATATACAGATTGCCAACAAACACATGAAAGAATGCTCAACATCATTAATCATTAGAGAAATGCAAATCAAAACTACAATGAGATATCATCTCACACTGGTCAGAATGGCCATTATCAAAAAATCTAGAAACAATAAGTGCTAGAGAGGGTGTGGAGAAAAGGGAACCCTCATACACTGTTGGTGGGAATGTAAATTGATACAGCCACTATGGAGAACAGTATGGAGGTTACTTAAAAAACTAAAAATAGAACTACCATACAAACCAGCAATCTCATTACTGGGCATATACCCTGAAAAAAACATAATTCAAAAGAGTCATGTACCACAATGTTCATTGAAACTCTGTTTTCAATAACCAGGACATGGAAGCAACCCAAGTGTCCGTCAACAGATGAATGAATAAAGAAGATGTGGCACATATATACAATGGAATATTACTCAGCCATAAAAAGGAATGAAATTGAGTTATTTGTGGTGAGGTTGATGGGCCTAGAGTCTGTCATACAGAGTCAAGTAAGTCTGAAAGAGAAAAACAAATATCATATGCTAACACATATATATGGAATCTAAAAAAAAAAATGGTCATGAAGAACCTAGGGGCAAGATGGGAATAAAGACGCAGACCTACTAGAAACTGGACTTGAGGACACAGGGGGGAGGAAGGATATGTTGGGCCAAAGTGAGAGAGTGGTAGTTTGTATGTGAACATATATACATTTCCAAATGTAAAATAGATAGCTAGTGGGAAGCAGTCACATAGTCAGGGAGATCAGCTCGGTATTTTGTGACTAGCTGAAGGGTGGGATAGGGAGGGTGGGAAGGAGGGAGACACAAGAGGGAAGAGATACAGGGATATATGTATATGTATAGCTGATTCACTTATTTATAAAGCAGAAACTAACGCACCATTGTAAAGCAATTATACTCCAATAAAAACGTTAAAATAAATTCAGGAATGAAAGAGGGATATTACTACTGACTTTATGGAAATAAAAATAATTATAATGGAGTTCTATGAGCAACTGTATGCCAACACAATAGCTGACTTAGACGAAATGGACAAATTATTAAAGAACTACAAACTCCCAAAACTGACTCAAGAAGACATCTAATTGATCTATAACAAGTAAAGAGATTGAATAAGTAACCAAAATAACTTGCCACAAGGAAAAGTCCAGGATTCGATGGTTTTACTGGAGAATTCTACCAAACATTTAAAGAATTAACATCAATTCTTCAAAAGCTGTTTCATAAAATAGGAGGGAATATTTCCTAACTCATTTCTTGAGTATTTCTGTGATACCAAAGGTAAACAAAGATATCAGAGAGAAATAAAATTATAGCCCAATATTTTATGAATATAGATGCAAAAATCTTCAGCAAGATATTAGCAAATTGAATCCAGAAAAATATAAAAGATTATACACTGTCACCAAGTTAGCTTTATTGTAGGAGTGCAGTGTTAATTAGACCTCTGAAAATCAAGTAGTGTAATACACCACATCACTAGAATAAAGGACCAAAACCACATGATCATCTCAGTGCACATAGAAAAGGCAATTGAAAAATTAAACACTCCTTCATAATAAAACCACACAACAAACTAAGAATACAAGAGAATTTCCTCAGTCAGATAACGGACATCTATGAAAAACTCATGGCTAATATTGCACTTACTGGTGAAAGATTGTATGTTAATCCACTAAAATCAGAAACAAAAGAAGGATGTCTATTATCACTTCATCTTTTCAACATTGTACTAGAGGTTCTAGTGAGGGTAATTAGGCAAAAAGAAATAAAAGGCCTCCAGATTGTGGAGGGAGACACAAGACGGAGGAGATATGGGGATATTTGTATATGTAAAGATGTTAAATAAATAAAATTAAAAAGAAAAAAAGAAAAGAAATTAAACTATCTTTCTTTGCAGATGACATGATCTTACATGTAGAAAATTCCAAGAAATCCACTAAAAATCTACTAGTACTAATAAATGAGTTCAGCAATGTTGCAGGATACATGATCAATATATAAAAAATTATATTTCCATAAAGAAGCAAGAACAAGCAAAATGAAATTAATAAAAACAATTCAATTTACAATAGCATCAAAAATACTTAGGAATACTTAAAAGCAATGCAAAACTTATACTCTGAAAACTTACACTGTTGAAATTAAAGAGGACCTAAATAAATGGAACAACTCATGTTCATGGACCTAAGACTTAATAATGTTAAGGTGTCAGTATTCTCTAATTGGTCTACAGATTCAACACAGCCCTATCAAAATCTCAGCTGACTTCTTTGCAGAAATTGACAAGTTGATCCTAAAGTTCACATGGAAATTCAAGGGGCCTAGAAGAGCCAAAATCATCCTGAAAAAGAAGAACAAAGTTGGAGGACTCACATTTCCCAATTTCAAAACTTAATTTAAAAAAACTATAGTAATAAAGACAGTGTTGTACTGGCATAAGGATATATATATATATATCCTTATATATATCTATAAACCTTATATATATATAAACCATTGAAACAGGACTGAAAACTCAGACATAAACTCTGTAACTTATGGTCAACTGATTTTCATCAAGGCTGCCAAAACAAGTCAGTGGTAGAAAGAAGTCGTTTCAACAAATGGTGCTGGAACAACTGAATATCCACATGCAGAGAATGCAGTTGGGCTCCTACCTCACATCATATGCAAAACTTAACTCAAAATGAGTCAAAGACCTAAATGTAAGAGCTAAAACTATAAAAGTCTTAGAAGAAGAAAACCTAGGCATAAATTTTTGTGACCTTGGATTAGACAATGGCTTCAGGGACATGACACCTAACACAAACAACAATAGAAAAAATAAGTAAATTGGACTTCATTAAAATTAAGAACTTTTGTGCTTCAAAAGACACTCTCAAGAAAGTGAAAAGATAGCTCACAGAATGGGAATAAATATTTGCAAACCATATATTTGACAAGAGTCTAGTTCCCAGAATACAAAAAGGAAAAATCAACCCAAATAAAAAGACAAATAACCCAGTTTAAAAATGAGCAAAGAATCTGAATAGACTTTTCTCCAAAGAAGATATACAAATGGCCAATAAGTACATGAAAAGATGCTCAACATCATTAGGCATTAATAAAATGCAAATGGGACTCACAGTGATATATCATTTCATACACACTTAGGATGGCTATAATTTTAAAAATGTTAGTGAGGATATAGAGAAATTAGAATGCTCATATGTTGCTTTTGGGAATGTAAAATGTGAAGCCACTTTGAAAACCAGTTTAGCAGTTCCTCAAAACATTATAGATAGAATTACCAGAGGACTCAGCATTTCCACTCCTAGGTATATATTCAAGAGAAATGAAAACATATGTGCACAAAAAAACTTGTGAAAGAATGTTCATGACAGCATTACTCATAATAGCCAAAACAGAAACAAACCAAATTTCCATCAATTCATGAATGGGTAAACAAAATGTGGTGTATCTATATAATGCAATATTATTCAGCTATATAAAGGAATGAAGTATCTACACATGCTACAACATAGGTTAACTTTGAAAATGTTATGCCCAATGGAAGAAGCCAGATACAAAATGCCACATATTGTATGATTCCATTAATGTGAAATGTCCAGAATAGGCAAAACTATGGAAACAATAAGTAGATTTTAGTGGCTGCCAGTGACTGAGGGGAGAGGGGAATCTGGAACGACACTAAAGGGTATGGGGTTTCTTTGGGGGGTGATGAAATGTTCTGGAGTTAGTAATGATGGTATACAACCATGCAAATATACTAAAAACCAATAAGTTGTACACTTTAAAATGGTGAGTTTTATGGTATGTGAATTACATCTCTATCAAAAACATTTTTCTTATACCAATCAGAATGGCCATCATTAAAAAGTCTACACATAATAAATGCTGGAGAGGATATGGAGAAAAAGGAAACCTCCTATACTGTTGGTGGGAATGTAAATTGGTGCAACTACTGTGGAGAACAGTATGGAGGTTCTTTACAAAGTTAAAAATAGAGTTACCATATCATCCTGTAATCCCACTCTTGGGCATATATCCAGAGAAAAATCTAATTTGAAAATATACATGCATTCCAATGTTCATAGCAACACTATTTACAATAGCCAAGACATGGAAGCAACCTAAATGTCCATCAGCAGATGAATGAATAAAGAAGATGTGGTACATATATACAATCGAATATTACTCTGCCATAGAAAAGAATGAAATAATGCCATTTGCAGCAACATGGATAAACTTAGAGATTATCATGTTAAGTGAAGTAAGTCAGACAGAGAAAGACAAATATCATATGATATCACTTATAAGTGGAATCTTAAAAATGATACAAATGAATTATTTACAAAACAGAAATAGACGCACAAACATAGAAAACAAACATGGTTACCAAAGGGGATAGCAGGGGTGAGGGGGAGAGATAAATTAGGAGTTTGGGATTAACATATACAAACATATATAAAACAGATAAACAACAAGGGCCTACTGTATAGCACAGGGAACTATATTCAATATCTTGTAATAACCTATAATGGAAAAGAATCTGAAAAAGAATACATACGCTGAATCACTTTGCTGTACAGTTGAAACTAAAACTAACACAACATTGTAAATTAACTTACTTCAATAAAAATGGTTAAAACCATTTTTAAAAAGTGTAAGAAAGATATACCAGGCAAATATAAAGCTAAATAAAGCAAATATATATACATATATATTAATATCAGGAAAAAAATTGTAGGACAAAATGATACTAGATTACCAGAAATAATTTCCTTACACATTGATAAATATTCAATATACCAGAAATATATAGCAATTCTAAATTTGGAACTATTTACAAAGCTTCAAAATTGACATAGGTCAGGGGAAGATGGCGGAAGAGTAAGACGCAGAGATCACCTTCCTCCCAACAGATACACCAGAAATAAATCTACACGTAGAACAACTCCTACAGAACACCTACTGCATAGTGGCAGAAGACCTCAGACCTCCCAAAAGGCAAAAACACTCCCCACGTACCTGGGTAGGGCAAAAGAAAAAACAGAGACAAAAGAATAGGGACAGGACCGGCACCAGTGGGAGGGAGCTGTGGAGGAGGAAAGGTTTCCACACACTAGGAAGCCCCTTCGCGGGCAGAGACTGCGGGTGGTGGAGGGGGGAGCTTCGAGGCCGCGGAGAAGAGCACAGCAACAGGGGTGCGGAGGGCAAAGCAGAAAGATTCCCGCACAGAGGATCAGTGCCGACCGGCACTCACCAGCCCGAGAGGCTTGTCTGCTTACCAGCCGGGGTGGGCAGGGCTGCGAGATGAGGCTCCGACTTTGGTCGGAGCGCAGGGAAAGGACTGGGGTTGGCTGCGTGAACACAGCCTGAAGGGGTTAGTGCACCACGGGTAGCCGGGAGGGAGTCTGGGAAAAGGTCTGGAGCTGCCGAAGAGACAAGAGACTTTTTCTTCCCTCTTTGTTTCCTGGTGCGTGAGGAGAGGGGATTAAAAGCGCTACTTAAAGGAACTCCAGAGATGGGCGCGACCCACGGCTAAAAGCGCGGACCCCAGAGACGGGCGGGAGACGCTAAGGCTGATGCTGCCGCCACCAAGGGGCCTGTGTGCGAGCACAGGTCACTATCCACACCCCTCTTCCGGGGAGCCTGTGCAGCCTGCCACTGCCAGGTTCCTGGGATCCAGGGACAACTTCCCCGGGAGAACGCACAGTGGGCCTCAGGCTGGTGCAACGTCATGCCCGCCTCTGCCGCCGCAGGCTTGCCCTGCACACCGCGCCCCTCCCTCCCCCTAGCCTGAGTGAGCCACAGCCCCCGAATCAGCAGCTCCTTTAACCCCGTCCTGTCTGAGCAAAAAACAGACGCCCTCCAGCGACCTAAATGCAGAGGCAGGGCCAAATCCAAAGCTGAGCCCCTGGGAGCTGTGAGAACAAAGAAAAGAAAGGGAAATCTCTCCCAGCAGCCTCAGAAGCAGCGGATTAAAGCTCCACAATCAACTTGATGTACCCTGCAACTGTGGAATACCTGAATAGACAACGAATCATCCCAAATTGAGGAGGTGGACTTTGAGAGCAAGATCTATGATTTTTTCCCCTTTTACTCTTTTTGTGAGTCTGTATGTGTATACTTCTGTGTGAGATTTTGTCTGTATAGCTTTGCTTCCACCATTTGTCCTAAGGTTCTATCCATCCGTTTTTTTAAAATTTTTTCTTAATAATTATTTTTAAATTTAATAACTTTATTATAATTTACTTTATTTTATTTTACTTTATCTTCTTTCTTTCTTTGTTTTTTCCTTCCTTCACTACTTCCTTCCCTCCTTCCTTCCTCCCACTGTCCCTCCCTCCCTCCCTCCCTCCTTTCTTTCTTTCTTTCCTTCTTTCCTTCTCTCCTTCTTTTCTTCTTTCTTTCTTTCTTTCTTCTTTCCTTCCTTCCTACCTTCCTTCCTTCCTTTCTTTCTTTCTTTCTTTCTTTCTTCCTACTTCTACTAATTCTTTCTCTCTACTTTTTCTCCCTTTTATTCTGAGCCTTGTGGATGAAAGGCTCTTGGTACTGCAGCCAGGGGTCAGTGCTGTGCCTCTGAGGTGGGAGAGCCAACTTCAGAACACTGGTCCACAAACACATCCCAGCTCCACATAATATCAAACGGCAAAAATCTCCCAGAGATCTCCATCTCAACGCCAGCACCCAACTTCACTCAACGACCAGCAAGCTACAGTGCTGGACAGTCTATGACAAACAACTAGAAAGACAGGAACACACCCCACCCAGTACCAGAGAGGTTGCCTAAAATCATAATAAGTCCACAGACACCCCAAAACATACCACCAGACGTGGACCTGCCCACCAGAGAGACAAGAAACAGCCTAATCCACCAGAACACAGGCACTAGTCTCCTCCACCAGGAAGCCTACACAACCCACTGAACCAACCTTAGCCACTGGGGACAGACACCAAAAACAACGGAAACTACGAACCTGCAGCCTGCAAAAAGGAGACCCCAAACACAGTAAGATAAGCAAAATGAGAAGACAAAAAACTCACAGCAGATGAAGGAGCAATATAAAAACGCACCAGACCTAACAAATGAAGAGGAAATAGGCAGTTTACCTGAAAAGGAATTCAGAATAATGATAGTAAAGATGATCCAAAATCTTGGAAATAGAATAGACAAAATGCAAGAAACATTTAACAAGTACCTAGAAGAACTAAAGATGAAACAAACAATGATGAACAACACAATAAATGAAATGAAAAATACTCTAGATGGGATCAATAGCAGAATAACTGAGGCAGAAGAATGGATAAGTGACCTGGAAGATAAAATAGTGGAAATAGCTACTGCAGAGCAGAATAAAGAAAAAAGAATGAAAAGAACTGAGGACAGTCTCAGAGACCTCTGGGACAACACTAAACGCACCAACATTCGAATTATAGGGGTTCCAGAAGAAGAAGAGAAAAAGAAAGGGACTGAGGAAATATTTGGAGAGATTATAGTTGAAAACTTCCCTAATATGGGAAAGGAAATAGTTAACCAAGTCCAGGAAGCACAGAGAGTCCCATACAGGATATATCCAAGGAGAAATACGCCAAGACACGTATTAATCAAACTGTCAAAAATTAAATACAAAGAAAGCATATTAAAAGCAGCAAGGGAAAAACAACAAATAACACACAAGGGAATCCCCATAAGGTTAACAGCTGATCGCTCAGCAGAAACTCTGCAAGACAGAAGAGAGTGGCAAGACATACTGAAAATGATGAAGGAGAAAAACCTGCAACCAAGATTACTCTACCCAGCAAGGATCTCATTCAGATTTGGTGGAGAAATTAAAATGTTTACAGACAAGCAAAACATGAGAGAGTTCAGCACCACTAAACCAGCTTTACAACAAATGCTAAAGGAACTTCTCCAGGCAAGAAACACAAGAGACAGAAAAGACCTACAATAATGAACCGAAAACAATTTAGGAAATGGGAATAGGAACATACATATCGATAATTACCTTAAATGTAAATGCACTAAATGCTCCCACCAAAAGACATAGATTGGCTGAATGGATACAAAAACAAGACCCATATATATGCTGTCTACAAGAGACCCACTGCAGACCTAGAGACACATACAGACTGAAAGTAAGGGGATGGAAAAAGATATTCCATGCAAATGGAAACCAAAAGAAAGCTAGAGAAGCAATTCTCATATCAGACACAATACTTTAAAATAAAGACTATTAGAAGAGACAAAGAAGGACACTACATAATGATCAAGGGATTGATCCAAGAACAAGATATAACAACTGTAAATATGTATGCACCCAACACAGGAGCACCTCAATACATAAGGCAAATACTAACAGCCATAAAAGGGGCAATTGACAGTAACACATTCATAGTAGGGGACTTAAACACCCCACTTTCACCCATGGACAGATCATGCAAAATGAAAATAAATAAGGAAACACAAGCTTTAAATGATACCTTAAACAAGATGGACTTAATTGATACTTATAGGACATTCCATCCAAAAACAACAGAATACACATTTTTCTCAAATGCTCATGGAACATTCTCCAGGATAGATCATATCTTGGGTCACAAATCAAGCCTTGGTAAATTTAAGAAAATTGAAATTGTATCAAGTATCTTTCCGACCACAATGCTATGAGACTAGATATCAATTACAGGAAAAGATCTGTAAAAAATACAAACACATGGAAGCTAAACAATACACCACTTAATAACGAAGTGTTCACTGAAGAAATCAAAGAGGAAATCAAAAAATACCTAGAAACAAAGGACAATGGAGACACGATGACCCAAAACCTATGGGATTCATCAAAAGCAGTTCTAAGAGGGCTTCCCTGGTGGCGCAGTGGTTGAGAGTCCGCCTGCCGATGCAGGGGAATACGGGTTCGTGCCCTGGTCTGGGAAGATCTCACATGCCGCGGAGCGGCTAGACCCGCGAGCCATGTCCGCTGAGCTTGCGTGTCTAGAGCCTGTGCTGTGCAACAGGAGAGGCCACAGCAGTGAGAGGCCTGCATACTGAAAAAAAACAACAAAAAAAAAAAGCAGTTCTAGGAGGGAAGTTTATAGCAATACAAGCCTACCTTAAGAAATAGGAAACATCTCGAATAAACAACCTAACCTTGCACCTAAAGCAATTAGAGAAAGAAGAACAAAAAAACCCCAAAGCTAGCAGAAGGAAAGAAATCATAAAAATCAGATCAGAAATAAATGAAAAAGAAATGAAGGAAACAAGAGCAAAGATCAATAAAACTAAAACCTGGTTCTTTGAGAAGATAAACAAAAGAGATAAACCACTAGCCAGATTCATCAAGAAAAAAAGGAAGAAGACTCAAATCAATAGAATTATAAATGAAAAAGGAGAAGTAACAACTGACACTGCAGAAATACAAAAGATCATGAGAGATTACTACAAGCAACTCTATGCCAATAAAATGGACAACCTGGAAGAAATGGACAAATTCTTAGAAATGCACAACCTGCCAAGACTGAATCAGGAAGAAATAGAAAATATGAACAGACCAATCACAAGCACTGAAATTGAAACTGTGATTAAAAATCTTCCAACCAACAAATGCCCAGGACCAGATGGCTTCACAGGTGAATTCTATCAAACATTTAGAGAAGAGCTAACACCTATCCTTCTCAAACTATTCCAAAATATAGCAGAGGGAGGAACACTCCCAAATTCCTTCTGCAAGGCCACCATCACCTTGATACCAAAACCAGACAAAGACGTCGCAAAGAAAGAAAACTACAGGCCAATATCACTGATGAACATAGATGCAAAAATCCTCAACAAAATACTAGCAAACAGAATCCAAGAGCACATTAAAAGGATCATACACCATGATCAAGTGGGGTTTATTCCAGGAATGCAAGGATTCTTCAATATACGCAAATCAATCAATGTGATAAACCATATTAACAAATTGAAGGAGAAAAACCATATGATCATCTCAATAGATACAGGGAAAGCTTTTGACAAAATTCAACACCCATTTATGATAAAAACCCTGCAGAAAGTAGGCATAGAGGGAACTTTCCTCAACATAATAAAGGCCATATATGACAAACCCACAGCCAACATCATCCTCAAAGGTGAAAAACTGAAAGCATTTCCACTAAGATCAGGAACAAGACAAGGTTGCCCACTCTCACCACTCTTATTCAATATAGTTTTGGAAGTTTTAGCTGCAGCAATCAGAGAAGAAAAGGAAATAAAAGGAATCCAAATTGGAAAAGAAGAAGTAAAGCTGTCACTGTTTGCAGATGACATGATACTATATATAGAGAATCCTAAAGATGCTACCAGAAAACTACTAGAGCTAATCAATGAATTTGGTAAAATAGCAGGATACAAAATGAATGCACAGAAATCTCTGGCATTCCTATACACTAATGATGAAAAATCTGAAAGGGAAATCAAGAAAACACTCCCATTTACCATTGCAACAAAAAGAATAAAATATCTAGGAATAAACCTACCTAAGGAGACAAAAGACCTGTATGCAGAAAATTATAAGACACTGATGAAAAAATTAAAGATGATACAAATAGATGGAGAGATATACCATGTTCTTGGATTGGAAGAATCAACCTTCTGAAAATAACTCTACTACCCAAAGCAATCTATAGATTCAATGCAATCCCTATCAAACTACCACTGGCATTTTTCACAGAACTAGAACAAAAAATTTCACAATTTGTATGGAAACACAAAAGACCCCGAATAGCCAAAGCAATCTTGAGAACGAAAAACAGAGCTGGAGGAATCAGGCTCCTTGACTTCAGACTATACTACAAAGCTACAGTAATCAAGACAGTATGGTACTGGCACAAAAACAGAAAGATAGATCAGTGGAACAGGATAGAAAGCTCAGAGATAAACCCACGCACATATGGTCACCTTTTCTTTGATAAAGGAGGAAGGAATGTACAGTGGAGAAAGGACAGCCTCTTCAATAAGTGGTGCTGGGAAAACTGGACAGATACATGTAAAAGTATGAGATTAGATCACTCCCTAACACCATACACAAAAGTAAGTTCAAAATGGATTAAAGACCTAAATGTAAGGCCAGAAACTATCAAACTCTTAGAGGAAAACATAGGCAGAACACTCTATGACATAAATCACAGCAAGATCCTTTTTGACCCACCTCCTAGAGAAATGGAAATGAAAACAAAAATAAACAAATGGGACCTAATGAAACTTCAAAGCTTTTGCACAGCAAAGGAAACCATAAACAAGATCAAAAGACAACTCTCAGAATGGGAGAAAATATTTGCTTATGAAGCAACTGACAAAGGATTAATTTCCAAAATTTACAAGCAGTTCATGCAGCTCAATAACAAAAAAAATACAACCCAGTCCAAAAATGGGCAGAAGACCTAAATAGACATTTCTCCAAAGAAGATATACAGACTGCCAACAAACACATGAAAGAATGCTCAACATCATTAATCATTAGAGAAATGAAAATCAAAACTACAATGAGATATCATCTCACACCAGTCAGAATGGCCATCATCAAAAAATCTAGAAACAATAAATGCTGGAGAGGGTGTGGAGAAAAGGGAACACTCTAGCACTGCTGGTGGGAATGTGAATTGGTTCAGCCACTATGGAGAACAGTATGGAGGTTCCTTAAAAAACTACAAATAGAACTACCATATGACCCAGCAATCCCACTATTGGACATATACCCTGAGAAAACCATAATTCAAAAAGAGTCATGTACCAAAATGTTCATTTCAGCTCTATTTATAATAGCTTGGAGATGGAAACAACCTAAGTGCCCATCATCGGATGAATGGATAAAGAAGATGTGACACATATATACAATGGAATATTACTCAGCCATAAAAAGAAACGAAATTGAGCTATTTGTAATGAGGTAGATAGACCTAGAGTCTGTCATACAGAGTGAAGTAAGTCAGAAAGAAAAAGACAAATACCGTATGCTAACACATATATATATAGAATTTGAGAAAAAGAAAATGTCATGAAGAACCTAGGGGTAAGACAGGGATAAAGACACAGACCTACCGGAGAACGGATTTGAGGATATGGGGAGGGGGAAGGGTGAGCTGTGACAGGGCGAGAGAGAGGCATGGACATTTATACACTAACAAACTTAAGGTAGATAGCTAGTGGGAAGCATGGTGCTTTGTGACCGCCTGGAGGGGTGGGATAGGGAGGGTGGGAGGGAGGGAGATGCAAGAGTGAAGAGATATGGGAACATATTTATATGTATAACTGATTCACTTGTTATAAAGCAGAAACTAACACACCATTGTAAAGCAATTATACCCCAATAAAGATTTTTTTAAAAATTGACATAGTTACAAGGAGACATTAACAAATTTTCCATATCAACAAGCAGACAACATTCTGGAAGAATATAGAGCATTTGAACCAGATTAACAAAGATGACTTAATTGAAGTATATAGTACTCTGAACCCAGTTGTAAAATGTGCATTTTTTTCAAGTTCTCATGGAATTTTTACCAAAAATTATCACACGTTTGTCCATAAAGCAAATCTCGATAGATTTCAAACAATTGAAATCTTACAAAGTTTGTTCTCTAAGGAGAATGGAATTAAATTGGAAATGGCAAGGGCACTGATCTGTCAAAACAGAAGCTGGCCCAAGGGCTTGGCACCAATTGGTAGAGGCCTCTTCTGTGTTAGGCATTAACCCTTTAGTTGCTGGATGATAATCTGTAGGTCTTAGCAGTCCTGGGAAAGGGACTGAGGTGGCCAGGGCTACTGGGTAAGTGATGGAGAAACTAAGAAAGCCTGGAGCAGTGCGTATTTACCAAATGGTCTGGAAATAGTTTTAAAATTCATATGTCCATACAATTGTGCATCTGTGGAATATCAGCCCTGTTTAGTAGGCCAATTATACAATCAGATGCTTATATTCAAAAGGAAGAAAGTCTGAAAATTAATAAGCTGTGCATCCAACTCGAGAAATTAAAAAAAGAACAACAGAATAAATCCAAGTAAAGTGAAAAGAAAAGAATAATGATAAGGAAAATAGCTAAATAAAAAGTAAAGGACATCACAGAAAGAATCAGAAAGCCAAAAGTTGACTATTTTAAAAAAACTTATAAAAGTGACAAACTTTTGGCAAGATTGATCAAGAGGAAGAAAGAGAAGGTACAAATAAACAAGGTTAAGAGGATATAAATGCAACAGAGATTTTTAAAAATATGGAGATAAGAAGTTTATGCAAATAAATTTGAAAAATGACATGAAATAGAAAAATTCCTAGAAAACCGTAATTTAACAACACTGACAAGAAGAAATAGCAAACTGGAATGATTCTATAGCTATTTAAAAGGTTGTATCCATTAAAATTTTTCTTACAAAGAAGACACCAAGCCCGGATATTTTTACCTGGAAGTTGTGCTAAATATTTAAAGAACGAATAGTTCCTTGGACAAACTCTGTGAGAAAATAGAATGAAAGGAAATAGTTCCCACTTCATTTTATGACACAAAAGTCAAACAGGGACCTGGAACTATGAGAATGGAAAATATACAGGTCACTCTCATTCATAAACAAAATGCCAAATTCCTGAACAAAATATTAATGAACTAAATCCAGCAGTTTTTATTTATCCTAGGATTGCAAGATAAGTTCCAAACAAGAAAAACCTCTAATGTAATTCACATTAACAGATTAAAATAGAAAATCAACCTGTCATCTCAGTGGATACAGAAGGCATGTTTATAAAATTCAACATTTACTCATCTTTAAAATATCCTAATATATAAGTAGGACTACATAAAATTAAAAACTTCTGTATAGCAGAGGAAACAACAAAATGAAAGCCAACCTGTGGAATGGTAGAAAATGTTTGCAAACCTTATATCTGATAAAGAGTTAATATCCAAAATATATAGGGAAATACTACAATCCAACAGCCAAAAAACCAAATACCTACTTTAAAAATGGGCAAGAGCCTGAATAGATATTTCTATAAGGAAGACATACAGATGGACAACAGGTATATGAAAAGATGTTCAACATCATCAATTATCAAGGAAATGCAAATCAAAACCACAGTGAGATATCATCTTACACTAGTTAGGATGGCTATCCTAAAAAAATGAAATACAACTGTTGACAAGGATGTGGAAATAAAGGGAAACCTCATACATTGTTGGTGGGAATGTTAATCGGTGTTGCTATGGAAAGCAGTATGGTGAATCCTCCAAATGTTAAAAAGAGAACTACTATGTGATCCAGCAATCTCCTTTCTGGGTATATATCCAAAGAAATTGAAATCAGTATCTCAGAGAGATACCTACACTCTCATATTCACAGCAGCATTATTCACAATGGTCAAGATATGGAAGTAACCTAAGTGCCCACTGGTGAATGAATGGATAAAGGAAATGTACATATACATGCATATATGTAATGGAATATTATTCAGGCTTTAAAAAGAAAGAAATCCTGCCATTTGCAACACCATGGATGAAACTGGAGAATATTATACTAAGTGATGTAAACCAAGAACAGAATGAAAAATACTGCTTGATACCACATATGTTTAGGATCTAAAAATGTCAAACTCATAAAAGCAAAAAATAGAATGGTGGTTGCTAAGGGCTAGGATGGGGCAGGGGAAATGAGAAGGTATTAGTCAAATGGTACAAAGTTTTGTTTTTGCAAGAAAAATACAACTTAGAAATCTACTGTACAGCATAGTGCCTACAGTTAATAATATTGTACACATTAAAAATTGCTAAGAAGGTAAATCTTTTGTTAAATAATTATTATTGGCTAATAATAATAGTAAATAAAGTAGATAGGAGTAAAAAAAAGTCCTATTGGCAAACTAAGAACAAACTGGAACTTTCTTAACCTGTTAATGGTATCTACAAAAAAATTATAGCAAACTTACTCAATGGTGAAACTTTAAAAGCATTACCTTTAAAATTAGGTTCAACATAAACATGCACAATACTAACATTTCTATTCGACGTTGGTGCGCATGTATCAAAGGTAGGAGGTCCTAGCAGTGCAGTAATATAAGAAAAGAGATTTTAAAAAATAAGGATTGGAAGGGAAAAAAGAAAACTGTCATTTACATATAAATTATCAAAATTAATAAGAAAGTTTATCAGGTTTGCTAGTTGCAAATGCAATATACGAAAAAACCACAATTATGTTTGTACTCATTAGCAATAAATTGGTATAAAATGTAATTTTCTAAAAAGGTATACAATAGCAACAAAAATAAGCAAAAAAAGCCTTATACTGATGTATAAGCCCTTTTAACTTATAAAACTTCACTCAAATAACATCGAAAAAGTCTAAATAGAGAGGCACACCATGTTTACAGAAGACTCGATATCACAAAATGTTAATTCTCCTTAAATTGATATACAGATTGACTGTAATTCCAATCAAAATCCCAAAAGGTGTGTGTGTGTGTGTGTGTGTGTGTGTGTGTGTGTAACTTGAAAAAGTGATTCCAAAATTTATGGGGACAAAAATCCTCATTGCATAATTGTTCATAACCCAAAACGAAACTACCTAAAGGTACATCAATAGTAAGATGGATAAGTAAATCATGGGATATTCACAAAATGTAATATTACACAGCAAGGAGAATAAACCAACTGCATGCAACAATATTATACATGGCACAAAAAAACATAACACTGAATGCGAAAAACCAAGTCACAGATGAATATACACAGCTGTTCAAGCACTTTACACACGTTAATGCATTTAATCCTCAAAACCGTCATTAAGTGATTGTGTGCATCCCCTCCCCCACTGCCCACTGTGGGGGTGGGCAGGTCTTCTAGAGAGAATGCTCCGAGCAGGAGGTAATTCAGATCTTTCTGGGGTAAATAACCTGGCCTCCTCAGCAGGGGAGGTGAGGCAGACATTGCCCAGGGCACTAGCTAAGTTTATTATATCTGCGGTCTGACATAATTCAGTCAATCACTAATGAGTTACT
This sequence comes from Leucopleurus acutus, assembly GCF_964270905.1. Lineage (NCBI taxonomy): Eukaryota > Metazoa > Chordata > Mammalia > Artiodactyla > Delphinidae > Leucopleurus > Leucopleurus acutus. The sequence goes on along the minus strand of NC_139148.1, from coordinate 47,435,846 downwards.
GTCTTGTATACACAGAGCCCCATGCTTGGCTATGGTGAGTGGTAGAGTGGAAGTAGCACAGAGCGACCATTTACTGAGTATCTGCTATGTGCCAGGCTTCGGGCTTGATGCTGGGGATATGATGGGCAAAAAGACCACACACCCACCTTCTTGTTTAAATAATCATAATAATAATAATAAGATTTATTGAGTATTTACTATGCACCGGACATTCTTCTAAGCATTTTATATGCTTTAGTTCTCTAATCTTCACAACACTATTACTAACTTCTTTTGACAGGTGAGGAAATGGAAGGACAGGTAAGTTAAGAGAATTGTCCAAGGTCACAGAGGCAGGAGGTGGCAGAGCTGGGACTCAAAGCTAGGCAGTCTGAATCACTGAATCACCTCAACAACATGGGGAAGTAGGTATTAATTCTGTCTTCCAGCTGAGGAAAGACGGGCTCAGAAATAAAGTGAGCACATATTTATTTTGCACCCTCTATATGACAAACACTATAATAGGTGATTTATATCTATTATTTCTCCAATCTGAAAGACAGAGTTCCCAGGAATATAAGGGTCCTAACAATGGAGGACCCAGGTATGCAGAGAGTGGCTTGCCTGCTTGCCAGCTAAACCCAACAGCCCCTTAGAAAGGACAGAGTGGCTTGGTGAGTGAGGGTGGGGTGTAATTCTCAGTCTCATCCAGGCTCCTAGATCACCAGATGAGAGATTGAAACTGCTGGTGGAGAGGAGGAGGAAGAAGAACAGGAGGTTGGTTTTTACCCCTCTCCCTCTATCCACAGCCTCCATTCTATATAGTATATTTAACATCCTACATCTTCCTGGATCCTCCCCTCACTAGCCCTGAGCCTGGACCTCCTCTAGCATTAGCATAGTGGAAGCTTGGTCAGTTGGTCCTTGAGATGTCTGGGTCCCACACTCCACAGCTGTCTTATCTCTGCACACCTTATGGCTCCTCAGGCCAACATTCTTGGGCTGGCAGCACCTTGATCCACAACTGTACACTGTTATCTATTGGAAATGGTATAGTCTACTTAAAAAATATATTTTACAGGTTTTGTTTGCTTCCCCTTTGAACCTGCTCTTTCTTAAATTTTCAAAGTGAACATTACACCAGCAGGCTTTCCCTGAATGTCTTCTCCCTCAACTCCCCAGAGCAGCAAAAGTGTCCATATGTGCCAAGAAGGCAATGCAGGAGACAGGACACCCAGCCTTTCCCAACCCAGTCAGAGGCTTATTAGAAGAGGCCTGAGAAAGGGGAGGAGCAAAACCGACCAATGATACGGTACTGTTGTGTACCCATCACCTGTCCTCTGAGAAACAATGCCAGGAACCATCACCTTATTTCACCCAAGCACTATCAGACAGTACTAATTTCCAGACACTTCACTGATGTCGCCAAAATAAAACATTTAGGCTAACATTGAACTAGAAACATCAAATTTCCAATAAGAAGTATTCCAAACAAGCTCTGGTTAAGAAAGAAAAAAATTCCTAGTCAAAAATCCCTCTGATTATGATGGTCTTTATATAATCCTCATTCTTTCTCTGTCTTCATCTCTCTCTTTCTATCTTTCTTTCTCTACCTTTTTGACATTAGCCTCTTGTTATCTATCCTACAGCTATTTCATCCAGCTGCTCATCTATTCCAACTTTCAGGTTGGGGTGGGGGTGGTTGGGGGGAATATCCTTTGCTCTTCTATATCCACTCTACCACCACCACCTTGAAGCCCACGGAAGCAAACCCCACTTACAGCCCCTCCTGCGTTGCAGCCTGCTGTTGCCACCGTTGTGTGGAATCCAGATCTTCTGCAATCTGGTTTGGGTGAGTTCTCCCATCTCTCGAGACATCCTAGGCGTCGCAGCTAATGACACCACTGTCCTCAAGGTACCGGGCCTCACTTTGTCTTATTAGCTGTCTCTTCTGTTGCTGTGGTCACAGCAGGTGGTGGACAGAGTTGGGACAAGGAGGTGTGCTGGGGTTCTGAGCTCTCTAGCAGCCTGTCTCCAGCCCCTCTCCTGTCTCCTAGTCATTGCCTGACTTGTCTGCCTCTGCTCCTGTATGTACCAGTGGGGGCTTGGGTGCAGAGGAGAGGTTGGACAGAGGTCAGCAGAGGCCTCTGAACTCCAAGGGCTGTGTACATAAGAGATAAGTTGGAGCCCAGCAAGGAAGACAGCCAGCAAGACAGCCCATGTCTGGCCAGTCACTTCCCTCCAATGAAGACAGGACTAGTAGAGTATGCAAATAAAAGACCGAAGATCATGTGCTTATATCCTGTGTGGGGTGGGGAGGCAAAGGTGATGCAGGCAGATCTCAGCAGCTTTCATAGCTTCAAAATAAAAAAACAGGCCCAAGTAGAATGTCAAATTCCAACCCAGAAACAGAGATCCACATCAGAAATGCAAGATTCCCAAGTACAAATACACAAGCACAAAGTCCCTACTGAAAAACGCAATGTTTTGAGCTAGCAATCTTAGGTCTGAACTGGAAGTAGAAGGTTTACTGCCTCAATGCCCTCCCCCGCAAATGGCATTGCAACCCTTGTCTTCCCTGAATTCTGCTACCTTTCCTACTGAAGGGCCTCTCTCTCCTAAAATGTGCTACCCAGGACACTCTTGGAGAGATGGGCACTATCTGATCATCTTTATGCTCTCTCCAGCCAAAGCTAAATAAATCAGAGTAAATCGGACACCTTGGGAAGAGAAGTGAATGCAGCCATTGCTAGGGGGAGAGATGATAAGCACTGTTCACATGACTGCCAACTGCCATCAGGTCCCCTAGGGAGAAAGGCATTGTGATCTGACCCAGAACCATACTAAAGTTCTTCATGCCAAGTCATGGGGATGGAGGCTTAGCGGGGGAGGCTGCAGCAGGCAGAGTGTGGTGAGTTGGGAGCAATGGCCTCAAAGTAGGACAAGTCCATAGGCCAGAGCCATCCTACCCAGATGTCTCTGCTTTACCCTCCCCCATCCCCCTGGTTGTTTTGAAGCTTTTATGTGTAGTACTCATCTAACAGCATAGCTTACCTGGAAGACGTCCAAGTGTGCTCTTACTTCATTCTTTTGCAACCTTCCCACCCCTTGATGAACCTCCAGTGATTGGCTACAAGAAAGCTCAATTTCTTCCACTGAGCTGGGCAACACTGGGGCAATCTCATGGGGATAGCAATCTCCAATCCCTGACCTCCAATGCTCTCAGCTCCACTTTGCCTTTTAAGAAGTTCCCTAAAATATATTCTCAGAATCCTAGTCTACATAAGGGTTAGATTCCCTCCATTTGTTGTGTATAAATCATACCAAACTTTCAATACATTTCAAAGCCTGCCCTTCTAAATGAATCTACTGAGGCAGTGGATAACAGTGGTTAAAAGCAATGAGCTCTGGAGTCACACTACTGGAGTGGAATCCCACCTCTGCCCCTTGCTATGACACGCTGGGTAGAAGACTTAATTTTTCAGTGCCGTGGTGTTTTCATCTCATAAGAGTACCTACTCCCTTAGGGTTGTTGAAGATTCAATGTGTTAACACATATAAAGTAACCTGGAAAATGTTCATTATATATTACCTAACACTGATTCCCTTTGTGAAGTAAAAGGTCAGTTACCTCCTTGGCTAATATGCAACTTCTGGTGTAATGCTGAGCATTCAGGAAACACTCAGTAAAGGAAACTTACAAAATTATGACAAAGGGTTAACATTTATAATAAATAAAGAGCTCATGCCAATCAGTTAGAAAGATGAATTCACTTTTACTTTTTTGGTTTTGTGATACAGAAGTCCCCTAGAAATCATTGCATCCAACCCTCTCAGGTAAGAAGATGGAAGCCTAGAGAGGGAAGTATTTTCCTAAGATCCTATAGTAAATTAAGTCACCAAGTTAGAAATAGAACACTGGGGATCTGATTTCTCCAGTCCAGGGTTTTTCTTTGGTTAACTGATCAATCAAGCTTGATTTAAGAATGTGGTCTTCTAGATTAGCTCAGAACATTTAGAGTCTTAGAACTAGAGTTTGGAAGACATGCAACTCTCTTAATTGTAATAAGTCTCCTAACTGGTATCACTCTGCTAAGGCTAGTAATCTGAATAATAACCCTTTACATGTATGTTTTCCATGGCCCACAAAGAAACATATTCCTCATCATAGTTGCTCCCTCCAAACATTCTCACTAGCCTCACAGGGAAACTGAGGTCTAGGGAGGGGAAGTGGCTTGTCCGAGGTAATCAATCCAGTCACATGAACCCCTCTTCTATGTTTACAGTTTTGTCCTCATGACCCTGCCAAGAGGCAGAAAGATAAATTTAGCAGCAGGAAATCTGAGATAGGAGCTTAGTGGGCTTTTGACAAGGTCTGAAAGGGTAAACTTAGAATCCAGGCTTGAAAACCCAACTTAAAACTACCTGGAACTGAGTGTGTGTGTGTGTGTGTGTGTGTGTGTGTGTGTGTGTGCGCGCGTGTGTGCGTGTGTGTGTGTTTTAACCACTGTTATCAATTCTGATCCCCAGAAGTAGGAAAACTAAACAAGCTTTATGGGAAGGCCTCAGCCCTGGCTCTTCTCAATCAAACGTGTCTCTCCAGTCATGTCTCTCTTTAGACCCCTGTGGTTAAATTGTGCCAGCTGACTCACTAGGCCCCCAAACTTACTGTGTACTTTTTTGCCTCTGGGCCTTTGCTCAGCCTGGAATGCCTTCTCTTCCCTTCCCTTCTCAGTGAAATCTGACTCATCTTCAAGGCCAGGCTCAATGCTCACCTCCTCTGAGAAGCCTTGGCTTTGGTTCCCACATTGCCTATATGCTTCTGTTTATCTGTGCAAGTATCCACCTTTTACCGGTCTACTTTCCTACTAGACTGTGAGCTCCTTAAGGATGGGACTGGATCTCAGTTATCTGTGATCTGTTTCCAGGTGTCCAGCTCAGGCCCTGGCACAGAGGAGACTTGCTCAATCTACATCTCTCTGCCCTAGATGAGATGAACATGTGTACAAATAATCCCCATTCAACAAAGGTAAATTTTATAAAAGAGAGCTATCCAGGGAACTGGGTGGGGGAACTAACTTGGTCTGAAGGTAGAAGGTGGTAGTAGGATCTAGAAAGTTTCTCAACCCTGAATGGGGCAGAACAGAAAGAACAAAAGAATGAAGTCCCCCCCCAGAAAAAAGTTCCAATTAATGGTTACAGAAAAAATTGTTCACTCAGTATCAGAGACTCACTCAAGACCAAGAGCTGAGTCACAAATTCTAATTTGGGGTTAACTCTATGGAGGAAAAGCATAAAGTATGACTACCTGAGGCCCACAGATCCTGACCATCCTCCCAAAGTATGGAGTGTATGGGAGAATCTCATTAAAAGCAGTATCAAGACAGTACTGATGGGTATCAAAATCACAAATGGGGTCTTCTTATTGGTAATTCTTCGAGTGTGTGGGTGTGAATGCATTTGTGTTAGGGTGAGGAGGGGAGATTGCATGCTTACAGGTCAGGTGCCTATATGTGAATATCAGGCCTTCTGTGGCAGCAGCCTAGGATCCACTTCCTTCTTGGCCACTGCCCTGGCCCACCATCCCCCTACTACTTTCAGCCCCATGCCTGGGGCCCAAAGTTTGCTCTATCCTAGTCCTAGGAGTAGCCCTCCACAGACCATAGTCACTCAGGGAGAAGAGCAGCTGGAGGGTTATGTGTGGTATTGCCTGTGGAGGCTACAGAAAAAGTAGGATCACTAAGACAGAGCACGGAAGTCCTGAAATATTTCAGAAGAGCTTTAGTTCCTGTCATCCCACTCCTCTTCACCTTGTGACAGTCCTCTGAGGGAAATAGGAGGGACTTCAATTTCCATTTTGGTGAGGAGGCTATTGAAGCCCAGAGAAGCTAAAAGACTTGTTCAAAGTGTCACAGCAAACCAGCCCTACTTTATACACCAGTTGGGAGGTAAGAGATACAATCTCTATCACCCAGTTCATTCAAAACTGGACTAGACCATGTTAAAGAGACTTCTAAAGTGCTAGGGAACTGCCCTTTGGGCCAGTGTTCCACAAAGACACGTCAGAATGGATGATAGATAATGAAATATAGAAATCATGTTATCCCCAACTTCCCATACACTTTAGTGAACAGTTTGAGTGTCCACCTATTCCAAGAAAACTTTCCAGAGAGCCTAAAGAATGGATTTGGGTTTGTGTTAACTCCTATCTATTTTTCCTTCTGTTTCACCTACCTGTTCTCCTAGAGGTTTTTTCTTCCATCGCTAGTTATCCAATACACGACACACGGCTCTCTTGCATTTAGACCCCCAAAGCAGGTACAGAGAGTGGCATCAAGCAGGGAGCCTGGAGGCACTCGTTGGCTCCCTGGGAGGGCTGGGGAAGTACCCTTGGTAAGAGGGGGTGTGTGCCCGCTGTTGAAATATCAGCTGCCAAAGAAGTTCCTGAGTCACCCAGAGCCTTTTCTCTTCAGGCCAACCATGTGTTCGCCTTGCCCCAAAGGTCAGAACTAATATTAACAAGCTACTGCAGAATGGGGAAATGAAAACCAGCAATGTAAACAGGCAAGATCTGGATTTCCTTGGGGCTGGTTCAGATTGGTCTTCAGTGTAAATCAGCACGATCCCCTACTGGAAAGTGATTTGGCAATATGAAGCAAGAGCAATAAAAATGTTCATTTCCTTTGTCCTAATTATTCCACTCTTGGGACTCAATCCTAAGCCAATAACCACCAAAACATGGAAAAGCTTAAAGCACCAACATCTTAATTTTAATTGCAGGGCTATTTTCTGATGGCAACAACTGGAATGTAACCTTTAAGTCCTCCAGGAGGAAAAGCAGCTCTTTGGGTCTTTTTTGCAGACACTGAGAATGATGGTTTTAAGGCTATGGAATTCTGGGGGAAAAGTAATTATGCCACAATTCTGGGTGAGGAACCTAAGGATGCGAAGTTATGCTTTTCCCTGGACATTGGGCATGTCTATTATTTCTATTTTTATGTTATCAAAAACAAGTCACTAACCTGTTGATGCTCTTGCTATTGCCCTTTATTTGTTCATTCATTCAACAAATATTTATTAACTCCTTATATGTGTTGTGCGCTATATTAGGGGATGGGGCTAACAAGATGAATCAGATATGGTCATTGCTCTCAAGCTCTTGGCAGTCTAGTGACAGAAATAGAAATCAGTGGTAGCTGTGCATTGTAAGCGCTGTGACAGAATGGACCATAGGGTGATGTGGGGGCCCAGAGGAAAAGATCTAACTGGGGAGGTTAGAAAAAACTTACTCAGGAAAATATTCCTTGAGCTGATTAAGACAGGGGTTGAATCCTGGCTCTACTGCTTCTGTGATACTGGGGTGAATTCACTGAACCTCTCTTAGCCTCAATGCCCCTTACAGTGTTGCCCTGATAATGAAATGAGATAATGCATATGGAAGAGCCATAGGTTATATTGGAAGACAGTGCTGCTCTGGAACTTGGGTAGCCCACTTAAACTCTCTTGGCCTTGATTTTAATAATCTGAGAAACAGAGCAAAGAGGAAGTACCTGTCAGGCCACATCCTAAGGGATGCTATAAGGCCCAAGACAAATAATGACTACAGGGTGGGCTTGATACAGCTTCCCCATCTCACTCCCCCAGCCCAATAAAGCCAGAGGCCCTCTTCTAAATCTTACTCCACTAGAGTGCTTCTTTTTTTCCCTCATTTTCCCCGTGGTTTATTGAAAAGGTTCAATACTCACTATTTTGCAGCCTGCCACCCCCCAATATGTTTTGGGATCTTTCCATATCACTACACATAGAACATTTCATTATTCCCCCCCTTTTAAAAAAATATTTTATATTGGAGTATAGTTGATATACAATGTTGTGTTAGTTTCAGGTGTATAGCAAAATACATCATATACTGTTTATTCTTTTTCAGATTCTTTTCCCATACAGGTTACTACAGAGTATTGAGTAGAGTTCCCTGTGCTGTATAGTGGGTCCTTGTTGTTTCTCTATTTTATATATTGTAGTGTGTATATATATTAAAAAAGCGAGGTAAATTTGAACACAAAATTAACAATTTTAAAGTCTATGATTAAGTGGTATTTAGTACATTTTGCAAAGATTTCATTTATATGAAATATCAAAAATAGGTAAATCCACAGGAACAGAAAGCAAATTGATGCCATAAAGGTGCTGGTGGTGGAGGGCATAGGGACTAACTGCTTAATGCGTAATGGGTATGTATTTCCCTTTGGGGTGATGTTTTGGAACTAGGTAGAGGTGATGGTTCCTCATTCCTTTTATTATTAGTTTTTTAAATATGGTAAAATATACATAACATAAAAATTAAACATTTTTAATTAAGATTCTTTTGGCACAAAAGTATATAGATCAATGGAACAGAATAGAAAGCCTGGATATAAACCCACACACCTACTTTCAATTAATCTTGGACAAAGGAGGCAAGAACATACAATGGAGAAAAGACAGTCTCTACAGCAAGTGGTGCTGGGAAAGTTGGACAGCCTTATGTAAATCAATGAAGTTAGAAGACTCACACCATACATGAAAATAAATTCAAAATGGTTTAAAGACTTAAATATAAGACGTGACACCATAAAAAAAAACTCTTAGAAAAAGAACATAGGCAAAACATTCTCAGACATAACTCCTGGTAATATCGTCTTAGATCAGTCTCCCAAGGCAAAAGCAATAAAGCAAATAAGTGGGACCTAATCAAACTTAAAAGCTTTTGCACAACAAAGGAAACCATAAACAAAACGAAAAGATGACCTAAGGACTGGGAGAAAGTATTTGCAAACGATGACCGACGACCATCAAGATCTTAATTTCCAAAATGGAGTGCGTTTCTTATTGCTCCCTCCTCCGGCCGCAAAGTTCCCTTCGCGCATTCCCCCGCCCACATTTACATGCAGGGTTACGCCAGCCACTCCCTAGTCGCTGGGTGCCGCAGCCCTCTTCGTACTCAGGGGCGCAGTCTGAACACTGTGGGCGGGGCTTCGGTCGCTGCGCGGTTCCGCCACTTAAAAAGTGGTAAAATCTCGTTTGTAAGTAATCGAAATCACCAAGGGGACTTTTCAGCAGAGCAGAAACGCAGTCAGACTCAGGCACGTAAGCCAGTGTCGGGTGGTAGGGGCAGGAGCCCAACCACTGGCCTTCCTCTCACTATTCATCGCCCCTAGGCTACCACACCGCCCCCTTCAGCTTCCGCTTCTCCAGCCAATGAAAACTGAAGGGCTTGAATCCCCGCCCCATGTGTGTCCGACCCTTTTGCGGCACGCACAAGAACGCCTGCGCAAATGCGCGCGCGGAAGGCCAGGCCTGGCGGACACAGGAATTTTCGGGTTTTGGCTCGCACTTACGTGGGGCGCGGGCTTAAAGGCATTGCAGTTAGCTGTCAGCATGTTGCGCGTGGTGAGCTGGAACATCAATGGGATTCGCAGCCCCGTGCAAGGGGTGGGAAACGAGGAGCCCAGCAATTGTACCGCCATGGCCATGGGGCGCATTTTGGACAAGCTGGATGCTGACATCGTCTGTCTTCAGGAGACCAAAGTAACCAGTGAGCGCTCAAGAATTCAGGACCCCTACCACACGTTCCCTTTTCCGCTAACTTTTGCTCTCTGCTCCGTATCATTTAACTTTCCCATTTCTCTATCCTTAGAGTCCTCCCCCTAGAGCCCGTCTGGAATCCCAATCCCCCCTCTATATTTCGCACTCCAGCTAGATCTCCTAATTCCGACATCATCTCCTGGCCTCAGCAGAACCATAATTCCCTCCCCCTTGCAATCTCCATCTTCTTTCAGATCCTCTAATTCCTACTCATTCTCCTGACACAGCTCAGTCCCCCAAATTTCCTCCCGCCACACACTTTCCATCTCCCACTCCCAAGACAGACACCCCCACTTTCCCTTTTCTGCCCCCAGTTCATATCCTTTAATTCTCACACCATCTTTGCCCCCAGTTTAGACTCCCTAGTTTCCTCCTTTTTAAACTTCTATCTCAGATCCCCAGTTCCTCTTATCTCTACCGCCATCTCTCCTCCCCAGCTGAGAGCTTCTCATCATTTCTACCTCATGTCCCACCCCAAACTTAGACCCTCTAATTCCCTCTCCCCCACAGCTCAATCCCCTGATTCCTTCCCTCTCCCACCCACCTCCCTCTAAGACCCATTACCTACTTTCCCTCCATCCTCAGTTCAAATCCTTGAATTCCCTCTCCTACCTCCTACTCCCAGCTCAGATTCCCAGTTCTCTCTCCCATATGTCCATTTCCCACCCCCAACTTCCTCCAGTCACCTAGTCACCTAGCCTCCTCCCACCTAATTCTTCACCTCCCATTCAGTAGTCTTCCCCTTTCTCGTAATTCTGATAACAATTCCCTCTCTAGTCCCCACCTTTTTTTAGCTTCTCTTCTTATCATAGGTACTTGATATTCTCTTCTACCCTGGCTCTGATGTGTGCAAGAAATTAGCCTACAGCTGTAATTCCAAGCCTTTCTGTGTCCTGGGTCCTAGTTTTATCTCTGATGTAATCTTACATCTTTTTTTTTTCCAGGGGATGTGCTGACAGAGCCCCTGGCTATCATTGAGGGCTGTAACTCCTATTTCAGCTTCAGCCGCAACCGTAGTGGCTATTCTGGTAAATCGGGCTTTCTGGGGACTTTAAAGTGATGGAGACAGGTGGGAAAGGGTTTTCAATATTTAGTGAGAAGGTAATAAGAAATGTAGGCTTTTCATCCAAGAGCTAAAGCCATATCAGGTTATATGAAGGATAATTTTTATGTATAATATTGGATCTCAGAAACACAGTAGTGTGATGGTTAGTTGTATGAGCTCTGGAGCCAGACTGCCTGAGTTTGGATCCTAGCTCACTTCCTAGCTGCGTACCCTCTGGCAAGCTACTTAACCTCTTTATGCCTCAAGTTCCTCAGCTGGAAAATGGAGATAATGTGTACTTCTTAGGGCTATTACAAGGACTAAACTAATTAATCCATGTGATAATAATAATAGCTAACATTTTCTGAGCACCTACCATGTAAAGCACTTAGAATATTAGCTGTTATTAATCTGCAGCTTTTCTAGATGAAGGAACTGAAATTCCAGGGTTTGAGTAGAGGAGTTGCCTCAGGCATCCATGGCCCTTGAGTTGGGGGAGTCATCAAGAGAGCCACACTTGATGAAGATGAGTCGGGTGACCTGTGCAGGGGCAATAGACTGTGCAACAGGCTGTTGGCTGCCAGGCCTGCTTAGAGTACCCTCTCTGTCTCCAGGTGTAGCCACCTTCTGTAAGGACAGTGCTACCCCAGTGGCTGCTGAAGAAGGCCTAAGTGGCCTACTTGCCACTCAGAATGGGGACGTGGGTTGCTACGGAAACATGGATGACTTCACTCAAGAGGAGCTTCGAGCTCTGGATAGTGAGGGCCGGGCCCTCCTCACACAACACAAGATCTGGTAATAGCCCACATCTGCCTGTCACCGAGCATTGCTGGTTCAACTCTGTGAATGTGGTGATTCTAAGGCTTGCCTTATAAACATACATTCACCATAGAAAACTTCCCAAACTTGCCTTTCCTGGACTTCAGTCCTGGCAAGGCAACCTGCTATGTGACCCTGAACAAATCATATTCTCTTCTGAGCCTTGAGTTCTCTATTTCTACAGGGGTGGGGGCGGGGGGAGAGGGAGCCTGGCCAGGAGGACTAGCTCTCTTTTTTACCACAGGTGCCTCAGAAGCAAGTTAGCCAACTTTACTGCCCCAGGTTGCTCTCTTTCTGTGTCCTGTCTTTGTGAATGGCAGGACCATCACCTGGTTTACCTGAGTGTCATCCTAGATATAGTCAGTCCTCAAGTCCTGTGTATGCCAGCTTGTTCATGTCTCTCTATCCCTTTCCTTCACTTCCATCCCACAGACAATCATTAAGTGGGAGCCACATGGTGTGGGGAGGGGAAGGGTGGCTTGAAAGTGACCCCTTTTGCGGGGGCCGGTTCTATTCTCCCCAGCACATGGGAAGGGAAGGAGAAGACCTTGACCCTAATCAACGTGTACTGCCCCCATGCGGACCCTGGAAAGCCTGAGCGGCTCGCCTTTAAGATGCGCTTCTATCGCTTGCTGCAGATCCGAGCAGAAGCCCTCCTGGCAGCTGGCAGGTACTGCAAACCTGGGCAGCAAGGCTTCCTTGAGCTTGTCCCGGGTGCCCAGCCCCGTGTCAAGGTCCATTGAGAGGGATATGGGATCTTTGTCTTTTGAGTTCATTTACAGCCTAGTTGTAGACACCAGCAGGCCCACCAGAATAGACCCTGCTGTCTAAGAGCTGTGGGGACCAGGTAAAGTGATACAAATATGGGTTTTGTACTCAGATACCTCTGAGCACCTATCCCAGCTCCTCTTTTACTCACTGTGAGCCCGAAGGCTAGTGTTGCCCCTATTTTCTCTTTTGTAAAATAAGTGTATGAATCCCTACCTCAGAGTATAGTTTTAAGGATGAAATGAGATGAGGAAGGTAACGTACTTGGGAACAAATGAAAAGTCTTATCCCAGGGAGGGACAGGAAAGTGAGGGTAGGTTGACATAATCGAGGGATGCTTCCTAGAGGGAGTGGTACCTGAGCTCATCTTTAAAGGACCAGAAAGATGCCATTACGTAGAGATAAGTGAGACAATCATGTCAAACAGGGAACAGGGTTACCTTTGGAGATCATAATTGTGTTGGTCAGTTGTAAAAGGCATCAAGGTTATACTGAAATTGGAGAGGCAGGCTATTATGACTTGCCGTTGGACCCTACCTTGACCTCTGTGTGGCAGGTGGTCTATCTGAGATCTTGGGCCCAGGGGAAAGTAGATGGGCCAGGACTACTGCTTCCCTTTCTGAACATTCATTTTATGTTTTTCAGCCATGTTATCATTCTGGGGGACCTGAATACAGCTCACCGCCCCATTGACCACTGGGATGCAGTCAACCTGGTAAGGCTCCCTCTAGGCCTTTGACCTCACTCCTGACTATGGTTCTGTTTAGCCAGCCAATCAATGCTTTTTTTTTTTGGCCCAGGGGCAAGCTTCCTTCACAGAAAAGCAGAGCTTAGTTTGAAATTCTATTCTCAAAGCACTGAGGATTGTGCTGTGGACTCAGTTAGTAGTCAGTGCTGGCTCGGCCCCTCAGAGCTCTCAGCATGGTGGTGGGGTATGGACACATGACCAGTCAATTATAGAATGGTGTCTTCAGGGCTGAGGCAGAGACAGCAGCCCAGGAGGTTAGGAGAGCCTGGAAATAGGAGTCGGGCCAGCCAGGACGTCAGGGGAGATATCTTAAAATGGCTGAATCTTAAAAGATGAGTAGAACAGAGCTTTGGGGTGGGAAGCAAAGAATTCTAGCATGATGAGCAAAGGATGCAAGGTGAGAATTTGGCTGGTGTGCATTGAGAACTACAAGTCCCATTCTTGTTAGGGGGTGACAGAGAAGGAAGGTGAGTAGCAGGAGATGGGGCTGGAGAGTTTCAGTCAGATTTCAAGAGCCTGGAACTCCACATTGCCTTGATCATTTCCCTAATATACTATGTTTCCTGCTCATGAACCTTCAACACCTCTCTGTTACCTTTGTGATGCAGAGAAAACACACAGGCCTGGCATTCAAAACTCTTTCTTGTCTGCACCCAGTCTCCGTTTCCATCCTCCGCACCGCTACACACTCCATCCACTCCAGCCAGGTTGTCTCCTCTCTGCACACTGCAAAAGTTATTCTCATTTTGGCTTTTCTCACTGTCCTCTGAATTGGTAGGCATCCGCTCCCTCTGTCTTCTTTTCTTGTGTGAACCTCTCATCTCTGAGTCCTTCTATGCCAATGGTCCTCAACCCTTGAAAGTACATTAGTACAAGGAGCTTTTACAAAAATGTCAATACCTTGGTGCAACCCTAGACCAATTAAATCAGAATCTATTGGGTGTGGAGCCAGGGTAGCAGTATGTTTTGAAAGTTCCCAGGCTGATTTTATTGTATATTCAGGCTTGAGGACCACTGCCCTAGAATCTCCAAGTCAGTTCTCATCATAGCTTGCCTCATAAGGGGAGGGATAAGTAACTTATGCTGGCACAGTCCAACTCAGCAGTAGGCTTGGCTCAAAGAAGAGGCTGTAGGAAAATTCCTTGATTAGTTTGCAGAAGAGCCACAGGAACATAAATGTGTCTCTCAGCTGGGAAAATGAGCAGAAATGAGATAATGAGAGACTGGTGGTGGTGGTGGTGGTGGTGGTGGTGGGGAAGGGAGTGTACACTACAAACTGCAAGCCTTCAATCCTCCCTACCTTATTCCTTATCGGTGTTTACTTAGTCTGTTTTTGCTGCTTCCTGTGATACTGTTATATACTTTTATGCCTTCTCTTCTTAGTTTAGAAATATCTTAGATATCTCGAGTGCACTTCCTATATTCTTTTTTTCCCCAAGGAAAGAGAACTAATAGTACCAGATCACATGAGAAACACAATCTTTCCAAAATAACAGAGTATGTCTACTTCCCACAAGACCAGCTCTTCTAGTCTCATCTCCCTAAATAGTACCATCGTCCTCTTGGTTGCTCCAACCAGAAGCCAGGGAATTGTGTTAGTGTTCTTCTTCTCTACCCCCCTTTCCCATTCAATTGGTCAGTGAGTACTGTTGATTCTAGCTCCAAATCATCTCTTAATTTCATTTTGTCTCCTCTGGCACCACCCTAGTCTAAGTGACCATCACCTCTTGATAGTCAGTCTGGTTGCCCCTCAAGTCTTTGGGGTATACTGTCCCCTCCCTCCACAGGCCCATCACAGAAGTTGTTCTCTCAATTTGTAACACCCTCTGCCTGGGTTACTCTTGCTCAGCCTTCAGATCTGGATCTGGATCTCAGCTCCAGATCACTTCCTGAAAGGAAGCCTTGTTGGTCCCCAAGACAAGATCATGGTCCCACTTTGTCTCTAGTATCGTGCCTGGCACATAATCAGTGTTCTTTGAACATTTGTTGCACTGAATGAGTGGGTGAGTGGATTGGATGGATGATGAATTAGGGATCAGAGCCAAAGGAAGTATTCAGACCTGAAACCCTGGAGCCCCTCAGCTCAGGAAGGGGGTGTGGTCAGTGAAGGCTTTGACACACACAACAAGATAAGCCAAATAGTACCAGAGGGTTTACATGAAAAGGCAACAGGCTTCTTAACTCCTAACCTCAGCCCTACTTCCTGGAGGTAACCACTTTTAACTTGCTGTTTTCCATTCTCTTGGTGAGCAGTTCTGAGAATTGCTTTGATTAACTAACAGCAAGCTTTCAGATCTGGGATTTATGGCCCAGTGCAAGGTAGAGGTAGCCTGATGCAGAGGGGAAAAAGAATCATGGCCTTTTAAATCAGTAAGGGTGGAAAGTGAATCCCAGCTCTGCCAGTTCTGGACTGTATGACCTTAAGCATTCTTCTTTGAAACAACCACATTTTCTTGTCTGTAAAATAAAGCAGTTAATCTAAGCCCCTTCCAGTTCTAGGCATCTAGTTCTACCTCTTTCTTTGTCCCCCTTCTCTTTCCCCAGGAATGCTTTCAAGAGGACCCAGGTCGCAAGTGGATGGACCACTTGCTCAGTAACCTGGGGTGCCAGGCTGGTTCCCATACGGGACCCTTCATTGATAGCTACCGATGCTTCCATCCAAAGCAGAAGGGGGCCTTCACCTGCTGGTCCACAGTCAGTGGCGCCCGCCATCTGAACTATGGCTCTCGGCTTGACTATGTGCTGGGAGACAGGACCCTGGTCATGGACACCTTTCAGGCCTCCTTCTTGCTGCCTGAGGTGATGGGCTCTGACCACTGCCCCGTGGGTGCAGTCTTAAGCGTGTCTTCTGTGCCGGCAAAACAGTGCCCACCTCTGTGCACCCGCTTCCTCCCTGAGTTTGCAGGCACCCAGCTCAAGATCCTTAGATTCCTAGTTCGTCTCGAACAAGATCCTGTGTTCAGGCAGTCAGCGCTGCAGCTCAGCAATCAAACACCGGTACAGATGCGCCAGAACAAAGCCCGTGTGCGCTCGACCAGGTCTCGGCCAAGTCAAGCTGGTTCCAGTAGAGGCCAAAAAAACCTGATGAGCTACTTCCAGCCATCCTCCAGTCGTCCCCAAGCTTCTTCTAACTTGGAGCTTCCTAGCCTGGGCACCCTCATGACCCCAAAGACCTCAGAAGAGGATGTGATGGCCAATGTGGTGGAGGGGCGGGCCAAGGCTTCAGAGGCCAAGGATGAAAAGGAGGTACGGACCTCATTCTGGAAGTCTCTGCTGGGGGGGCCCTTGCCCATGCCCCTGTGTGGGGGCCACAGGGAGCCGTGTGTAATGCGAACTGTGAAGAAGCCAGGACCCAACCTGGGCCGCCGCTTCTACATGTGTGCCAGGCCCCAGGGTCCTCCCACTGACCCTTCCTCCCGCTGCAGCTTCTTCCTCTGGAGCAGGCCCAGCTGAACCAACCCAGGCCTAGGGATGTCTGGCATGGTTAACCTTGTACATGGTCTGAGGCCAGCTTCCTCCTAAGCTACTTCCTCAAGACCTCCTTCCCACCTCCTCTTCCTCCTCCACCTTCCTCAGGGACCCTTCCCTTTCCTCTTTTTCTTCTTCCTCCAAGGCCTCCCTTCCTCTCTCTTCTTCCTGCCTAGCTCCCCCTCACTGGTGAGCTTCTTTTGTCTTAATGCTGTGACCCAGTCCCCCACCCCACTTCCCACCTTCCTCTCAGAATTACAGAGGAACCAGTTGCCCCAGGAAGTTGTGATTTTAAACCCCTTCCTTCCTTCCTGGGAAATGTATCTGTGCCTAAATAAAGTACGTGTCTTTGTTGTAGTGCACCATGTCATGTGGACATTTTGGATGTGCTCCATAAAGCTGAGTCAGAGACGTTATCTCAGTCCCGGGTTTGCCAACTGCCTGTAACCTGATGATATAACTTCCAGGGAGAGGGGAGGAAGGAGGATTGGTGCTTACCATTAAAGTGCTCTGTTGAGTTGTTGGGGTTCCCTGCACTGCTGAGGTTGGATCAGCAAGGGAGGTGGGTGTGGTGGGGCAGAAAGCTCAAGTGGGCTGTGTAGCTTTAAACCACTGTTTCTCAACTGATGTGTCTCACAGCTGCCACAAATGGGTTACAGGGTAGAAAGAAATGGGTCCCTCAACCCTAGAGTCGCCAGGCAGGACCAGGAATTGCACAAGTTTCAGGAAAGATTGCCTCCTAGACAAGTAATACCATTAATTCACCCAAGCATGCCATGCAAATGTTTTCAGTGTGTTATGACCTAGAAAGTTTGGGAGCATTGCCTTGAACAAGTTGCTTGCTATAGCCAAGCCTCTTTCTCACCTTGGGAAACAGAACTGATAAGTCTTGTTTTATAAGGTGCTGTGAGAAGCAAAGAGGATAATGGATTGAGGAGGACATCCATTCTCTCTGTTGGAAAATATCTCCAAAGTTTTGGGGAACCAGTCTTTTTCTCCAGGCAGATTGGTTTGGGCTGATTCCACCTCCTGGCTTCAGAGGCTACCTGGGGCCTGAGTTTCTGGGCCTACGCATGAAGAGTCAATCCCTGGATTCTTGTTGAAACCATGGGGAAAGAGCCATTTGATATAAACCTGCCAAATGTCCTGGCTCTTTGTTTAACTCACTGTGTAGTTTTTGGCCTCTTGCTCTTTCTGGATCTGTTTCCCTATCAGTAAAATGACCAACAGGTGATCAGTGGTTTCCTCATGGCTCTGCCACTTGTCTGAGGGGGTCATGTATAATGTAGTTGTCTGTTCTCTGTCAAACAAAGGGCTACAAATGCTACACTTTGCTCTTTATTTTCAGGCTCAAGTCAGCGAGAGGCACACAACAAAGCAGAGGACAGGAGGCGGCCCAGCCCCAAGAGAGGTGCAGGTGTGGTGGGGATCCAAGGCAGCTTGTTTCTCAGGCATAGGTGGTGACATACTGGGGCCCCATGTTCCCAAAGTAGGAACGTTCCCACTCACTCATGAGCTCGAAGTGCACAGGACGACGACAGAAGTTGCAGGCAGCTATAGATACATCCTGGAGGGGCAGCCCCACCTCAGTCCAGGCTGCCAGCAGCTTCTCTGAAGGTAGTGAGGGGAGGGGAGGGAAATAATTGGTTAGAGTAGGTCTTAATCCCTGTGTCACATTACAGATGTGCCAAGATATTGATCCCCCCAACCCTTTGAGATGTCTCGGAACCAGAGGTATCCTCCTCAGTTTGCTCCACCGTGTGCTATGAATGTTAGCATTTGTGTATGGGTGCTGTGATGTATAAAAGTTTGAGAAGCACTCATGTGACATAATTTGAAGCTATACTGACCTGGCCTGAACCAAGCCTTAAGTACAGGACATGCTGTGGCTCAAGAAGTGAATCCATCTAGTTGGAAACTCCTAGCCTGGTGAGGAAGGTGACACTGACAGTACCCACACAGTGTCGTCAGTATTGTGACCTGGGAGCCTGGGGCAGGGGTTTTTCCTAGAGGGAGTGGGAGCCCAGAGGACAGAACCTGACCTTGCTGTCAGAAGTACCTCAGTTGTGTCTCTGTCCCTGGCTTTTTTTCATGCCTACTCCCTGTGTGATCTCATCTAGTTTTATGGCTTTAAATACCATCACATGCTGATGATTGTGAAATTTTCATCTCTAGCCCAAAGCTGTATCCTGAATTCTAGACTTGTGTATCCAATTGCCTTTCTGTATCTCCACCTGGATATCTAGTAGGCATCTGTAACTTAACATGAGCACAACTGAGCTACTGATCTCCCTACTCTCCACCAAGTCTACCCTACTTTCAGCCTTACCCATCTCAGTTGATGGCAATTCCAGTTGCTCAGTACAAAAATGTTTGAGCCATCCTTTATTTTTCTCTTTCTTCCTACCATACATCCAGTCTATCAGCAAATACCATTGGCTCTACCTTCAAAATCTGACCACTTCTCATCACCTACAGTGCTATTTTCAGGTCTGAGCCACCATAATTTCTTAACCCGGAATATTACAGTAGCCCCCTAATGGATCTCCCTGCTCCCAGTCTTTCAGTCTATTCTCAACATAGAAGTCAGAGAAATTCTTTTAAAACCTGAATCAGATATGTTACTCCTCTGCTTAAATCCTTCAGAAGGCTCTCCATTTCAGAGTTAAAGCCATAACCCTTCCAGTGGCCTATAATACCCTACACAGTCTAGCCCACATTGCCCCTCCTCAGTTTTCTGTCTCTTTCCCTCTTGCTCACACCACTCCATCCACACTCATCTACTTACTGTTCTTCAAATACAGAAGGAATACTGCTGTGTTAGGGTCTTCCTTGTCTTAGGCTGTTCTCTCTGCCTGGGATGCCCTTCTCTTAGATTTCTGCCCAGCTAACTCCTTCACCTCCTTCATATCTTTGCTCAAGTGTCACTTTGGTTGTCTCTACCCATAACACTCCATTTAATGCTACAACCCTCCTCCAAGCTAGCCCATGTATCCCCCCAACCAGCACGTTTTTTCTGCTCTATTTTTTTCCATAGTGCTTAGAACTACCGTGCTATTTAATTTGCACTTACTTTTTAAAGTGTTTTTTGACTATCTCCTTCCACTAGAATGTAAGTTCCAGAAGAATAGGGAATTTGTGTCTGTTTTGTTTACTACTGGATCCCCAGCACCTAGAACAGTGTCTAGCACACAGTAGGTACTCAATAAATATGTGTCGAAAGAATGAATGAAAGGATGCCTGATTAAGTCTAGAAGATGAAAAGAAGTAAGCCAGAGTAAGGGGTGAGGGAGGGCATTCCAATCAGAAAGGAGCATCATTAGCAAAATCCCAGAGGTAAGAGGCTAGAGCAAAATGAGGGAACTATAAATCATTCAGTGTAGCTGGAGAAATAAAATGAATGTGGGCAAGAAGTGAGGGCATAGAGTTCACCATGTTGAAGGCACTGAATGCCATGCCAAGGAGCTTTGACTGTTCTCCAGGCCAGTTGTCTCCAATTTGGGGGCTTATACATCCTATTAGTACAAAAGTTGTAGTATGTACCTCCAATGTATGTATTTTTTATATACTATATACGTATATTATTGTCACTCTATATATTAGAGATCAATATCAGTCACGCTTAATTTCCTATTTTTTAATATAAAAAGTAAACATAAAATTCTAATAAATCCCCTTACCCTATGGATCATCTTGCATACCTCACCTTGGAGACCACTGCTCTAGTCTAGACAATAGGGAAAAATGAAGAGGTTTAGGCAAGACAGCTATATGGTCAGATTTTTAGAAAAATCCCTCTAGTGGTCAATATGGATAAGGGATTAGAAGGAAGCAAGAGAGAAGCAGGAAAATTAGGAAGAAATCACATTGACATGGCTTAAAGAAGTGGCAGTGGAGAAAAGACATTAGAGAGCGATTGTAGAGAACATTTGCAAGATTTTGTGATGGGTTGGCTATGACATTGAAGGACTGACTGGTGGAGTCATGGTGGATGCCTCATATTTCTTTCCTGCAAAAGCCCAGCATAAATGGACACTCAGAGAACTGAGAGTACTGAGAGGTCTATAATTGAAGCCTGGAGCAAGTGAGAGGACTGAGCAAAAGGTCCAGAAGTCTAGATCATTAGTTCACAGAGGTAGTATACAGATCTAGTGGTATGAGCATGGATGTAGAAACAGACTCTGCAGTTCAAATCTATTAGCTGTGTGACTTTGGACCAGTTATTATATATTTTTATGCCTCAATTTCTACATGTATAAAATGGAAATACTAATAATACCATCTGTACCCCATGAGGATTAGATGAGTTTATACATGTAAAGTGTTTAGAACAGTTCTTGGCACGTGGTAAATACTTAATAAATGTTGGCTAGCATTATTTGATGTTTTTAAATGAATGAATGAATGGCACCTACCTGTCTTTTCTTCCCGGGACTCTCATTCTGCCTATGCTCCAGACAAACAGAATGACTGTTGCCCATGCCTGCCCTCTGTTTTCCTATCTCTAGGTCCATGCTCATGGAATTCCCTTATTCTGGAATGTCCTTACACCATACCACATGTACTTCAAGGTGCAGCAGGACTTCCTTACCAATAAAGCCTCTTTAATTTCACCCTTCCTATACCCTCTCTAGCCATAAATGAGCACTCTCCTTCCAGTTCCCAGAGTACTGGAACTCATCACACTGGACCAGTACGATCCATGTTTATGTCTGTCTCCTTTGCTATACCATCAACTGCCTATGTGTCTTTCACCCAACAGACCTAGAAAGAGAACCTGCTCTATGCCAGGCCCTGCACCCAACAGGAATCCAGTAAACTTTAGGTGAATTGACTAAACTGGCATCTTTCAGAGTGCCGAATCCTAACCACTAGACCACCAGAGAGCATCTAAACTGGCATCCTTCAGGATAAAACCCAAACTATTCAGCTCTACAAGCCTCTAAATCTTGTGTTGTCTTTGTAGGTTCATAGATAAACACTGCCCTCCACCCCTCCATTCTTACTACCCTACATTCCAGTAACAACTGCTTATTCTTGATAAGTCCCAGGCTACTTCTCACCCTCCTCCTTGCCTTTCTTCATGCTCTTCCTTCTGCTAGGAATACCCCTACTACACCCTCTTTCTTCTCTTGGCCCAATACCACACAGCTTTGTAAGACTCAGCTCAGGTGTCACCTCCACTAGGAAGCCTGTCTTGAATCCCACAGGTTGCGTCAGGCCCCTCCTCTCTGCTCCCACAACTCCCCCATACATTGTCTTTGTTGAATTTTGATCAGCCCTTGAAGTCATTGTTTGGGTCTGCTATGATCTCCTCAACCAAACTGAAGCCGTATGAGTATAAGGACTGTTTCTCATTAATTTATGACCCTAGTATAGGGTCTGGCACATAATAGATGTTCCAGGAATATATTTTTAAACTGAATGGCATCCATTCTCAACTTCTTCACATACTGGGGCTGAAGGGAAGGAGAGTACTGTAGGCACCCATGTTGAGGACTTACCCACAAAGTCTTCCATCATCTGAGGGCTGTGGTGGGGGGAGGGTGCCAAGCGCAGCAGCTCCTCACCCCGGGGGACAGTTGGGTAGTTGATGGCTTGCACATAGATGCCATGCTTGGAGAGCAGGAGATCACAGATCCTGCTGTTCAGTGCTGCATCACCCACCTGGGCTCAGGAGAAAAGTCTGTCAGTATCTGCTACCCTGGGACCACTATCACTAGCTCCATTAAGTAGGTGGAGGGAACCAGATCAAGGAACACCACTGAATTTGGGGACATATTTTTTCATAAAAGGCTTAGTCAGTGGCAGGTCTAGAATTTCTATCAAGGAGTTGCTCAGAGGCAGCAAGCAAATTTGAGATACATGTACCTCAATGTTCATAGCAGCACATACACACACACAGTGGAATATTACTCAGCCATAAAAGAGTGAAATATTGCCATTTGTAGCAACATGTATGGACCTGGAGAATATTATACTAAATGAAGTAAGACAGAGAAAGACAAATATTATATGATATCACTTATATGTGGAGACTAAAAGATAATACAAATGAATCTATAAAGAAAACAGACTCACAGAAAACAAACTTATGGATGCCTAAGGGGAAAGGGAGGAGGGGAGGGATAAATTAGGAGTATGGGATTAACAGATACAAACTACTATACATAAAATACATAAGCAACAAGGATTTACTACATAACACAGGGAACTATAGTCACAGGGAACTATTAAATATATAACACAGGGAACTATTACTATCTTGTAATAACCTATAATGGAAAATAATCTGAAAAATATATATATATAACTGAATCACTTTGCTGTACACCTGAAACTAACACAATATTGTAAGTCAACTATACTGCAATTAAAAAAAAATGAAAGGAGGTGAAGGTGGCACTAGGGACCTTGTCTTGAAGTTGTTGGCAGAGCAAGCATACTTAGCTAGTATGTTAATTTGGGGTGCTTCTGAGTAGGAAGATAAACCCCCCCAAGCCACCTCTGGGGTGCTGTCACTGGGTTAATTAAAGAAACATATTTACAAAAGCAGTCTTTCAAGGGAACATTGGGTTGGCCCAAGAACAGTGACCATTCTCATCAATAAAGGTCACAAAAAATTGTCCTTACCATACCCCAGCTTACCGACACACACAAATAGATGTCATTTAAGAGTTTAAGAAAGAATTAGCAGTTCATTTTTTTAACATCTTTATTGGAGTATAATTACTTTGCACTGGTGTGTTAGTTTCTGCCGTATAACAAAGTGAATCCGCTATACATATACATACATACATGTATACATACATATACATATGTCCCCATATCTCCTCCCTCTTGCATCTCCCTCCCACCCTCCCTATCCCACCCCTCTAGGTGAACACAAAGCACCGAGCTGATCTCCCTGTGCTATGTGGCTGCTTCCCACTAGCTATCTATTTTATATTTGGTAATGTATATATGTCTATACTACTCTCACTTCATCCCAGCTTACCCTACCCCCTCCCTATGTCCTCAAGTGCATTCTCAAAGTCTGCGTCTTTATTCCTGTCCTGCCCCTAGGTTCTTCAGAACCTTTTTTTTTTTTAACATTCCGTATATATGTGTTAGCATATGGTATTTGTTTTTCTCTTTCTGACTTCACTCTATATGACAGTCGCTAGGTCCATCAAAAGAGTCATGTACCACAATGTTCATTGCAACTGTATTTACAATAGCCAGGACATGGAAGCAACCTAAGTGTACTTCGACAGATGAATGGATAAAGAAAGTGTGGCACGTACATACAATAGCGGTTCTTGTTTTTTTTCGGTATGTGGGCCTCTCACTGCTGTGGCCTCTCCTGCCGCGGAGCACAGGCTCCGGACGCGCAGGCTCAATGGCATGGCTTATGGGCCCAGTTGCTCTGTGCCACGTGGGATCCTCCCGGACCGGGGCACGAGCCTGCGTCCCCTGCATCGTCAGGCGGACTCTCAACGACTGCGCCACCAGGGAAGCCCCAGAGGTTCATTTTTAAAGGCAGTAAACACAAACATAGTTGGGAATCCAAAGTAGCAGCTAGCCCCATGGATTTTGATTTTCTATTTTCTGACTTCAGTTCTCCATTAAGAAATACATTTCACACCATGACCGTACTATACACACATACACATAAACGTGCATATACGCAACTGAAACAAATTTCTCATAAAACGATACCCTTACTATGTGTGATGTGCTCCAACATTTCCTATTCTATTTCTTCTATTTTTTAATGCTAATCATAACCCACTAAACTGACTTTGTGTCCCATTAATGGTCTTGATCCACAGTTTGAAAAAACTGAGGGTCAGGACAGTCTAATAAGCATGAGATAATAGCTAATGCAAAATAAGCATGAGATAATGCAAACAAAAAAAAAAGGACTGGCTAATCCAAAATGACTGATAATTTTTCAAAAAGGGCAACAAAACTGGCAATAAGGAGGATGATTAACAAGAAAGCAGAGTTGACAGGAACAGGTGTTGGTTTGCTGGGTGTGGGAAGGCTCCCAGAAGAGATAGGTAGAGAAGGAAATGGGCAGTGTGGGGCTCTCACCCGAATGGGGATGATGTGGCTGGGGCATGGGATGACAGGAAGGCCTCTGTCCATTAGTAGCTGACGCATGTGCTTGACATTGCGCTGGTGGGCCCGCCTCAGGGCTTGGCCCTCCTCTCCCTTGAGCAGCCGCACGGATTCCAGAGCCCCAGAGAGCACCATGGGAGGCAGTGAAGTGGTGAAGATGAAGCCAGCAGCATAGGAGCGCACCATGTCCACCAAGTCACGGGTGCTGGCGATATAGCCGCCCACACAGCCAAAGGCCTTGCCTGGAGACAAGGAGGAGAATGAGGAGGATATGCACAGACCCCATTATCAGTCCCCCAAGGAACAGGGTCATGCACCAGGTAACACAAGGCGGTATACCAAAAGCTGGAGCTCCAGACTCCCTTCACAGGCCTCTGTTCATCTCCCCTGTCCATGACAAGGCAGACAGAGCTGATAATTCTGCTGCTTTGAGATAGGACTTTCAAGGGCTGCCATATGCAATGACTAGATATGCAGGAGCTGGGTGGGACCATCAACTGGTTAGGCCCAAAAGTGGAGCTAAAATGAAGTTTGGGGCTGGGGTGGGGGAGGAGTTTAGAACCACAACTCTCCACTCACTGAGTTGAACTTGGCTATTTGGCCTGGCTCAGGGGTCTTCTCAGAAAACCCTCCCAGACTTTCTCAGCAACTCTGCAGTGGGGTGGGAGTGGGATGAGAGAATCCACGAGTTCCATAGCCTGGGGCTGTAAATTCTACCCGAATAGCTCCTGCAGTTGTGGGGAGGAGGAAGAAAAGGGTCTTCTAGGGGCTTCCTTTCTGGATTGTATATAAGGGCAACTCAAGGGACTCACTCACCAAGAGTTCCAGAGATGATGTCAATCTTGTGCATAATTCCATCACGCTCCCCAATCCCAGCACCCCGGGACCCATACAGTCCTACAGCATGAACCTCATCCACGAAGGTCAGAGCCCCATACTGGTGGGCCACATCACACAACTCCTCAAGGGGACAGATGGCACCTGAGCAAAGCCAACAAATAGAGGTAGATCATAACCCTTCCCCAGCTCCATCTCCAGCACGGAATTTGTGACCCATAACTACTTTAGGTTGGGAAAGGAGGTGGGTGTGCACTGTCAGTTGGGGCTATGCCAAACCTCTTTATATGTGTTGACTAATTTCACCCCACTCCCACCCAAGCTGTGTGTGTGTGTGTTTTCTCCAACCTGTGATTAAGACTTGCCTCTTTCTATTTTTACTTCATTCTGATAATATCTGTCATCTTGTTTATGCTATTTGCCAGCCTCTCTCTGCTTCTTTTTTTTTTCTGTACAAGTCTGTGTATTTCCATCTAGGATTGGCACTAGCCTATATGATGTCTTTGTTTAAATAAATTGAAAAAAATAACCTTTTGCTCCAGGTTAATGTAGTCCTGATTTTAGATCCTGCTCGCCCCCTCAGCCAAGTACTGTTGGCAGCCCTGTCAATATTATTATTCTTCACTGGTCCTCCCTATTTCTGTCTTTCTGGCTTTTTGTCACTATCTCTCTTTTTGTGGCTATTTCCATCTTTGTTTCTCTATTTTTCTATCTCTGCCTCTGTTTTTCTCTCTCCTCTCCACTTCCTCCCTCTGTCTCTTTGTCAGTGTCTCTCTCACTCCCTCCCTCACGTTCCTCTCTCACTTCTCTCTTTCTTACTGTTTGTGTCCCTTTTTTATCTACCTTTCTGACTTCAGACTTTTTTTCTCTATATCTTTCTCTCTTTCTGAGTTTCTTTGTGCCTCTGTGTCTTTTCTGTGTCTCTGTGGGAATATATTTCTGTCTCATCTCTGTCAATGTTGTTACTTGAGGGCCCCCACCCACAGACTCAGTCTCAATATACTGAATGAAAGTGAATTAGAAGTAATCTGTATGTTCCTGTACATTTTCCATGCAGATTTACCATTTTTCCCTGTTATTCTAGACATCTTCTATGCTGATAGTCATTTATAAGGT
Organism: Leucopleurus acutus; assembly: GCF_964270905.1. Taxonomy (NCBI): domain Eukaryota; kingdom Metazoa; phylum Chordata; class Mammalia; order Artiodactyla; family Delphinidae; genus Leucopleurus; species Leucopleurus acutus. The sequence goes on along the minus strand of NC_139148.1, from coordinate 47,409,336 downwards.
CTTCAAATGGCTGTGACTCTCATGTATAGACTTTGTGGCCACTCTACATATACAAGAACCCACACTTCTGCCATTCCCTATCGCTGGAAACTAATGGTACAGGGAGTTGGAATACAGAAGAAACTTCTTCTGGTGGGAACAGGGACTCCAGGCCTGGATAAAAGTATGTGAGCTGGGACAACAGGAGGGGAGAAAACCACAGGAGTTGGAGCCCAAGACAAAAAGGACAGTGTGATGGCTCAAGCATCATTTCAGTGGGAGGAATTCAGCCCTATGGTTGACAATTTAGGCAGGGTTTCCACCAGAAGAATCAGGAACCATTCATTTGCAAGTGTAAGGAAGCAGAATGGTTCCAACATGGCTTTCACTACAGAAATAATGAATTAGAGGGAATTCCCTAGTGGTACAGTGATTAGGACTCTGTGCTCTCACTGCTGAGGGCCCAGGTTTGATCCCTGGTCGGGGAGCTAAGGTCCCACAAGCCATGCAGTGTGGCCAAAAAAAAAAAAAAAAGAATGAATGAATTAGAGTAGTCTCAGTGGTAGAAATATAATCATTGTTAGTTGTAGAACTGTGAAAGAGGGCATGACAATACGTTCATTATATAAATTAACTTACTTAAATTCTCGCAGCTACTCTATTATTATCATCTCCATTTTTAAAGGTAAGGCAACTGAGACACAGAGCAATTAAGAAACTTGCCCAAGCTAGTAAGTTGTCATACTGGGACTTGAACATGGATAGTTTGGTTCAACAGCCTGTGCATCACCATTGCTTGATGTGATGGCACTTACATTGGCTAAATCAGAGAACACAGTGGACTCTCCTTTGTTTCACTTGGAAAAGTGACAAGTTGAAATGAAGTGAGGACCTCTTCCTTTTAATAAATCCAGAAGGTTATGCCTAAAACACATGACTTCTGCTTAAAAGGGACAACAATGGAATGATTTGAGCATCGTTTCAGTTGGGAAAAGAAAAGAGGTAGGATGATATTGGACCCTGAAAAATCTCCCAGGTAATGGTTTATGAAATTTTCTGTTGCAGAAACCAGACACTGGGATGATTGATTTGCACTTCTAATGGAGGGAGTGTCATGTGAAGGAATTGGAATCGTACATCCTAGGGTGCAGCTACTCACTTTGGCACCAATTTACTGAGCCAACCAAGACAAATTGCATACTGTCTCCACACTTTAGTTTCTTAACCTTTGAGATCAGTGTAATAGCTGCCTCCATCCTCTGGCAGTTACTGGTTGTGTGACCTAGGGCAAGTCACTTCACTTGTTTATGTCTCAATTTCCTCATATAAATAAACAGAAATAATGATAGCACCTACCTTATAGAATCACTGTGAAGATTAAGTGAATTAATACCTGTAAAATACTAATAATTTTGCTTGGCACATAATAAGCACTATAAATGTTAGCTGTTATCATCATAGTTTTTGTGAGACCAATTTTAGTAAACATACACTCACACATATACATACCATCCATGGAGTGAACAGTCTCAAAGGCCACAATTTTGGGTGTCTCAGGGTTAGACTTTTTTAGAAGTTTCTTCAGGTGGTCAGGGTCATTGTGCCTGAAGACAAACTTCGCTGCTCCACTATTGCGGATACCTTGGATCATTGAAGCATGGTTGCCTGCATCTGAGTAAATCTCGCACCCTGAAGAACCAGATGCATAATGCTTAAGCTTCAGTCCCAGTATTCACACTTCAACCTCAGGATTGACCTGGCAGGGACAGAGAGCCAACCCTTTCCTCCCTTTAAAGACTCTGCTCTGCTTCTCCATCCTCTGGAAGCCTTTGTAACACCTCTTCCTCTCTTGGAAGAACTCCTCTGCCCTGAAATTCTGACCCCTACACTCTTCCCTCCAGGCATTTCTAACTCTGGTCTGGCCTTTGACTATCTTGGGGTGGAGGAAATTTGAATTTCCCAAGAAGCTCCAGAGTTTCCTGAGGACAGGACCTAGGTTCCTTCTCCTAGACACCAAGATTAAGCCTTAGAAAGGAGTTTATCCCAGGGAATATTTGCTGATTTGGACTGATGCTAGATTCTTCCTGATCTAGATGAAATCCCACCTCTTCCAGGTAGCATCCTTCTGCTTATAGTTACAGGGTAGACACTCATCAGACTTTCACAATTTGAATCATAAGCTCATGACAAGTCAGAGCTGGAAGGGCCATTGGTGACCATGGAATCTAATCCCTTTACTGTACAAGTGAGGAAGCTAAGGTCCAGAGAGGGGAAGACCTTTCTCTAGGACCTGAGGAATGCAGGGCTTTTTACTGGACAATGCTGGGAGAACAGGTAGAGATGGGAAATTGGTGGATGGAGTTGATCCCTGGGCCCCCAAAACTGCACTGACATCAAGGAACTGTGGCCTTTCATTAGAGTAAGGGATCACTTCTACCTGTGGAAATCAGGCATGACTTCCTGGAGGACCTGCTGTGAAAGATAACTAGACTGGGAATTTCTAGGGAGCAGGAGCCGCATCTTTTTATCTTTCTGTCTCTGGTACCCAGGTTAAGACTAAGTGTACTTTAGATGTTAAGCAAACCTTTCCTGAATGAATGAACGGATAAAAAACAAATTACTGATTTTCAAGTGAGTGAATGAATATATGAATTAATATATTACTGAATGAAAGAGTGAGAGGAGGGGTGTCAAAAGATGAGCCTGAAGAGATAGGTAGAGGCCAGATTATTGAGGGCTTTAGAAGGCATTATAAAGAGTTTGGATTTGGTCCTAAGGGCAGTGGGGATCTATTAAAGGGTTTGGGGCAGGGGAGTAACAAAGATAGGTTTGCATTTTTAAAATGTGATCTGATTGTTGTGAAGAATATATTGTAGGAGGGCAAAGGTGAAATCAAGAAAATGATGTTGGTCTAGGTGAGGATGGTGGCAGAGGAAATGGAAAGAAGTTGAATTCTAATGGCTGAAGAGGGGGTTCACTGAAAACATTCCCAAAGATGTTGGCTTTAGCTGGGGTTATGTGTGATCTCGGAAAAAGTTTCTGAGAAGCAGTGGAGGTGTTTACAGTGTGCTGAAAAATAGACAGGAACTGAGGAAGTGGATAACAAGTGTGGAGACTTCTCTCAAGCAGTTTGGCTGTTATAGGGAGGAGAGAGAAGGGCAGTAGCTAGAGAGTGATGAGGGCAAGTGTTTTTTTTTTTTTTTTTTGAGATGCAAAAGACTTCAACATTTTTAAAGAGAGGGAGAGGCTAAAGATACAGGAGGGAGAGAGAGAACTCATAGATCAAGGTTCCTGAAGAGGTAGAGGACACAGAGCACCAATGTAAGAATTAGTCAACAAGAAAAAGGGCACCTCTTCTACTGTGACAGGAGAGAAGGAGAGAGGAGAGGACATAGGGGAATGCTCATGAGTTTATAAGTAGTTTGAGGCAAGAAGTTGAGGACATTACTGCGTGGGGTCTTCTATTTTCCGTGTGGTAGGAGGTGAAGTCATTTGCTGTGGTTGAAGGTCAGGTGGAGGTGTAAGAAGGCTGAAGGGATCGGGGTTTGGCAAAGTTACCTTGGAGACTTGGAGAGCTGACTATGAAAACAGGATTGCCAGGCAGCATAGAGGACCTGGTAGACATTGGGGATCATGAAGTTTTAGTGGCTCCCATCTGAGCAATTATATAAGACCAGGATTGACATAAAGAAGGTGGAGAGGGCTTCCCTGGTGGTGCAGTGGTTGAGAGTCCGCCTGCTGATGCAGGGGACACGGGTTCGTGCCCCGGTCCGGGAGGATCCCACATGCCACGGAGCGGCTGGGCCCGTGAGCCATGGCCGCTGAGCTTGCGCGTCCGGAGCCTGTGCTCCGCAACGGGAGAGGCCACAGCAGTGAGAGGCCCGCGTACCGCAAAAAAAAAAAAAAAAAAAAAAAGAAGGTGGAGAGTTATATTCATCCAGAGTTGGGCTATGATGGAAGGATGACAGGCATATGAGTTGAAGACATTATTGGCTAGAGAATGGGGGAGTAGGAACATGGGATTCAGATGGGATCTAGTGTATAAGTGAAGGGATTGGCTTTAGGCAGAAGGAGAGATGCGCTTTCAATTTGTAAAAGGAAAGAATGAAAGAAGGTACATGAACAGTCAGATGAATTTGTGGATTTGGTGGCTATAAGTTAAAGGAGCTCCTGTCTGGTGGCTTCTGTTTTCTTTGTGTTGTAAGATGTGAGGTTATTTGCTAAGAGTGAAGGAGGAGGTAGCTACAGGTTTTAGAAGGGGGAAGAAAGTTTGAAAAAGTTGATGTAGGGACATAAAAGGACTGTTTATAAGTGTTAAGAGTGCAGTTGAGTTGGGAAATGATAAATTTATGATGTTACCCTTCTGTGAGGTTGGGATATAGTCATCCAGTGTTGAGGAGATGCAAGGTGGGTAATAAGGAAGGGCAATGGGAGCAAGTGAACTCAGAAGACAGGGAAGGAGTGATGGAGGCAGTAAACCTGGATGCTGTAGTGCAGGATACCACCCCTGAACAAAGCTCAGGCACCAGGCTTACCTGGCAAGATCTTGGCCAAGGTGAAGAGAGTAGAGTCATTGGCCACAAAGCAGGAAGAGAATAGCAGGGCTGAGTCCTTCTGGTGCAGCTCAGCCAGCTCTTGCTCCAGCTCAACATGAAACCTGCTGGTACCCGAGATGTTGCGGGTGCCACCAGCTCCAGCTCCGTGACGCTGCAGGGTCTCTCTGGCCAGGAGAAAACAGAAAGGGGACAAGGAGAAGAAATTCTTGTCAGATTCTGAGGAACTGGGTAGGTTTCTCTTCCTTGAAGGGGGTCAGTATTGATTTAGTGACTCTATGAGCTGTGTCCTATATGACCAGGTAGAGGGCAGGCTGGGAACAATGGGGAGAAATGGACCTTCCTTCTCAGGCTGAAAGCACTCAGGGATGGAGGGAGAAGCCATGTTGAGCTTGATTAGCTTGGAAGACCTTCTAGAGGAGTTAGCACATCATCTCTGGCAATACTCATTCTGCAGCCAGAGTAAGAACTCATAGAGAGTGGGCCTTGCTTGGTTTCTCATCCTTTCCTTTGTAGCACTGGACACCAAAGAGTTTGGAAAACATAGCTTTTGACTTAGTTCATGTCTGAGGATTAGATTTGCTGGAAGACCTTGGACAAAAGGGGTGTTGGGTGGAAACAAGGTTTCCACTGTCAGCTCTGCCTTTTCCTTCCATGAGTGGCTTTGGCTCTTCTCTGGATGTCTCCCCACAGCTCATGGCTCAGACCCTACTACTCACTGTGTGGCTTGCAAGACCCGAGGGTGCCGGCTCATGCCCAGGTAGTCATTACTGCACCAGACAGACACATCCTTTGAAGCCACAGATGCCTCAAAGAAGTGTTCGGCAAAGGGGTATGCATCAGCCCAGCGGTTCACAGTTTTGAAAACACGGTAGGTATGGTCCTGTTTCTTCTCCATGATCTTGTTCCTAAAAAACTGGTCATAACCAAAGACATGGTTTCCTGCAGGAGTAGAAATAGGGATGAGAAGAATTCATTTTAAATTACTTCCTGGCTAGTCCATATTTTATTCATGCTGTTGATTTGGTGTTCTCCAATTCTCTTTCCATTTATTCATTTATTTGATCAGTCATTAACTTACTGGGTCACATTAACTCTCTACTATTTCATTCAAGCATCCCTTTGCTTACTCACTGACTCATTCACTTAGTAATTTATTTATACATTCACTCAGGCTTCCTACCCTTGGCATGGCCTCATCTCTTTTCCCAAGGTTAGTATGGCACCCTCCTTACTAGAATCACTACTTCTAGTTTCAGTGGAAGAATGTTGATGGGTCTAGTTTCTAGTCATAGCTCTGCCACTTCCTAGTTGTGTAATCTTGAGCAAGTCATGAATCCTCTTAGTTTTAATTTCCTCATCTGTAGAATGGGATTAATAATATCTTCCTTGCAGAATTGTGACCATCTGATGACAAACAGAATGTAATACACCCAAACTAGTGTCTGGCACATAGTAGTAGTATTATGATTATTGTAATATAGTAGTAGTAGTAATAATAATAATAATTTTAAATAATATTATTATAACCAACATTTAATAAGTGCCTATTACATGTAATACCCTCTCTTAGGAACTTACAGATATTATTCCTCATAACAACCCTATGTGGTAAGTTCTATTAGTATCTCCATTTTACAAGTGCGGAAACAGAGGCTTATGGAGGTTAGGTAACTTGGCCAAGGTCATACAGCACATAAGTGGCCTACAAATAAGTGACCTAGAGTCTACTTCTTTAACCATTACCACTACAAAATGGAGCAACCCTACTTTTAGGATAAATTGAAATAATGTATGCCAGTGGGCTTGTTGAACTCCAGAACTCTATCCATGAGACAGAAATCATGATTGTTGCAGATGGCAACTTATATGGTAGGGGGGTAAATTGGAAACATCTTTGCTGTGGGGATGTTTGGAAATATGTACCAAGTGTTTTTAAAATGCACATGCTGACATACCTAGGGGAATATTTGCAGCATGTTTAACAGAAAAATTGATATCCAGAATTTATTTTTTAGAAACTCTGAACAATTATTATGGAAAATTTTAACCCAATAGAAAAGTGGGCAAATAATATAAACAGACAATTCAATAAATGTAGAAAAAGATGCTTAATCGGGGAAAATCAAAAGGCAAAAACAAATTTTCACTCATCAAATTGATAAAGATTTTAAAATGTGATAATACTAAGTGCTGGAGAGCGTGTGAGAATATGGATTCTCTTTGATAACTGGTACACCACTTTGGAGGACTAATTGGCAATATTTATTAATATTGAAAATGTACACACCCTTACGTCCTGAGAATCGTCACCTCTTAGTGTTTATTCTAGAGGAACACTTACCTATATACATGAGGTACATTCAAGGATGTTTGTTGCACCTCTGTTTGTAATAGGAAAAATTGGAAGCAACCCAATAGAGGAATAACTAAATACTCTATAGTACAGCCACACTAAGTCTAAGATAATACTATATATTATCTTTGGATACATTTATATGTATGTAAAACCAACATACAATGTAGAGTGGAAGAATACACACAAAAAGTTGGAAACAATTACCTGAAATATAGGTGCTTGGTTAACTAAATGATGTTGCATTCATGCTACAGAACACATTCAACCATTAATAATTATTATGCAGCTCTATGTTTAGGGACATTGAATAATGCCCCTAACATATTGTTAAGTGAACAAAGCGTAATAACAAACTCCAGGTGGAATAAGATCACATTTCTAATAACAACATGTGTGTGGAGGGAAGTGTAGTTGTGTGTGTGTGTGTGTGTGTGTGTGTGTGTGTGTGTGTGTGTGTGTGTGTTTAGTCATAGGAAAATATCTGGAAAAAGTATGACAAAAAGCTAATGGTGGATGGTGGAACTCTGAGTGCTTTAAATTTCCCTCTTTATATTCTTTTTATATTGGGAAAATAAAACATTCTATTATGAAAAATGAATATAAACACATATAAGAGAGGGGGAAAAGGCTCTCTGCAAAGGATGAGAGTTTTTGAGGGAAACATGGAGAAGAAATAATAGGAATACACCTAATATTTAATGAAGCTTCATAACAAGTTAGAAGCACTTCCATAAGTGTAATTTTATTTCCTTCTCATAATAACTTGTTGAGTTATTAAAATCTCACTGGAGGGGAGTGACTTACTTTCTAAAGCATGCAGATACAGCAAGTGCCAGCATTAAAATTTAAACTCAGATTCCCTTTGGCTCTAAAGTGCTTTCTTGCCATTGCCTCTACTGTGTCAGAAGCCCTTTCAGCATTCCTTCCATATTCCTACCCCTTTTACTTCCTCCTCAGCAAACTCACCAGCCATGTTGTTCTGAATCAGGTGTGTGACCTTCTCTGAATTTTTCTCTGGCTCCTGGGGACTGAAGAATGGCTTCCTCAGGCTGGTTGAGGCCAGGGAGATGGGCAGGTCTGAGAAGGAGTATGGGATTCGTTGGCCATGAAAAAAAGGGGGGAAAAAGAAAGCATGTGCTATCTTCTTTAAACACAATACAACATATAAATATTCAAGTTTAGGAAGGAGGGAAGCCTTGTACAGAGAGAAGAAATATTCTGAAAAGTTAGCCCTTTCTCATCTCCCCAAGTGGAGACTTATATGTCAGGAAGCCATCCATAGGCTGAATTACACTTCTCTTCACTAGGACTTTCCCTTGGGTGAGACAACTGGAGCAGCAATGCTGAGTCTTTCACTTGGAAGGTAGATGCAGGACAGTGTACCTTACTCTTCTTTTCTGAAAGTCATTAAAATTCAATTTTGAAATTTTTACTCTTAATTATATCCCAAAAGGGTCTATGAAAAATGTTGACTGTATGGCCAACTCTCAAGTGTGGCCAACTCTCAAGTGTGGCCTTCAGTGGTCTGCACCAATTGAGTTCACCTGGGCTCCATACCCTTCTAAAGAATGTAGCTGCTTCCAAAACTCACTCCTTTATGCAAATCCAGATTGTCATAGAGTGGTATTGCTTAAATGTGGGAGCCCAGCCTGTTGGAATCCATTTAGCCACTTGGGAGAGAGGAGGCAGAACTCTAGAGGGCTCATTTTAGACTAATAGCTAAAAGTTACAGAAGCATGTATGTATGTTGGGGAGGGTGCATTTCAGTGCACAGTCTATACTATTTAGTAACATGGTTCCCCTGGAAAAGACTGGACTTCCATCATGAAATGTATACTAGCTGCCCTAAGCTGCCTAGCTCAGGACTGTAATAAAGTGAAATCAAGCATTAGGTGTAGAGGTTACATGAGGTGGAACTTAACTCCAACCTGTCTTGAAAGTCTTCACATCCTCCTGGACTTCTGGGGCTGCCTTCTGCACAATTTTACTCTTCCCATCCTGGAGTTCCAACAGCATGAAGGGACAGTGGCTCTTGGCCCAAGATGGAGAGTCTACGTAAAGTTAAGAGAGTAAGTGGCAGTGAGCTTCTAGCTGTAAGTTTAACAGTGGTCACTGAGAAGTACTATATCTCAAAGCTCTATCTCAGGCTATGGTAGAGACACAGAGATGGATGTATCTGGTCCCTAGGGGAGTTCCTGAGTTGTTGGGGATGGCACATACTGAAGACACATTATGAGCAGTGCTGGGATTGGAGGGAGGACATGGGCTAGAAGAGGAAAGGGACATGACCCAGAATTGGATTTGGACAGGCTGGAAGTCTAGGTAGGCTTCATAGAGGAGATGATGCCCAAGTTAAATGTTGCATGAGAAGTATGAGATACTCTAGTAAAGATAATGGGAGAGAGTCATTTGACAGGTGCAAAGACACAGAAACTTAAGAAAACAGAGTTAATCCAGACAACTTTAGTTTCAGCATGACTGGAGTATATAGAATGTGAGGGGAATGAGAGTGAAACTCCTTTTAGAGATACTGCCAGAAGTCAGAGGCCAGTGAACTCTTAGGCAAGCTCATTCTTCCTTGATACTTTTCACATGAACCCTTCCAATTATTAGGTAATGATGACCAATATGACTTGGAATCTTATCTCTAGGATCCAGACATTCTCCCCCATTTGCCAGCAGTGACTTCTTACCCCCTCCAGCCTTGGTTGCCTTAAGGTGGATTTGAGAACAGGTTGTTCCTTGGGTGGCCAGGATGGGACAGCGTCCAATACCAAACAGGAACTGGTGAGTCTTAATCATCTTGCCCAGGATGGCTGTGGGGCTCCGGATAAGCACTGGGCAACGCTGTAGCAACATGGCTGCTGCCACCCTCTTGAGCCCGAAGTTCTGCATAAGATGTGGAAGAGATGAGATTCCACCATGAAGACCTGGCTGAAAGCCAAGGGTCATTCTTGTGTTTGATCCTTTGCCTTTAGCTTCTCACCCAATGCTTGCCTCCCTCCCCAGAGATGCCTTTATTGTCATTTCAGGGTAAGAACTTTCCAAATATTAAAATGTACTAATAGGGCATCAGAGAGGAAGAAACAGGAAACTGATCATTAGACAAAAGAGGTGAAGAAAAGAGTTCCCACTGGAGGTCAGAAAGCCTGAATTCTGATTCAGACTCTGCCACTGACCTGCTCTGTGATGGTAAGGATCATTGAAGTCTGATTGTGTGTGGCAGGATGAGAGTTGACAACCCACCAACCCTTTGATCAACACTTAGGGCTAAGACTCTTTCTAAGAATATTGGCCTCAGCCAAATGAAGATTCAACCTGCTAATGCAGACAGATGCCATTGACAAGGGCTCATGAGGCTTCACTCAGAGTGTTTCCTGAGCAGACCCAGTCAGAGAGACAAGGAGCTTGAGGCCATAGGTACCAGCTTAAGTAGATTCAGGAAATAGGACAAAAGGGCACCATGTGCCACGAGACAGATATTTTACTGTCTTTGAATTTTCTCCTGGAGTTTTGAAAATCAGATAGAGATGTAGGTGAAAGCAAGACCCAAGGAATCTGGGAAACAAGTCTATAGGTGAATGAAAGAGGCAGAGACTAAGACAGAAGAGAGAATCGGGGTGGGGAGAATATAAGAAAAAAATACACATAGTAGGCATTCAATAAATATTTGTTGAATTGGGGAGTAAATTAATGAATGAGCAGGGACTCAAATGGAGGAAAGAGAAGAGAGGAAGGGTCATAAAGAAAGAAAAATTAGGAAAGATAAAAGGAGGAAAGTAAGAGAACAAAGGTGCAATGGTAGTAGTGGAGTTACAACAGAAATAGCGGGAGAGAGATCAAAGCAAGAGGAAAGGGGACAGGTAGAGATAAGAACAGGGAGAAGAGGACTGATCCAGAAAAGCAGAGGACAAGAGGATTATGGGAAATATAGAAGGTAGGGAAAGAGACTGAGATAAAAGAAAGAATGAAAGAGAGAAGATGAGAGAAGAGAGAGAGGGAGAGAGAAACAGAGCAGAGGTAGAGTTAGAGACAGATAGACAGAGGGACAAAAAAGGGATATGAGGCGAAATCAAGGAGCATGGCTGAATATACAAAGACTCAGAAAACTGAAAGCAGGAGAGGAGAGAATCCAGCAGAGGCAGAGAGTCAGTCAGGAACAAAGGTAAAGGAGAAATTCTGTCAGAGATTGTGTGGGTGGGGGAGAACAACAAAGAAGAGCTAGGGAAAGAGGATCTTGGCCCTCCCTACTGAGGGAGATTAGAGTGAGACTGAGTTAGAGCTAAGATCAAAGGATAGAGACAGAGAGATGGCTAAGGTGGGTTGGGGGTTGTGATGAGGGAGGGCTGAGACATATAAAGACAAAGAGAGCTAGAGATAGCAAGAGGGAGAAATAGATTAAAAGAAAAAGGACAAACTAGAGATCCAGCATCAGAGGGTGAGACAAGATATGGGACAGGATAATGGGAGAGAGATGGAGGAATGTGGTAAGACTAAGGCCCTCCCACCACGAGGAGAGCTACTTAGTAGAACCTAACAGCACCTCTAGTATTTAAGGCTTTATGTTGTGAGGGAAAAGTGAACAGGAGGAACTCGTGGCCATGTCGTCATATGACAACCTCCTTCACCTCTTACAGAGCAATACTCCTCCCTTCTAGATCTCATAGAGCAAACACCCTCCTCCTAACTCACAAAGCAGCCTCTTCCCCTTGTTCCATCCCAGAGCATCCTCCTCCAACTCTCACAGGCTGTCATAAGAGCATACGTTGGTATGTGCGGTAGGGTGTGTGGGTCCTGAAATTGGGAAAGGCCAAGGGGTGTTGAAAGGACTAATGAAACTCATGTTAAGACTTTAGGAAAGTGCCTAAAAGAAAATCTTAGCTTTTCTTATTTCAATTCCAGCTCCCCAACTCCTTGTTGGACGTTCTTGGAAAGTCACTTCCCCTCTTTGGGTCTCAGCTTTCATCAGCTGTCAAATGTAAGGTATTTATGTCTACCTCATATGGTAGGTAATGAATTGGATTTGATGCCTACCTTATATCTGGAGATATGAGTTTCCCTTCTCCTGCCTTCCTGCAAAGGCTAAACTGCTTGGAACTGAGCCTGCAGACCACAGATAAGGCTCCCAGAGTTTATCACGTTTAGGGTCTGACCACTCCCGAAGCTGAGACCAGGGTGTGGAAGAGAAGAGGAGTTCCTTTCTAGAATCATGTCTGTGCATCTGGCTGGGGCTGACCCTAGCTATTGGTGGTGAGGGGGGCGGATGGCCCAGGGAGAGGAGGCAAAGCAGATGGCCAGGTTCCAGGCTCCTGCAAATTCCTTTCCCCAACATTAACAACAATAATGACAACATTGGGGTATGTAATGTGAAGAAAAACCCCCAAGAGTGGAAGCAAAGTCCAGTCCTGCCTTTGGATGATGGTGAATCCCACCCCCAGGTATAAAAACAGAAGTTCAGTACACACATCATCTCTAAGGGGCTTTCGGCCATGATATTCTCAGGGACCTGGGAAAATATAGGCTACTTCTTGGAATTTGTTGAATTATCAAGTTCTTTCAAGCTTCAGTTCCAGTTTCTCTGTTCTGGCACTCCTTTCCTGGAATTTGCCCTGCCTCACTCTGCCTGCCCATCTTGGGCTCTGTTTCCATTCTATCTTACTACCTATCATGAGACTGGAGAGAGTAAAATCAAATCAAAGGAGTATTTTAGGCAATTTAGGGTATTAAGAGCACAGCCTCTGGAGCCAGACTACTTGCATTTGAATCCTGGCTCTACCACTCACTAGCTCTGGGACATTAGAAAAGTCATGTCCTCTGCTCTATGTCTTATATCTTTAAAATGTAGATAATAACAAGGACAATCTACTTCACAGGGATGTTGTGAAGATCCAGTAAGATAATCTATATAAAGTATATAGAAGAGTGCCTATCCTAGAGTAAATGCTGAAAAAGTGTTATCTGTTCTTTTTTATATTCTACATTTTCTATGTAGGGAAAGTGAAGGTATAGTCAAGGGAAGTAACATCATGAATACACCAGACCAGGTCTGGAAACTTGATTCTTGTCTCAATCCTGATTCTTGTCCTGATTCTGTTACAACTTACTATATGAACTTGGGCTCTGTATTTTCCCTCTCTGGGCCTCAGTTTCTCCAAAAACATTGGACTAGATAGCTCCATAGATTCCATCTGGTTCTACCAGTCAAACACTCACAGAGTTCTCACTGTGCCATACCCCTTTGTAAATGCTTCACATACATTGACTTATTTAATCTTCATGACAACCCTGTGAGTTATATACTAATATCAACTTTATTTCAAAGATGAGGAAACTGAGGGCCCAAAAGATTAAGTAACCTGTTCAGGTCACAGAGCTACTAAGTAGGAGAACCAGGATTTGAACCTAGTCAATCTGGTTCCAGAGCCTACTAACTTAACCACTATGGATCTATGATTCTAATATTACTACACATTAGCCTGACTGAGAGCCTGACTCCAGGCATAAATCCACTCTCCTACACTAACAGGTCCCTTTCTGGGACACTTGATTTTGAGTTGTAACCAATGCCTTTACCACAGGAACAGATTTCTAACTGAAGCAGAATTTCAGGCACTGGTGAACATTCATTCATTCATACATTCATTCATTCCATTATTTAACAACTTATGCACCAATCTTTGCCGGGGTCTTCTTAAAACAATGCTTTTACCCAAGGAGGTAACTGTGAAATTTTGGACCAAGTGATAGAGCATTACTAGAAGATTTTCCCTACACCTTAAAATCCTCTCTCGTGTCAGCAGCCAATCTGCAGTCCCAGAGATCAGAGGGGCCAACCACAACTCTACCCCAGGAGAGAGCCAGAAACCACTCATTGCAGCGTTCCTCGATCTCTCTCTCCCCTTTGTGGCCTGCTTTGAAAGAATCAGTTAAGTCTGGAGGGGATGTGGTCACTTCTCTTCAGGAGTTGGAAGCATCAGGATTTACTTCCCTTCCTAGCACCCTCTCCCCATCATGGAAGAATCATAAAGAATTTTAGATTCCTGGAATCAGAATCAGAAATTCTTAGAAACAAAAATTTAGAAGACCATGAAATAAAACTTAGAAGAGGTTGTGGAAATCATAGGCCAAGCCCTTTTTTTCAAAGGATGAATGATTTGCCTCACAGTGAATTAGGGTGAGAAAACAAATCAATTGACTTTCAGCATAGGGCCCCATTCTTCTCCCACCATCTCCCCTTATTTCTGCTAATTATTCAACTCTCAATTCCCACAAATCTCTCCCTTCCCAATTCATCATTCCCACCACCCCACATTCACTTTGTTTTCTCTCCCTACCTCTGGCCCTCTGGGGTCTGACCCATTGAGCTCTGCTGTCAGCCAAGGAGAGAGAAGGAGTCAAAGTGAGGGAGGAATGGAGAATTGCCAAAAAAAAAATACCAAGACCTCTTCTTGGGAGACAGAGAAGGAATGGAAGAGATAGAAAAACTGCGAGACTGAGAGATACAGAGTAGAAGAAAGAGATGGAAAGGGAGAGAGAGATTTAGAGGAAAAGATACATATAGACCTCAGAAAAAGGAAAAATAAGAGAAAGCTAGAGTGTCAGAGAATGATGAAGTAAAGTGAGTGATCTTGAAAACTAACAGAGGAGAGGAAACGAGGAAAAAAGACAAAGGAAAGCTGAAAACTGGGAAAGACAGGAAGAGACATAGGAGGCAAAAAGAAAATGACAGAGTGACAGATTCTAAGGAACAGACAAAGTCAGATCTAGTCAGGCCAGAGAGTCAGCATATACAGCCTTGAGGTGGGCAAGCAGACCAAGAGAGAGGGCACCAGGCTGAAAGCAACACTTACCTGTTGCCCTGCACTGAGGACGAACGAACGACGGGTTGGGTGCTGTGGGTCAGGACCTGGTTTTATCCCTTCTCCCTTGGCTCAACTCCACCCACCCCGCCTTCTGCTGGCCTGGCCCTGCATTGGCCCCAAAGGTATCTCAGGCCCTTGCTAGAGATAAAACCCAATGTAGTCCCCTCTTGTCTCCCACCCTCACCCAGCACCGGCTCTCCCCTCTCTATTTTCTTTCCCTTCTCCCTCTGGAGTAGTAAAATGAGTTTGCTGGGCTTTGGAATTAGACCATCCCTATATGGCTAGGGCACCTTGAGCAAAACCATCTATCTCTCTGACCCTCATTTTCCTCAACTATAAAAGGAGGGCAGTAAAAGTCAGAAGCAACTGTAGCACAAGAGGGAAGGGCTCTGTAACAGTTAGCTTCCATAGATGACATCCAGGTCATTGTAACAATTCAATAATATCATGTACAGAAAACACAACACAGTGCCTGGTCCAAAGAAATAACAGCTAATGTTGATTGAGTGCCTACTATGCACCTTTGTTAAGTGCTTTACATGGATAAATTTAGCCCATCCTCATAAGGACCTTATGAGAAAGGTATTATTATTCCCATGTTACAGATGAAGAAACTAGGGCTCAGAGAAGTGAGACAACTAACTGATAATTACCGAGATAGTAAGTTCAGAGTCCAACTATGAACTCAGGCAGTCTGGTTCCAGAACCTGTACTCTTTAAGCACTATTCTCCCTTTCAGGATATACAGTTAAAAATTTGAAGTTCTCTATTTCCTCTTTTTATTACCAACTCCTTATCCCTTTGTAATTTTCTTCTCCTCACTATCTTCTTTTTTCTTTCTCAATCCTAGGGCAGCAGGACGATGTCATAACCAGGCAATTTCATCTGTGGAGCAGATTATCATCATTAATAGTATATTAACATAAATGGAATCATACTCTATAATGATTTGCAATTTCCTTTTTTTCTATTTGACCACATGGCAATATGCCATGTAGTTCTTTCCATATAAATTCTTTCTTTTTTGTGGAGTCATACTATTCAAGAATCTGAATGTTAACATTATTTAAACACTCACTTATTAATGGAAATTTAAGTTACTTCCAGGGATTTCCCCCATCCATTATGAATAATGTTGCAATAAATATCTTTGGGCTTATGTGAGGATATTTTTTATATGGTAGAATCCTAAAAACATTCCTGGGTCAAAGGATATATAGACATTAAAATTTTTGATACTGCTAATTTGCCCTATACATTTGCTATACATCCCCAATAATGGTGCATAAGAGTGTGTGTGTCTGGTCTCTCATAAACTTGCCAACACCATTTAAAAAATTTAATTAATTACTTAACTGAAATATACTTAATTTACAATATTATAACTAATTTTTATTATTTCCTTCCTTCTGCTAACTTTGGATTTAGTTTGCTATTTTAATTTCCTATTTCCTTAAGGTGTAGAGTTAGGTTATTGGTTTGATATATTGTTTCTTTTTAAAAATATGTTTTTATAACTATAAATCTCTGAGCACTGCCTTGCTGCATCCCATATGTTTTGATAGGTTGTATTTTCATTTTAATCCATTTCTAAGTATTTTCTAATTTCCCTTGTGATGTATTCTTTGACCTACTGATTGTTTAATAGTGTGTTGTTCCATTTCCACATACTTGTGAATTTTCCAGTTTCACTTGTTATTGATTTTCAGTTTCATTCCTTTGTCACCACAAAAGATATTTCGTAAGATTTTATTCTTTTTAAATTAACTGAGACTTGGGGCTCAATTTATGGTGTATCCTGGAGAATGCTCCATGTGCACTTGAGAAAAATATGTATTCTGCTATTGCCAGCAGAGCATTCTGTATATATTATTTGTTCTAGTTGGTTTATAGTGTTTTGCAAGTTCTCTATTATTGATCTTCTGTTTATGGGTTGTTGTTCTACCCATTACTGACAGTGGAGTATTGAAGTATAGAACTATTATTATAGAACTATTTCTCCCTTCTGTTTTGCCTGGTTTTGCTTCATATATTTTGTGATGGTCTTGTTAGTTGTGTGTATGTTTATAATTATAGCTCCTTGGTGAATTGACCTTTTAATCAATATGTAATGTCCTTCTTTGTACCTTGAAACACATTTTGAATTAAAGTCTGTTTAGTATGATATTTGTATAACTACCCCAGTTCTCTTTTAGTTACTATTTGCGTGGAGTATTCTTTCCATAATTTCACTTTCAACCTACCAGTTTCTTTTGATTAAAATGAGTCTCTTGTAGGCAGCATATAGTTCGATCATAATTTTTTCATCCATTCTGCCAATCTATGCCTTTTGATTACAGAGTTTACTCTATTTACATTTAAACTTATTACTGATAAGGAAGAATTTGCTTCAGCCATTTTGCTATTTTTTTCTATATGTCTTATAGCTTTTCCTTCCTCATTACCTCCATTACTGCCTTCATTTGTGTTTAATTGATTTTTTGTTGTTGTGTTCCATTTTGGTTCCCTTCTCATTTTCCTTTTTGTGTATTTTGAGTTATTTTCTTCGTGGTTATCCTGAGGATTATAAGTAACATATTGAATTCATAACATTTTAGTTTGAATTAATACTAACAGCTTCAGTAGCATGCAAAACTCTGCTCTTATGCTCCTAGACACCTCTGTCCTTTCCCCTTTATGATGTTATTGTCATAACTTACATCTTTATACAATGTGTATCCACTAGCATTGACTTATAATTATTGTTTTATGAATTTGTCTTTCAAATCATATAGTAAAAAAGAAAAGTTACAAACCAATAATAAAATAATACTGAATTTTATATTTACCTATTTAATTACCTTTACCGGTGTTCTTTATTTCTGTGTATGGCTATCTAGCATCCTTCCCTTTCAGCCTGAAGGACTCCCTTTTGCATTTCTTGTAGGGCACGTCTACTGGTGACAAATTCTTCTGATTTTGTTTGTTTGGGGCTGTCTTGATTTCTCCTTCAGTTCTGATGAATAGTTTTGGCATATATAGAATTCTTAGTTGACTATTTTTTTCTTTTCACACTTTAAGTATGCCTTCTGGCCTCCATGGTTTTTGATGAAAAATCAGCCATTAGTTTCTGGGGAAAACTGAAATGCAGAAGAACCCTGCTTCCCCAACACACCCCCCAAAAAGTTCAATGATTGAACAGCTATCCATGAATAAAAACAGCTCTGGAAAACCTCTAGAGTCCACCTAGGAATTTTAGCAGCACAGTGGAACAAAAACCAGTATTTTTGAGAACCACACAAGCAGAGAAAGAAGACAACTTCATTCTATCTGCAACATCCCATCTCCCAAAGCAGCATTGTTCAGCACCAAGAAAGAACTTCCACCAAGAAAGAGTTCCTCTCTCTAGGAAAGGAAGAGTAGGGGTGAGCAAACAGCTTATCCAGCCTCTTGAGGCATTGCAGAAAGTTCCCACTTTGGTTTCACCCCACCTAGACCAGCAAAGCTGAAATGTATACAGCCAGCTAGGAAAAAGGAAGAAAAGCAGAGGCTATTATTAGCAGACATACAGCAGGAGCAATCATAGTTCACAAAGACCTGCTCTGCAGACGAATTCAGCAAATTTCACCACTGAGGAAACCAACAGCCAACACAGTTGCTGTGGATTGCCTGCATATTTCACCAGCTTTCACTCCACAGGTATTTGCATTTGCTGATGCCAGCCATCTGAGTTCCTTCCCACTCCTTTCCTCCTCCCACCCCTGTCAGAGCCCAGGAACCATACCAACAGCTATCCAGGATCCTGAAGCTATGCAAGTATAAGTTGCCAGCTGCCTGAGTCCTTCCATGCTACTGCCAGAGCCCAGGAGCCACACACATAGCCATGTTGAGCCTCTGCATCTGCATGAGTGCAAAATGCCAGCCTAAGCACCCTGGGTGACTTTCACCACTGTGCTTCTGCTTGGGGCCTCCATCTGCACATCTACATGGATCTAGCCTTATGCCTCCACTGTAGCTTTCATACCCTGAGGAAGATCGTGCAGCCACAGTGGGCACACCAAAAGCCAGGGCTCCTGGAGCAACTTCTAAGCCCAGATCAGGCCCTGTCTTCTGTCACTGTCCAGCACTACCACACCCACCCATAGTTAACCTCTTCAACTGTGTGTCTGCATGCTTCCAGCCTGGATCCTGTCATCAGCCATCAGCTTCCACTGCAGTACACATGCCCGGGGTAAGATGGGCAGAGAGAGTTGGAGCCACAGGTGATCACATGGAATGCCACAGCCCCTGCAGCTGTTTGTGGGCCTGGATTAATCACTGGCTGGCAACATCACACCTACCCATAGCTAGCCCTTCTAGCTGTGTACCTGCATGTCCCTAGCCCAACTCCCACTATCAGCCTCCACTGAAGCACACATGCTTAAGGAAAAAGTGTGCAGGCACAGGTGTCTGCAGCTAGCCTCTGCAGCTGAGTGTGTGCACACCACTGACTCTGACCAGCAACACTGACTGCCCTGGTCCCTAGCTGCTAGATCTAGAGGTGCCACTAAGGAGTCCAACAGTCCTTGCATCCACTGCATACCCCCCCACACTGTGCTGTGCTCACCAAGGACCACATAGTTGTCAGTGCTGTGGACAAAATTGGCCTAAACTGAAGAGACATCATGCTTCCCAGACGCAGTGCCACCACAAGCCCCCATACTTGACGCCCTGGACCACTAGAACCAGGTCACAGCATGATACAGTGTGCCTTTATTCATAGGTGAAATGCTTCTGTTACTGAAGTCAGTCCATAAAGTCTAGAAGAGTTGACTACTCCTTCAAGTGTGCAGATACATAGTCAAGGCTACAGGAATCATGAGAAAAAAATCAGGAAAATACATCTCTACCAAAGGAATACAGTAAACCACCAGCAACTGTCCCCAGAGAAATAGAGCTCAAGGAAGTGTTCAACAAAGAATTCAAAATAATTTTTCTACAGATGCTCAGAAAGCTACAAGAGAACACAGATAAACAATTTAATGATGTCAGGGAAACAGTGCAACAATGAAAGGAGAAGTTCAATAAAGAGATAGAAAGCATAAAAAAATAACCAAACAGAAATTTTGGAGCTAACTACAATCACTGAATGGAAGAATACAACAGAGAACTCCAACAGCACACTTTAACAAACAGAAGAGAGAATCAGTGAGCTAGAAGGCAGATCAATTGAAATTATCCAATCAGAGAAGCAAAAAAAATAATAATAATGAATGAAAACGAATGAAGAAAGCCTATGGAAATTATGAAATACCATCAAAAGAAATATTATACTTAACTGGAGTCCCAGAAGAAGGGATGGAGAAATGGCTGAAAGCTTATTTAAAAAAATAATGGCTGGGGGCTAATGGCAAACTCTGGGAGGGCTCACGCCAATGAGTACTTCCCAGAATCTGCTGCCAGTGTCCTTGTCCTCATGGTGAGACAGAGCCACCCCATGCCTCTGCAGGAGACCCTCCAACACTAGCAGTGAGAATGAAGGAGTTCCGGGAAGATGGCGGAAGAGTAAGACGCGGAGATCACCTTCCTCTCCACAGATACACCAGAAATACATCTACGCGTGGAACAACTCCTACGGAGCACCTACTGAACGCTGGCAGAAGACCTCAGACCTCCCAAAAGGCAAGGAACCCCCCACGTACCTGGTTAGGGCAAAAGAAAAAACTAAACAGAGACAAAAGAATAGGGACGGGTCCTGCACCAGCGGGAGAGAGCTGTGAAGGAGGAAAAGTGTCCACACACTAGGAGCCCCTTCGCGGGTGGAGACTTCGGGAGGCGGAGTGGGGGAGCTTGGGAGCCGCGGAGGAGAGCACAGCAACAGGGGTGCGGAGGGCAAAGCGGAGAGATTCCAGCGCAGAGGATCGGGCCGACCGGCACTCACCAGCCGAGAGGCTTGTCTGCTCGCCCGCCGGGGCGGGCGGGACTGGGAGCTGAGGCTCCGGCTTTTGTCGGAGCGCCGGGAGAGGACTGAGGTTGGCGGCGTGAACACAGCCTGCAGGGCGTTGGTGCGCCGCGGCTGGCCGGGAGAGAGTCTGGGGAGGGGTCTGGACCTGCCGAAGAGGCAAGAGACTTTTACGTCCCTCTTTGTTTCCTGGTGCACGAGGAGGGGGGATTGGGAACGCTGCTTGGGAGAGCTCCGGAGACGGGCGCGAGCCGCGGCTAAGAGTGCGGAGCCCAGAGACGGACATGGGACGCTAAGGCCGCTGCTGCCGCCGCCAGGAGGCCTGTGTGCGAGCGCAGGTCACTAGCCACACGCCCTTCCGGGGAGCCTGTGCAGCCCGCCGCTGCCGGGGTCCCGGGATCCGGGGACGGCTCCCCCGGGAGAGCGCACGGCGCGCCTCAGGCTGCAGCGTCACGCCGGCCTCTGCCGCTGCAGGCCCGCCCTGCACTCCGTGACCCTCCCTACCCCCCGGCCTGGGTGAGCCAGAGCCTCCGAATCAGCGGCTCCTTTAACCCCTTCCTGTCTGAGCAAAGAACAGACGCCCTCCGGCGACCTACACGCACAGGCGGGGCCAAATCCAAAGCTGAGCCCCTGGGAGCTGTGAGAACAAAGAAGAGAAAGGGAAATCTCTTCCAGCAGCCTCAGAAGCAGCGGATTAAAGCTCCACAATCAACTTGATATACCCTGCATCTGTGGAATACCTGAATAGACAACGAATCATCCCAAATTAAGGAGCCCTGTGGATGAAAGGCTCTTGGTGCTGCAGCCAGGACTCAGTGCTGTGCCTCTGAGGTGGGAGAGCCAACTTCAGGACACTGGTCCACAAGAGGCCTCCCAGCTGCACATAATATCAAACAGCAAAAATCTCCGAGAGATCTCCATCTCAACGCCAGCACCCAGCTTCACTCAACGACCAGCAAGCTACAGTGCTGGACATCCTATGCCAAACAACTAGCAAGACAGGAACACAACCCCACCCATTAGCAGAGAGGCTGCCCAAAATCATAATAAGTCTACAGACACCCCAAAACACACCACCAGACGTGGACCTGCCCACCAGAAAGACAAGATCCAGCCTCATACACCGGAACACAGGCACTAGTACCCTCCACCAGGAAGCCTACACAACCCACTGAACCAACCTTAGCCACTGGGGACAGACTCAAAAAACAACAGGAACTACGAACCTTCAGCCTGCAAAAAAAAAAAAAAGGAGACCCAAAACACAGTAAGATAAGCAAAATGAGAAGACAGAAAAACACACAGCAGATGAAGGAGCAAGATAAAAACCCACCAGACCTAACAAATGAAGAGGAAATAGGCAGTCTACCTGAAAAAGAATTCAGAATAATGATAGTAAGGTTGATCCGAAATCTTGGAGATAGAATGGACAATAGAATGGACAAATTGCAAGAATCAGTTAACAAGGACCTAGAAGAACTAAAGATGAAACAAGCAACGATGAACAACACAATAAATGAAATTAAAAGTACTCTAGATGGGATCAATAGCAGAATAACTGAGGCAGAAGAACGGATAAGTGACCTGGAAGATAAAATAGTGGAAATAACTACTGCAGAGCAGAATAAAGAAAAAAGAATGAAAAGAACTGAGGACAGTCTCAGAGACCTCTGGGACAACATTAAACGCACCAACATTCGAATTATAAGGGTTCCAGAAGAAGAAGAGAAAAAGAAAGGGACTGAGAAAATATTTGAAGAGATTATAGTTGAAAACTTCCCTAATATGGGAAAGGAAATAGTTAATCAAGTCCAGGAAGCACAGAGAGTCCCATACAGGATAAATCCAAGGAGAAATACGCCAAGACACATATTAATCAAACTGTCAAAAATTAAATACAAAGAAAACATATTAAAAGCAGCAAGGGAAAAACAACAAATAACACACAAGGGAATCCCCATAAGGTTAACAGCTGATCTTTCAGCAGAAACTCTGCAAGCCAGAAGGGAGTGGCAGGACATATTGAAAGTGTTGAAGGAGAAAAACCTGCAACCAAGATTACTCTACCCAGCAAGGATCTCATTCAGATTTGATGGAGAAATTAAAACCTTTACAGACAAGCAAAAGCTGAGAGAGTTCAGCACCACCAAACCAGCTCTACAACAACTGCTAAAGGAACTTCTCTAGGCAAGAAACACAAAAGAAGGAAAGGACCTACAATAACAAACCCAAAACAATGAAGAAAATGGGAATAGGAACACACATATCGATAATTACCTTAAATGTAAATGGACTAAATGCTCCCACCAAAAGACACAGATTGGCTGAATGGATACAAAAACAAGACCCATATATTTGCTGTCTACAAGAGACCCACTTCAGACCTAGAGACACATACAGACTGAAAGTAAGGGGATGGAAAAAGGTATTTCATGCAAGTGGAAACCAAAAGAAAGCTGGAGTAGCAATTCTCATATCAGACAAAATAGACTTTAAAACAAAGACTATTAGAAGAGACAAAGAAGGACACTACATAATGATCAAGGGATCAATCCAAGAGGAAGATATAACAATTGTAAATATTTATGCACCCAACATAGGTGCACCTCAATACATAAGGCAAATACTGACAACCATAAAAGGGGAAATCGACAGTAACACATTCATAGTAGGGGACTTTAACACCCCACTTTCACCAATGGACAGATCATCCAAAATGAAAATAAATAAGGAAACACAAGCTTTAAATGATACATTAAACGAGATGGAGTTAATTGATATTTATAGGACATTCCATCCAAAAACAACAGAATACACATTTTTCTCAAGTGCTCATGGAACATTCTCCAGGATAGATCATATCTTGGGTCACAAATCAAGCCTTGGTAAATTTAAGAAAATTGAAATTGTATCAAGTATCTTTTCTGACCACAATGCCATGAGACTAGATATCAATTACAGGAAAAGATCTGTAAAAAATACAAACACATGGAGGCTAAACAATACACTACTTAATAATGAAGATATCACTGAAGAAATCAAAGAGGAAATCAAAAAATACCTAGAAACAAATGACAATGGAGACACAACGACCCAAAACCTGTGGGATGCAGCAAAAGCAGTTCTAAGGGGGAAGTTTATAGCAATACAAGCCCACCTTAAGAAGCAGGAAGCATCTCGAATAAACAACCTAACCTTGCACCTCAAGCAATTAGAGAAAGAAGAACAAAAAAACCCCAAAGCTAGCAGAAGGAAAGAAATCATAAAAATCAGATCAGAAATAAATGAAAAAGAAATGAAGGAAACAATAGCAAAGATCAATAAAACTAAAAGCTGGTTCTTTGAGAAGATAAACAAAATAGATAAACCACTAGCCAGACTCATCAAGAAAAAAAGGGAGAAGACCCAAATCAATAGAATTAGAAATGAAAAAGGAGAGGTAACAACTGACACTGCAGAAATAAAAGAGATCATGAGAGATTACTACAAGCAACTCTATGCCAATAAAATGGACAATCTGGAAGAAATGGACAAATTCTTAGAGAGGCACAACCTGCCAAGACTGAATCAGGAAGAAATAGAAAATATGAACAGACCAATCACAAGCACTGAAATTGAAACTGTGATTAAAAATCTTCCAACAAAGAAAAGCCCAGGACCAGATGGCTTCACAGGTGAATTCTATCAAACATTTAGAGAAGAGCTAACACCTATCCTTCTCAAACTCTTCCAAAATATAGCAGAGGGAGGAACACTCCCAAACTCCTTCTACGAGGCCACCATCACCTTGATACCAAAACCAGACAAGGATGTCACAAAGAAAGAAAACTACAGGCCAATATCACTGATGAACATAGATGCAAAAATCCTCAACAAAATACTAGCAAACAGAATCCAACAGCACATTAAAAAGATCATACACCATGATCAAGTGGGGTTTATTCCAGGAATGTAAGGATTCTTCAATATACGCAAATCTATCAATGTGATAAACCATATTAACAAACTGAAGGAGAAAAACCATATGATCATCTCAATAGATGCAGAGAAAGCTTTTGACAAAATTCAACACCCATTTATGATAAAAACCCTGCAGAAAGTAGGCATAGAGGGAACTTTCCTCAACATAATAAAGGCCATATATGACAAGCCCACAGCAAACATCATCCTCAATGGTGAAAAACTGAAAGCATTTCCACTAAGATCAGGAACAAGACAAGGTTGCCCACTCTCACCACTCTTATTCAACATAGTTTTGGAAGTTTTAGCCACAGCAATCAGAGAAGAAAAGGAAATAAAAGGAATCCAAATCGGAAAAGAAGAAGTAAAGCTGTCACTGTTTGCAGATGACATGATCCTATACATAGAGAACCCTAGAGATGCTACCAGAAAACTACTAGAGCTAATCAATGAATTTGGTAAAGTGGCAGGATACAAAATTAATGCACAGAAATCTCTGGCATTCCTATATACTAATGATGAAAAATCTGAAAGTGAAATCAAGAAAACACTCCCATTTACCATTGCAACAAAAAGAATAAAATATCTAGGAATAAACCTACCTAAGGAGACAAAAGACCTGTATGCAGAAAATTATAAGACACTGATGAAAGAAATTAAAGATGATACAAATAGATGGAGAGATATACCATGTTCTTGGATTGGAAGAATCAACATTGTGAAAATGACTCTACTACCCAAAGCAATCTATAGATTCAATGCAATCCCTATCAAACTACCACTGGCATTTTTCACAGAACTAGAACAAAAAATTTCACAATTTGTATGGAAACACAAAAGACCCTGAATAGCCAAAGCAATCTTGAGAACGAAAGAAGGAACTGGAGGAATCAGGCTCCCTGACTTCAGACTATACTACAAAGCTACAGTTATCAAGACGGTATGGTACTGGCACAAAAACAGAAAGATAGATCAATGGAACAGGATAGAAAACCCAGAGATAAACCCACGCACATATGGTCACCTTATCTTTGACAAAGGAGGCAGTAATGTACAATGGAGAAAGGACAGCCTCTTCAATAAGTGGTGCTGGGAAAACTGGACAGATACATGTAAAAGTATGAGATTAGATCACTCCCTAACACCATACACAAAAATAAGCTCAAAATGGATTAAAGACCTAAATGTAAGGCCAGAAACTATCAAACTCTTAGAGGAAAACATAGGCAGAACACTCTATGACATAAATCACAGCAAGGTCCTTTTTGACCCACCTCCTAGAGAAATGGAAATAAAAAGAAGAGTAAACAAATGGGACCTAATGAAACTTAAAAGCTTTTGTGCAGCAAAGGAAACCATAAAGAAGACCAAAAGACAACCCTCAGAATGGGAGAAAATATTTGCAAATGAAGCAACTGACAAAGGATTGATCTCCAAAATTTATAAGCAGCTCATGCAGCTTAATAACAAAAAAACAAACAACCCAATCCAAAAATGGGCAGAAGACCTAAATAGACATTTCTCCAAAGAAGATATACAGAGTGCCAACAAACACATGAAAGAATGCTCAACATCACTAATCATGAGAGAAATGCAAATCAAATCTACAATGAGATATCATCTCACACCAGTCAGAATGGCCATCATCAAAAAATCTAGAAACAATAAATGCTGGAGAGGGTGTGGAGAAAAGGGAACCCTCTTACACTGTTGGTGGGAATGTAAATTGATACAGCCACTGTGGAGAACAGTATGGAGGTTCCTTAAAAAGCTACAAATAGAACTACCATATGACCCAGCAATTCCACTATTGGGCATATACCCTGAGAAAACCATAATTCAAAAAGAGTCATGTACCAAAATGTTCATTGCAGCTCTATTTACAATAGCCCAGAGATGGAAACAACCTAAGTGTCCATCATCGGATGAATGGATAAAGAAGATGTGGCACATATATACAATGGAATATTACTCAGCCATAAATAGAGACGAAATTGAGCTATTTGTAATGAGGTGGATAGACCTAGAGTCTGTCATACAGAGTGAAGTAAGTCAGAAAGAGAGAGACAAATACCGTATGCTAACACATATATATGGAATTTAAAAAAAAATGTCATGAAAAACCTAGGGGTGAAACAGGAATAAAGACACAGACTTACTAGAGAATGGACTTGAGGCTATGGGGAGGGGGAAGGGTAAACGGTGACAAAGCGATAAAGAGACATGGACATATATACACTACCAAACGTAAGGTAGATAGCTAGTGGGAAGCAGCCGCATAGCACAGGGAGATCAGCTCGGTGCTTTGTGACCGCCTGGAGGGGTGGGATAGGGAGGGTGGGAGGGAGGGAGACGCAAGCGGGAAGAGATATGGGAATATATGTATATATATAACTGATTCATTTTGTTGTGAAGCTGAAACTAACATACCATTGTAAAGCAATTATACTCCAATAAAGATGTTAAAAAAAAAATAATGGCTGAGAACTTCACAAACCTGGGAAGGGATATAGTTATTCAGGTTCATGAAGCTAATAGGTCACCTCAAAATTTCAATCCAAAACAATGTTCTCCAAGATACATAATAATAAAATTGTTTAAAGACAAAGAGAGAATTTTACAAGCAACAGGAAAAAAATTTTCTACAACGAGGGAACACCCATAAGGCTATCAGTGGATTTCTCAGCAATGAACTTACAGGTTAGGAGAGAGTGGGATGATATACTCAAAGTGCTAAAAGAAACTGCCAACCAAGAATACTTTAGCCAGCAAAGTTGTCCTTCAAAACTGAAAGAGAGATAAAGAGTTTCCCAGGCAAAAGCTGAGGGATTTCATCACCACTAAAGCTGCCTTACAAGAAATGCTGAAAGGAATTCTTGAAGCTGAAACAAAAGAATGCTAATTACTAACATGAAAACATAAGAAAATAAGCAACACATTGGCAAAAGTGAACATATAATTAGACTCGAAACAGCTTGATACTGTAATATGGTGATGTGTTAACTAGTTAACTCTAGCATAAAGGTTAAAAAACAAAAGTACCCAAAATAGCTATAGCTTCAACAATTTGTTAATGGATACACAATAAAAAAAGATTAAAATAGTGACATAAAAAGTATAAAAGGAAAGGGGATTAAAGTATATAGTTTTTGCATGCAATCAAAGTTAAATTGTTATCAGTGTAAAATAGCCTGTTATATATATAAGAAGATTTATGTAAGCCTCCTTGTTAACTGCAAAGCAGTTACAAAAAAAGATAGAAAGAGGGGAATCAAACAATATCACTTTGGAAAATTATCAATCCTCAATGGTAGACAGCAAGAAAGGAAGAAAAGAACAATCAAGCTACAAAACAGCCAGAAAACAATTAATAGGATGGCATTAGTCAGTCTTTACCTATCGTTTACCTATTAAGAATTACTCTAAATGTAAATGGATTGAATTCTCTAATAAAATGGCAAAGTGTGGTTGTATGGATGAAAAAATAGGACCCAACTATATGATGCCTATGGAGACTCACTTCAACTTTAAGGACACACATAGGCTCAAAGTAAAGAGATGACAAAAGATATTCCATGCAAGTGGAAACCAAAAGAGAGGAGGGGTAGCTATATGTATATCAGAAAAAATAGTCTTTAAGCAAAAAATAGTAACAGAAGGCAAATATGGTAATTATGTAATGATAAAGGGGTCAAGAAGATATAACGATTGTAAAGGATGCATGAACCCTGATGTTCATTGCAGCACTATTTACAATAGCCAGGACATGGAAGCAACCTAAATGTCCATTGACAGAGGAATGGGTAAAGAAAATGTGGTACATATATACAAGGGAATATTACTCAGACATAAAAAGGAATGAAATAGTGCCATTTGCAGAGATGTGGATGGACCTAGAGATTGTCATACAGAATGAAGTAATTAAGAAAGAGAAAAACAAATATTGTATAATATAGCTTATATGTGGAATCTAGAAAAATAGTGCAGATGAACTTATTTGCAATGCAGAAATAGAGTCACAGATGTAGAGAACAAACTTATGGTTACCAAGGGGGGAAGGGAGGGTGGGACAAATTGGGAGATTGGGATTGACATATGTACGCTACTATGTATAAAATAGATAACTAATGAGAACCTACTGTATAGCACAAGGAACTCTACTCAATGATCTGTGGTGACCTAAATAGGAAGGAAATCTTAAAAAGAGTGGATATATGTATACGTATAACTGATTCACTTTGCTGTACAGTAGAAATTAACACAACATTGTAAAGCAACTATACTCCAATAAAAAATAAAATAAAATAAATAAGAAAGAAGATATAACAATTGTAAATATATATGAATCTACATATATTAAGCAAATACTAACAGTTCTGAAAAGAGAAATAGACAGCAATACAATAATAGTAGGAGACATCAATGCCCCACTTTCAACAACAGATAGGACATCTGTACAGAAAATAAATAAGGAAACATTGGATTTGAACCATACTATAGAATAAATGGAACTAACAGACATGTACAGAATATTCCATCCAAGAGCAGCAGAATATTCTTAAGCACACACAGAACATTCTCCAGGATAAATTATATAATATGTCAGAAGACAAGTCTTACCAAATTTTAAAAAAGATTGAAATTATAGCTAGTATATTTTCTGACTACAATGGTATGAAATTAGAAATCAATAGCAGGAGGAAAGCTGGAAAATTAACAGATAGTTGGGAATTAAACAACATGCTCAGTGGACATATATACACTACCAAATGTAAAATAGATAGCTAGTGGGAAGCAGCTGCATAGCGCAGGGAGATCAGCTTGTTGCTTTGTGACCACCTAGAGGGGTGGGATAGGGAGGGTGGGAGGGAGATGCAAGAGGGAGGAGATATGGGGATATATGTATATGTATAGCTGATTCACTTTGTTATACAGCACAAACACAATACTGTAAAGCAATTATACTCCAATAAATATGTTAAAAACAACAACAAAAACAACAACATGCTCAGCAGCAATTGATGGGTCAAAGAAGAAATTAAAAGCGAGATCAAGAAATATCTTGAAACTAAAATTGAAGCACATCAAAACCCATGTGTTTCTACAAAAGCTGTTATAAAAGGAGAATTTATACTGATAAATGCCTACATCAAGAAACAAGAGAGGGGAGGAGTCAAGATGGTGGAATAGGAGGATGTGGAATTCGTCGCTCTTCACAAGTATATCAAGAATACAACTACAAACGTAACAGTTCTCATAGAGCACCTGCTGAACATTAGCGGAAGACTTTGGACACCTAAGAGGACAAGAAACATCCCCTCACAACTGTCTAGGATGAAAGAAAGAAGAAAAAAAGAAAAGAGGAATCAAAAGAGGGACCAGCAACCCTGGTGGGAAGCTGAAGGTGAGGGGAGGTCCTCACATTCAGAAAAACTCTCTCATGGTGGGGAAATCAGCTGGGACAGAAAAGGACCTTCAGGGGATCAAAGGAGAATGCAGTGGACAGTCTGTAGAAGGCAGGAAAAATTAAGAACTGCATGGTCTACACTGCAGCTCTGCACATTCCAGCCTGAGTCGTGAGTCACCTGTTGCAAAGGGAGGCTGGGTGCAGGAAATTGGGGTTTGGAGCACGGACCCAGGGAGGGGACAGCTGTTGGGTGTGAAAAGATAGCCTGAAGGGACAAGAGTAAGGAGATGCACAACCGGGAAAGTCTGCAGAAAAAACCTGGGACACCATAAAAGCAAGGCGTCATTTTTGAGTGGCGTACAAGGGGCAGAATTGCCATTATAACCCCTTTCACCACCTGCCGGCTTCTTCAGCCTCCATGGGCATTGGGAAGGGCTCCTATCTGAGCAGGCACACCCATCCCTCGGGCCAGGGTCTCCTCTGCCCATGTGGGCTCCAGAGGCCTGAGTGCTGCCCATCCCAAAGCCTCCTTGGGCATCAGCCCTGGGCTCCCCTGCCTGGGATGAGAGTCTGCTGATGCTGGCTGGGCTGAGTGCTAAAGCGTGGGGTTGGGAGAATGGATCTGGGCAGAGGAGTGCTGTAAGCTGCGTGGATATAGCAGTGGGGACAGGAGTGAGGGGATGCACAGCTGGGAATGCCCCTAGAGGAAGCATGCACTGCCTGGAAAGTGGGGCACCATTGTTGAGAGGTGTGAGGGGGGCAGGGCCACCACTGCCCCCACATGCCAGCTCCTGCCTCTGCAGGCACTGCCAGGCACTCCCACCAGAGTGAGCATGCCCCAGACTGTTGCAACTGCCTGCTGGTCCCCGCTGCTGCAGGCAACTCATGAACACCCCAATTGTGTCCGCCATACCCCTCCCTGGCCTGAGTAAGTGTGCCCCAAGCAGCCACTGCTTTCACCCACTCACACCTGGGCAAGGAACAGATTCCTGAGGGTGGCACACATGCAGAGGTGAGGCCAAAACGAGAATTGAGCCCCAGGGGCCATGCGACTAAGGAAGAGGAATGGAAGTCTTTCCATGCAGCTGCACAAGCCATGGATTAAATCCCCAAGATTGACTTGGTAAATCCAGCCTCTGTGGAATACCTGAATAGACAATGAGTGTTCCCACAGTTGAGACCGATCTAGCCTTCATAGCACTGGAGTTTTAGGTAACATACATGTGGGAGTCAAGCCAGGTCAGAGTCTGAGCTGGCCCCACAGTGCCCACAGCAGGTCCAGGGACCTACCTAGGTTATTGGAGGTCCTCCTGGGAAGGTAGGGATTGGCTGTGGCTCACTGAGGGAGCAATGACACTGACAGAGGAGGGCCCAGAAAAATATTCTTAATTCTATTATTCAGTTTTGTTTGTTTCGTTTTGTTCAGTTGTTGGTGTTGTTCCTTTTATTATTTTTTATCATTTATTTTTATTTTTTAAATATATATATATATTCTATTTTTACTTTACTTGTTTTCTTGTTTTGTTCTTTCATTTTATTTTTTCTTTAGTTTTTTTGATTGTTTATATGTGTATATTTTGTTTTCTTCACTTTTCTTGTTTTTTGTTTGCTGTCTGTTTTTGTTTTATTTTTCATTTTTTAAGTTTTGTTCGTTAAGGCCTTATTGACTGTTCTCATGTTTGAATTCTTTTGTTTGTTCTCTTGTTTTTTTAAATTTATTTTATTTTATTCTGTGTGTGTGTGTTGTGTTGTTGCTGCTGTTTGCTGTTGTTTTTGCTCTTTGCCTTGGGTTTCTTTTCTGTTCTTTCTTTTATCATTGGGCAGCTTGTGGGCACTTGGTTCCCCATCCAGGGGTCAGGCCTGGGCCTCTGGGGTGGAAGTGCCAAGTCCAAGACACTGGACCGCCAGAGAATACCTGGGCCCAGGGAATATTAATCGGTGTGCATACTTCCGGAGGTATCCATATCAACACCAAGATGCAGCCCCACACAACAGCCTGCAGGCTCCAGTGCTGGACACCTCACACCAAGCAACCAGCAAGACAGGAACACAGCCTCACCCATCATCAGACAGGCTACCTAAAGTCATACTAAGATCACAGACACCCCAAAACACACCACCTGATGTGGCCCTGCCTTTCAGAGGGAAAAGACTCAGCTCCACACCCCCAAGCACAGGCACCAGTCCCTCCCACTAGGAAGCCTACACAAGCCCTTGGACCAACCTCACTGACTGGGAGCAGACAACAAAAGCAAGAGGAACTACAGACACTGAAGCCTAAGGAAAGGAGACCTTAACAGTAGGTTAGACAAAATGAGATGACAGAGAAATAGATTACAGAAGAAGGAGCAAGGTAAAACCCCACAAGACCAAATAAATGAAGAGGAAATAGGCAATCTACCTGAAAAAGAATTCAGAGTAATCATAATAAAGATGAACCAAGACCTCGAAAATAGAATGGAGGCATAGATTGAGAAGATACAAGAAATATTTAACAAAGACCTAGAAGAACTAAAGAACAAACAATCAGTGATGGAGAACACAAAACTGAAATGGAAAATACACTAGAAGGAATCAATAGGAGAATAACTGAGGCAGAAGAACAAATAAGTGACATGGAAGATACAATGGTGGAAATAACTACTGCAGAGCAGAATAAAGAAATAAGAATGAAAAGAATTGAGGACAGTCTCAGAGACCTCTGGGACAACATTAAACACACCAACATTCGAACTATAGGGGTCCCAGAAGAAGAAGAGAAAAGGAAAGGTACTGAAAAATATTTGAAGAGATTATAGTTGAAAACTTCCCTAACATGGGAAAGGAAACAGTCAACCAAGTCCAGGAAGCACAGAGTCCCATTCCTACAGGAAAAATTCAGGGAGAAACACACTAAGACAC
The DNA here is from genome assembly GCF_964270905.1 of Leucopleurus acutus. NCBI lineage: Eukaryota > Metazoa > Chordata > Mammalia > Artiodactyla > Delphinidae > Leucopleurus > Leucopleurus acutus. Next base: position 47,376,395 of record NC_139148.1, on the reverse strand, counting down.
ATATTAATTAAACTATCAAAAATTAAATACAAAGAAAAATCCAAGATTTTGGATCATTTTTACTATCATTACTCTGAATTCTTTTTCAAGTAGACTGCCTAACCCTAAAGAAGCGGCTGATTAGTGGGCTCTGGCTCACTCAGGCTGCAGGGAGGGAGGGGTACGGAATGTGGAGCGAGCCTGTGGGGGCAGAGGCCAGTGTGCCATTGCAACAGCCTGAGGCAGGCCGAGTGTTCTCCCGGAGAAGTTGTCCATGGATCATGGGACCCTGGCAGTGGTGGGTTGCAGAGGCTCCAGGGAGGGAGGTGTGGATAGTGACCTATGATTGCACACAGGATTCTTGGTGGCTGTAGCAGCAGCCTTAGCACTTCATGCCCGTCTCTGGTGTCCATGCTGATAGCCGTGGCTCAAGCCCATCTCTGAAGCTCATTTATATGGTGTTCTGAATCTCCTCTCCTCATGCACCCCGAAACAATGGTCTCTTAACTGTTAGGCAGTTCCAAACTTTTTCCTGCACTCCCTCCCAGTTAGCTGTGGTGCACTAGCCCCCTCCAGGCTGTGTTCACACAGCCAACTCCAGTCCTTTCCCTGGGATTTGACCTCCGAAGCCCAAGCCTCAGCTCCCAGCCCCCACCCACCCCAGTGGTTGAGCAGACAAGCTTCTCAGGCTGGTGAGTGCTGTTCGGCACTGATCCTCTGTGCAGGAATCTCTCCACTTTGCCCTCTGCACCCCTGTTGCTGCGCTCTCCTCTGTGGCTCCGAAGCTTCCCCCCCCGCCCATCCCCCTGTCTCTGCCAGTGAAGGGGCTTCCTAGTTTGTGGAAACATTTCCTCCATCACAGCTCCTTCCCAGAGGGGCAGGTCCAGTCCGCATTCTTTTGTCTCTGTGTTTTGTTTTTTCTTTTGCCCTACCCAGGTACAGTGGGGGTGAGTTTCTTGCCTTTTGGGAAGTCTGAGATCTTCTGACAGTGTTCAGGAGGTGTTCTGTAGGAGTTGTTCCACATGTAGATGTATTTTTGATGTATCTGTGGGGAGGAAGGTGATCTCCACGTCTTACTCCTCCACCATCTTTTTTTTTTTTTTACGGTACACGGGCCTCTCACTGTTTGGGCCTCTCCCGTTGCAGATCACAGGCTCCGGACGCGCAGGCTCAGCAGCCATGGCTCACAGGCCTAGCCGCTCCGCAGCAATGTGGGATCTTCCCGGACCGGAGCACGAACCCGTGTCCCCTACAGGCGGACTCTCAACCCGTGCGCCACCAGGGAAGCCCCCCTCCACCATCTTGAAGGTCCTCCCGGCATAGTTATTTTTAATTCTTTTGTTTTTTTAACCTTTACACTCTAGTTAAATGTGATTTACACACCACCATTAAAGTTTTGTAGTATTTTGAGTTTGACTATATACTTACATTTACCAGTGAGTTTTATACTTTTAGTTTTATACTTTTATAGGTTTACATGTTACTAATTAGCATCATTTTGGTTCAGCTTGAAGAACTTCCTGTAGCATTTCTTGTAAAGTCAGGTTTAGTCATGATTAATTACCTCACTTTTTGTTTGGCTGGCAGTTTTATCTCTTCTTTATTTCCAAAAGACAGCTTTACTGGATAAAGTATTCTTGGTAGGCTTTTTTTATTTTTCTTTCAGCATTTTGAACATATCATCTCACTCTCTCCTGAACTGCAAGGTTTCTACTGAGAAATCTAGAATCTTGTGGAGTTTCTCTTGTATGGAATGAATCACTTTTCTCTTGGTGAATTCAAAATTCTCTTTGTCATCGCTTCTCGGCCTTTTGGCTAAGATCAAGTGTAGTATCTGTTCTTATCAGTTTAATATCTGATACGTCCTCTATCCGAGGACAATATATTAAATGGATTTTTGGAGCTGGGAGTCGGAATAGGAGCTTGCTCTGTCCGCTCCACGCATCGACCTGGTATTGCAGTATCTCCAGGAATGGTGCACTTCCCCTCACGGGGACCAAAAAAAAAAAATTCTCTTTGTCTTTGATTATTTACAGTTTGATTGTAATGTGTCTTGGTGAAATTCAATTTGGGTTGATCCTCTTTGGGCACCTTTGACCTTCATGTTCCTGGATATCCATAAATAGCTCTTTCAAGATTTGGAATGTTTTCAGCCATTATTTCTTTAAGTAAGCTTTACATCTCTTTCTTGCTCTCTTCTTCTGGGACTCTCATAATCTGTATATTAGTTCCCTCATGGTTTCTGATGAATCCTGTAGGCTATCTTTGATCCTTTCACTCTTTGTTGTTCTCTGACATGATAATTTCAAATGACCTGTCTTTGAGTTCACAGATTTTTCTTCTGCATGATGAAGTCTGTTTTTGGTGTTCTCTATGGAATTTTTCTTTATTCGATGCTTTCTTCAGCTCTAGAATTTCTCTTTGGTTCTTTTTCATTATTTCTATTTCTTTATTGAAATTCTAATTTTGTTCATGTATGGTTTTCCTGATTTTGCTGAGTTATCTGTGTTCTCTTGTAGCTCACCAGCTTCCTTAAAACAACTATTTTGAATTTTTGTCAGACAATTCATAGCTCTTCATTTCTTTGTGGTCAGTTATTGGAATATTATTATGTTCCTTCAATAGTATCATGCTTTCTTGATTTTCCATTAACATTGAAATTCTGTGTTGCTGTTTTCACATTTGAAGATGTAGACACCTCCTACAGTTCTTACTGACTGGCTATAGGAGAGGAACACCTTCACCAGTCAGCCCAGCTATGGATTTTGAGGCACTTGCAGACCATTTCTATGGATACACCAACTCTGCACTCCTTGTTCCCTCTTAGGAGGAGGGAATTCCTAAGATTTTATGTCTCTCTTGATCCCACAATACCAGGCAAGGTGCTGAGAGCCTCCTGTTTGTTTACCATAGTGCAGTTCCCTGAAATGCTCAAGTTTGTGTGCCTTCTCCCAATTCTGCAGAGTTGAGATGGCCATTGGCATGTTTTCTCAAGCTGTCTGCAGAGGATCACACTTGCCATCTGTGGGGTCAAGCAATGGGAGCCAGCCACAGAGGAGGCTGAATAGAGCTGTGTTTTGGGAATTCCTGTGGGCCAGTTGGGGGAGAGAGTGTTCTGAAGGTGAGGCACACCAAGTGACTCATGGGTGTGCCTCCTGTTGCAGTCTGTGAAGCTGACAATAGGATCTATGGCCCATTATTGAATTCTGAGCCCTGGTTGTTGTGAGTCCCCACTTCTTTTCCCTGTACCCAAACTCTTCCACCTACCTCAGCATTCTGGGTGGGGCAAGAAAGAAGTGGACTTCTTGCTGGGGAAGCCATGAGTTCACTATGTTTTCACTCTCCGTTGTGAGAGAAATTGTGTTGAGGGGATCTCTCTTGGCACTGAGCTGTGCTGCCTTGGGGGAGGGGTGATGTGGGTCAGGTGAAACTGTGCTTCTTACCCTCTTCAGTGTGTCTATTCTTGGATTTTTTTTGCTCAATTGGTGTGCTGGAACTTCTCTGGACTCCAGGACTTCCACAAAGGTACTCTTATGCTGGGGAGATTATGAAAATCTGTACCTCTGTGGGAAGAGGATGGTAGAAAGGATGGTATTCCACCATCTTGCTGAATGTGATATTAACGGTAGGTTTTTGTATATGAACTTGTCAAATTGAGGAAGTTCCCATGTTCCTACTTTGCTGAATGGGCATTGGATTTTGTTCAATCCAATTTCTGCATATATATATATATTCATATATATTCATGCAATTATCTTCTTCAGACTGTTGATAGGATAGATTACATCAATTGATTTTCAAATTTTGAACCACTCTTGCATACCTGAATAAATTCAAGACCAGCATGTAGGTCTGGCCCAGGCTCCTACAAAGTCACTGCTTTTGCCCTGGGTCCCGGTGCAAATGAGACCTTGTGTTCATCCTCCAATATTGGAGTCTCTGTTTCCCCCACTCTTCTGGAGCTCCTGCAAACAAGACCTGGTGGCCTTCAAAGTCAAATGCTCTTAGGGCTCCTCATCCTGTAGCCAGACCCCCAGCCTGGGGAGCATGACATGGGGTTCAGAACTTACACTCCCATGGGAGAATTTCTGTGATATAATTATTCTCCAGTTTCTGGGTCACCCACCAGGGGGTATGAAATTTGATTATATTGTGAGTACACCCCTCCTACCATCTCACTGTGATTTCTTCTTTGTCTTCAGTAGGTTCCAGTCTTCTTTATTTTTGATTGTTCAGCAGTTTGTTGTGATTTTGATGTTCTCGTGGGAGGAGGTGAACTCAAGATCTTCTACTCCACCATCTTGTCTTCTCTTTTCTGAAACAGAGTCATTCCACACACCCCTGCCAACATGGCACTGCGAGCTGTGTGGCAATAACAATTTAATGTTGATTGCGTACAAAAACTCTATACTTTTACTTTACCATCACGTTTATGTTTTTGATGTCATGATTTATATTGTTTTACTTAGTGTATCCATTATCAAATTATTTAGCTAAAGTTATTTTTAATTTATTTCTGTGTGTGTGTCTTTTAACCTTTACACTCAAGTTAAATGTGATTTACACACTGCCATTACAGTTTTGGAGTATTTTGAGTTTGACTATAGGCTTACATTTACCAGTGAGTTTTATACTTTTACAGGTTTACATGTTACTAATTAGCATCATTTTGGTTCAGCTTGAAGACTCCCTTTAGGATTTCTTGTAAAGGCAGGTTTAGTGGTGAGTAATTACCTCATTTTTTGTTTGGCTGGCAAAGTTTTATCTCTCCTTTATATGCAAAGGACAGCTTTGCTGAGTAAAGTATTCTTGGTAGGCTTTTTTTTCTTTCAGCATTTTGAACACATCATTCTCTCTCCTGACCTGCAAGGTTTCTACTGAGAAATCCAGTCTTATGGAGTTTCTCTTGTAGGGAATGAGTCACTTTTCTCTTGGTAAATTCAAAATCTCACATGTTCATGATATATGCACTGTTCTTATAAATTATAGTATTTGATTTACTACTATTTTATTGAGGATTTTGCATTTGTGTTAATGAAAGATATTGATGTGTATTTTTCTTATAATGTTTTTGCCTGGGCTTGGTACTAGGACAAGGCTGGCCTCATAGAATGAGTTAGGAAGTATTCTACCTTGTTCTATCTCTTGGAGTAGCTTTTACAGAACTGGTATAATTCCTTCTTCAAATATTTGTTAGAATTCAATGGCCAACCCATCTTGGCCTGTGGTTTTCTGCTTTGGAAGGTATTAATCATTAATTCAACTCCTTTAATAAATAGAAGCCTATTCAGATTGTGTATTTCTTCCTGTGGGAGTATTGGATAATTGTGTCTTTTTAGGAATTGGTCAGGGTTATCAAGTTTGTGGGCATAGAGTTGTTCATTATATACTGTTACCCTTTCAGTGCCTATGGGATCTGTAGTGATCTCTTCTCTTTCATTTCTTATATTAGCAACTTACATCCTCTTTTTTTTCTTAGCTAGCCTGGATAGAGGCTTGTCAATCATATTGGTCTTTTCAAAGTATTTGCTTTTGGTTTTCAGATTTTCTCCAATGATTTCTTATGATGCCTTTTTACAGTAAATTGTAAACTGAGAATCAGAAAGGTTAGATTTTTCACCAAATTAAGCAACAGTATTGCAACTCTTTGGGCCTTGTGTTACATCTCAATGCCTGAATATTAATTTCCAAACATAAATTTCCTTTGAGGTTAGGTCCATATTGCAATATTCTGATAAATGACAACATGAAATGACTTGTTATTTCTCCTGTACAGTCAGTGCAAGTTGGCAGTCTATTTAATGAAATTAGCTATTTAGTGCTGGACTTTCATAGTGGAGGCTGAGAACATAGCAGCCCTAATCCTCATTATCATTGTTAGTTTAAATATTAGTCTAAATATTAGTTGAGCACATGTCTGCTAGCAATTGAACATATGTTATACCACTATACCTTCAGAACTTTCCTAGAATGTAGATATTCTTGTTCCCATTTTACAATGAAGAAACTGAAGGGTCAAGAAGTTGACTTGTCCCAAATTGAGTGACAAACCTAATTTTGCTAGATTTTCTCCTTTTGATATTGTGTCAGTGGCTAATCCTCAGTTTCTTATTCAATAAAATAGGGAATGTTACTATATGATCTGCCTCTTCTGTTCTTAGGTTAAATAGAACATATTGCTACACTGTCTGTGTGGATCCAAGGAGATCACACATGTGAGGCAATTTGGGCATCAGTTGCACAGAGTAAAATGCTCAACAAATCATATTAATTCTAGTCAGTACTATGGTTATGAGTAGGTCCACTACTGTAAAAGTTTCCAGACTGTGGTCGACTAATGGTGAAAAATACACTGCATTCTATGGGGGATAAGCTTTCTTCTTTTAAACACGTTCTTTTTTTCTTAAATTTTCCTTAAAATGCATCTTGATAGTAGTGACAGCAACAAAAATGTCAGCGTAGGGAGTTCCAAAGGACCATCCCTCTACAAAAGCACTGGTAAAATCAACATCAAAATCAACTTTTCAGATGTCTGGAAAATAATCAAAGGTTTATAGCAACCAATCAAATGCTTAAACAAGAAAAAGGTGACTAAAACCTGGTAGGAGTGCATTGTGACATTTTAACTTACCTTTGTCCCACCCCACCTCCCGGGTTTGATGTCAACCCATGTTCCCAGTGTGGTTTCCTGGTGCTGGTGAGAGCAGCAGATCCTTGCCCTCAAAGAATTGTGATTGTCCATTTGGAAATGTCTGGTGGCTCCCTGAAGGTCTATTGCAAAGGACTTACCTTTTTTTCATCTAATTCAGATCTCTCTCATGTCAGAGAAGTGACTTTGGGGACAGTGTTCCTCAAAAACATTTACATGGAAATTGTGATAGTTAATATTTTTTGTCAACATGCCTGGCTATGGTGCCCAGTTGTTTGGCCAAACACCAGTCTGGATGTTGCTGCGAAGATATTTTTAGATGTGATTAATATTTACAGTTAGTAGACTTGGAGTAAAGCAGATTACTCTTCATTATTTGGGTGGGCATCAGCCAAGGCGAAGCTCTAAGGGCAAAGTCTAAGGTTTCCTGAACAAGCTTTTTTTCTTCCTCAAGTCTGCTACATAGAAATCCTGCCTGAGTTTCCTACCTGATGGCCTTTCCTGCAGATTTCAGACTCAAGACTGTAAAATCATCTTTCACCTGAATTTTAAGCCTGCTGTTCTGTCTTACAAGTTATATGCTTCAATTCCTTATACTAAATTCTTCTCTCTCTCTCTCTCTTTTTACGTATGTGCAGTGTGTGTGTGTGTGTGTGTGTGTGTGTGTGTGTGTGTGTATAAACAAGAAATGAAGATTACAACGCATAGCTGTAATCTGCCTAGATGTGTTGAAGTTGTGCCCAAATGCACACACATAGCCTACCTGAAAAGACTGAGTTTTTTTTTTATATCCAGACACTTAAAGGGTTCTCTGTGAAAACGCTGGCTAATGAAATAAAAGCTAATGAACAAATAAATGATCTAATAAAAGCTAATGAACAAAGGTAATGAGATAGAGTCATCAATGACCACATATGGCAAAGGAGAGAGTCTCTCAAAAATAATTTTTAAAAGTCCCTAAAAATACAAACAACAATAAACTCAAGAAAGGGAGGAGAATCTCATTTCCAGAGTTGCCTCTTTATAACATTCCAAATATAGTTTTCAACAAAAATTTCAAAGCATGAGAAGAGATAAGAACCTATGTACTGTCAACTGAAACAAATTGCACAAGCTAACAGTTGAGAAATATGTTTTATTAAGCAGACATAATGAGGACTTAAGCCTGGGAGACAGCCTCTCAGCAATCAGAGACTACTCCAGCAAGGTAAGGAAGGAGCTGGGATATATAGGAATTTCTGCCAAAAACCACTAGGTAGTTGGAAGGAAAAACTAGACATCTCAAGTTAATGAATTAGGCACTTTTCTATGTATGGGAAGATGCAAGAGTTGGGGCTCATTGAAATCATTCCTTTGATGTACACCTTAACTGTCTAGGGGCAGTATCCTGTTTTCTCCATCCTGAATTCCCTCAGGGTACACCTTCAGGGTGGGGTTCATCTGCAGTGGCTGATGGCTTGATGGCTGCAACACCCTTTGCTTACTGATATGGCAAGTGACATTCTTTGTCCACAGTACCATTTACAAAATAAATAATTAGTGGAAACGGTCCCTGAGGAAGAAGAGATATTGGAATTACTAGAAAAGACATTTAAATATCTTCTTTAAATATGCTCAAAAAGATAAAGGAAACTATAAATAAAGAATTAAAGGAAATCAGAAGAACAATGTCTCACAAAATAGAAAATTATAATAAATAGATTGAAACTGTGAAAAGGAACCAATAAAATTCTGGAGCTGGAATGTCAGATAACAAATGAAAAATTCACTACATCACAGAAATTAACTAAAATAGATTGTAGGCCTAAATGTAAAACTGTAAAACTCACAGAAGATAACGTAAGAAAAAAAGTCTAGAAGACTTTGGATATGGCGGTGACTTTTTAGATACAACAGCAAAGGCACAATCCATTAAAAAAATTGATAAGTTGGACCTAATTAAAATGTAAAATATCTTCTCTGCAATAGACACTATCAGGAGAATGATAACACAAACCATGGACTGAAAGAATATATTTACAAAAGCATATCTGATAAAGGACTGTTATCCAAAATATACAAACACTTAAAACCCAACAATAAAAACCCAAAAAACTCAAAAAAATGGGCCAGAGACCTTCACAGACATCTCACCTCAGAAGATATGCAGATGGAAAATAAAGGTAGGAAGAGATGCTCCACATCATATGTTATCAGGAAAATTCCAATTAAAACAATGAAATACCACTACACACCTATTAGAATGGACAAAATCTGGAATACTGACAAGAACAAATGCTGGTGAGAATGTACAGCAATGGGACCTCTCATTCATTGCTGGTGGAAATACAAATGGTATAGCCAACTTTTGAAGAGAGTTTGGCAATCTCTTATGAAACTAAACACACTCTAACATATTATCCAGGAATCACACCCCTTGGTATTTACCCAAAGAATTTAAAAACTTATGTCCACAAAAAAATCATGCACATGTATGTTCATAGCAGCTTTATTCATGTTTGCCAAAATTTGGAAGCAACCTTCAAGTTCAACCTTCAGTAGGTATAATGGAAACATAAACTATGGTACATCCAGACAATGGAATATTATTCAGTGCTTAAAAGAAATGAACTGTCAAGCCATGAGAAGACAATGAGGAACCTTAAATGTATATTACTAAGTGAAAGAAACCCACCTGAAAAAACTACACACCTGTAAGATTCCAGCTTCATGATATTTTGGAAAAGGCAAAACTATGGAGACAATAAGAAGATCAGTGATTGCTAGGGTTTCAGGTGGGGAGGCATGAATAGGTGGAGCACAGAGAAATTTTAGGGCAGTGAAAACACTCTATATGGTTCTATAATGATGGATACATGTCATTTATACATTCTTCCAAACCCATAGAATGCACAGTACCGAGTGAACCCTCATATAAACTATGGACGTTGGGTGCTTATGATGGATGTGACAATGAGAGTTCACCAACAGTAACAGATGTACCACTCTGGTGAGGGATGTTGATAATGCAGGAAGCTATGCATATGTAGAGGCAGAGAGTAATTGGGAAATTTCTGTACATTTCTCTTAATTTTGCTGTGAAACTAAAATTGCTCTTAAAAATAAATAAACATGCATACCACACACACAGAGGAACATATAACAGGAGCCACATAGGTAATTTTAAACGTTCTTGTGGCCACATTAAGAAAAGTAAAAAGAGGTGAAAGAATTATTTTTAAAAATTCAATAGAGGTTTTCAACAGCAGATTTAAAATCACAGAAGAATCAGTAAATTTGAAGGCCAGGCACTTGAGATCATCCATTCTGACTATCAGAAGGAGAAAATAATGAAGCAAAATGAAAAGAGACCAAGAGAACTATGGTGCACCATCTTTAGCACCAATGCATGCTAAATCCCAGAAGGAGGAGAGAGAGAAAGTGGCAGAAAGAATATTTGAAGAAATAATGGAAAGAGCTGTATAGGAGCTGTATTTTGTACACTATTGAAGCTAAGTAGGTATTAATTAATTTGTCCTAGCAAATTGACCCTCAGCCCTGGTACCATCCAGACCTGCTGTCTACCTGAACAGCTTCCCCAAGAGCAGAAAAGAGAGAAGAGTCATCAAGGGAGAATTAGACAAATCAAAGTCCTCTGAGCAACTGATAAAACAACTGTTGATAAATAGAATATCAAAAGTAATATAGTAGATCTGAAAAAACAGTCAACTAAAACACGATCTAATTGACATATATAGAACACTCCAGTCAATAACAGGCAGAATACATTTTTTTCAAGTTCCCGCAGAATAGTCACCAACATAGACCTTTATCCTGGGCCATGAAACAAACCTTAAAAAGTTGAAAAGAAATGATATCATTCATACAGAGTGTGTTCTCTGACCATAATGGAACAAAATGGGAAATCAATAATAGAAAGACAAGAGGAAAAATCTCAGAACACATTGAAATGAAACAACATATTTATAAATAGTCCATGGGTCAAGAAGGAGATCACAAAGGAAATAAAATATACATGGAACAGAATAAAAATGAAGTCGCTGGAACAGTGATGACAGGGAAATTTATAGCACTAAATGCTTATATTAGAAAAGAGAAAAGGTCTCAAGTAAACGTTTCTATCCCAAGAAACTAGGAAAAAAGAGAAAAATAAACCAAAAGAAATCACAAGAAAGGAAATAATAAACACCAGAATGGAAATAAAATTGAAAATAGGAAAACAACAGAGACTATCAAAGAAATTGTTATTTTTTCAAAACTGTCACTGAAATTGACAACCCTCTAGCAAGACTGACAAAAATACCAGAGAGATGACACAAATCACCAGTGCCAGGAGTTAAACAGAGGATATGGTTCCAGAGTCTGCAGCTATCACAAAGTATAATATGGGAATATTATGAATACGCTCATAAACTCAACAATTTAGAAGAAAAGGACCAATTCCGCGAAAACCAAAAAGGATCAAAACTCAAATAAGATTAAATAGACATCTGAATAGCACTAAAACTATTCAAGAACTTGAATTTTTAATTAAAAAAAAACTTCCAAAAAAAATTTCTGGGCCCAGATGATTTAAATAGAAAATTATATGAATCAGTTAAAGAAGTCACACCAATTCACACAACCTCTGTCAAAAATTAAAAGGAGGAAAATCTTCCCAACTCATTTGATGAGGCCAATATTAACCTGACACCAAAACCAGACAAAGACAATACCAAAAAAGCCATTATGTATCAAATCCGTCATGAATATAAGCACAAAAATTGTTAACAAAATATTAGCAAGCCAAATCTAACACTGTATAAAAAAATTATACATCATGACCAAGTGAGAGTTTTTCCAGGTTTGCAAGGTTGTTTCAACATTCAAAAATCAATTAATGTAGTGCACAAAGGCTAAAGAACAAAAATAATATGATTACATCCAGGAATAGAGAAGATTATTGACAAAGTCCAACACCAATTCATGATAACAAATTTTCAGAACATTAGGGATAGTGATGAATTATCTAAGCTTGGTAAAGAACGTCGACAAAAACCCTACAGCTAACTTCATACTTAATAGTGAGAGACTGAATGGTTACCACTAAGTTTGGGAACAAGGACAGGATGACCAATCTCTCCACTCTTATTCAAAAAAAGGAAGTTCTAGCCCCTAAAATAAGTAAGGTAAGAAAAAGAAATGAAAAACATATAGATGGGAAATGAAGAAATAAAACTGCCCATATCTGCACATGACATTGTCTACATAGAAAATAGCAAGAAAACTACAAAAAAGAACCTAAACAAAAAAACACTCCCAAGCACCCACAAACCCCCAAAACAAAAAGCAAAAACAAAAATTGAGTTAAATCAGGTCTGTGGATACAAAATCAGCACTCAAAAGTCAATTGTGGCTTGGAGCCTAGGCCTGCACTTCCTGGTCAAGAGCCCGCAGAACCCCTAGAACTTGGACAGGATTGTAAGTGGTCCCAGTGGCCCTGCTCCCTGCCCCACACCTTTGCCTCTGCTCCAGGGCACTGCACAGGGTGGACGGGACAGAGCCAAGAGGGTGTGAGGGGTTCCTGCCCCTCCCTGGGGCAGCCACCTGGGGTCCAGTGCTGCTGGTGCTGGGGCAGTGAGCTCATGGCACATCTGGTTGGGCCCCCAGCACCTGAGAAACCCAGCACCAGCCAGAGCAGCTATGTCTGGGGTGGTGTCCAGAGGTGGCTGCAGGGCCATTCCTCTGCATTCAGGGGGATGCAACCAGGTGGAGATGGCCTGCTGGGAAAAGTATGCACTGCCTTCCTCCACACTTGTGCAAGTGACTTGGAACTTATTCTCTGGGCATTGTGGTGTAGCAAAATGAAATCAAAAGTAAGGTAATTGAAGGCAGTAAAGCTGAAATAAAACATAAACATCATCAGAAAGACCCACTGGAGAAAGCAAAGGATGGAAAATAAAATAAAGCAGTGTTTTATCATATGTATTTCAGCAGGACTTTTGAAATTTAGAAAACATGACTACTTTTTCTTTAGAGGACTGCTCTTTTCACTGCCACTTCAATCAAACCAACCAGCCCCTAGATGTCAGCTGTTTGCTATTCTTGTTTATAGTTGGGAACATATTATTAAATATCTTCCAGCTAGGAATGAGAAGAAAAAAAAAACACATAACAGAATTTTACAGGGTTTTTTTGTTTGTTTGTTTTATTTTCTTTTCTCTTGCATCTCACTAGCATTCATCTTTTATTTTTGGTAAACATTTCCATGCTATCCTACTTCATGGAGTCTTGTACATTTAGGCATTAGGTTTACTAAATACAACATCTGCCTATTTAGTCAAATTATTTCCTTTACTTATGGCTTTTTCTATTATACAGTTTTCCTGAGAGTTTGTACAAATTATTACCTGAATCTCTCCAAAACTGCCAAGCTTCCATTTAATCGTCAAAAAATGATTTTATTTCTTCACAGTAATTTGAATTTATATTTCAGTCCTTGCTTATCTTTTGGGAGATGCAGCTATCTATCAAAGCCTGAAGGCACAGAATGTTGATTCTTTTCAATGTCCTTTCTACTTCAGTGTTCAGTTACTGTCTGTCATTTTTCATGGTGATGATTTTATCTGTGGCTTTTATAACCTCTTGGTCAGAAGTCATTACCTTGGTACAGGCTATTAGGATAACTTCCTCTATGAATGAGACTATCCTATATTTTCCCTTTCATTCTGCTAGTTACAGTGTGAACTCTAAACAAGTATTCCTGACCAAGCTAGTATCTGTTTTCTTGGTACCCGGTTGCCATTTGCACTACTTCAAGTAACCATCCTTTTACTTAAAGTACACATTCCAGCCTACACTGAGATGAACATTCCCTGGTTGTATTTTCTCAATAGTTTTCTCAATACTGCAGTTTATTGGTTTGATTGTCACAAGCTTAATTTGGGAGATACTGCATTACCTGTAGATCCACTTATCAACTGGAAATGCTGCTTCATTCCACTTACAGTTCATAATATTGAGCAAACGGAAAAGCCTACACCAAAATAATTTATTAGATGTTGTTCATATTTCAATAAAGCTGGGAAAAATTAATTTGTTAATATGTTGTCATGTTAAAACTAATCAAAATATACAACTAAAATAAGAATCATACTTTTACAAACAGGAAAGAATGATGACTGAGACATGTGAAAAAATGGAACTGAAGCTTCCTATCCCCTAATTTTCAAAACTTTTCAGAATTTACCTTTAGGGGCTATATTATTTATTAAATAGTGATTTTAAAAGCAAAAAAATATAATTCCAGTGTTTATACCTGCTCAGTAACACTTTATATTACAAATAATAGTTTGTTATTAACACTAAAGTGAAAAGAATTAACCTTTTGGCCATGTTGATGTTTCTGTTACCAAACACACTGCTGGTTGCAAACTGTTCTGTAAATCTGAGATTCACTGCCATTGTTGTTTATTTATTATTATTTTTTTTACATCCTTATTGGAGTATAATTGCTTTACAATGGTGTGTTAGTTTCTGCTTTATAACAAAGTGAATCAGTTATACATATACATATGTTCCCATATCTCTTCCCTCTTGCAGCTCCCTCCCTCCCACCCTCCCTATCCCACCACTCCAGGTGGTCACAAAGCACCGAGCTGATCTCCCTGTGCTATGCGGCTGCTTCCCACTAGCTATCTACCTTACGTTTGGTAGTGTATATATGTCCATGCCTCTCTCTCGCTATGTCACAGTTTACCCTTCCCGCTCCCCAAATACTCAAGTCCATTCTCTAGTAGGTCTGTGTCTTTATTCCTGTCTTAATCTTAGGTTCTTCATGACATTTTTTTTCTTAAATTCCACATATATGTGTTAGCATACGGTATTTGTCTCTCTCTTTCTAACTTACTTCACTCTGTATGACAGACTCTAGGTCCATCCACCTCATTACAAATACCTCAATTTCGTTTCTTTTTATGGCTGAGTAATATTCCATTGTACATATGTGCCACATCTTCTTTACCCATTCATCCAATGATGGGCACTTAGGTTGTTTCCATCTCTGGGCTATTGTAAATAGAGCTGCAATGAACATTTTGGTACATGATTCTTTTTGAATTATGGTTTTCTCAGGGTATATGTCTGGTAGTGGGATTGCTGGGTCATATGATAGTTCTGTCTGCAGTTTTTTAAGGAACCTCCATACTGTTCTCCATAGTGGCTGTACCAATTCACATTCCCACCAGCAGTGCAAGAGTGTTCCCTTTTCTCCATACCCTCTCCTCCATTTATTGTTTCTAGATTTTTTGATGATGGCCACTCTGACTGGTGTGAGATGATATCTCATTGTAGTTTTGATTTTCATTTCTCTAATGATTAATGATGTTGAGCATTCTTTCATGTGTTTGTTGGCAGTCTGTATATCTTCTTTGGAGAAATGTCTATTTAGGTCTTCTGCCCATTTTTGGATTGGGTTGTTTGATTTTTTGTTAATGAGATGCATGAGCTCCTTGTAAATTTTGCACATAAATCCTTTGTCAGTTGCTTCATTTACAAATATTTTCTCCTATTCTGAGGGTTGTCTTTTGGTCTTGTTTATGGTTTCCTTTGCTGTGCAAAAGCTTTGAAGGTTCATTAGGTCCATTTGTTTATTTTTGTTTTTTATTTCATTTCTCTAAGGAGGTGGGTCAAAAAGGATCTAGCTGTGATTTATGGCATAGAGTGTTCTGCCTATGTTTTCCTCTAAGAGTTTGATAGTGTCTGGCCTTACATTTAGGTCTTTAACCCATTTTGAGCTTATTTTTGTGTATGGTGTTAGGGAGTGGTCTAATCTCCTACTTTTACATGTACCTGTCCAGTTTTCCCAGCACCACTTATTGAAGAGGCTGTCCTTTCTCCACTGTACATTCCTTCCTCCTTTATCAAAGATAAGGTGACCATATGTGCGTGGGTTTATCTCTGGGCTTTCTATCCTGTTCCATTGATCTATCTTTCTGTTTTTGTGCCAGTACCATACTGTCTTGATTACTATAGCTTTGTAGTATAGTCTGAAGTCAGGGAGCCTAATTCCTCCAGCTCCGTTTTTTGTTCTCAAGATTGCTTTGGCTATTCGGGGTCTTTTGTGTTTCCATACAAATTGTGAAATTTTTTGTTCTAGTTCTGTGAGAAATGCCAGTGGTAGTTTGATAGGGATTGCATTGAATCTGTAGATTGCTTTGTGTAGTAGAGTCATTTTCACAATGTTGATTCTTCCAATCCAAGAACATGGTGTATCTCTCCATCTATTTGTATCATCTTTAATTTCTTTCATCAGTATCTTATAATTTTCTGCATACAGGTCTTTTGTCTCCTTAGGTAGGTTTATTCCTAGAGATTTTATTGTTTTTGTTGCAGTGGTAAATGGGAAAGTTTTCTTGATTTCACTTTCAGGTTTTCACTGCCATCTTTAAAATATGACCTTAAATAAACATTTTTATCAAGGTTAAAATATAATTGCATTTCTATATGCTAAAAATGATTAAAGAAAACCAAAATTAAACCCATATTACCATTTAAAATCACTCCAAAAAAAAAAGAAACACTTACCTATACACTTGAAAAAACATATGCAGGATCCACATGATGACAATCATAACATATTGACAAATGACACCAAAGAAGACCTAAACAGAGAGACCTACTGGGTTCATGGATTGGAAGGTAATACTAGAAAAGAGGTCAAGGCTCTCCAGACAGACTTATAGGCTTAATATGATTCCTATCAAAATTCCAGGAAGATGTTTTGTAGATATAGATAAATCTATTCTGAAATTTATATGGAAATTCAGAGGCCCAAGGACAGCTAAAATAATCTTGATTAAGAGTAAAGTAGGTGGAGGCTTCCAGGAAGGTGGTGGAAGAGTAAGACGTGGAGATCACCTTCCTCCCCACAGATACACCAGAAATACATCTACTCGTGGAACAACTCCTACTGAGCACCTACTGAATGCTGGCAGAAGACCTCAGACTTCCGAAAAGGCAGGAGACTCCCCACGTACATGGGTAGGGCAAAAGAAAGGGGAATAAACAGCAACAAAATGATGGAGACGGGACCCGCACCAGTGGGAGGCAGCTGTGAAGGAGGAAAGGTTTCCACACACTAGGAAGCCCGTTCGCAGGCGGAGACTGCAGTTGCCGGAGAGCAGAGCTTCGGAGCCGCAGAGGAGAGCACAGCAACATGGGTGCAGAGGGCAAAGCAGAGAGATTCTCTCACAGAGCATCGGTGCCGACCGGCACTCACCAGCCCGAGAGGCTTGTCTGCTCAACAGCCAGGGCAGGCGGGGCCGGGAGCTGAGGATCGGGCTTCGGTCTGATCACAGGGAGAGGACTGAGGTTGGCGGCGTTAACACAGCCTGCAGGGGGTTAGTGCACCATGGCTAGCCAGCAGGGAGTCTGGGGAAAAGTCTGGACCTCCCGAAAAGGCAAGAGACTTTTTCTTCCCTCTTTGTTTCCTGGTGTGCCGGGAGAGGGGATTAAGAGCGCTGTTTAAAGGAGCTCCAGAGAAGGACACCAGCTGCGGCTAAAAGCACGGACCCCAGAGACGGGCATAAGATGCTAAGGCTGTTGCTGCTGCCACCAAGAATCCTGTGCGTGAGCACAGGTAACTATCCACACTCCCCTTCCAGGGAGCCTGTGCAGCCCGCGACCACCAGGGTGCCGGGATCCAGGGACAACTTCTCCGGGAGAACGCACGGCGCAGCTCAGGCTGGTGCAACGTCACGCTGGCCTCTGCTGTCACAGGCTCGCCCCGCACACCGTGCCCCTCCCTCCCCGGGGCCTAAGAGAGCCAGAGTCCCCGAAGCAACTGCTCCTTTAACCAGGTCCTGTCTGAGTGAAGAACAGAGGCCCTCCGCTGACCACATGCAGAGGCAGGGCCAAATTCAAAGCTGAGCCCTGGGAGCTGTGAGAACAAAGAAGAGAAAGGGAAATCTCTCCCAGCAGCCTCAGAAGCAGTGAATTAAAACTCCACAATCAACTTGATGTACCCTGCATCTGTGGAATACATGAATAGACAACGAATCATCCCAAATTGAGGAGGTGGACTTTAAGAGCAAGATTTATGATTTTTTCCCATTTTCCTATTTTTGTGAGTGTGTATGTGTATGCTTCTGTGTGAGATTTTGTCTGTATAGCTTTGCTTCCACCATTTGTCCTAGGCTTCTATCCGTCTGTTTTTCTTTGGTTTTATTTTTAACTCTTTTTTCTTAATAATTATTTTTCATTTTAATTATTTTATTTTATTTTATCTTTATTTTATTTTACTTTATCTTCTTTCTTTCTTTCTTTCTTTCTTTCCTTCTTTCCGTCCTGTAGACAACGAATCATCCAAAATTGAGAAGGTGGACTTTGAGAGCAAGATTTATGATTTTTTCACCTTTTCCTCTTTTTGTGAGTGTGTATGTGTATGCTTCTGTGTGAGATTTTGTCTGTATAGCTTTGCTTCCATCATTTGTCCTAGGGTTCTATCCATCCGTTTTTTGTGCTTTTGTTTTCGTTTCTTAATTTTCTTTTCTTAAAAATTATTTTTTTATTTTAATAACTTTATTTTATCTTACTTTATTTTATTTTCCTTTATCTTCTTTCTTTCTCTCCTTTTTTCCTCCTTCCTTCTGTCCTCCCTCCCTCCCTCTCTCCCCCCTCCCTCCTTTCTTTCCTTCTTTCTTTCTTTCTTTCTTCCTTTCTTTCTGCTTCTACTAATTCTTCTTACCACTTTTTCTCACTTTTATTCTGAGCCGTGTGGAAGAAACGCTCTTGGTGCTGCAGCCAGGAGTCAGTGCTGTGCATCTGAGGTGGGAGAGCCAACTTCAGGACACTGGTCAACAAGAGACCTCCCAGCTACACATAATATCAAATGGCGAAAATCTCCCAGAGATCTCCATCTCAACACAAACACCCAGCTTCACTCAATGACCAGCAAGCTACATTGCTGGACACCCTATGCCAAACAACTAGAAAGACAGGAACACAATCACACCCATTAGCAGAGAGGCTGCCTAAAATCATAATAAGTACACAGACACCCCAAAACACACCAACAGATGTCACATTCCCACGAGAAAGACAAGATCCAGCCTCATCCACCAGAACACAGGAACTAGTCCCCTCCAACAGAAAGCCTACACTACCCACTGAACCAACTTTAGCCACTGAGGACAGACAGCAAAAACAACGGGAACTACGAAACTGCAGCCTGCAAAAAGCAGACCCCAAACACAGTTAGATAAGCAAAATGAGAGGACAGAAAAACACACAGCTGTTGAACGAGCAAGATAAAAATCCACCGACCTAACAAATGAAGAGGAAATAGGCAGTCTACCTGAAAAAAACTCAGAATAATGACAGTAAAGATGGTCCAAAATCTTGGAAATAGAAGAGACAAAATGCAAGAAACATTTAACAAGGACCTAGAAGAACTAAAGATGAAACAAGAAATGATGAACAACACAATAAATAAAACTAAAAATACTCTAGATGGGATCAATAGCAGAATAACTGAGGCAGAAGAACGGATAAGTGACCTGGAGGATAAAATAGTGGAAATAACTACTGCAGAGCAGAATAAAGAAAAAAGAATGAAAAGAACTGAGGACAGTCTCAGAGACTTCTGGGACAACATTAAATGCACCAACATACGAATTATAGGTTTTCCAGAAGAAAAAGAGAAAAAGAAAGAGACTGAGAAATTATTTGAAGTGACTATACTTGAAAACTTCCCTAACATAGGAAAGGAAATAGTTCATCAAGTCCAGGAAGAACAGAGAGTCTCATACAGGATAAATCCAAGGTGAAATACACCAAGACACATATTAATCAAACTGTCAAAAATTAAATACAAAGAAAACATATTAAAAGCAGCAAGGGAAAAACAGCAAATAACACACAAGGGAATCCCCAGAAGGTAAACCGCTGATCTTTCAACAGAAACACTGAAAGCCAGAAGAGACGGGCAGGACATATTTAAAGTGATGAAGGACAAAAACCTGCAACCAAGATGACTCTACCCAGCAAGGATCTCATTCAGATTTGATGGAGAAATTAAAACCTTTACAGACAAGCAAAAGCTGAGAGAGTTCAGCACCACAAATCCAGCTTTACAACAAATGCTAAAGGAACTTCTCTAGGCAAGAAACACAAGAGAAGGAAAAGACCAACCATAATGAACCCAAAACAATTAAGAATATGGGAATAGGAAACTACATATCGATAATTACCTTAAATGTAAATGGACTAAATGCTCCCACCAAAAGACACAGATTGGCTGAATGGATACAAAAACAAGACCCATATATATGCTGTCTACAAGAGACCCAATTCCAACCTAGAGACACATACAGACTGAATGTAAGGGGATGGAAAAAGATATTCCATGCAAATGGAAACCAAAAGAAAGCTGGAGTAGCAATTCTCATATCAGA
The DNA here is from genome assembly GCF_964270905.1 of Leucopleurus acutus. NCBI lineage: Eukaryota > Metazoa > Chordata > Mammalia > Artiodactyla > Delphinidae > Leucopleurus > Leucopleurus acutus. Next base: position 47,356,334 of record NC_139148.1, on the reverse strand, counting down.
CAAAATAAACTTTAAAATAAAGAGTATTAGAAGCAACAAAGAAGGACACTACATAATGATCAAGGGATCAATCCAAGAAGAAGATATAACAATTGTAAATATTTATGCACCCAACATTGGAGCACCTCAATACATAAGGCAAATACTAACAGCCATAAAAGGGGCAATCGACAAAAACACATTCATAGTAGGGGACTTTAACACCCCACTTTCACCCATGGACAGATCATTCAAAATGGAAATAAATAAGGAAACACAAGCTTTAAATGATACATTAAACAAGATGGACTTAATTGATAGTTATAAGACATTCCATCCAAAAACAACAGAATACACATTTTTCTCAAGTGCTCATGGAACATTCTCCAGGATAGATCGTATCTTGGGTCACAAATCAAGCCTTGGTAAATTTAAGAAGATTGAAATTGTATCAAGTACCTATTTCAACCACAATGCTATGAGAATAGATATCAATTACAGGAACAGATCTGTAAAAAATACAAACACATGGAGGCTAGACAATACACTACTTAATAACGAAGTTATCACTGAAGAAATCAAAGAGGAAATTTAAAAAATACCTAGAAACAAATGACAATGGAGACAGGATGACCCAATACCTATGGGATGCAGCCAAAGCAGTTCTAAGAGGGACCTTTATAACAATACAAGCCCACCTTAAGAAACAGGAAACATCTCGAATAAACAACCTAAACTTGCACCGAAAGCAATTAGAGAAAGAAGAACAAAAAAATGACAAAGTTAGCAGAAGGAAAGAAATCATAAAAATCAGATCAGAAATAAATGAAAAAGAAATGAAGGAAATGATAGCAAAGATCAATAAAACTAAAACCTGGGTCTTTGAGAAGACAAACAAAACAGATAACCATTAGCCATTCTCCTCAGGAAAAAAAGGGAGAAGACTCAAATCAATAGAATTAGAAATGAAAAAGGAGAAGTAACAACTGACACTGCAGAAATAAAAGAGATCATGAGAGATTACTACAAACAACTCTATTCCAATAAAATGGACAACGTGGAAGAAATGGACAAATTCTTAGAAATGCACAACCTGCCAAGACTGAATCAGGAAGAAATAGAAAATACGAAGAGACAAATCACAAGCACTGAAATTGAAATTGTGGTTAAAAATCTTCCAATAAACAAAAGGCCAGGACCAGATGGCTTCACAGGCAAATTCTATCAAACATTTAGAGAAGAGCTAACACCTATCCTTCTCAAACTCTTCCAAAATATAGCAGAGGGAGGAACACTCCCAAATTCATTCTACAAGGCCAACATCACCTTGATACCAAAGTCAGACAAGGATGTCACAAAGAAAGAAAACTACAGGCCAATATCACTGATGAACATAGATGCAAAAATTCTCAACAAAATACTAGCAAACAGAATCCAACAGCACATTAAAAGAATCATACACCATGATCAAGTGGGGTTTATTTCAGGAATGCAAGGATTCTTTAATATACACAAATCAATCAATGTGATAAACCATATTAACAAATTGAAGGAGAAAATCCATATGATCATCCAATAGATGCAGAGAAAGCTTTTGACAAAATTCAACAGCCATTTATGATTAAAAACCCTGCAGAAAGTGGGCATAGAGGGAACTTTCCTTAACATAATAAAGGCCATGTATGACAAACCAACACCCAACATCATTCTCAATGTTGAAAAAATGAAAGAATTTCCACTAATATCAGGAACAAGACAAGGTCGCCAACTCTCACCACTCTTATTCAACATAGTTTTGGAAGTTTTAGCCACAGAAATGAGAGAAGAAAAGGAAATAAAAAGAATGCAAATCGGAAAAGAGGAAGTAAAGCTGTCACTGTTTGCAGATGACGTGATACTATACATAAAGAATCCTAAGGATGCTACGAGGAAATTACTAGAGCTAATCAATGAATTCGGTAAATTTGAAGGATATAAAATTAATGCACAGAAATCTCTGGCATTCCTATACACTAATGATGAGAAATCTGAAAGTGAAATCAAGAAAACATTCCCATTTACTACTGCAACAAAAAGAATAAACTATCTATGTATAAACCTACCTAAGGAGACAAAACACCTGTATGCAGAAAATTATAAGACACTGATGAAAGAAATTAATGATGATACAAATAAATGGAGAGATATATCATGGTCTTGGATTGGAAGAATCAACATTGTGAAAGTGACTCTACTACACAAAGCAATCTACAGATTCAATGCAATCCCTATCAAACTACCACTGGCATTTCTCACAGAACTAGAGCAAAAAATTTCACAATTTGTATGGAAACACAAAAGACCCCGAATAGCCAAAGCAATCTTGAGAACGAAAAACGGAGCTGGAGGAATTAGGCTCCCTGACTTCAGACTATACTACAAAGCTATAGTAATCAAGACAGTATGGTACTGGCACAAAAACAGAAAGATAGATCAATGGAACAGGATAGAAAGCCCAGAGATAAACCCACGCACATATGATCACCTTATCTTTGATAAAGGAGGCAGGAATGTACAGTGGAGAAAGGACAGCCTCTTCAATAAGTGGTGCTGAGAAAACTGGACAGGTACATGTAAAAGTAGGAGATTAGACCACTCCCTAACACCATACACAAAAATAAGCTTAAAATGGATTAAAGACCTAAATATAAGGCCAGAAACTATCACACTCTTAGAGGAAAACATAGGTAGAACACTCTATGATATAAATCACAGCAAGATCCTTTTTGACCCACCTCCTAGAGAAATGGAAATAAAAACAAAAATAAACAAATTGGTCCTAATGAACCTTCAAAGCTTTTGCACAGCAAAGGAAACCATAAACAAGACCAAAAGACAACCCTCAGAATGGGAGAAAATATTTGCAAATGAAGAAACTGACAACGTATTAATCTTCATATTTTATAAGCAGCTCATGCAGCTCAATAACAATAAAACAAACAACCCAATCCAAAAATGGGACATTTCTCCAAAGAAGATATACAGACTGCCAACAAACACATGAAAGAATGCTCAACATCATTAATCATTAGAGAAATGAAAATCAAAACTACAGTGATATATCATCTCACACCAGTCAGAATGGCCATCATCAAAAAATCTAGAAACAGTAAATGCTGGAGAGGGTGTGGGGAAAAGGGAACACTCTTGCACTGCTGGTGGGAGTGTGAATTGGTATAGCGACTATGGAGAGCAGTATGGAGGTTCCTTAAAAAACTACAGATAGAACTACCATATGACCCAGCAGTCCCACTACTGGGCATATACCCTGAGAAAACCATAATTCAAAAAGAGTCATGTACCAAAATGTTCATTGCGGCCCTATTTACAATAGCCTGGAGATGGAAACATCTTAAGTGTCCATCATTGGATGAATGGATAAAGAAGATGTGGCACATATATACAATGGAATATTACTCAGCCATAAAAAGAAATGAAATTGAGCTATTTGTAATAAGGTGGATAGACCTAAAGTCTGTCATACAGAGTGCAGTAAGTCAGAAAGAGAAAGACAAATACTGTATGATAACACATATATATGGAATTGAAGAAAAAAAATGTCACGAAGATCCTAGGGGTAAGACAGGAATAAAAACAAGACCTACTAGAGAATGGACTTGAGTATTTGGGGAGCGGGAAGGGTAAACTGTGACATAGCGAGAGAGAGGCATGGACATATATACACTACCAAACGTAAGGTAGATAGCTGCTGGGAAGCAGCCGCATAGCACAGGGAGATCAGCTCGGTGCTTTGTGACCGCCTGGAGTGGTGGGATAGGGAGGGTGGGAGGGAGGGAGATGCAAGAGGGAAGAGATATGGGAACATATGTATATGTATATCTGATTCAGTTTGTTATAAAAACTGAAACTAACAAACCATTGTAAAGCAATTATACTCCAATAAAGATGTAAAAAAATGTAAAGTAGGCATTATATTAAGACTCACTGTTTTTTTTTTGTTTGTTTTGTTTTTGTTTTTGTTTTTGTTTTGTGTTACGCGGGCCTTTCACTGTTGTTGCCTCTCCTTTTGCGGAGCATAGGCTCCAGAGGCACAGGCTCAGCAGCCATGGCTCACCAGCCCAGCCGCTCCATGGCATGTGGGGTCTTCCCAGACCGGGGCACGAACCTGCATCCCCTGTATCAGCGGGCGGCCTCTCAACCACTGCACCACCAGGGAAGCCCAAGACTTACTTTTTAACTACAGTAATCCAGACAGTGTGATACTTGCTAAGGGATAGATACACATTTGAGTGGAATAGATAGAGAGTCCAGAAATGGAACCACACAAATACACTGAATTGAATTTTGAGAAGGGTACAAAAGGAATCCAATGGAAGAAAGATAGCCTTTTCAATAAATGATTCTAGAGCAATCAGACGTCCATAGGCTCAAGAAATGAATCTCGACCTAAACTTCCCACATTATATAAAAGTTAATTCAAAATAGATTATGGATATAAAAGTAAAACAATAAAAATATTTCAAATACATAGAAAAATCTTTGAGGTCTAGGTCTAGGAAAAGAGTTCTTAGACTTGACACCAAAAGCCTGATACATAAAGGGAAAAATGAGAAATTTAACCTCATCAAAATTAAAGCCTTTTGCTCTGAGAAAACTCATGGGAATATGACGAAAATACAAGCTACAGACTGGGAGAAAATATTTGCAAGCCACATATTTGAAGAAGGATTAGTATTTAGAATACATAAGAATTCTTTAAAAAAACGAAGTTAAAAAATAAACCAAATAGAAAATAGACAAAAGATATGAATGGCTATTTCACTGTAGAGGATATAAAATGGCAAAACACACACACACACACACACACACACACACATACATGAAAATATATTACACACCGTTAGCCACAAGAAAAGCAAATGAAAATGACAAGGAGATAGCCCTACACACTTATCGGACTGGCCAAAATAAAAACGAGTGTCAATCCAAACACTGGTAAAGATGTGGATAATCTGGATCGCTCGTTCTCATACATTTCCCATAGGAGTATAAAATGATACCGCCACTCTGCAATACAGGTTGGCTGTTTCTTCAAAACTAATTATGCAATTTCCAGAGGTCCTAGCAATTTTATTCTCGGGCATTTACCCCAGAGAAATAAAAGTTTATGTTTACACAAAAATCTGTTATACAAATGTTCATTGCAGTGTTATTTGTAATAGCCCCAAATTAGAAACAACCCAGATGTCCTTCAACAGGTGAATGGTTCAACAAACTGTGATACATCTATTTCACAGTGTACTACTCAGAAATAAAAAAGAGCAAACTCTTGATACACTCAACAACTTGGATTAATCTTCAGGGAATTATGCTGAAGGAAAAAAAAAAAGACAACCCCAAAGGTTACATACTGTATGATTTCATTATTGCATCAATTTTGAAATGACGAAATTTTAGAAATGTAGAACATATTTGTAGCTGCCAGGTTAAGGGGTTTAAGGTTGGTAGGGTGGGGAAATGTGTGTCATTATCAAAGAATCATAGGTGGAATCCTTGTGATGAAGGAACAGTTTAGTATGTTTATTGTGGTGTTGGATACAAAACACATGTGATAAGATTGTATAGCACTAAGTACACACACACACATGCACAAACGAGTACAACTGGGAAATTTGAATAAGATCAGTGGACTGCACCCATATCAATTTGTGACGTTGTACTGTAGTTTTACAAAATCTTCTCGGTATTACTTCTTCCAACTGCATGTGAATTTACAACTGTTGCAATAAAATCTCAAAATAAAAAATAGAAAGGCAAGAATCAAAGGTAAAGCAGGACCAAGTTGAAGTAGAGGTGGTGAATGTGGATTGAAAAAGAGGATAATAATAAGAGGGAAGGGGACTTCCCTGGTGGTGCAGTGGTTAAGAATCCGCCTGCCAATGCAGGGGACACGGGTTTGAGCCCTGGTCTGGGACTATCCCACATGCCGCAGAGCAACTAAGCCCGTGTGCCACAACGGGCCACAACTACTGAGCATGCGCTCTAGAGCCCACGAGACACAACTACTGAGCCCGCGTGCCACGACTACTGAAGCCTGCGCACCTAGAGCCCACACTCAGCAACAGGAGAAGCCCGCACACCACAATGAAGAGTGGCCCCACTCGCTGCAACTAGAGAGGGCCCGCACGCAACAACAAAGACCCAATTCAGCCAAAAATAAATAAATAAATATTTTTTAAAAAGAGGGAAGGATTCTTGTAATGCATGGTGCATTTTCATAGTACTTTGCATTTAAACAGGTGTAGGTGGATAACTGTCTCCATCACTGTCTGGGTATATAATGCTGAGTGAATGAATTAACCTCTCTGATCCTCAGTTATCTCATCTGTAAATGTGAGTAGTAATATTATATTACTCCCTCTGTGAAGCTGTTCCCGACCACCTGGATTACATGGTTCTTCTCTGTGTTCTGAGAGTCCCTAGCTCACTCCTGCCACGGTTCTCATCACATTTATTTTTCAACTATTTAATTTGTGGCTGTCTGCTTACTAGACTATGAGCTATTCAAACACTGTTTCCCTGCAAGAATCATCCCTGTGTCTCCAGATCCTGCCTGACCCAGTGCCTGGAGCCTGGTACCCAGCAGATGAGTGATGGTGAAATATGCTACTCACCCAAAACACTATAGCTATTATTATAGGTTCAATTTGTTCATAAGAAATAATATATTGAAAATGAGTGAACATAGAAAGTCTCTGCTTAAATTTATGTTCATGAGAATGGGGTTGGGGGTGGTAGTGGTTGGTGATGGCTTGTATTCCCATATTTTGTCCAGAATACTCTGATACCATTGTATTCTCCACTTTTTCCCCTTCATAAACCTAAATACAAAATGACTGATGAACAGAGTTGGGCTTCAATAAATACTTGTTTCATGAATATAACACTGCCATCAGGTTACTTTAGCTCTTCAGTGAGTGGCTGTAGATGTCACTCAGGCTTACAACAGCATAATCGAGGACATGACCTCAGTGCTTAGTGACCTTGGATGAGTGCAGGTGAGCTCTTTCACACTCAAAATGAAACTTCATTCTGTCTTCCTCCTGCTTCTTTGGTCACAACTTCTGTGTGTGTTTTCTTACAGGGTTCCCTTCCCCTGTGTCCTTTCTTGCACTTCCACTGCTTTTCTGTTTATATGTCTGTCTTCCCCAAGTGATTGTGAGATCCCAGATGCCAAGGACTAGGATCTATTCTTCTTTCATCTCCCACTTCTAGGATATCCCTGGAACATGGTGGGCATAACTATTTGCTTACATTACAAAGATAAATTTATCTTTGTGATGGCTCTGATAGAAGGAATACCCCATTTTTTTCTGTAAATTCTAATGTAGGTATTATCTGTGTAGGTCCTAGGTGCTAGAGAGGCTCCTGTATTGAGCTGTGAGTATGTTGCATGGCTACAACTTTGACCTTTTTTGGCCATCTCACACAGAGAGAATCACAGTTTTCAGTAACCAGAATAGCTTAGGGCCACATATACCATACTTTGGTAATTTTAAATCCACATTCACTCATAAGCAACTGCAAAACCTTTCTGCTCAGAAAAACTGTGTTTTGTTTTAGCAATGTACAATGTCATTACAGACGACTTCCCAGGTCAACCGTAGGCTTATTGAAGATAGTGACTACAATGAATCACTCTTATGTACCTCTGACATCCAGTTAAGTGGATGTAGGCACATTGTAGGTACTCAAGTAGCACCGATTGACTCACTTATCTGGGCCTTCTGTTTGTCTTTAAAAATAGACCCTGTGGAGATTCTCCTTCTAGGAATGGTGGTGTGAGGAGTTTGCACAATTCATGCTCACAGAACACAAGTAAAAACCTGGGCAAAATTATTGAAAACAACTATTTCATGGCACTGGCAGACAATAACCTGAGAAGTGTTTCTTTATGAAATACTGCTACTGTGTTGGGTAAGAAGGTGACTTTGTGGCCTTTTTCCTGGGGGTGGTCTCATCCTCACACTCCAGCTCAGAAGGTAAAAATCCACACCTTTACTGTATAGAGGTGGTGGACTCAATCTGGGGATGTTGGCAGGACAGATAGAAATTTTACAGGAAGAGCTTGGAAGTGAAGAGTCATGAAAGGGCCAAGAAGTTAAATTCTCCACCCCTCTGACTGCTAAAATATGCATGCATGTGGGAGACCGCAGGGAGCCAGGCAAAAATTGAAAGTCTGGGACAGCTTGTGAGGGGTGGATGTTGCTGTGCATTTGGATGTATTCCTCAACCCACACGCCCCTTGTGTGGCAGAGAGGTGACCTTATGGCTTGAGTAGGGTTGCAAGATTTAGCAAATAAAAATAGAGAATGCTCAGTTCAATTTGAATTTTAAAGATATTAAAATATTATTCATTGCTTATCTGAAACCCAAATTTAATGGGGCATCTGGTATGTTAATCTGGCAACCCTAGGATTGAGGTGTATGAACATAAACTCTACCCGGATGATTGGCTGAATACAAAACTACACAGGTGAAGGGGAGGCTGCCAAGTAGAGATATCACTGCCCACACAGGATGTGGGAGACAGTTTTAGCAGTATGAGCCCAGGTGAGGTTACAATAATTATCCATTAATACAAAACAAAAAAAGCCAACAACGTTCAGAAAAACAAAACAAAGTCACTAGAACATATTATCTATAATGTTCATCTTTCAGAAAATTAACTAGAATAGTGAAAAAAACTGGAAGGTATAACCCATTGTCAAGAAAATAAATGAGTCAATAGAATCTGACTCTATGTGAGACTAGATTTTGAATTTAGCAGACAGCATCTTCAATGCAGTTATTACAAATATGTCAAACCAATTTAAGAAATAAATGTTTAAAAATTCAAGGAAAACAATTGTGGGTCTGGGTCAAAAATCGGTAATATCAACAAAGAAATAAAAACCTATGAGAGAAAAACAATTGAAATTCTAGAGGTGTACAGTGTAATAACTGAAATGAATAAGTAAACAAACACTAGATTTGCTCAGGAGCATAACTGAGATGGCAAAAGAAACAATCACAATCACTTTGCTGTACACCTGAAACTAACACAACATTGTAAATCAACTATACTTCAATAAAACAAACAGACAAACAAAAGAAACAATCACAAAACTTGAAGATAGATCAATAGAAATTATTCAATCTGAAGAACAGAGATTAAAGAATGAACAAGGCCTCAGAGATCTGTTGGAAAATATCAGACATCCCAACATATGTGCAATTGTAATACAGGAAGGACAGGAGAAACAGAAGGGGCAGAAGAGATTTTTTGAAAAAAATGGCCCCCAAATTCCCAAATTTGGTAAAAGGATTAAATTACTGATCAAGGAAACTAAATAACTCTAAGCAGGAGAAACAAAGAAAAGCACAAGCTGAAAGCCAAAGCCTGAAAGGAAAATTAGAAAGCATCAATAGAAAAATAACACATCAGAGAAACAGAAAATTGAAAAGCCTTATGAAGGAAACAAGTTTGGAATGATGAAGGAACTAAGTCTGGAATGATGAAGGAACAGTTAAAGACCAGTGTGGCTAGATTGTACTGAATGAGGGGAGAGGTTGGAGAGGTAGGCAGAAGCCAGAAAGTGTAGGGTTTGGCAGGCCGCACTAAGGAGAATGGATTTCATTCAAAGGAAAAATGGGAATTCCTTGTAGAATGGTGGTAGTAATAGCTGCCCTCAGGATATATTTTGAATATAGAATCAAGAGGACTTGCTGATGTATATAAGTAAAAAACAAACAATATACAACAAACGCAAGAGATCTGTTTCAGACATGTTGAGTCATCCAAACAGGGAAGTCGGGTAGGTTAGACAAGTCTGGGTCTCAAGATATACATTTGGATGGATTTCATGTTTTGATTCTTTACCACAGTTCATCTATTTTGCCTACTTTTCTGATTCCTCAGGTACACACATGCTTTGTGTATTTGTCTAGAGTCTTTAGCTGTAATCAGCAGGAGAGATAGGCAGTACTGGGCTTACTCCATGGTAGCCAGAAGCAGAATCTCCTCATGGGAGTTTATGGAGGATAAAGCTCAATTGTAAGTTGTGTCAAGCTGGTGGTCTGAATACAGTTTTGGATTCTAGATTCTATTTGAAGTTATAAAATACTAAGATAGTGAGTGGATTATTTTAAATTAGTGTGTCCTAAAACTCACTAAAACCCTCCTGGATTCCACTGAAGGTCAGAACCTAGGAGCAGTGACTCAAACATGGGAAAAAAAGATATAATCTGAGTGAAAGACTAAACCAAACCCAAAACCAGGCATTGGACAGAAGAAGTGCCTTCAGAGGCAGGCAGGTGGTACACTCTCCCCTCAGTGGGAATCAGAGATTCTTCCCCACAATGGTGAACACTGGCATGTTGTGGCTCCCGCTTTTAGCTGGGAAACTTCAGACACCAGTTCTCGTGCCTGGGGGTTCCCCTGTGGGATGAAATGAATAGAATTGTCACGCTGGCTTCATAGATACTAGAGCATGTGCATATACATTAGCTTATAGATGTGTATCTCTACTTCTCATGATGCATGACGGATTATATTGATTAACTGGTTTTGTGTAGCATCCTCTGATAGGCACTCAACCCAGATCACAATATTCTTCTGATGGGCAACTAGATTGGCACAGAGAACTTCTTCCTGGTGAACACCAATGATTATTACTTTAAGCCTAAAAGCAAATATAAAACATGTAAATTAACAGGGACTGGAAAGCACCCTTGTGACCTCATCAGAGAAACTAGGAATTTAAGTGTCCAGCGATCCACCCATGCCTGCATGATATCATGACTCCATCCATCTATTATCCATCCAAAAACTATGCTTTGAGATCCTCCATAGGCCATGAATTGAACTACAGTCCACATGGCACTAAAAAGCTTCATCCTATGAGGGACCCTTTGAAAGGACTTTTTCCCTAATTTTGAAATTCTGGTCCTCTGTGGTCTCTTCTGGGCCCATTGCCTCCTTTGAGTTTTCTGTGAGATATTTGTCTCCAGCTCATAAACAAAAGATTTCAGATGCAACCAGGCTTTTTACACATCTTTTCAGGTGGTAAATCACTGGGCTTCCTCCTACTGACCAAGAGCAAATAACTAGAAAGTCCCTAGTACCACATGACCTAAGAGCCTCATATCCACGTGAATGTTGCTTTTCAACTCATACGCATCCTGGAGCAGGAAGTGCAACATCTAAAGTCATGTTCAAAAAGGTACAATTTAGGGGTCAGTTCTTTTTTTTTTTTTTTTTGGAAGCACAGGTTAAGTCTGCTGCTGTATTGAACAACCGTCTCACCATCAGTTTGCTCATTCGGTTTATCACTAGGTAAATTCCAGCCTGATTTATCTGAAGAGAGGATATGTTTGCTTTTTCTGTTCCTAAGCTGTTTGGAAGAGGGCTGCACTTTCTTTTAGATGAAGTTGGTTTAGTGTAGCGTTTTCTAAATAATTTTAGATAAGACTCTGAACCTAATGCAACGTCAACATAAGCCTTGGTGGACATCCACATGCCAAAAAAGAAAATCTTGTGAAAAAAAAAACTTTCACAAGAATTAACTTTAAATGGATCACAGACCTAAATGTAAAATGCAAATCTATAAAACTCCTAGAAGACAACGTAGGAGAAAATCTAGGTGACTTTGGGTTGGCAATGAATGACCTTTTAAAACAACACCAAAAGCACAACCCACAAAAGAAAAAATTGATAAATTGGACTTTGTTAAAATTAAATATTTCTGTTCTGTGAAGGACACTGTTCAGAGGATGAAGTGACAAGCCACAGACTGGGAGAAAACATTTGTAAAAAATATGTAATAAAGGACTGGTATCCCAAAATATACAAAGAACTCTTAAAACTCAAAAATGAGAAAACAACACGATTTTAAAATGGGCAAAAGATCTGAACACACACCTCACCACATAAGATGTACAGATGGCAAATAAGCCTACGAAATGATATTCAATATCATGTATCATTAGGGAACTACAAATTAAGACGACAGTGAGATACCACTGCACACCTATTTGAATGGCTAAATCCAACACACTGAATATATCAAATGGTGGTTGAAGATGTGGGTTAACAGGAACTCTCATTCATTGCTGGTGGCAATGCAAAGTGGTACAGCCACTTTAGAAGACAGTTTGGCAGTTTCTTACAACATTAAACATCCACTTACCATATGATCCAAAAGTTGTGCTCCTCGATATTTACTCAAATGAGTTTAAAATTTTGTCCACACAAGAACCCACACATGAATGTTTATCTAGCTTTAGTCATAATTGCCAAAGCTTGGAAGCAACCAAGATGTCCTTCAATCAGTGAATGGATAGACACTGTGGTACAGCCATACAATAATATACTATTCAGTGATAAACAGAAACGAGCCATCATGACACAGAAATACATGGATGACCCATAAGTGCATATTACTATGTAAAAACCACCAATCTGAAAAGGTTTTACAACATATCAATGCAACTCTGACTTTCAGGAAAAGGCAAAATTACAGCAAAAAGATCAGTGGTTGTCAGAGGTTTTTAGGAAGAAAGAGGCAGGGATGAATAGGAGTAGCCCAATGGATTTTTAGGTCAGTAAAATTATACTGTATGATGCTATGATGGTGGATACATGTCATTATACATTATACATTTGTCAAAACCTAGAGAGTGCAAGTCAAAGAGTGAAACCGAATATAAAATATACACTTCAGCTAGTAATAAGGTATCAACATTGGCTCATCCCTTGTAACAGATGTACCACACTAATGCAAGATGTTCCTAATAGAGGAAACTGGATATGGAGGTGAGGGTGGGAGGATCTGGGAATCATCTGTACTTCTTGCTCATTTTTCTGTAACTCTAAAACCACTAAAAGAAATAAAGTCTATTTTTTTAAACATTGAGATAAATGGTAGGCAATAGTTTCAAAGGATAGGTAGTGCCTCCTCCTCCTCTCTCAAGATTTGGCTTTTGCCTCCATTCCTGCCTCATTGCCTCCCCCTTGTGAACCTTATGCCACAGTCACTGTGCTGCTCTGGGCTGAAGGGGGTGCTCATGAGTACACGTTTGTGCATGCACAGGACACTTGGGAGAAGCGCATCTATTGAGAATCACAATTCCATGTCTTTGCGTGGCCTCCCCCAGCACATCCTGTGCCTTAGTTTCCACTCTTTTGTTGGTTTCTTTTTCTCTTGAGTCAGATGGATTAAGCTTCAGTTTCCCTGGTAACCAACACCAACACCGGTGTTTTATCTCAGCCTCTGGTCACAGAAAGAGAGCAAGATGGAGAGAAGAATTTCCCATTGGTCCTGGCCCTTCCAGCTGGGCTGTTGCCTGAGATGAGTGATCCAGTGAGGATGAGCAGAAGAATGTTGCCAAGACAACAGAATCCCACACTCCTGTCCAGCACTGAGGCACTTCTCCCTCCCCTCCCCGCACGCTTGGATCTCACCAGAGAATGGGAATGTGCTTTGGCTAAGAGTGAAGAGATAGATGCATGGTAGAAAATTTAGGGAGAGAGGTGGAATCTTGGGAGCCTTCAGAAGGGACTGGGGGAAGTGCTGGGGTCACCAAGAAAGCATTCTGTACAGCACTGCGATCTCGGGAGACAATGAAGACTATGAAAGCACAGTGGCTCTAACGTGTGGTTCCGTGATTTTCTCCAGCAGTACACAGTGCTACAACCATTTTCTGAAGCCAAGCTCCATGCCTCAGGCCTTGGAAAATGGGGCCTGTGTTGTTTGTTAAAGGAGAATGGAGCCTGACATCGCTTATGGAGGGCAAGGATGGCCTTGAGGAGGCCCTGCTCACCTCAGTGACAACTCTCATCTGTTACTCCACTCTGTGTGTCTGTCTGGTCCGTTCTTCCTTCTGTGTTCCCTTTTTTTTTGGGAGGGGGTCTCTTTATGGGATGTGAAACATTGTCCTCAGTTAAAGGGGAGGATGAGGCGAGGATGCCCCAATCTCCTCAAACATGGACTGATGAGATGGTGGGCAGAGGAGGATTTGGTGAGGATGGTGTGCTGAAATCACAGACTCACTCGCACTCCTCAGATGGCATGGGGACTTTGGTTAACTTATTCTCTCTGGCCGATCTGATCTGATCTTTATCATGAGTGCCCACTCTCTGGAGTGGCAAACAAACAAACAAACCCCACTGAATTTATATCTAATCTGGTAAGTGCAATCTGATGCTATCATGTGAATGGTTAGTTTAAAATAATGCTGTCTGTTTTGGTGAAATGCTCAGTCTCTCAGATTTCCACCCCACTTCTCTGCTCCTTTCCAAGGTGGGGAAGGCGTATGTATGGTTTACAAATCTCCTGGGTGATGTGGGAAGGGATGGGGGGGTCTATGAAATTCTTACGCTGCTCACAGTATCCTTGGTGGTTTCTGAGGGAAGGATGACTCTCCTCTCCCGGGTCCAGTTGGTGATGCTGACCGGCACCGCCCATGGGTGGGGCTGATGAAACTTGCATTTTTGTCTCTCTCCTCTTGGTCGGGTCCTGGTGCTCCCTGGCCAACTCAGCCTCAGCTCACTCTGCTGGCATCTGCAGACCCCTCTGAATCTGGGGCGCATCCTCCATCCCACCCCTGTGCAGGGTGTCGACTCCACAGCTTCAGCTGCAGGGTCATCTAAGCCCCTCAGACAGGTTAGGTTTCCTTCATGGTAGAACCCCTGGCTCTGGACTCAACCAATTTCCACATTCCCACTACAGGGAATGAAGGCCCTAGGGGTCTCACCACCACAGCAGGAACCAGGATCAGTTCCAGAAGGCTAAATTCCTAAACTCCAGCCATCCTTCTGCCCACTTTGTAGATGATGGAATGATCCAGAAGAAATGGGGAACATGACAATTCAGGAAAAAGGGATGATCTTTGCAAAGGCCCACTCCTGGAGAAGGAGGAAGGATATGGGATCCAGGTGAAGGGCTTAGCCTCAAATGGGATCTGGTCACTTCCTCCAGAGGGGCAGCAGAGTACCAGGGTAGAAACAGGCAGACTGGGATTGGGAAGCTTGAAAAATCCCACGGGACTGCTTCTGTCTTCTCCACGAATTATTGGGCGGGGGGAGACTGGTGGTCATTAGAATGGAGGAGGGTTGCTAGTGTGTAATGTAGTATTGTAGATGAGAGTGAAAATGAAAAGCAATTCTCCCCTGGTCATGGATTTAAGATAAAACAATTCCGTAAAGTTTCAGAGTTTCGTCCTCAGTGCTGAGGTGCTCAGATACAAGGCAGAGGGTGAGTAGGGAGGAGGGTGCAAGGAGCACAGGAGGTGTGTTTGTGGGGGACAGTTTCCAGCCCTGGGTCCGCGGAGTAAGGAGGGGCCTGGCGGATGGTGTGGAAGGATGTGTGGTCGGTGAGCTGGCGGTTTCCAGGAGGTTGGGGCTATCAATGCAGGGGCACTAGAGCGAGGGAGCTGGAGGACAGGACGTCGTGTTGGGGGTGATGAGAGGGAGGAATGCTATACACCATGAGGGCTGCTGTCTTCCTGATACCCAGGGCATGACCGTGGGCAGGGGGGTGCTCGTGTGGGGAGAAGAAGAACATCGCTGAGGTCGGAGAGGCGCCGGGGTGACCGGCTGAGCCTCGCGGGCACTGAGGTCGCTGGGACGGATCAGAAGAGTGAGGGCTGACAGGAGCACGGTGAATGTGCCACAGGACGAGCGCGTTTACAGGCCGGGGGTGGGCGGGAGGAGAATGACCAGGGGATTGGTACTGGTCCCGCACGTGGGGGGCTGGGGCAGTGGACGACGGGACCCAGATATCACCGGTCAGGTCCCTTAGCCGAGAGTTCGAAACAGGGCCCGGGAGGAAACTTCTAGCGGACTCGGGCGGGCAGACCGGCACTGACGTTACTGGGCACAGGCTCGCAGGCCCAGAACCCGCCCACCAGCGCGCAGCCCCGTCCCCCAGGCTCGCTACTTTCCGGGGCACCAGGACTTCCTGCCCCTGTTGCTATGGTTCCAGCGGCGGCACTAAGGAAGGCTGCAGTGCCGGGAAGGTTTGTCTGGGCAACGGTGTCCTGTACCGGTCCATCTCTGGTCCTCACCATCCCGCTTTGCTTCTTCGGCCAATATCGCCAGGGCCACTTCGGCTGGTACTATGTGTTCTCTGGTCCTAAATATGAATGTAGGGGCCCAATTACGGACATGCTTTTGGAATTAAGAACACAGTCACTGGACAATAAGCAGTATGTACGAATGAAGTCTGAACTGATTGCAGTGGTCTTTCTTTTACCAAGTCCAGGTAACATTTCTGAAGGTTCCTTGGCATGCTCATACATCTGAAAAAATAGCACATATTTTCTACCAAAAAAAAGTTTTCTTAACAGCACTGCACACAAATTATCTGAATTAATTTATCCTGACAATTTCTTTATCATAAAGACATCGTTTGATTGGACGTGTAGCTCTTTACTAAAGTTTTCCTCTTGTAGGGCTTTGTGGAGGGCCTTGGGCCAGGGCTCAAGAGAACTTCCCTTGCAGTTCCATCTCTACCCGCCTTTTATTTTACTCTGAGTCACTTTGCTTCTTTGGGCCTGCTGTTTCCTCAGTTTTAAGAAGAGTCAGGCTAAGCTAATGGGTAGCACAGGGAGGGGGATCCAGGGGAGGGTGTGGTTAAAGAGCCTGTGTTCTCAGTGCAGTGACTCCTCTTTTTTCTCTTATTTATTGCTGCTTTTTTGTTTGTTTGTTTGCATGTTTATTTTGTTAAGAAAGGAGTTTCTTTTACTTTAACAAAGAGTTTGAAATCACTGGTTTATGGGATCAGTACTCAGTCTCCCAGAGATGGGAGAAAGATTGAAGAGAAATGAAATTATAAAAATGGGTAGACTCAGCCATCCTTAGGGGTACCATAAACTTAAAAGTACTCTCTAAGTAGATGGCTTGGGAAAATGTCTGTTCAATTATAGGGTGTCTTCAAGAACTGTTTTGTTAAATGCTGCAATCTGATTACTTACTGAGAGGGGAATTGGGGCTGAAGATGTAATCTTACCAACCGTGAGGATATGGAGAGGGGGAAGGGTAAGCTGTGGCAAAGTGAGATAGTGGCATGGACATATATACACTACCAAACATAAAATAGATAGCTAGTGAGAAGCAGCCGCATAGCACAGGGAGATCAGCTCGGTGCTTTGTGACCACCTAGAGGGGTGGGATAGGGAGGGTAGGAGGGAGGGAGACGCAAGAGGGAAGAGATATGGGAACATATGTATATGTATAACTGATTCACATTGTTATAAAGCAGAAACGAATACACCATTGTAAAGCAATTATACTCCAATAAAGATGTTAAAAAAAACATTTTTGAGAAGCCGTATTTCAAGTTAGTAATCAGTCACAATCTCATGATGACAATCTAGTGAAGTAACCATTATGTCATAATAGTAGTTGGTACAGCAACAATAATTGGCTAACAGCACACTTGGAGAGTTTCTCCATTGTCTGTCTCTATACCACTTTCACAGGAGCATTAACAGTAAATAGACACAGGCAGCCACACCTGTCTTAAGTGTTATGTAGAAGGGGTTAAAAATCACTTAACCTGGAATTGTAACTTCAGGAAATGAAGACAATGGGCCTACTGAGGTAGATTTTGAAAATGTAGCTATTAAATTCTTCCTGTTCTTACTTTATTCCCAAGAGTCATTTAAAATTATGAAGCTAATGTTTAGAAATGAAATTTACAGCTTGACTTTTCAACCTAGAGTTCCTGTTTCATATTTTCCTTCTTCATGTGGGTGATGTGTGCTTCCGACTTTAAATTATTGGAGTAGCAGATGATGACTTGTATTTTCTCTGACAAGATTTCACATATATGTATGCCACTGGCTAGCAAATTAAGTGTCCAAAATATCAATTGTTGGGTGATATTTTCTCCTCTCTCTTGTGGTTTATTTTCAGGAAAAGAAGAAGGAATCATAATAAAGAGGACAATCACCATTCTCCCCAGTCCAAAAGGAGTAAGAGACACCCTGTCTTTCAGGAGTCTCAGGATGCAGAGGTAGGAATATGGTCAGATAGCCTCTCTCTAGTTCATCCACTGCCTAAATTACATTATCCAATTGGTGCCCTGCAATTAAAAGAAATGTATCATTCCAAGAAACCTTCAAAAATGTATTCTTACTTGATTGCAGTGGCTTTTGAGCTGGAGCCCTTAGCCATGGTATGCAGTATCTCACAGAAGGTGGTAAGGAAGCACAGAAAAAGACTTAGTGAAAATGTAATCAGGAAAAGCTAGGTCTTAGACTTTTCTCCAGTCATAGGAGCAGGGAATAATCATCTTAACCCCCTCCCTTATTTTTAGATGGAGAATAAATTTTCAGGAGTATAATGATGTGTTATTGGCTAGAAGGGGATTCTTGATTTCTGGCTAGGAAAAGTGAAAATGAAATTGAGGATGGGGGAGTCTGGTGATTTTGCAAAGCTTTAATGGCGCTTGAATGGAAGAGCTTGAATTTTAATGACTTGTGGCATTAGCATAGTATTGTTTTAATTGAGGTATAGCTTACTAGGAGAGGATTAAAGGAACCTTGTTAAGTCTTTATGTATGAATCCTATTAGTTAATGACTAAGTAGTGCTCACTTGTCCCTTTTGTGAGCAAAAAGTGAAATGATTATCGATCCCTGTCCTCCTCCTGGAACCTCTACGCAGGTGGTGATAGTCCCAGATCCTGGGCAGCTACTTGGATGGGTAAATTGTAGCTAGGTATAACTCATGTAACTTGCTCTCTTAGATGCTGGCCTTTTTCGTTGAATATCTTTGCATGTTCAGGAGTACTGCTCTTTTTTGTTCAACCTTACATCTTTACAAATTACATCACCACTTTTCCTGTAAATCTGTGCCCTCATACATAAATATAAGCCTTCTAGAAAGCGCAAACACAAAGACACTAATGTTTTTTGTATTAGTCTCTCTTACTTGCCAAGACCATTCATTTTATATTTCAGATTGCCAAGTAGTAACAAGAAATTGAGAGTGAAAAAAGGTGTAGATATGAACAGAATTGGCTTATCGGGAACATATCTCTGCCTCTTTCTCTTCTGTACCTGAATTGGAAAAGATTTGATATCCCAATGCTAGAATTCCAAGGGAGCATCAGAAGTGAGACGAATGAGAGAGAAACAGAACCAGGAGCCCCACCTATGTTTAAAAATTAGAATTCTATAAAATCTACTCCACCCCCTTTTTTAAGCTGGTAGGAGCTGTCTCTTTGTCAGGTCGTTGTTTAAAGTAGTGTCAATTCATAAGACAACTAGAACATTTGGCATAATTTTTGAAAAGTGTTTTCTCTTAGGTTGACTGTAGATTTGGGTGTTCACGTCGCCTTTAATTATACACATTCTAAGACACAGAACTGCTTTGGGAGACCTTATTTCGGATGAAACTGTCATTGAACAAAATAATGGTTGTTAGTCATGTTTTTATAACCCATGGCAAAATGTTAACTTCTGAAATTATCCTCCATTTAAAAGATACATTCAAAAATGCAGGGACAACCCTTTCCAAAAATGGCCTAATCTGTTGCATGCATTTTATGAAACTTTGCTCATGTTGTATACCAAGCAATCCTGAGCAGTTTTATATTCCAACTGGATGTTAAAATCTAAGTTGTTTTAAAGAATTGAAGATACATACGCACTCATGTTTTTCTACAGATGATGGTTACTTATCAATCTTTTGTTCAAATGCCATTAACTGAGTTGAAACAAAGTGAAGTTGTTTAAATTGTTTTATACTTATATAGATTCTATTATAAATATAATTTTTGACTTAGAAAACAACTTAGAACTCAATGTCTAGTTCAGCTTCATTTTATGAGGGAAACTGAGCTACAGAAAAGTGTAGATTATTTATCCCATTGACACAGAGAAGTTAACACATAAGTACCTTTGCCTTGCTAATTTGGAAAGTAATTGTAATTCAGCAGCCAAATTGATTTGATATCCTATGGCTCATAAGATTCTACAGTGTTTCATTGGTTTTAGCAATTATGAACGAGTCTTTCATTTCAAATGTGTTGGAACTTTGGGAGCACATATTTTAAGTGCTTGGATGGACTTGCTTAATTTAGTTTCTGCAGCTGCCTTAGAATAAAAATATTACGATTCTAGGTATGGGATATGTACTAGGGGTGAAAAATTTTTTGTTGTTGAGGTTCACATAAATGAAAAAGTTTAATACCAGCTTAATCTGCTTTTACAGTTAAGGAGAATTACATAATTCTCTGTTGTAAATATACACATGCATTCCCATTCTTTTTTGTTGAAGATGCTCTGTAATTAATATTCCTCCTCGTCTCTTCAGATTCTATTTATTCGCTGGTTCTTTCATTAGCCTGATAAGGTGCTCTTTCTCTCTCCTAACTAATTTTCTGTCTACCGTATTCTTCTCTCAAGTTAGTGGATCGTGTCTCCCCCTTTACCTCCCAGCTGTAATCTGCTTTCACTGCCTGTTACTTCTCATCCCCTTCATGCAACTATTCACTAAAACTTGACTCCTCAGACCCCACCTGTCCTGGGAGCTTGGGGTAAACTTAAATGTCTCTGTCATTTCCTCCATGACTCCTGCTATCCTACTTCTGATGTGTATCGCATATATGCCTTCCTTTACATTTCCACTATCCTAATTCAGGCCTGCATTGCCGCTTGCTAAATGTATTGCAGAAATTTCCTCCATGGTCTCTGTGCTCTCATTCTCCTCCTACTCCATTCATCCATTAGAATCCTCTTCCTAAAAGTAGATCCGAGCATGTCTCTTAGGCTCAAGTACCTATTCCGACAGACTTCTCAGCATGACATTCAAGGCCCTTGATAACCTAGCTCTACCTTCTCATGCATATTTTGTCTCCCACAAACTCCTCTCCAGGAGGCCCCAGCCACATTGTATTACTAGCTTTGTCTCCTCGAAGACTCCTCTTCACCCTGCTTGTGCTCTTGTTGTTCTCTCCCTTTGTCACACCCATCCTATTAATATTCTCCCCATCCTCCAAGGCCCAGTTCAGATGCCATTCATTTTAAGGAACCTCTTCTATTTCCCTGGTCCGCATTCATTGCTACATTCCTGTCACTGCAATAGCTTAACGCTGTCATCCTCAAAGAGGATGGGTTCTTGATTGGGCTCAGGAATTAGCTGTTGGTTGAGTCTCTAAGTATCCCTGGCAAAGTACCTGCTTGTACATAGTAGGCACACAAGTAATTGTTTGGATAGTGGTTGGGTATCAGAACAACCTGTGCCTACCTGAGATAACCTCTCAGGATGGGGACCTGGCATGTGCATGTGAATCAAACTAACAAAAACCCCACAGGTGGTCCTGATGCCTATCTCCAAATAAAATGTGCTATGGAAGATCTCTGCTGGACTCAACTGAAACTTCTTTGGTTACAGTGTAAGCAGGCAGATTTCATTATGGCCCAAACTAATCTAAAATCCTGCCTTTTCACACAGACCTAGACCCTAGGACTTTTGTGTAGTGCTTTTGTAAATGTCATTTAGTGAGAGACCCTTGGTCAGAGTCTTTTATAAATGTAATTTTATTTTGCCGTGTACTTGAACTTACAAGGGTTTCAATTTTGCAGAGCATGGGCCTGTTCTCATTTGTCTTCCACAGGTATCAGCACTAAGCTTATATCGAATGGTCAGAGGAAAAAGAATGAGCTTTGTAACTGGCAAATACATTCTGATGAGAAGTTTCTTTGAGGTATCAGGAGGATGGTGAAAAGCATTTATATTTTATGGGTCTTTCTCAATCCTGAAGCGTTTAAAATCTCATTTCTCTTCTGATGAAAGAATTTGCTCTCTTTCTAAAATCAATTGCAGTAAGGAAAAAGCTTCTGTAGTAAGATAGCAGTTTCAAGTGTCAAAACCATACGGTATCAAGGAGAAACCTTTTCATCCCAAGAGCTCTGACAATAATAGAACTCATTAAGTGGGATATCTCGTATGAAGTATGTTCAAAAGGGTGAAATGAGACAAGGCCCAGGGTTGTATAACGTAGGCTATGTTTATTAGCTAATCAGCACTACTGGCCTAGAAAATGCTAGTGGATACGACGTTTTAGATGTTCTTTAGTAGTTTAAAGACAATCTCATTTACAGCATCACAGTCCTTTTTTTTTTTTTTTTTTTTGTGGTACGCGGGCCTCTCACCGCTGTGGCCTCTCCCGTTGCGGAGCACAGACTCCGGACGCGCAGGCTCAGCGGCCATGGCTCACGGGCCCAGCCGCTCCGCGGCACGTGGGATCTTCCCAGACCGGGGCACGAACCCTTGTCCCCTGCATCGGCAGGCGGACTCTCAACCACTGCGCCACCAGGGAAGCCCCACAGTCCATTTTAAGTCTTTGGTTTTTTTTGTTTTTTTTGTTTTTTTTGTTTTGTAGTTTTTTTTTTAACATCTTTATTGGGGTACAATTGCTTTACAATGGTGTGTTAGTTTCTGCTTTATAACAAAGTGAATCAGTTATACATATACATATGTTCCCATATCTCTTCCCTCTTGCGTCTCCCTCCCTCCCACCCTCCATATCCCACCCCTCCAGGCTGTCACAAAGCACCAAGCCAATCTCCCTGTGCCATGCGGCTGCTTCCAACTAGCTATCTACCTTACTAAGTTTGTTAGTGTGTATATGTCCATGACTCTCTCTCGCCCTGTCACAGCTCACCCTTCCCCCTCCCCATAACCTCAAGTCCGTTCTCTAGGAGGTCTGCGTCTTTATTCCTGCCTTACCCCTAGGTTCTTCATGACATTTTTTTTCCTTAAATTCCATATATATGTGTTAGCATACAGTATTTGTCTTTTTCTTTCTGACTTACTTCACTCTGTATGACAGACTCTAGGTCTATCCACCTCATTACAAATAGCTGAATTTCGTTTCTTTTTATGGCTGAGTAATATTCCATTGTATATATGTGCCACATCTTCTTTATCCATTCATCCGATGATGGGCACTTAGGTTGTTTCCATCTCCGGGCTATTGTAAATAGAGCTGCAATGAACATTTTGGTACATGACTCTTTTTGAATTTCGGTTTTCTCAGGGTATATGCCCAGTAGTGGGATTGCTGGGTCATATGGTAGTTCTTAAGTCTTTGTTTTGAAGTCAGAAGTAACTGAATGCAAAAGCAGGAGATGTGCCTTGGTCTTGTAGTAGCGTTCTCTAGGTTACTTACTTGGAAATAAAATAGTTGTTTTCCACAAAATAAATACATTTCTTGTGAATGCTTTAGAAAGTGAAAATATAAAAAATAAATAAAAAATAAAAAAGGATCCAAAGTTTCAAATTTTAAATAAATAAACAAACATGATGTCAGGGACATCCTTCTATATCAGTATAAATACAACTATATCATCATTGTTAATGGCTGACAAAATCACATTGTATGAATGGATGCACTATAACTTAATCACTTTCCTGCTTTTGGACATTTAATTGTTTCTGATTTTCAGCTATTAACAACAATGCTGATATTATAAGCAGTGTCACAATGAACATTTGTACTTGTGTCTCTACACAACTGGGTTTGAAAACACTTTAAATGAACTAGAAATTGGAGGCAGATCAATTTTTTCTTAACAATTATTCTACAGAAATCTCTTCTAGCTTGTTAATTTTAATGTACCATTTCATAGTCTAGCATCACCTAGTGTTACACTATAGTATAAAATGGATATGTTGTCATTTGAGATGAAATTTGATTCACCAGAAACTAATTATAGTTCTTACCTTGTTTTTCAGACAGTACCTGTAATGAAAAATGATCAGGAAAGCCAACTAAGAGAAACCAAAGTGTGTGTGGTGGGTTTCTTATCCAACGTAATACCTACTTATTTTTTAAATATTCATAACTTCACTATTTTATGCCACTGGAGATTTCAGATTTTTACCCTTGAGCTAGGAAAATCATCTTTTTGGATATTTTTTAAATTGGCCTTGACATTAAGTCCTGAAGTCAGTTTGATTGCTGTTGGTGACAACCTTCATTTCCATTGGGTCATTCTAATTCTTTCCTGGACAGTTCTTTTAATGTATGTCTCTAGTTGCATAAAGATGGACATAAGCTGTCTATGAGGACCTGTGGGCAGTTTGGTGTGCGGTCTATGTCGAGAAGCTCCAAATGACCGATGAGCCATGACCATTCTTGGTTTAAGTCTTATTAATGTTACCTTTGGTAAAGATTGCATTATAAGAAATGCAATACCCGCTGTTTGAGGAAAGCATCCTAGGAACTTGTTTAGAAAACTGGGAATTTATGAAGAAAGCACTAACCATTCTGTCTCTAGACTGCTGTTCTAATCTACAGATCCTGGACTTGAGTTGCCACATTTCCTGCCTCCAGCCAGCCCTACTCGCTTCAGACTGGCCTCCACAATCTTAATTGACAAGAGCCAATCCCTCAGTACCTATCCTGTTGCTCCTTTGTCCTGAATTCAGTGGTTTTTGTGTCCTGACAGACTCCTTGGTTTGTCTCAAGCTGAAGTCAAGGGGAGATTCTCTCAGCAACCAAGGACCTCTCTGTTCAGTCCTGAATGGGTTTCTCCTCCAGTTGCAGGGCTTGTCCCTCTACTTGTGCTACTAAATGTATAAAGGTATATAGTTATACCACCCCCTAGATTCTCTAATTGTTGAATATATTGTGCAGTGTTAAATACATTGCACCCGTAAAGTTGTCTGTCCATTTAAAAACTCTGAACAAAGGACCAGCATATACTTGAGCTCAGTGTTTGGTGAAGTTTAAATGTAAATGAAATAAAAATAATAGCATGTCCCCCCAAAATGCAATATCAAAATTGTTAAATATTGTAGTTCAGATGTGGATCCTTGTCATTACTTTCTCCCTTGAGAATCCTAACACTGTAAGGGAGGAAATTCTTGACAATGACTGTTTTCAGGAATCCTTAGTAGTTTCTCCATTATGACAATGACCCTGAGTCATGTTAGAGTTCAATTAAAAACAGAATATTAGGTGCAAACACCCACACATACACCCCATATCACATCCATATTTGTTGAACAGCAATAAATACTAGTCTTAAAAATGCCAATAATTAACATATAACTTTCGTAAAATGTATATCAAGTGCCTTTCAGGATCTGAGTGTAGCCTTGCATTGATATAGGAGGACCACGTATGCCCACTATCAGGGGATAGGTACGAAATCATCACTGGTTTGTATATACGTGTGCATGTATGTATGTGCATAAATGTATGTATGTAACAAGTTATTTGTTTTATTTTAGTGCGCTCCCAAAATCCATCTTATTCTTTATGGGTGTACTTTTACTACATTCTGTAGCATTGATCGATGCTTTCTCTTGGAGGGTGAGAACTTACTTTTCTGATGCACGTTATTAGGATAAGCTCCTGCTGCAAGCAGGTACAACCGATTAGTGAAGGGATTTGAAATTAGAAGGCCTGTGTTTGAATCCTCACTCTGCCACTTCCCAGCTACGTGACATTGGGCAAGTCAATGGATCTCAGTTTCCTCATCCATAAAATTGTGGATGTTAATCCCAACTTAATTTACGGGTTGCTGTGTTGTGAGCATAGATTGAAATATTTTAAGTGGCTCTAGTTTCTAAACCATTAAGGCTTAGTGTAGTGGTTGATGCTGCTATTCTCCAAGATGAATACGAAAAATAGTAATAGCGTAATACTCATCCTTTTTCTGTTTTTTATCCTCCAGTCTTCAAGCAGTGATAAAGACAGGAGCAGCAGCAGTGTTAATACCTCAGAGAGAGTAATTGGACCAGAAAGCAGCTTAAACCAGATCGTTGCTGAACCCAACATGAGTACACCTCAATCCTCATATGAGGAGTATGTACTATGCCAAGGTTCTTACTCCCACATCAACCAGATCTTAAGGGAGGAACACTTCAACAGCCTACAGCAGCAAGGACAATCTCCAGCATGATGAACTAGGAGCTCCTTATTCCAGCCTAAAATTTGTTTATGAAAGCAATTGCACACACACAAAAGGGTCTGTTGGCTTTTCAGTCTATATTTTAAACAACAGGCTGAGGGACAATTGTTTGACTTGGAGTTTTGCTGCACATTTGCTATTTCAAAGGGGGCTTTGAAGCAATTTTTATAGAATTTTTTTCAGGTTGGGTGTCAAATCTATGAGGCAAACTCACCTTCAGGTTGAATCCATAGAATGTCCAATTCAGATTGGTTTCCAAATCTGTCGGTTAGAAACTCTAGTCAAACATCCTTTGAAAATGAAAGATCTTCAGTTTAAAAAAATTAATAGGCTAGTGAAGAACATGACATTTTCATGAAAAAAGGTGTTACTTTATTCCAAAGTATAGATAGCTTGATTCAGTCTTGCACTGAATTGGACTGCCATACTGCCTCTCAGAAGGCAGATGTCTTATTGAAATTACTCCAACTTGTGAGGGGCCCAATTAGACCCAATTTAGACTATATAAGTGAAATCTCTCTAGTAACTGTCTCCACTCTGTATTTCTAGAAAGAATGTTTCTAAGACTCTTGTATACTCAGATAACTTCTGTACCATTAATCCTCCGGAGTGTGCATTTCAGACTTAGTATTAAACATTGCACAATTCTGTCAGTCAATAAGTACATAAAAACTTTCTGTCTTGCACATAAACCTGTTTAATTATTAGTAGTTTATGTGATCTCACTTACAATTCTACCTATTATGTCTAAAGTTAATGCTGAGAAAGGATAAGCTACCTGGCCCAATGTCTAAAGTAACAAGAGTTGTTAAACTGGTTTGACAACCCTCCACTTTATGTTTCAGGGACCCCTTCACAGAGACTAGGGGGCCAGTTTCTGTCATTGAAACTGCAAAGTTTGGTGTGGCTTACAAACAATGGCTGAGGCACCATTAGAAGAAATAGGCAGTAGTTGTGTCTATTTAGAGAGAGATGGATATGCTCCCATGTTCTTCAGTTATACTAAAGGGCTAATCAGATTTGAAGAGTGATTTCATAGACATGCCTCCTTCTTCAGTGATGAGCTGTGTTAACAAGGAGCCAGAATGTATCCAGTTATCTATCTGCCCTGCCGAGTGCCAGAGGTACAACATGCCACTAGATTTAAAGGAAAGGGCCCTGGTGTCTAATAAGAATCTCTTGCATGTTCACATCATTCCCTACTCAATATATTTGACAGTCCACACAGCAGAAACAAGTAGATATGAGAATTAAAGGTAGCTCTAGGTCTTTGCCATTTGTCAAGATTTGGAAAAGGCATAAAATAACAGATTGACTAAAAGAAGAATAAGATCTTTATGAAGTCACAGAACTAATATTTGAAAAGGAAAACTGTCCTAGGAAGAGGAGAAAAATCTCACACACACACACACACACACAAAGTGTGTGTGCATGCCCCTCATTTACATGGTTGTTTCCTTTAGTATGGATTGGATTTTAAGGTCAGATACTGGTAGTGGAATTTTAGTATTATGGGGAAAGGTTACAGCACCGTTGGCCTCAAACTTATGGAGTAGGCATGGGTCAATTTGGGTCAATTTTTTTTCTCAATTGCACAGTTTGTGTAAGAATATTTTTTTCTATGACTACTGTCCCCAAAGTTGTAAAACCAGGTGTCTGACAAGAAGAATTTTTACTTTTTGGCTATCATTTTCTCTGTATCATAAAGCAAACAACCAAATATTAAAGAAGACAACCTGTTCGAACTCCCAAACCACAGGTGCACACATGATTCAGAATTACCCAGGAAGAATTCTGCAGGCTTCAATACGTGGCATTGAATGGAAACAAAGCATATATTAAAAACGCAGTGCCATTGAAAAACCTGAGAAAGCAAATTTCCTTTCATTCTCCACCCATTTAATGATATGAGAGATGAAGCTCCCACCGTGACAAAACATTATTTTTTTCAATGTAAGTAAAATCATAGTCCAAGGCCGCCAGTGTAAATCTCTTATCCCAGTAAATGCCATATGTAATCTCTACCCTGTCTTCTGCAGATTGTCTAAACCTTGGCAACCTACAATATATTTCTGTTATGAGGCTACTTGATAGTGTCAGAGAATGAGCATCTTTTAAAACACTGGTTAGCTCAAGCTAGTAAGATCTTGTATTTATATATTGCTCTGCCTTTAAAACCAATATTAATACATTTTGTCATTCAGTGCCCAATCAACTATTTAAAAGGAGAGCCAACTGAGTCGTTTGGTGAAAGATGGGGAAGAGGAACAGGGATGAACCTCTCGCTGTTTGCATGGACTTGGGCTTTGGGGGGGCACTTCTGTTTGACCCAGCCTTTGCAGTGCTTGTTATGCTCAATAGAAGAAATGAAAACTCCATGATAGAGTGAAGGAATATCAATAACATGGACAGGAAATTTCAGGGCCCAGCCAATGCATCCTTTAATTCATTTACATGAACTGAATTCACGTCAATGGTAGTACGTTATGCAGCTTTGGGGAGTAAAATACACCACTCCAGGAGGTGAACTGGTTTGTTGAGCCAGTCACCAATCCAAAGAGAACACGAGAGAGAAGAAACAGAGCAAACTAAAATGCTCATCATGTTATTGTCCAATTAACAGGGCTCACTGTTTCAAGGCTTACTGGACCAGAGGACACCTTGCATTAGGATAACAGTGTAGAACATGAGGCTATGACAGTCGGAGTCCTGTGTGCCTCACTGACTTTCTTTGCCCTAGATTGTCAGAGTAACATTGAGGTAGTGCAGTTTATTAAGTAGTTGCAGAGCCTTATTCTGCATAATTGGAAATGCACCTTCTTTCTGAACTTAATTCTCTGTCCCCACTAATTATGAGGGGTGTCTTGTTATAAAGGGTATAATAAACATCTTCCTACTCTGGACAACTTAGAGGTTAATGTTTCAGAAGCAATGGCTTTGTAGAATAATATGGCTAGTTTAACTACTTAACAAAAGGTCAGTTTTTTGTCCCTTGGTCTTAGAATAAAACTCAATACTTAATAGCAGGGACGGAACCCAGCCCTTCAAAACTAGGTATCTCTGCTCTGCAGGAGAAGAATTTTCAAAGAATAGCAGAAAAAAGAAGAGACTTCTCTGGATTTTACCCAAAATTAGTAGATTGAAGAAGGGGAGCCAGGTTAACTCAAGAGGTGAGACTGGACCTTGTCTTAGAAATGTCACTACAGAAATGGGAATAGAAAGTGAGAATAGAATGCTTCATAGAAGGTGAGGTGGGAATGGAGGCTGGGGAGAGAGGAACTGCCCTTAAATAAGAACCCATTATGTGCCACACACTATGTGGTTTCCTCACAATAACCCTTGAGGTAGG
Source organism: Leucopleurus acutus (assembly GCF_964270905.1). Taxonomy (NCBI): domain Eukaryota; kingdom Metazoa; phylum Chordata; class Mammalia; order Artiodactyla; family Delphinidae; genus Leucopleurus; species Leucopleurus acutus. Next base: position 47,327,031 of record NC_139148.1, on the reverse strand, counting down.
CGTGGTGTGGGTTCTCCATTTCACAGGCAGAGAGAGGGAGGCTGGCAGCAAGTTATCCTCATGACCACTTCTGGTCCTGAAGAAACTGAGAGGGGCTAATGATTTGCTGAAAGGCACATAGTGGGCAAACAACTGTGCCACGGTTGAGAACCAAAACTTTCCCACTTTCACACAGGCCACCTTTCTTCTATTATTGAGCTGCTTTTGTAGTGAGGACCAGGTTGACCATTAGAGCATGAGTCAGAGATGACTACTAATTGGGTATTTTTACAGGGCCTGACTTCTGACATATGGGCTAAGTTGTCTCAAACACTTTGAACTCTTGAAGTGGACCACTGAAACCCAGAAAAAAAAGTCAGTTGTGTTGTTGTGTGGTATGTGATGTGGTCGTGGTGGTGTGTGTGTGCATGTGTGTTGATGGAAAAAGTTTCAACACCAACCTTAGTCTGTTTTTCTTCTGAAAGTTTTTCATAGGCAGCTAATATATGGAACATGTAGCCTTTCAGCACCTCCTGCAATCTCACCTTTGTCAATTCATGGCCTCGAACCTGACTGATTTCCTGGCATAGGCCAAACAGGAAGGAATGTATGCATCAGGACAGCTGAAAAAACAAAAAACTGTTGAGTTGGCAACTTGTCCCTATAAGTGACATTTGGTAAATCCAGATGAGTTTAAGTTTACAAGGCTTATATGCCTGGGTATTGATGTATCAACTCAGTCTCCCTTGGATGATAATAAAGTGTGAACCTCTTCCATTAATAGAAGCCAAGACCTTGGATAAGTGAAGCTTCTCCTCAGTCTCTCCTTGGTCCCCAGCAGGTGGCATTGGGTTTTACCTTGTGGTTTTCACGTTAGACAAGTGACAATTAACTGTGTTATTCCCTAATTAACACAGAACCCTTGTTCATCCTAAACAGCACATGGCTATTGCTATGGAATAAAATAATCATTAAGTAATTTCCTACAAGGAAGAGTTTGCTATTTACTTAGCCACACATTAGACAGGAGCAAAGATTACTATAAGCTATTCATCCGAGCCTACATGTTGAATAATTTGATTTCCTAAACTCTTACTCCTTTCTATCTGGCATCATTTTTCTCCACTTTATTCTTTTTTTTTTAACATCTTTTTTGGAGTATAATTGCTTCACAATGTTGTGTTAGTTTCTCCTGTATAACAAAGTGAATCAGCTGTACGTATACATATATCCCCATATGCCCTCCCTCTTGCGTCTCCCGCCCAAACTCCCTATCCCACCCCTCTAGGTGGTCACAAAGCACCGAGCTGATCTCCCTGTGCTATGCAGCTGCTTCCCACTAGCTATCTTTTTTACATTTGGTAGGGTATGTATGCCCATGCCACTCTCTCACTTCGTCACAGCTTACCCTTCCCCCTCCCTGTGTCCTCAACTCCATTCTCTACCTCTGCATCCTTATTCCTGTCCTGCCCCTAGGATCATCAGAACCATGGGTTTTTTTTTAGATTCCACACATATGCGTTAATATACGATATTTGTTTTACTCTTTCTGACTTACTTCACTTGGTATGACAGACATTAGGTCTATCCACCTCACTACAAATAACTCAATTTCGTTTCTTTTTATGGCTGAGAAATATTCCACTATATATATGTGACACATCTTCTTTATCCATTCATCTGTCAATGGACACTTAGGTTGCTTTCATGTCCTGGATATTGTAAATAGAGCTGCAATGAACATTGTGGTACATGACTTTTTTTGAATTATGGTTTCTCAGGGTATATGACAAGGAGTGGGATTCCTGGGTCGTATGAGGGTTTTAGTTTTTCAAGGAACCTCGATACCGTTCTCCATAGTGGCTGTATCAATTTACGTTCACACCAACAGTGCAAGAGTGTTCCCTTTTCTCCACACCCTCTCCAGCATTTATTGTTTGTAGACTTTTGATGATGGCCATTCTGACTGCTGTGAGGTGATACCGCACTCTAGTTTTTTTTTTTTTTTTTTTTTTTTTTTTTTGCGTTACGCGGGCCTCTCACTGTTGTGGCCTCTCCCATTGCGGAGCACAGGCTCCGGAAGCGCAGGCTCAGCGGCCATGGCTCACAGGCCCAGCCGCTCCGCGGCATGTGGGATCTTCCGGGACCAGGGCACGAACCCGTGTCTCCTGCATCGGCAGGCAGACTCTCAACCACTGCGCCACCAGGGAAGCCACGCTCTCTAGTTTTGATTTACATTTATCTAATGATTAGTGATGTTGACGATTCTTTCATGTGTTTGTTGGCAATCTATATATCTTCTTTGGAGAAATGTCTATATAGGTCTTGTTCCCATTTTGGGATTCAGTTTTTTGTTTTTTTGGTACTGAGCTGCATGAGCTGCACGTAAATTTTGGAGATGGATCCTTTGTCAGTTGCTTCATTTGCAAATATTTTCTCCCATTCTGAGGGTTCTCTTTTGGTCTTGTTTATGGTTTCCTTTGCTGTGCAAAAGCTTTGAAGTTTCATTAGGTCCCATTTGTTTATTTTTGTTTTTATTTCCATTTCTCAAGGGGGTGGGTCAAAAAGGATCTTGCTGTGATTTATGTCTTAGAGTGTTCTGCCTATGTTTTTCTCAAAAAACATTTCTATACTGTCTGGCCTTACATTTAGGTCTTTAATCCATTTTGAGCTTATTTTTGTGTATGGTGTTAGGGAGTGTTCTAATTTCTTTCTTTTACATGTAGCTGTCCAGTTTCCCCAGCACCACTTATTGAAGAGGCTGTCTTTTCTCCATTGTATAGTCTTCCCTCCTTTATCAAAAATAAGGTGACAATATGTGTGTGGGTTTATCTCTAGCTTTCCGTCCTATTCCATTGATCTATATTTCTGTTTTTGTGCCAGTACCATACTGTCTTGATTACTGTAGCTTTGTAGTATTGTCTGAAGTCCAGGAGCCTGATTCCTGCAGCTCTCTTTTTCTTTCTCAAGATTGCTTTGGCTATTCAGGGTCTATAGGGTTTCCATACAAATTGTGAAATTTTTTGTTCCAGTTCTGTTAAAAATGCCATTGGTAGTTTGATAGGGATTGCACTGAATCTCTAGATTGCTTTAGGTAGTATAGTCATTTTCATATTGTTGAGTTTTCCAATCCAAGAATATGGTATATCTCTCCATCTTTCATTGGAGATGTTTGTACCATCTTTAATTCCTTTCATCAGTGTCTAACAGTTTTCTGCATACAGGTCTTTTGTCTCATTAGGTAAGTTTATTCCTAAGTATTTTATTTTTTTTGTTGCAGTGGTAAATGTGAGTGTTTCCTTAATTTCTCTTTCAGATTTTTCATCATTATTGTATAGGAGTGCAAGAGATTTCTGTGCATTAATTTTGTATCCTGCTACTTTACTAAATTCATTGATTAGCTCTATTCGTTTTCTGTAGAGTCTTTAGAATTCTCTATGTATAGTATCATGTCATCTGCAAACAGTGAGAGCGTTACATCTTCTTTTCTGATTTGGTTTCCTTTTATTTCTTTTTCTTCTCTGATTGCTGAGGCTAAAACTTCCAAAACTATGTTTAATAATAGTGGTGAGTGTGGAAAACCTTATCTTGTTGCTGATCTTAGAGGAAATTGTTTCAATTTTTCACTGTTGAGAATGATACTGGCTGTGGGTTTGTCATATATGGCCTTTATTATGTTGAGATAAGTTCCCTCTATGCTTACTCTCTTGAGGGTTTTTAGGATAAATGGGTGTTGAATTTTTGTTGAAACTTTTTCTGCATCTATTGAGATTATCATATGGTTTTTCTCTTTCAATTTGTTAATATGCTGTATCACATTGATTGATTTGCATATATTGGACAATCCTTGCATTCCTGTGATGAACCCCACTTGATCATGGTGTATGTTCCTTTTAATGTGCTGTTGGATTCTGTTTGCTAGCATTTTGTTGAGGATTATTGCATCTATGTTCAGCAGTGATATTGGCCTGTAGTTTTCTTTCGTGGTGACATCTTTGTCTGCTTTTGGTATCAGGGTGATGGTGGCCTCATCGAATGAGATCGGGAGTGTTCCTCCCTCTGCTATATTTTGGAAGAGTTTGAGAAGGATACATGTTAGCTCTTCTCTAAATGTTTGATAGAATTCATCTGTGAAGCCATCTGGTCCTGGGCTTTTGTTTGTTGGAAGATTTTTAATCACTGTTTCAATTTCAGTGCTTGTGATTGGTCTGTTCATATTTTCTATTTCTTCCTCATTCAGTCTCGAAATGTTGTGCATTTCTAAGAATTTGTCCATTTCTTCCAGGTTGTCCATTTTATTGGCATAGAGTTGCTTGTAGTAATCTCTGATGATCCTTTGTATTTCTGCAGTGTCAGTTGTTACTTCTCCTTTTTCATTTTTAATTTTGCTGATTTCAGTCTTCTCCCTTTTTTTTCTTGATGAGTCTGGCTAATAGTTTATCAATTTTGTTTATTTTCTCAAAGAACCAGCTTTTAGTTTTATAGATCTTTGCTACTATATCCTTCATTTCTTTTTCATTTATTTCTGATCTGATCTTTATGAGTTGTTTCCTCCTGCTAACTTTGGGGTTTCTTTGTCCTTCTTTCTGTAATTGCTTTAGGTGTATGGTTAGGTTGTTTATTTGAGATGTTTCTTCTTTCTTGAGGTAGAATTGTATTGCTGTAAGCTTCCCTCTTAGAACTGCTTTTGCTGCATCCCATAGGTTTTGGGTTGTCACGTTTTCTTTGTCATTTGTTTCTCGGTAATTTTTGATTTCCACTTTGATTTCTTCAATGATCCATTGGTTATTTAGTAGTGTATTGTTTAGCCTCCATCTGTTTGTATTTTTTACAGATCTTTTCCTGTAATTGATATCTATTCTCATAGCGTTGTGGTCGGAAAAGATACTTCATATGATTTCAATATTCTTAAATTTACCAAGGCTTGCTTTGTGACCCAATATATGATCTATCCTTGAAAATATTCCATGAGCACTTGAGAACAAATTGTATTCTGTTGTTTTTGGATGGAATGTCCTGTAAATATCAATTAAGTCCATCTTTTTTAATGTATCATTTAAAGCTTGTGTTTCCTTATTTATTTTCATTTTAGATGATCTGTCCATTGGTGAAAGTGGGGTGTTAAAGTCCACTATTATGATTGTGTTACTGTCAGTTTCCCCTTTGATGGCTCTTAGCATTTGCCTTATGTATTGAGGTGCTCCTATGTTGGGTGCATAAATATTTACAATTGTTATATCTTCTTCTTGGATCGATCCCTTGATCATTTTGTAGTGTCCTTTTTGTCTCTTGTAATAGTCTTTATTTAAAAGTCTCTTTTGTCTGTTATGAGAATTGATACTCCACCCTTCTTTTGATTTCCATCTGCATGGAATATTTTTTTCCATCCTCTCACTTTCAGTCTGTATGTGTTCCTAGGTCTGAAGTGGGTCTCTTGTAGACAGCATATATATGGGTCCTGTTTTTTTATTCGTTCAGCCAGTCTGTGTCTTTTGGTTGGAGCATTTAATCCATTTACATTTAAGATAGTGATCAATTTGTATGTTCTTAATACCATTTTCTTAATTGTTTTGGGTTTGTTATTGTAGCTCTTTTCCTTCTCTTGTGTTTCCTGCATAGAGAAGTTCCTTTAGAATTTGTTGTGAAGTCGCTTTAGTGGTGCTGATTTTTCTTAGCTTTTGCTTCTCTCTAAATATTTTAATTTGTCCAGTGAATATGAATGAGATCCTTGCTGGGTTGAGCAATCTTTTTATTTCATTTTTTAAATTTATTTTATTGAAGTATAGTTGATTTACAATGTTGTGTTAATTTCTACTGTACAGCAAAGTGATTCAGTTATGCATACATATATTTTTTCATATTCTTTTCCATTATGTTTATCACAGGATACTGAATATAGTTCCCTGTGCTGTACAGTAGGACTTTGTTGTTTGTTTGTTTACATCTTTATTGGAGTATAATTGCTTTACAATGGTGTGTTAATTTCTGCTTTATAACAAAGTGAATCAGTTCTGCATATACATATGTTCCCATATCTCTTCCCTCTTGCATCTCCCTCCCTCCCTCCCACCCACCCTATCCCACCCCACTAGGTGGTCACAAAGCACTGAGTTGATCTCCCTGTGCTATGCGGCTGCTTCCCACTAGCTATCTATTTTATGTTTGGTAATGTATATATGTCCATGCTTCTCTCTCACTTTGTCACAGCTTACCCTTCCCCCTCCCCATATCCTCAAGTCCACTCTCTAGTAGGTCTGTGTCTTTATTCATGTCTTACCCCTAGGTTCTTCATGACTTTTTTTTTCTTAGATTCCATATATATGTGTTAGCATATGGTAATTGTCTTTCTCTTTCTGACTTACTTCACTCTGTATGACAGACTCTAGGTCCATCCACCTCACTACAAATAACTCAGTTTCATTTCTTTTTATGGCTGAGTAATATTCCATTGTATATATGTGCCACATCTTCTTTATCCATTCATCCAATGATGTACACTTAGGTTGTTTCCATCTCTGGGCTATTGTAAATAGAGCTGCAATGAACATTTTGGTACATGACTCTTTTTGAATTATGGTTTTTTCAGGGTATATGCCCAGTAGTGGGATTGCTGGGTCATATGGTAGTTCTATTTGTACTTTTTTAAGGAACCTCCATACTGTCTCCACAGTGGCTGTACCAATTCATATTCCCACCAGCAGTGCAAGAGTGCTCCCTTTTCTCCACACTCTCTCCAGCATTTATTGTTTCTAGATTTTTTGATGATGGCCCATTCTGACCGGTGTGAGATGATATCTCATTGTAGTTTTGATTTTCATTTCTCTAATGATTAATGATGTTGAGCATTCTTTCATGTGTTTGTTGGCAGTCTGTATATCTTCTTTGGAGAAATGTCTATTTAGGTCTTCTGCCCATTTTTGGATTGGGTTGTTTGTTTTTTTTTTTTTGTTATTGAGCTGCATGAGCTGCTTGGTTGTAGGTTTTTCCCTTTCATCACTTTAAGTATGTCCTGCCAGTCCCTTCTGGCTTGCAGAGTTTCTGCTGAAAGATCAGCCATTAACCTTATGGTGATTCCCATGTATGTTGTTTGTTGTTTTTCCCTTGCTGCTTTTAATATTTTTTCTTTGTATTTAATTTTTGATAATTTGATTAATATGTGTCTTTGCATGTTTCTCCTTGGATTTATTCTATATGGGACTCTTTGCACTTCCTGTACTTGATTGACCATTTCCTTGCCCATATTAGGGAAGTTTTCAAATATAATCGCTTCAAATATTTTCTCAGTCCCTTTCTTTTTCTCTTTTTCTTTTGGGCTTCTTATAATTTGAATGTTGGTGCATTGAATGTTGTCCCAGCAGTCTCAGAGACTCTCCTCAATTCTTTTCATTTTTTTTTCTGTATTCTACTCTGTGGTAGTTATTTCCACTATTTTATCTTCCAGGTCACTTATACGTTCTTCTGACTCAGTTATTCTGCTATTTATTCCTTCTAGAAATATTTTAATTTCATTTATTTTGTTGTTCATCATTGTTTGTTTGCTCTTTATTTCTTATAGGTCCTTGTTAAATGTTTCTTGTGTTTTCTTCCTTCTATTTTCAATATTTTGTGTCATCTTTACTATTGTTACCCTGAATTCTTTTTCAGGGAGACTGCCCATTTCCTCTACATTTTTTTGGCCTCGTGGGTTTTTACCTTGGTCCTTCATCTGCTGTGTGTTTCTCTGTCTTCTCATTTTGCTTAACTTACTGAGTTTCACATGCTGCAGGTTTGTAGTTCCCATTTTTTCTTGTGTCTGTCCCCAGTGGCTAAGGTTTGTTCAGTCGGTTTTGTAGGCTTCCTGGTGGAGGGGACTAGTATCTGTGTTCTGGTGGATGAGGCTGGATCTTGTCTTTCTGGTATGCAGGACCATGTGCGGTGGCGTGTTTTGGGGGTGTCTGTGGCCTTATTATGGTTTTAGGCAGCCTCTCCACTAATGGGTGGGGTTTTGTTCCTGTCTTGTAGTTGTTTGGCTAGGGTGTCCAGCACTGTAGCTTGCTGGTCGTTGCGTGAAGCTGGGTCTTAGCATTGAGATTGAGATATCTAGGAGAGCGTTTGCAGTTTGATAGTACATGGAGCCAGGAGGTCTCTGGTGGACCAATGTCCTGAACTTGGCACTCCCACCTCAGAGTCTCTGTCTTGACACCCGGCGAGAATACCAAGAATCTGTCAGCCACATGGTCAGGTACATGGATAGTTTCTTGCCCTTTTTGAAGTCTGAGGTCTTCTGTCAGTGTTTAGTAGGTGTTCTGTAGGAGTTGTTCCACATGTACATGTATTTTTGATGTATTTGTGGGGAGGAAGGTGATCTCCACATCTTACTCCTCTGCCATCTGATGGGTCCTCCATCTTTGATTTCTTTCATCTGTATCTTATACTTTTCTGAGTACAGGTCTTTTCCTACTTAGGTAGGTTTGTTCCTAGGTATTTTGTTCTTTTTGATGCAATGGTAAATGGGATTGTTTCCTTGATTTCTCTTTATGATATTTCAGTGTATAGGAATGCAAGAGATTTCTGTGCATTAATTTTTCAATTTTTCCTACAATTTTACCAAATTCATTTGTGAGCTCCAATAATTTTCTGGTAGAATATTTAGGATATTCTATGTATACTATCATATCATGGGCAAACAGTGACAGTTTTACTTCTTTTGCAATTTGGATTCTTTTGTTTCTTTTTCTTCTCTGAGTGCCATGGCTACAACTTACAAATCTATGTTGAATAAAAGTGGAGAGGGAGTGGACATCCTTGTCTTCTTTCTGATCTTAGAGGAAATGCTTTCAGTTTTTCACTTTTGAGAATGATATTTTCTGTGGGTTTGTCTTATATGGCCTTTATTATGTTGAGTTATGTTCCTTCTATGCCCACTTTCTGGAGAATTTTTATCTTAAATGGGGTTTAATTTTGTCAAAAGATATTTCTGCATATACTGAAATGATTGTATTGTTTTTATTCTTCAGTTTGTTAATGTAGTGTACCACACTGATTGATTTGCATATATTGAGGAATCCTTTCATCCCTGGGATTAATCCTACTTGTTCATGTTTTATGATCCTTTTAATGTGCTGTTGGGCTTGGTTTGCTAATATTTTGTTGAGGATTTTTTCATCTATGTTCATCAGTGATATTGGCCTGTAATTATCTTTTTTTGTGATATCTTTGTCTCATTTTGGTATCATGGTTATGGTGGCCTTGTAGAATGAGCCCAAGCATTCCTCCCTCTGCAATTTTTTTGAAGACTTTCAGAAGTATGGATGTTAAATCCTCTCTAAATATTTGGTAGAATTCCCCTGTGAAGCCATCTGGTGCTGGACTTTTTTTTGTTGGATATTTTTTATCAGAGTTTCAGTTTCATTTTTTTGATTAGTCTGCTCATATTTTCTATTTCTTCCTGGTTCAGTCTTGGAAAGTTGTACTTTTCTAAGAATTTGTTCATTTCTTCTAGGTTGGCCATTTTATTTTCATATAGTTGATTGTAGTAGTCTCTTATGATCCTTTGTTTTCCTGTGGTTTCAGTAACAATTCCATTTTTAAGGCATTTCTCTCTTCTCACATTTTATTATAGCCAGAAGGAGCCAAGCCATTCTTTCAACACTTTGTTTAGAAATTGCCTCAGGTAAATATCCAATTTTATTTCCTATGAGTTGTATCTTCCAAAAAACACTAGAACACAAACCCAATTTAGCCAAGTGCTTTGCCACTTTATAACAATGATTACCTTTCCTCCATTGTCCAGTAACATGGTCCTCATTTACAGCTGAGACCTCATCAGAATGGTCTTTACCAACCATATTTCTACCAGCATTCTGTTTAGGACTACTTAGTTATTCTCTAAGAAGACTGAGGCTTTTTCTACAGCTCTCCTAATTTTTCCTGAGCCCTCATTAGAATTGCCTTGAAAGTTCCTTTCATGAAGATGTAGGCTTTTACTAGTGTGCACCTCAAACATCTTTCATCCTCTACCCAGTTCACAGCTCCAAAGAAATTTCCACATTTGTAGGTATATGTTACAATAGCACCACACTTCTCAGTATTAATTTCTGTCTTAGTCTATTCTGGCTGCTATAACAAAAACACCATACACTATGTGGCTTAAATGACAAGCAATTATTTCTCAGTTATGGAGGCTGAAAAGTCCAGATCAAGGTACTGGCAGATTTGCTGTGTTGTGAGTGTCTGCTTCCTGATTTATAGATAACCACCTTCTGTCTGTATCCTTTCATGGTAGAAGGGATGAAGGACCTCTCTGGCGTCCCTTTTATAAGGGCACTAATTCCATTCATGTGGTCTCTGACTTCATGATTTAATCACCTCTTAAAGGCCCCCACCTGCAAATGCTATCACACTGGGATTAGATTTCAACATACGAATTTGGCAGGGGATGGGGGAGACACAAACATTCAGTCTGTATCAGCATCAACACTAGAAATATTCTCAGAGATAAAGAGACACATTATATAATGATGAAGAGATCAACTCTCCAAGAAGACATAACAATACTAAATGTATATGCCGTTAACAAAAAAACTTCCAAATACATGAAACAAATAGAACTATAAGAAGTAGACAAATCCACAATTATAGCTGGAGACCTCAACACTCCTCTCTCAATTTATACAACAAGTAAAGAGAAAATCAGTAAGAATAGAGAAATATTGAACAACACTATCAACTAACTGGATCTAATTGACATTTTTAGAACATGCTAACCTGCAACAGCAGAATATATGCTTTTCTTCAAGTGCACAGGGAATGTGCACCAAGATAAACCATATTCTGAGCCATAAAATAAACTTAACAAATCTAAACCAATTTACAGTATGTAATGTGTGTCCTATAGTATAATGGAATTGAACTGGAAAACAATAACTGAAAAGTGTCTGAAAAACAGCCAAATATTTGATAATTAAACAACACCCATATTTGAAAGAGGAAATCACAAAGAAATATGAATACATTTGAATTGAATTTTAAAAGCATATATATCAAAAGTTATGGAATTCAGCTAAACTAGTGCATCAGGGAAATTTGTATCATAAATGCTTTTATATAGGAAGATTAAAAAGATCTCAAATTAATTATACTTGATTTAATCTTATGAAGGAAGAATAAAAGAGCAAACTAAATGAGAAGAAAACCAAAGTATGGAAGAGACCTTCAAGACAGCAGAGGAGTAAGATGTGGAGATCACCTTCCTCCTCATAAATACATCAAAAATACATCTACATGTGGAACAACTCCTACAGAACACCTACTGGACCCTGGCAGAAGTCCTCAGACTTCTCAAAAGGCAAGAAAATCCCCACGTACCTGGGTAGGGCAAAAGAAAAACCAGAGACAAAAGAATAGGGTTGGGAGCTATGAAGGAGGAAAAGTTTCCACACACTAGGGAGCCCCTTCACTGGCAGGGATGGGGAGTGTTTGGGGGGGAAGCTTCAGAGTCACAAAGGAGAGTGCAGCAACAGGGGTGCAAAGAGCAAAGTGGAGAGATTCCTGCACAAAAGACTGGTGCCGACCAGCACTCACCAGCCTGAGAGGCTTGCCTACTCACCTGCTGGGGTGGGTGGGGGCTGGGAGCTGAGGCTCAGGCTTCAGACATCAGACTCCAGGAAGAAGACTGGGGTTGGCTGTGTAAAGACAGTCTGAAGTGGGCTAGTGTACCACAGCCAGCTGGGACAGAGTCCAGGAAAAAGTCTGGACCTGCTGGAGAGGCAAGAAACCTTTGTTTTGGGTTCGCAAGGAGACAGGATTCCTTCCCAGTGTGCCCACAGAAGGCAGAGCACCACCTAAGTGAGCTCCAGGGATGGGCATGAGCCATGGCTATCAGCTCAGACCCCAGAGAACAATGCTGCAGCCACTGCCACTAAGAAGCAAGTACAGGTCACTATCAACACCCAGCCAGGCCTGTGCTGCATGCCACTGCCAAGGTCCCATGATCCAGGGACAAGTTCCCTGGGAGAACACATGGTGCACCTCAGGCTGTTGCAATGTCATGGTGGCCTCTGCCACCTCAGGCTCACCCCGCATTCCAATTATGACTACCATACCCCTTCCTACCCCCAGCCTGACTGAGCAAGAGAGCCTTAATCAGCCTCTGCTTTAATCCCCTCCTGTCTGGGTGGGAAACAGAATCCTGAGGGCAGCCTATAGGCAGAGGCAGAGACAAAACCAAAACTGAACCCCAGGAGCTATGTGAAATAAGAAGAGAAAGGGAAATTTCTCCATGCAGCCTCAGGAGCAGCCGATTAAATCTCCACAGTCAACTTGATAAATTCTGCATCTGAAGAATACCTGAATAGAAAATGAATGTTCCCAAAATGGAGGAGGTTGACTTTGGGAGCAACTGTAGACTTTGGGATTGCTTTCTGCATCTAGTTTGTTTCTAGTGTTGTGTTTATTTTAGTTTAGTATTTAGTGCTTATTATCACTGACGGGTTTGTTTATTGGTTGGGTTGCTCTCGTCCTTTTTTATATATACATTTTTCCCCTTTTTCTCTTTTTGTGACTGTGTATGTGTATGCTTCTTGGTAAGATTTTGTCTGCATAGCTTTGCTTTTACCATTTGTCCTAGGGTTCAGTCTGTTCGTTTTTCTGTTTTTGTTTTCTTTCTTTCCTTTTCTTTTCTTTTCTCTTCCTTTTCTTCTAAGACGTGTGCCTGGCAGCATCTTGGTGCTCTGGCCTGCTGTCAGGCCAGAGCCTCTGAGGTGTGAGGGATGAGCCCAGGACATTGGACCATCAGAAAACTCCTGACCCCACATAATATCACATGGTGAGGGTTCTCCCAGAGATCTTCATCTCAACACTAAGATCCAGCTCCACCCAACAGCCAGCAAGCTGCAATGCTGGACTCCCCATGGCAAACAAGTAGCAAGTACCCATTAGAAAAGAGGCTGCCTAAAGTCATACTAAGTTCATAGACAAACCAAAACACACCAATGGACACAACCCTGCCAAGCAGAAAGACAAGACCCATCCCCACCCACCAGAACAAGGGACCAGACCCCTCTACCAGGAAGCCTACACAACTCACTGAACCAACGTTAGCCACTGGGGGCCAACACCAGAAACAATGGGAACTATGAACCTGCAGCCTGTGAAAAGGAGACACCAAACAGAGTAAGTTAAACAAAATGAGAAGACAGAGAAATATGCAGCAGATGAAGGAGCAAGGTAAACACCCACCAGACTGAAAAATGAAGAGGAAATAAGCAGTCTACCTGAAAAAGAATTCAGAGTAATGATGGTTAAGATAATCCAAGATATCAGGAATAGAATGGAGAAAATACAAGAAACGTTTAACAAGTACAAACAGTGATAAACAACACAATAACTGAAATTAAAAATACTCTAGAAGGAATAAATAGCAGAATAACTGAGGCAAAAGAATGGATAGGTGAGCTGGAAGATAGAATAGTCAAAATAACTGCTGTGGAGCAGAATAAAGAAAAAAGAATAAAAAGAATTGAGGACAGTCTCAGAGACCTCTGAGACAACATTAAACACACTAACATTTGAATTATATGAATCCCAGAAGGAGAAGAGAAAAAGAAACGGTCTGACAAAATGTTTGAAGAGATTATAGTTGAAAACTTCCCTAACATAGGAAATAGTCTGTCAAGTCCAGGAAACACAGAGAGTTCCACACAGGATAAACCCAAGGAGAAACACACCAAGACACATAGTAATTGAATTGGCAAAAATTAAAGACAAAGAAAAATATTAAAAGCAACAAGGGAAAAGCAATAAATAACATGCAAGGGAAACCCCATAAGGTTAACAGGTGATCATTCAGCAGAAATTCTGCAAGCCAGAAGGGAGTGGCAGGACATATTTAAAGTGATGAAAGGGAAAATCCTATAATCAAGATTACTCTACCCAGCAGAGATCTCATTCAGAATCGATGGAGAAATTAAAACCTTTACAGACAGCAAAAGTTAAGAGAATTTGCACCACCAAAGCTTGACAACAAATGCTAAAGGAACTTCTCTGTGAGGGAAACACATGAGTAAGAAAAGACCTACAATAACAAACACAAAACAATTAAGAAAATGGTAATAGGAACATACATATCGATAATCACCTTAAATGTAAAAGGATTAGATGCTCCAACCAAAAGACACAGACTGGCTTAATGGATACAAAACAAGACCCATGTATATGCTGTCTGAAAGAGACCTACTTCAGACCTAGGGACACATAGAGACTGAAAGTGAGAGGATGAGAAAAGTAATTCCATGCAAATGGAAATCAACAGAAGGGTGGAGTAGCAATGCTCATATCAGACAAAATAGACTTAAAATAAAGAATATTACAAGAGAGAAAGAAGGACACCACATAATGATCAAGGGATCAATCCAAGAAGAAGCTATAACAATTGTGAATATTTATGCACCCAACATAAGAGAACCTCAATACCTAAGGCAAATTTTAATAGCCATAAAAAGGGAAATTGACAGTAACAAAATAATAGTAGAGGACTTTAGCACCCCACTTTCAACAATGGACAGATCAACCACAATGAAAATCAATAAGGAAACACAAGTTTTAAATGACACATTAGACCAGATAGGCTTAATTGATATCATAGGACACTCCATCCAAAAACAACAGAATACAATTTCTTTTCACGTGTTCATGGAACATTCTCCACGATACATCATACCTTGGGTCACAAATCAATCCTCGGTAAATGTAAGAAAATTGAAATTGTATCAAGTATCTTTGCCGACCACAACGCTATGAGACTAGATATCAATTACAGGAAAAAACTGAAAAAATACAAACACATGGAGGCTAAACAACATGCTACCAAATAACCAACAAATAACTGAAGAAATCAAAGAGGAAATCAAAAAATACCTAGGAAAAAATGACAATGAATACACGATGACCCAAAACCTAAGGGATGCACCTAAAGCTTTTCTAAGTAGGAAATTTATAGCAATACCAGAAAAAGAAACAAGAAAAATCCCAAATAAACAACCTAACCTTAAACCTAAAGCAGTTAGAGAAAGGACAAAAAACAAAAACAAAATTAGTAGAAGGAAAGAAATCATAAAGATCAGATCAGAAAAAAATGAAAAAGAAATGAAGTATACAATATAAAAGATCAGTAAAACTAAAAGTTGGTTCTTTGAGAAAGTAAACAAAATTGATAATCCATTTGCCAGACTCATCAAGAAAAAAAGGAAAAATACTCAAATCAACAGAATTAGAAATGAAAAAGGAGAAGTAACAGCTAACAGTGCAGAAACATAGGATCATAAGAGACTACTACAAGCAACTATATGCCATGAAAATGGACAACCTGGAAGAAATGGACAAATTCTTAGAAAAGTACAAACTTCCAAGACTGAAACAGGAAGAAATAGAAGATAAAAACAGACCAATCACAAGCACAGAAATTGAAACTGTGATAAAAAATCTTCCAACAAACAACAGCCCACGACCAGATGGCTTCACAGGTGAATTCCATCAAACATTTAGAGAAGAGCTAACACCTATCCTTCTCAAACGCTTCCAAAATATAGCAGAGGGAGGAACACTCCCAAACTCATTCTAAGAGGCCACCATTACCCTGATACCAAAACCAGAAAAAGATGTCACAAAGAAAGGAAACTACAGGCCAATATCACTGATTAACATAGATGCAAAAATTGTCAAGAAAATACTAGCAAACAGAATCCAACAGCACATCAAAATAATCATACACCATGATCACATAGCATTTATCCCAGGGATGCAAGGATTCTTCAATACATGAAAATCAATCAATGTGATACAACACATTAACAAACTGAAGAATAAAAACTATTTGATCATCTCAGTAGACACAGAAAATGTGACTCACAAAATTCAACACCTAGTTATGATAAAAACTCTCCAGAAACTGGGCATAGAGGGAACTTACCTTAACATAATAAAGGCCATACATGACAAACACACAACCAACATCATCTTCAATGGTGAAGAACTGAAAACATTTCCTCTAAGATCAGGAACAAGACAAGGTTGCCCACTCTCACCACTATTATTCAACATAGTTTTGGAAGTTTTAGCCATAGCCATCAGAGAGGAAAAAGAAATAAAAGGAATCCAAATGGGAAAAGAAGAAGTAAAACGTTCACTGTTTGCAGATGACATGATACTATACATAGAGAATCCTAAAGATGTTACCAGAAAACAACTAAAGCTAATCAATGGATTTGGTAAAGTAGCAGGATACAAAATTAATACACAGAAATCTCTTGTGGGCTTCCCTGGTGGTGTAGTGGTTGAGAGTCCACCTGCCGATGCAGGGGATGTGAGTTCGTGCCCCAGTTCAGGAAGATCCCACATGCCGTGGAGCGGCTGGGCCTGTGAGCCATGGCTGCTGGGCCTGCGCGTCTGGAGCCTGTGCTTCACAACGGGAGAGGCCACAACAGTGAGAGGCCCGCGTACCGGAAAAAAAAAAAGAGAGAAAGAAATCTCTTGCATTCCTATACACTAATGATGAAAAATCACAAAGAGAAACTACAGAAAACCATCCCATTTACCATTACAACTAAAAGAATATAATACCTAGGATGAAACTTTCCAAAGTAGTCCAAAGAGCCATATGCAGAAAATTATAAGACACTGATGAAAGAAATTAAAGACAATTCAAACAGATGGAGAGATATACCATGTTCTTGGATTGGCAGAATCAACATTGTGAAATTGACTATACTACCCAAAGCAATCTACAGATTCAATGCAATCCCTATCAAACTACCAATGGCAGTTTTCACAGAACTAGAACAAAAAATTTCACAATTTGTGTGGAAACACAAAAGACCCCAAATAGCAAGAACAATCTTGAGAAAGAAAAATGGAGCTGCAGGAAGCAGGTTCCCTGACGTGAGACTATACCACAAAGCTACAGTAATCAAGGCAGTATGGTACTGGCACAAAAACAGAAATATAGACCAATGGAACAGGATAGAAAGCTCAGAGATAAACCCACATACGAATGGTCACCTTATCTTTGATAAAGGAGGCAAGAATATACACTGGAGAAAAGGCAGCCTCTTCAATAAGTGGTGCTGGGAAAACTGGACAGCTACATGTAAAGGAATAAAATTAGAATGCTCCCTAACACCATACACAGAAAGAAACTCAAAATGGATTAAATACCTAAATGTAAGGCCAGACACTATAAAACTCTTGAGGAAAACATAAGCAGAACAGTCTATGACATAAATCACAGCAAGACCCTTTTTGCTCCACCTATGAGGGAAATGGAAATAAAAACAAAAATAAACAAATGGGACCTAATGAAACTTCAAAGCTTTTGCAGAGCAAAGTAAACCATAAACATGACAAAAAGAGAACCCTCAGAATGGGAGAAAATAGTTGAAAATGAAGCAACTGACAAAGGTTTAATCTCCAAAATATCCAAGAGCTCATGCAGTTCAATGTCAAATAAACAAACAACCCAATCCAAAAATGGGCAGAAGACCTAAATAAACATTTCCCCAAAGAAGATATACAGATTTCCAACAAACACATGAAAGGATGCTCAACATCACTAATCATTAGAGAAATGCAAATCAAAACTATAATGAGGTATCACCTCACACCGGTCAAAATGGCCAACATCAAAATATCTACACACAATAAATGCTGGAGAGGGTGTGGAGAAAAAGGAACCCTCTTGCACTGTTGGTGGAAATGTAAATTGATACAGCCACCATGGGAACAGTATGGAGGTTCCTTAAGAAATTAAAAATAGAAATACCATATGACCCCAAAATCCCACTACTGGGCATATACTGAGAAAACCATAATTCAAAAAGAAGCATGGGAGGACACCTTCAAGATGGTGGAGGAGTAAGACGTGGAGGTCACCTTCTTCCCCACAAGTACACCAGAAATACATCTACATGTGGAACAACTGCTACGGAACACCTAATGAATGCTGGCAGAAAACCTCAGACTTCCCCAAAGGCAAGGAACTCCACACGTACCTGGGTAGGGCAAATGAAAAAAAAAAAAAAAACAGAGACAAAAGAATAGGGACAGGACCTGTACCTCTGGGATGGAGCTGTAAAGGGGAAAATTTTCCACAGACTAGGAAGCCCCTTCACTGGCAGAGATGGGGGTTTGCGGGGGAAAATCTTCAGAGCCACAGAGGAGAGTGCAGCAATAGGGGTGCAGAGGGCAAAGCAGAGAGATTCCCACACAGAGGATCGGTGCCGACCAGCACTCACCAGCCTGATAGTTTTGTCTGCTCACCCACTGGGGTGGGTGGGGGCTGGGAGCTAAGACTCCAGGTTCAGAGGTCAGATCTCAGGAACAGGACTGGGGTTGGCTGCATGAACACAGCCTGAAGGGGGCTAGTGCACAATAACTAGCCAGGAGGTAGTCCAGGAAAAAGTCTGGAACTGCCTAAGAGGCCAGAGACCAGTGTTTCAGGGTGCAGGAGGAGAGGGAATTCACAGCACTGCCTAAATGAGCTCCAGAGATGGGAGTGAGCTGCAATTATCAGCATGGACAACAGAGACAGACATGAAATGCTAAGGATGTTGCTGCAGCCATCAAGCAGCCTGCGTACAAGCACAGGTCACTATCCACACCTACCCTCCATGGACTCTGTGCAGCCTGCCACTGCCAGGGTCCCATGATCCAGGGACAAATTCCTGGGAAAACACATGGTGCTCCTCAGGCTATTGCAATGTCACACCGGACTCTGCCACCTCAGGCTCACCCCACATTCCATACCCCTCCCTCCCCCCAGCCTGAGTGAGCCAGAACCCCCAAATCAACTGCTACTTTAACCCCCATCTTGTCTTCTGGGTGGGGAACAGATGCCCTCAGGCAGCCTACATGCAGAGGCAGGACCTAATCCAAAGCTGAACCACAGGAGCTGTGGGAACAAAGAAGAGAAAGGGAAATCTCACCCAGAAGCCTCAGGAGCAGTGGATTAAATCTCCACAATCAACTTGATGTACCCAGCATATCTGGAATACCTGAATAGACAACGAATCATCCCAAAATTGAGGCGGGGGACTTTGGGAGCAAGTGTAGTCTTGGGGTTTGCTTTCTGCATCTAATCTGTTTCTGGTCTTATGTTTATCTTAGTTTAGTATCTAGAGTTTATTATCATTGGTAGATTTGTTTATTGATTTGGTTGTTCTCCTCCTTTATATATATATATTTTTTTCCTTTTTCTCTTTTTGGGAGTGTGAATGTGTATGCTTTTTTGTGTGATTTTGTCTGTATAGCGTTGCTTTTTACCATTTGTCCTAGTGTTCTGTCTGTCCGTTTTCTTTTTTTCTTTTCTCTTTTTTTATTACTTTTTAAATTTTTTCATTACTTTTTTGATTTTCATAACTTTCCTTTATTTTCTTTTCTTTCTTTCTTTCATTCTTTATTTTTTTTCTCTCTTTCCTTCTGAGCCATGTGGCTGAAAGGGTCTTCTTGCTCCAGCCAGGAGTCAGGCCTGTGCCTCTGAGGGGGGCGAGACATGTTCAGCACATTGGTTGACCAGAGACATCCCGGCTCCATGTAACATCAAACAGCAAAACTCTCCCAGAGGTCTCCATCTCTATGCTAAGACCCAGCTCCACTCAATGACCAGGAAGCTACAGTGCTGGACACCTGATATCAAACAACTAGCAAGAAAGGAACACAACCCCACCCATTAGCAGAGAGGCTGCCCAAAATCATAATAAGGTCACAGACACCCCAAAATACACCAACAGACACAGTCTGGCCCACCAGAAAAACAAGACCCAGCCTCATCCTAGAGAACACAAACAGCAGTCTTCTCCACCAGGAAGCTTACACACTCACTGAACCAACCTTAACCACTGGGGGCAGACACCAGAAACAACAGGAACAACGAGCCTGCAGCCTGCAAAACGGAGAGCCAAAACACAGTAAATTAAGCAAAATTAGAAGACAGAGAAACACACAGAGATGAAGGAGCAAGGTAAAAAACCAACAGACCAAATGAAAAGGAAATAGGCAATATACGTCAAAAAGAATTCACAGTACTGATAGTAAAGATGATCCAAAATCTTGGAAATAGAATGGAGAAAATACAAGAACCATTTAACAACGACCTAGAAGAACTAAAGAGCAAACAAACAATGATGAAAAACACAATAAATGAAGCTAAATATTCTCTAGAACCAATCAATAGGAGAATAACTGATGCAGAAGAACGGATAAGGAACCAGGAAGATAAAATAGTGGAAATAACTACTGCAAAGCAGAATAAAGAATGAAAAGAATTGAGGACAGTCTCAGAGACCTCTGGGACAACATTAAATGCACTAACATTCGAATTATAGGGGTCCTAGAAGAAGAAGTGAAAAAGAAAGGGACTGAGAAAATATTGGAAGAGATTATAGTTGAAAACTTCCCTAATATGGGAAAGGAAATAGTCAATCAAGTCTAGGAAGTGCAGAGAGTCCCATACAGAATAAATCCAAGGAGAAACATGCCAAGACACATATTAATCAAACTATCAAAAATTAAATAAAAAGAAAAAATAATAAAAGCAGCAGGGGAAAAACAACAAATAACACACAAGGGAATCCCCATAAGTTTAACAGCTGATCTTTCAGCAGAAATTCTGCAAGCCAGAAGGGAGGGGCAGGACATATTTAAAGTGATGAAAGGGAAAAACCTACAACCAAGATTACTCTACCCAGCAAGGATCACATTCAGATTCGAAAGAGAAATTAAAACCTTGACAGACAAGCAAAAGATAAGAGAATTCAGCACCACCAAACGAGCTTGACAACAAATGCTAAAGGAACTTCTCCAGTCAGGAAACACAAAAGAAGGAAACAACCTACAATAATAAACCCCAACAATTAAGAAAATGGTAATAGGAAAATACATATCAGTAACTACTTAAATGTAAATGGATTAAATGCCCCAACCAAAAGACTAGCTGAATGAATACAAAAACAAGACCTGTATACATGCTGTCTATAAGAGACTCACTTCAGACCTAAGGACACATACAGAATGAAAGTGAGGGGATGCAAAAAAATATTCCATGCAAATGGAAATCAAAAGAAAGCTGGAGTAGCAAATCTCATATCAGACAAAATAGACTTTAAAATAAAGACTATTACAAGAGACAAAGAAGGACACTACATAATGATCAAGGGATCAATCCAAGAAGAAGATATAAAAATTATAACTATTTATGCACCCAACATAGGAGCACCTCAATACATAAGGCAAATGTTAACAGCCATAAGTGGGGAACTTGACAGTAACACAATAATATTAGGGGACTTTAACACCCCACTTTCACCAATGCACAGATCATCCAAAATGAAAATAAATAAGGAAGCACAAGCTTTAAATGATAATTAATCAAGACGGAATTAATTGATATTTATACGACATTCCACCCAAAAACAACAGAATAGTGTTCAAGATGGTGGAAGAGAAGGATGTGCTCTCACTCCCTCTTGTGAAAGCACCAGAATCACAACTATCTGCTGAACACTCATCAACAGGAAGACACTGGAACTCACCAAAAAAGATACCCCACAACCAAAGGCAGAGGAGAAGCCACAATGAGATGGTAGGAGGGGCGCAATCACAATAAAATCAAGTCCCATAACTGCTGGGTGGATGACTCACAAACTGGAGAACACGTAGACCACAGAAGTCCACCCACTGGAGTGAAGGTTCAGAGCGCCATATCAGGCATCCAAACCTGGGGTTCCAGCAACGGGAGGATGAATTCCTAGAGAATCAGACTTTTAAGCCTAGTGGAATTTGATTGCAGGACTTCGACAAGACAGGGGAAAACAGAGACTCCACTCTTGGAGGGTACACATAAAGCATTGTGCGCATTGGGACCCAATGGAAGGAGCAGTGACCCCATAGGAGACTGAACTACATCTACCGGCTAGTGTTGGAGGGTTTCCTGCAGAGGTGGGGGGTGACTGTGGCTCACTGTGAGGACAAGGACACTGGTAGCAGAAGTTCTGGGAAGTACTCCTTAGCCTGGGTCCTCCCAGAGCCCACCATTAGCCCCATCAAAGAGCCCAGGTAGGATCCAGTGTTGGGTCGCCTCAGGCCAAACAATCCAGCCTGACCCATCAGCAGACAAGTGAATTAAAGTTTTACTGAGCTCTGCCCACCAGAGCAACACCCAGCTGTACACACCACCAGTCCCTCCCATCAGGAAACTTACACAAGCCACTTAGATAGCCTCATCCACCAGAAGGCAGACAGCAGAAGCAAGAAGAACTACAGTCCTGGGACCTGTGCAACAAAAAAGCACATTCACAGACAGATAAACAGGATGAAAAGTCAGAGGGCTATATACCAGATGAAGGGACGAGATAAAACCCAGGAAAAACAACTAAATGAAGTGGAGATAGGCAACCTTCCAGAAAAAGAATTCAGAATAATGATAATGAACATGATCCAGGACCTCAGAAAAAGAATGGAGGCAAAGATCGAGAAGATGCAAGAAATGTTTAACAAACACCTAGAAGAATTAAAGAACAAACAGAGATGAACAATACAATAACTGAAATGAAAACTACACTAGAAGGAAGCAATAGCAGAATAAATGAGGCAGAAGAACGGATAAGTGACCTGGAAGACAGAATGGTGGAATTCACTGCTGCGGAACAGAATAAAGAAAACAGAATGAAAAGAAATGAAGACAGCCTAAGAGACCGCTGGGACAACATTAAATGTGACAACATTCACATTATAGGGGTCCCAGAAGGAAAAGAGAGAAAGAAAGGACCCGAGAAAATATTTGAAGAGATTATAGTCGAAAATTTCCCTAACATGGGAAAGGAAATAGCCACCAAAGTCCAGGAAGTGCAAAGAGTCCCATACAGGATAAACCCAAGGGGAAACAGGCTGAGATACATAGTAAGCAAATTGGCAAAAATTAAAGACAAAGAAAAATTATTGAAAGCAGCAAGGGAAAAATGACAAATAACATACAAGGGAACTACCATACGGTTAAGAGCTGATTTCTCAGCAGAAACTCTACAAGCCAGAAGGGAAGGGCATGATATACTTAACGTGATGAAAGGGAAGAACCTACAAGCAAGATTAATCTACCCAGCAAGGATGTCATTCAAATTCGATGGAGAAATCAAAAGCTTTACAGATAAGCAAAAGCTAAGAGAGTTCAGCACCACCAAAGCAGCTCTACAACAAATTGTAAAAGAACTTCTTTAAGTGGGAAACACAAGAGAAGAAAAGGACCTACAAAAACAAACCTAAAACAATTAAGAAAATGGTAATAGGAACATACATATCAATCATTACCTGAAACATGAATGGATTAGATGCTCCAACCAGAGACACAGGCGCACTGAATGAATACAAAAACAAGACCCATATATATGCTGTCTACAAGAGACCCACTTCAGACCTAGGGACACATACAGACTGAAAGTAAGGGGATGGAAAAAGACATTCCATGCAAACGGAAATCAGAACAAAACTGGAGTAGCAATTCTCATATCAGACAAAATAGACTTTAAAATAAAGACTATTACAAGAGACAAAGAAGGACACTACATAATGATCAAGGGACCAATCCAAGAAGAAGATATAAAAATTATAAATATATATGCACCCAACATAGGAGCACCTCAATACATAAGGCAACTGCTAACAGCTATGAAAGAGGAAATCGACAGTAACACAATAATAGTGGGGGACTTTTACACCTTATACCAATGGACAGATCATCCAAAATGAAAATTAATAAGGAAAAACAAACTTTAAATGACACAATTGACCAGATAGATATAATTGATATTTATAGGACATTCCATCCAAAAACAGCAGATTACACTTTCTTCTCAGGTGCGCATGAAACATTCTCCAGGATAGATCACATCTTGGGTCACAAATAAAGCCTCAGTAAATTTAGGAAAACTGAAATCATATCACGCATCTTTTCTGACCACAAGGCTATGAGATTACAAATCAATTACAGGGAAAAAAATGTAAAAAACACAAAAACATGGAGGCTAAACCATACTTTACTAAATAATGAAGACATCACTGAAGAAATCAAAGACAAATTCAAAAAATACCTAGAGACAAATGACAATGAAAACACGATGATCCAAAACCTATGGGTTGCAGAAAAAGCAGTTCTAAGATGGACGTTTATAGCAATTCAAGCCTACTTCAAGAAACAAGAAAAATCCCAAATAAACAATTTAAACTTACACATAAAGGAACTAGAGAGAGAAGAAAAAAAACCCCAAAGTTAGCAGAAGGAAAGAAATCATAAAGATCAGAGCAGAAATAAATGAAATAGAAAAAAGAAAACAATAGCAAAGATCAAAAAAACTAAAAGCTGGTTCTTTGAGAAGATAAACAAAAATGATAAACCATTATCCAGACTCATCAAGAAAACGAGGGAGTCAAATCAGTAAAATTAGAAATGAAAAAGGAGAAGTTACAACAGACACAGCAGAAATACAAAGCATCCTAAGAGACTACTACAAGCAACTCTATGCCCAAAAAATGGAAAACCTGGAAGAAATGGACAAATTCTTAGAAATGCAGAAGCTTCCAAGACTGAACCAGGAAGAAATAGAAAATATGAACAGTCCAATTACAAGTACTGAGATTGAAACTGTGATTTAAAATCTTCCAACAAACGAAAGTCCAGGACCAGATGGATCACAGCTGAATTCTATCAAACATTTAGAGAAGAGCTAACTCCTATCCTTCTCAAACTCTTCCAAAATATAGCAGAGGGAGGAACATTCCCAAATTCTTTCTACGTGACCACCATCACCATGATACCAAACCTGACAAAAATGTCACAAAGAAAGAAAACTACAGGCCAATGTCACTGATGAACATAGATGAAAAAGTCCTCAGCAAAATACTAGCAAACAGAATCCAACAACACATTTAAAGGATCATACACCATGATTAAGTGGCATTTTTCCCAGGGATGCAAAGATTCCTCAGTATATGCAAATCAATCAACGTGATACACCATATTAACAAATTGAAGAAGAAAACCCATATGATCATCTCAATAGATGAAGAAAAAGCTTTTGACAAAATTCAACATGCATTTATGATAAAAACTCTCCAGAAAGTGGGCATAGCTGGAACTTACATCAATATAATAAAGGCCACATATGAGAAACCCACAGCAACCATCATTCTCAATGTTGAAAAACTGAAAGCATTTCCTCTAAGATCAGCAACAAGACAAGGATGTCCATTCTCACCACTATTATTCAACATAGTTTTGGAAGTCCAACGATGGCAATCAGAGAAGAAAAAGAAATAAAAGAACACAAAATGGACAAGAAGTAAAACGTTCACTGTTTGTAGATGACATGATACTATACATAGAGAATACTAAGGATGCCAACAGAAAACTACTAGAGAATCCTAAGGATGCCAACAGAAAACTACTAGAGCTAATCAATGAATTTAGAAAAATAACAGGATACAAAATTAATGCACGCAAATGTCTTGCATTCCTATACACTAATGATGAAAAATCTGAAAGATAAATTAAGGAAACGCTCCCATTTACCATTGTAACAAAAAGAATAAAATACCTAGGAATAAACCTACCTAGGGAGACAAAAGATCTGTATGCAGAAAACTATAAGACACTGATGAAAGTTGTTAAAGATGGTACCAACAGATGGAGAGATATACCATGTTCTTGGATTGGAAGAATAAACATTGTGAAATTGACTACACTACCCAAAGCAATCTACAGATTCAATGCAATCCCTATCAAATTACCAATGGCATTTTTTACAGAACTAGAGCAAAAAATCTTAAAGTTTGTATGGAGACACAAAAGACCCCAAATAGGCAAAGCAGTCTTGATAAAGAAAAACGGAGCTGGTGGAATCAGACTCCCTGACTTCAGACTATACTACAAAGCTACAGTAATCAAGACAGTATGGTACAGGCACAAAAACAGAAATATAGATCAATGGAACAGGATAGAAAGCCCAGAGACAAACCCACGCACACATGGTCTCCTTATTTTTGATAAAGGCGGCAAGAATATACACTGGAGAAAAGGCAGCCTCTTCAATAAGTGGTGCTGAGAAATCTGGACAACTACATGTAAAAGGATAAAATTAGAACACTCCCTAACACCATACACAAAAGTAAACTCAAAATGGATTAAAGACCTAAATGTAAGGCCAGATATTATAAAACTCTTTGAGGAAAACATAGGCAGAACACCCTATGACATAAATCACAGCAAGATCCTTTTTGACCCACCTCCTAGAGAAATGGAAATAAAAACAAAAATAAACAAATGGGACCTAATGAAACTTCAAAGCTTTTGCACAGCAGAGGAAACCATAAACAAGACCAAAAGACAACCCTCGGAATGAGAGAAAATATTTGCAAATGAAGCAACTGACAAAGGAATAATCTCCAAAATTTACAAGCAGCTCATGCAGCTCAATATCAAAAAAACAAAACCACCCAATCCAGAAATGGGAAGAAGACCTAAATAGACATTTCTCTAAAGAAGATATACAGATTGCCAACAAACACAGGATGCTGAATATCACTAGTCATTAGAGAAATGCAAATCAAAACTACAATGAGGTATCACCTCACACCAGTCAGAATGGCCATCATCAAAAATCTACAAACAATAAATGCTGGAGAGGGTGTGGAGAAAAGGGAACCCTCTTGCACTGTTGGTGGGAATGTAAATTGATACAGCCACTATTGAGAACAGTATGGAGTTCCTCAAAAATCTATAAATAGAACTACTATATGCCCCAGCATTCCCACTACTGGGTATATACTCTGAGAAAACCATAATTCAAAAAGAGTCATGTACTGAAATGTTAATTGTAGCTCTATTTACAATATCCAGGACATGGAAGCAACCTAAGTGTCCATTGACAGATGAATGGATAAAGAAGATTTGGCTCATATATACAATGGAATATTACTCATCCATAAAAAGAAATGAAGTTGAGTTGTTTGTAGTGAGGTGGATCACCTAGAGACTGTCATACAGAGTGAAGTAAGTCAGAAAGAGAAAAACAAATACCATATGCAAACACATATATATGGAATCTAAAAACAACAACAAACAACAACATGGTTCTGACAAACCTAGGGGCAGGACAGGAATAAATACGCAGAGGTAGAGAATGGACTTGAGGACACAGGGAGGGGGAAGGGTAAGCTGGGATAAAGTGAGAGAATGGCATGGACATATATACACTACCAAACATAAAATAGATAGCTAGTGGGAAGCAGCCACATAGCACAGGGAGATCAGCTCGGTGCTTTGTGACCACCTAGAGGGGTGGGAAAGGGAGGATGGGAGGGAGATGCAAGAGGGAGGAGATATG
Source organism: Leucopleurus acutus (assembly GCF_964270905.1). NCBI lineage: Eukaryota > Metazoa > Chordata > Mammalia > Artiodactyla > Delphinidae > Leucopleurus > Leucopleurus acutus. The sequence goes on along the minus strand of NC_139148.1, from coordinate 47,299,651 downwards.
GGTATATATGTGTATGTATAAGTAATTCACTTTGTTATAAAGTAGAAAGTAACACACCATTGTAAAACAATTATACTCCAATAAAGATGTTAAAAGAAACACAAAGATTGGAAATAATAAAAACAAAATCAGAAAATAATTAAGCAAGTATAATAAACAATAAAATTTCAATAAAACAAAAAATTGATTTATTATAAATTAATATAGTTATAAATTACTATGCAGATTGACCTCAAAAAAAGAGAACACCCAAATTGCCAATATGAAAAATTGAAAAAGAGTAATTGATTCAGCTACTCTAAACATTAAAAGATAAAGAACAAATGTCATGATAACTTTATCCCAAAAGTCAATTACTTTGATAAAATGCACAAATTCTTTAAAAGGTACAAGTCACCAAACCTCACTCTTAAAAATATATAACCTGCATAGTACTACATCTATTAAAGAAATTGAATTTTTAGTTTCTTTTAACAAAACAAAAACCTCCGAACAGAGAAAACCCCAGGCTCAGATGGCTTCACTGATTAATTCTACCAAATATTTAAGGAAGAAATGACACCAACTCCATTGAAATTCTTCCAGAATATAGAAAGAAAGGGAAACTTCCAGGGTTATCTTCTGAGGCCAGAACTACCCTGATACTAAAGCTAGACATTAAATTTACAAAAACATAATAATACAGACTTATGATCCTCATAAATAGAGACTCAAAAATTCTCAACAAAATATGAGCAAATCAAATTCAACAATACAAAAAAGGGTAATACATCATGGCTAATTGAGGTTTATCCTGACAATGCAAGAATCAGTCATCATTTGAAAATCAATCTATATAATTCACCACATCAACAGACTAAAGGTGAAAAATATTTCTTTTCATACCTGTAGTGTAGTGTAGTATGGTAGTCAGAATTTTAAAATGGTTCCAAAGATTTCTAGTACACTTCCACATGTACAAGCCCTCCATAGTCCCTTAAGTGTTCAATTTGATAGATTTTACTCCCATAATTTGGTTATGTGATATGGCACAGTTGATGTGAATAAAAGATTACCCAAGTGGGTTTGACTTAATCACAAGAACCCTTTAAAAACGGAGCATTTTCTCTGGCTGGTCCAAGAAGAGAAAGTCAGATATTCATAGCATATGAAGGACTTGACACACTGTCACTGGCTTGAACGTAGAGTGGTATATGTGGAAAGGACTTGAGAGTGGCCTCTAGGAGCTGAAAGCAATCCCCAGCCTACAGCCAACAAGAAAATAGGAACCTCAGTCCTACAAGCTCAAGGGACTGAAATCTGTCAATAACAAGAAAGAGCTGAGAAGTGACTTTTTCTTCAAATCCTCCAGATGAGAACTGAGTTGACTGACAAATTGATTTCAGGCTTGCAGGATTCTGAGCAGAGAACCTAGCTGCAGTGTGCCAGACTTCTGACCTACAGAACTGTGAACTAATAAATAGGTGTTGTTTTAAGTTGCTAAGTCTGTGGTAATTTATTATGCAACAACAGAAAACTAATGCAATGTAGAAAAAGTCTTCATCAAAACTGAACCATTAATGATTTTTTTAAAAAAACACCCTCAGCAAGTTAGGAATAGGAGAAACCCACCTCAATCTGATGAAGGCCATCTACAAAAAAAAACTAGAGTTAACATCAAAGTTTATGATGAAAGACTGAATACTTTCTTCCATACATCAGGGCAAATCCTCAACCCAACAGTCACTGGACACAAGGTCAATACCCAAAAAAACAGTTAAATTTTGATATACTAGCAAGGAACAATTGAAAATGTACTGAAAACAATTGAAATTTATAAAACATTACCACTTATAATAACACCAAAAACATAAATTACTTAGGTATAAATATTTTAAAATATAGGTTCTGTATACTGAACACTACAACTACCTAAACAAATGGAAATATATATTATGGTCACCAATTGGAATACTCAAAAATTTTAAGATATCAATTCATGCTAAACTGATCTACATATTTAATGTAGTTCCAATAAAAATCCCAGCAAGATTTTTTTGTAGAATTTGGCAAGCTTCTCCTAAAATTTATGTAGAAAGGCAAAGAAACTAGAGTAGCCAACAGGGTTTTGAAAATATGAGAACCATCACTACCTGATCTCCAGAATTACTATAAAGCTATAGGAATCAAGACATCATGGTGTTAGAGAAAGCACAAACACAAAGATCAATGAAACAGAATACAGAGTCCAGAAATAGACCCACACAACTACGGTCAATTAATTTTCAACAAAGTTTCTTGTACAAAATGTAACTCAAAATGAATTATAAATCCAAAAGTAAACACAAAATTTCTAGAAGAAAACACTAGAAATTCCTTGTGATCTCCGTTGGATAAAGATTGCTTTGATAATGACATCAAAGTGTGAGCCAAGGAATGCAAGGAATATAGCTCTAGAATCTGGGAAAGGGAAGGAAACAGATTCTCCTCTAGAGCCTCTGAAGGGTCCACAGCCTTGCTCATACCTTGATTTCAGCCCAGTGAAACTTGCAATTTATGACCTCCAGAGCTGTGAAAGAATACATTTCTGTCCTTTGAAGGCAACAAATTTGTGGTAATTTATTACAATGGCAGTAGGAAATGGATACATCCACTTTCACTAAACCATTTCAGGTCTATTGTAAAAGCTGTGCCTGAGTACTGACCTCAGAGTGTTAGCAAAGAGGTAAACTACGGGGAAATCCAGAAGTACAACCCTGCGGGTTTGCCCTTTGGAACCACTCCCCCTATTGTCGCTATCAAAGCATTATCACTGTCCCCCAAATAAACAATAAACCAGGATGTTACATGCCCTTGGGCTGCAAAGGGCCTGAATATCCCCAGAAATCAAGGGAAAATATACAAAACCACACCCATAATTGCCAGCCTGCCTGAAGTAGCTTCCCATTGCTCCTGAGCTCCACCATTACAGTTCCATCCCTATGAAACAAGTCAAATGCATCTGGGAAGGGGATAAGTGAGTTTATGTAATCACCTTTTGGGAACACCTTTTGATGTAATCACCTTTTGTGACAGAGAAAGAGTAGGAATAGAAAGGGCTGAGCTGAGTTGATCCTCAGCAGCTAAATACCAGTTTAGTTCAGTATGTGGGGAGGGGTCATCATGGCTTGCTTCTCCACTCAGCCTATCAGGATCCCACCAACTGTCTCTTAATGTGTCATGCTTTAACAACTGCTTTCATGGGATTGGGGTCCTGCTTATAGTGAGGCAATGATAGTTATCCTAGGAAAACAACCCTGCATACTCTAGAGTTCACGTTAAACACCCAGCTTTGGGATTTTCCCGGTGATGTTGTTCCTTAAAATTTTAGTCAGTTGCCTGTGAGCTTATTTGAGGGAATTCAGTCCTACCCTTTGAATTCCTCAGTCTATGAAAAGGGACATCCAGAATGAGACCATCCACTTAAAGCTTCCTTTTCTTTGTAATATTTCCTTTAGAAATGGCTCTCCCTCAGCTCTCAATTTAACATTATATGCCTTAGGATATAATGCCTTAGGATATGAATCAAAGCAATTAGCTGGGTGGTACTTTTAAAATTTGGGACCAGATTATATATGCATTTCTATATATTGCTTTTCCTTACAGAATATCACTGAGATTCTGCCAAGACAACTAATACAGCTTTAACTCATTTTTAATGATGATATAATACCCTATAAGCACAATTTATTCCAATTTTCCTCACTTTTTAATCAAGAATTGGTGTTGACTTTTGTCAAAGGCTTTTCAACATATATAAAGATAAGTATATGATACTTTTATTTTGCTCTTCTAACAAGATATTTTATATTAATAAATTGCCTAATATTGAAACAAACTTGTATTCCTGGAATAACTTCATGGTCACAGTGATGCTGGATTCTGTTGTTAATACCCTATTTAGTATTTTTGCATCAGTATTCATGAATGATATTAGTTTGCAGTTTTATTTTATTTTTTTGTACTACTTTTATCAGGTTTAGGTACAAATGTTGTTCTTGCTTTGTTAAAAGGATGAAGAAGATTCCTTCCTTTTTTATACCTTCTATTTCTCCGTTAAATTTTTCTAGCCTTCCATTTGTCTCAAGATTTTTCACACTTCCTACTTGGAGTATGGTTATAATAGCTGCTTTAAAGTCTCTGATAATTTCAATATTCTGTGTCACCCCAGAGATGATAACTCTTTTGTCTTTTCCCTTGTGAGATGTTGAGATTATCCTTCAAGTAATATTGGATTGAATCCTGGACATTTTTAATAGTATGTTATAAGATTCTAGGTCTTATTTAAATCTTATGAAGAATGTTGATTTTTGTTTATGTTTTAACACAAGATTGACCCAATTAGTTTCAGGTGGCAAGTTTCTACTTGCATTCTGTGATGCTATGGACTGCAGTTTTGTGTCCTCCCAAATTTTATGTGTTGAAATCTTAATCACCAATGTGATGGTATCTGAAGGTGGGGCCTTTAGGAGGTGACTAGGCCACAAAAGTGGAGCCCTCATGAATAGAATTAATACCCTTATTAAAGACACCCCAGAGAGCTCTCTCACACCCTTCTACCACATGAGGATAGAGAGCGAGAGAGAAGATGGCCACCTATGAACAAGGAAGCAGGCCCTCACCACACACCATATCTTCCAGCACCTTGATCTTGGACTTTCCAGCCTCCAGAACTGGGAGAAATAAACATTTGTCATTTAAGCCACCCAGTCTATGCTACTTTTGTTATATCAGCCCGTGAATGGACTATGATATATGAGCTGTGCTTCCAATATAAATTTAACTTTCAAAGCCTTTGTAGTGCTATTCCAACCTGTCATGCATGTGTGCCATCCAACAGCTTTTCTAGGCTGTGGATAGTGGTCTACCCCATAGTTTGGTGTTCAAAACCTTTGGTAAGTTGCTTAAGGTCAGAAGCTCATACACAAATTTATGAGATGGTTTTATTGAGCTCTCTCATCTCCATTATCTCTGTGACTCTTTATGGTTCTCAGGAGAACTCTCCCCCCAACAATGGCCCTCTGACTAGAAAGCCAGGGCTTTAATTTCTCCCACTCTGCTATGAACTTCCCATCTACTACATCTGCCTCTGGGATCAAGCATCAAGAGAAAAGAGAAAAATTAAAAGCAACAGGGATTACCCCCATGTTCTTTGGACAATTGTTATTCTGGTCAAAGAGAAGGGTTTACCTCCCTTGGAGTTTTGTTGCCTGGCTAGACATTGCTACTGTTGCTGCTACTGATGTCACAAAACTCCCTAGGAAATAGAGTGGGAGTTTATGGAAAAATAAACAGAGGATATCACCTATTGCTTCTGACCCATAGGGGTTCCCTTTCCTGCTCTTCAGACCAGAAACAGTAACCTTTCCTTCAGCCCTTTATTTCCACACCAGTGCACAATTTTAGGCTGTGTTTGAGTCCAGACTGGGAGATACTGAAGGAAAAAAATTGGAAACCCACCACCAGTCCAGTTATACTTTGAGTTCTGGTTTTCTTCCCCAATTGTAAGTGGCAGCCTTACTATTTATTTAAAGAGTCCTTAGATAACTGCTAGTTGCATTCAGTGGGAAAGAAAGGGTGAAGTGTGCTTACTCTTTCTTAATTGGAATAAAAACACTTTTCCTTCCTTTTCAATCTTCTGGGACAATTTATAGAGAATTTGACCTGACTGGTCTTTGAAATTTTCATTGAATTCCCTTGTGAAACCATGTGACCTGGTGCTTTATGCTTTGATATCTTTTTCTATTTCCTGTATGAAAATTCAATGCTTAAGCATTATATCCCTAATGAAGTCAATTTTAATAATCCATATTTCCTTAGGAAATTATACATTTCATCTCAGTTTTCTAATTTATTTGCATAAATATATGTAGTCTTCTATAATTTTTGAGGTAAAATTCACATAATATAAAATTAATCATTTTAAAGTATATGATACAATAGCATATAGTATATTCACATTGTGTAACCATCACTTCTATCTAGTTCCACATATTCATTACCTCAAAAGAGACACCCTGAATTCATTTAGCAGTCACACTCCATTCCTTCTCTCACAGCTTCTGGTAACCACTAAACTGCTTTCTATATCTAAGGCTTTATATTTTCTGGATGTTTCATATAAAAGGAATCATACAATATGTGACTTTTTGTGTCTGTCATCTTTTACATAGCAAAATGATTACAAGGTTCATACACCTTATGTCGTATATCAGTACATCATTCATATTTATGACTGAAAAATATTCCATTGAATGAATATACCACATTTTGATGAACACTTGTGTTGTTTCCACCTTTTGGCTATTATAAATAGTGCTGCTATGAACCTACATGTACACGTTTTTGTTTGAACACCTGTTTTCAATTATTTTGGGTATATACCTAGGTGTGGATTTGCTGGGTCATGTGACAATTCTACACTTAATTTTTTTAGGTCAACCATACTGTTTCCCACATCATCTGTACCATTCTACATTTGCACTAGCTATGTACGAAACTTCCAATTTCTTCACATCCTTGCCAACAATTGTTATTTTTCATCATAGCAATCCTAGTAGATTTGAGGTGATATCATTGAAGTTTTGATTTGCATTTCCCTAATATCAGTGATGTTAAGCTTCTTTTCATATGCTTTTTGGCCATTTGTATATCTTCTTCAGTTAAATTTATATTGAAGTCATTTGCTCATTATTTATTTGTTTTTTGTTGTTGAGTTGTTCTCATAATCCTTTTTATCTCTGTAAGGTTGGTAGTAATATTCTCATTTTATATTTTACTTTTTTTGTCCTCTCTTTTTCTCTAAAGGTTTATCAATTTTGTTCACCTTTTCAAAGAACAAACTTCCAGTTTCATCAATTTTCTCTGTTGTTTTTCTGTTCTCTATTTTGTTTATCTTTGCTGTTATGTTTAGTATTTCCTTCCTTTTGTTAGCTTTGGGTTTATTTTTCTTTTCTATTCCTAGTTCCTTAAGGTGTAAAGTAAGGTTATTGATTTGACATCCTTTTTTAATGTAGACATTTGCCACTATAAATTTTCCTCTTATGATTGCTTTTGCTACATCGCATAAATTTTGGTATATTGTGTTTTTGTTTTTACTTCTATCTATGTATTTTCTAATTTTTCTTATAATTTCCTAATGGTTAATTAGGACTGTGTTCTTTAATTTCCACATATTTGAAGATGGCAGAGTAGGAAGACCCTGAGCTCACCTCCCCCCATAGGCACACCAAAATTACTATTTACAGAGAAAGTATTGATGAGAACGACCTGAAGATTAGCAGAAAAATCTTCTACAACTAAAGATATAAAGAAGGAACCACAAGGAGATGGGTAGGAGGGACAGAGACACAATATACTCAAGATCTCAAGACCATACCACTGGGTAGATGACCCACAAATGGGAGGATAATTACAATTGAAGAGGTTCTCCCAAAAGAGCAAGGGGTCTGACCTCCACATTGTACTCCTGAGCCCAGAGGTCCTGCACTGGGAAAATGAACCTCCAGAACTTTTGACTTTGAAGGTCAGTGGGGCTTAGTTTTGGGAGGACCAGAGGGCTGCAGAAAATAGAGATTCTGTACTTAAAGGGTATACACAAAATCTCACATGCTCTGAGACCGAGCACAAAAGCAGTAATTTGGAGGGAGCTTGGGTCAGACAAACTTCAGATCTTAGAGAGCCTTCTGTAGAGGCAGGAGGCCACTAGGACTATTTCTGGAGACATAGACACTGGCAGTAGCCATTTTGAGGGTCTCATTCTACCAGGAGGGAACTGCTGCTGGCAAAACCCCTTTAGGAATCCCTTCTCTAGCATATTAGGGCCAAGACCCAGCCACAGCAACCAGCCAATCAGCACCAGTTCTGGGATGCCCCAGGCCAAGCAGTTAGCCAGGTGGGGAAACAGCTCCAACCACCAGCAGACTGACTGTTGCAGGAAACCCTGAGGTCCCAGCTGCCTCAGGACATGGCCCTATCCACTAGAAGGCTCAGGACCTGGCCCCTCCCACCCACTGGTGACACTAGCTCCAGGATCCTGGGGCCCCACAGCCAGCCATTGGGACACAGCTCTGACCACCATCAGGCTGACACCAGCTCTGGGACCTAGCCTCACACACCAGTGGGTGGGCATCTGCCATGGGATGCTATGGGTCACAGTCCCTTTCATCATCAAGCCTACTTCAGCTCCAGGACCCCAGGGCCCCACAGCCAGAGACTCCAGGATGCATTCTACCTATCAGCAGGTCAGCACTAGCCCTGGGACTGGCCTCACACACCAGAGGGTAAGCAGCAGCCCCAAGACTCCTTGGGCCCTGGCCTTGCCAACCAGTGGGCTGACACCAGGTCTGGAACCCCCTGTAGTAAGATCCTCAAGACTTATCTCCACCCACTACTGGGCCAACACTAGGGCCAGAACATGGCCTCACCCACTGGTGGGTTGCTACCAGCTCCAGGACCCCCTGGGCTATGGCACCACACATCAGCAGGCAGACAATGCCCCAGGAGCACCAAGGTCCCACAGGGAGCAGTGTCAGGACCAGGCACACCCACCAGTGGGCCAGCACTAGCCCTAAGACCACCAGGGTTTCACAGCCAGCAGCCTTGTGACCCAGGCCTGCCCACCAGTTGGCTGACACCAGAACAAGAACTCTCCAAGTTGTGCAACCAGCTGTGCCAGGACCCAGCCCTGCCCAACAGCAGCCAGCAGCCTCCACACTAGGCAGAGCCTGGCAACCAACCAAACCATAGGGCAACAATGCCTACCAGTGCGCCCACAGTAGTCAGCTCACCACAACAGAGGAGATAACACAGCTCACATAGAGGGCACCCCGAAAGCATATAGCTCTGGTAACCATAGGGGAGTGTGATGCTGGAACACATAGGACATCTCCTACATAAGGCCACTTCTCTAAGATTGTGGAATGGAACCAACTTATCAAATACATAGAAATAAAAACAGAAAATTAGACAAAGTGAGGTGACAGAATATGTTGCAAAAGAAAGAACAAGATAAAACCTCAGAAGAAAAACTATGTGAAGTGGAGATAAGCAATCTACCTGATAAACATTTCAAGGTAATGATCATAAAGATGCTCAGACAACTCAGGAGAAGAATGGATGAACACAGTGAGAAGTTAGGAAAGAGAAAATATAAAGAAAAACCAAACAGAGCTGAAGAATACAATAACTGAAATAAAACATACACTAGAAGGAGTCAACAGTGGGTTAGATGATATAGAGGCATGGATTAGTGAACTGGAAGACAGAGTAGGGGAAAGCACTCAAGCTGAACAGAAAAAAAAATTTAATAAGGACAGTTTAAGAGAACTCTGGGAAAATTTCAAGTGTACTAAAATTCGCATTATAGGGATTTCTGAAGGAAAAGACAGAAAGGGGCATAAAATATATTTGAAGACATAGTAGCTGAAAACATCTCTAGTCTGAGAAAGGAAACAGACATTCAGGTCCAAGAAGCACAGAGTGTCCCAAATAAGATCAATCAAAAGAGGACCACACCAAGATACATTGTAATTTAAAAGGCAAAAGTTAAAGATAAAAAGAGAATATTAAAAGCAGCAAGGGAAAAGCAACTAGTTAGGTACAAGGGAACTCCCATAAGACTATGAGCTGACTTTTCAGCAGAAGCTCTACAGGCCAGAAGAGTGGCATGAAAGGATTTTGAAGGAGAGGTAAAGAGTTTCACAGAAAATCAAAAGCTAAACAAGTTAGGCAACACAAAACCAAATTTACAAGAAATGTTAAAGGGACTTCTCTAAGCAAAAAAAAAAAAAAAAAGGAAAGGCCACAACTAGAAATATAAAAATTATGAAAGGAAAAATCTCACTAGTAAAGACAAACACACAGTAAAAGTAGTAGATCAACCACTTATAAAGCTAGTAGGAAGGTTAAAACACAAGACTAGTAAAATTAACTATATCCACAATAAGTATATAAGGGATACACAAAACAAAAATATATAAAATACAACATAAAAAACATTAAAAGTGAGAGGGTGGTTAGAATGCATTTGAACTTAAAAGAACATCAATATAAAATTATTATATTTCTATTTATTAAATATACAATAATTCTATATGTGAAAGGAACCAAAAAGAACTACAACAAAAAACAGAAAACAATTAACAGTATTATAACACATTTTACATTGAAAAAAGAGGCCCATTCTAAGCTGTCTTTAAAAGTTTTGCAATATTATATAATTAAAAAATAAAATATTCTTAACATCAATAAATTTTTTTCTTATAAAAAAACAATTAACAAAATGGCAGTAAGTATATAACCATCAATAGTTATTTTAAATGTAAATGGAATAAATGTTCCAGTCAAAACATATACAATGGATATAGAGGACCTACAAAATGGCAGAGGAGTAAGACATGGAGATCACCTTCCTCCCCACAAATATATCAAAAATATATCTACATGTCGAACAATTCCTACAGAACACCTACTGAATGCTGGCAGAAGACCCCAGACTTCCCAAAAGGCAAGAAACTCCCAACGTAACTGGTCAGGGCAAAAAAAAAAAAAAAAACAGAAAGAAAAGAATAGGGATGGACACTGCACCTCTGGGAGGGAGCTGTGAAGGAGGAAAAGTGTCCACACACTAGGAAACCCCTTCACTGGAGGAGTCAGGGTATGGGCGGGGGCAAAACTTCAGAGCCACAGAGGAGAGTGCAGCAACAGGGGTGCAGAGGGCAAAGTGGAGAGATTCCCACACAGGGGATCGGTGCCGACCAGCACTCAGCAGCCTGAGAGACTTGTCAGCTCACCTGCCAGGGTGGGTGGGGGCTGGGACCTGAGGGTCGGGCTTTGGAGGTCAGATCCCAGGGAGAGGACTAGGGTTGGCTGCGTGAACACAGTCTGAAGGGGACTAGTGTGCCACACCTAACCGGGAGGGAGTCTGGGAAAAAGTCAGGAACTGCCTAAGAGTCAAGAGACCATTGTCTTGAGGTGAGCAAGTAGAGGAGATTCAGAACACCACCTAAAGAAGCATCAGAGATGGACCTGAGCTGCGGCTATCAGCACAGACACAAGAAATGGGCATGAAATGCTGATGCTGCTACTGCAGCCACCAAGAATCCTGTGTGCAAGCACAGATCACTATCCACACCTCCCTTTCCAGGATCCTGTGCAGCCCACCACTGCCAGGGTCCCATGATCCAGGGACAACTTATGGGGAGAACACACGGCACACCTCAGGCTCTTGCAAAATCACACCAGCCTCTGACACCACAGGCTCACCCCACATTCCGTACTGCTCCCTCCCCGCAGCCTGAGTGAGTCAGAGCCCCCTAATCAGCCGCTCCTTTAACCCCCTCACTTCAGGGTGAAGAACAGATGCCAGAGGGTGACCTACATGCAGAGATGGGGCCAAGTCCAAAGGTGACTGCCAGGAGCTGTGCTAACAAAGAAGAGAAGGGGAAATTTCTCCTTGCAGCCTCAGGAGCAGCGGATTAAAACTCCACAATCAACTTGACGTACCCTGCATCGGTGGAATACCTGAATAGACAACAAATCAACCCAAAATTGAGGTGGTGGACATTGGGAGCAACTGTAGGCTTGGGGTTTGCTGTATGTGACTGACTAGTTACTGATTTTTAAGTTTATCTTAGTATAGTTTATAGCACATATTATCATTGGTGGATTTCTTTATTGCTTTGGTTGCTCTTTTCTTTTTTTACTTATTTTTTAATTTTAATAATATTTTTAAATTTTTTATATTAATAACTTTATTTTAATTTTTTTCCTATTTTTTCTCCCATTTCTTCTGAGCTGTGTGGCTGACAGGGTCTTGGTGCTCCAGCTGTGTGTCAAGCCTGAGCCTCTGAGGTGGGAGAGCCAAGTTCAGGACATTGGTCCAGCAGTGACCTCCCAGCCCCATGTAATATCATTCACGGAGAGCTCTCCCAGAGATCACTGTCTAGACACTAAGACCCACTTCAACTCAACAACCAGCATGCTCCAGTGCTGGACACCCCATGACAAACAACTAGCAAGACAGGAACACAACCCCACCCATTAGCAGAGAGGCTGCCTAAAATCATAATAAGGCCACAGACACCTGAAAACACACCACCAGACGTGGTCCTGCCCACCAGAAAGACAAGATCCAGCTTTATCCACCAGAATACAGGCATGAGTCCCCTCCACCAGGAAGCCTACACAACCCACTGAACCAAACGTACCCACTGGGGACAGATACCAAAGACAACCAGAACTACGAACCTGCAGCCAGAAAAAAGGAGACCCAAAACACAGGAACTTAAGAAAAATGAAAAGACTGAGAATTAAACAGCAGATGAAAGAGCAAAGTAAAAACCCACCAGACCAAACAAATGAACAGGAAATAGGGTATCTACCTAAAAAAGAATTCAGAGTAATGATAGTAAAGATGATCCAAAATCTTGGAAACAAAATGGAGAAAATACAAGAAACGTTTAACAAGGACCCAGAATAACTAAAGAGCAAACAAACAATGATGAACAACACAATAATATGAAATTTAAAATTCTCTAGAAGGAATCAGTAGAAGAATAACTGAGACATAAGAATGGATAAGAGACCAGGAAGATAAAATAAATGGAAATGGGGAATAAAGGTCTCTGTGGAAATGACTACCACAGAGAAAAATAAAGAAAAAAGAATGAAAAGAATTGAGGATAGTCTCAGAGACCTCTGGGACAACATTAAACATGCCAACATTAGAATTATAGGGATCCCAGAAGAAGAAGAGAAAATGAAAGGGACTGAGAAAATATTTGAAGAGTTTATAGTTGAAAACTTCCCTGATATGGGAAAGAAAATAGTCAATCAAGTCTATGAAGTGCAGAGAGTCCCATACAGGCTAAATTGAAGGAGAAACATGCCAAGACACATATTAATCAAACTATAAAAAATTAAATACAAAGAACAAATATTAAAAGCATCAAGGGAAAAGTAAAAAAAATCATACAAGGGAATGCCCATAAGGTTAACAGCTGATCTTTCAGCAAAAAGGCTGCACACCAGAAGGGAGGGGCAGGACATATGTAAAGTGATGAAAGGGAGAAACCTACAACCAAGATTATTCTCCCCGGCAAGGATCTCATTCAGATTTGACATAGAAATTAAAACCTTGACAGACAAGCAAAAGCTAAGAGAATTCAACATCACAAAACAAGCTTTACAACAAATGCTAAAGGAACTTCTCTAGGCAGAAAACACAAGAGAAGGAAAAGCCCTGCAATAACAAGCACAAAACAATTAGAAAAATGGTAATAGGAACATACATATCAAAAATTAACTTATCACAATTTGTATGGAAACACAAAAGACCCCGAATAGCCAAAGCAATCTTGTGAATGAAAAATGGAGCTGGAGGAATCAGGCTCCCTGACTTCAGACAATACTACAAAGCTACAGTAATCAAGACAGTATGGTACTGGCACAAAAACAGAAAGATAGATCAATGGAACAGGATAGAAAGCCCAGAGATAAACCCACACACATATGGTCACCTTATCTTTGATAAAGAAGGCAAGAATATACAGTGGAGAAAAGACAGCCTCTTCAAAAAGTGGTGCTGGGAAAACTGGACAGGTACATGCAAAAGTATGATATTAGAACACTTTTTAACACCATACACAAAAATAAACTCAAAATGGATTAAAGACCTAAATGTAAGGCCAGACACTTTCAAACTCTTAGAGGAAAACATAGGCATAACACTCTGACATAAATCACAGCAAGATCTTTGACCCACCTCCTAGAAAAATGGAAATATAAACAAATGGGACCTAATGAAACTTAAAGACTTTTGCACAGCAAAGGAAACCATAAACAAGACCAAAAGACAACTCTCAGAATGGGAGAAAATATTTGCAAATGAAGCAACTGACAAAGGATTAATCTCCAAAATTTACAAGCAGTTCATGCAGCTCAATAACAAAAAAACAAACAACCCAATCCAAAAATGGGCAGAAGACTTAAATAGACATTTCTCCAAAGAAGATATATAGACTGCCAACAAATACATGAAAGAATGCTCAACATCAATAATCATTAGAAAAATGCAAATCAAAACTACAATGAGATATCATATCACACCAGTCAGAATGGCCATCATTAAAAAAATCTAGAAACAATAAATGTTGGACAGGGCGTGGAGAAAAGGGAACACTCTTGCACTGTTGGTGGGAATGTAAATTGATACAGCCACTATGGAGAACAGTATGGAGGTTCCTTAAAAAACTACAAATAGAATTACCATAAGACCCAGCAATCCTACCACTGGGCATATACCCTGAGAAAACCATAATTCAAAAAGAGTCATGTACCAAAATGTTCATTGCAGCTCTATTTACAATACCCCGGACATGGAAGCAACCTAAGTGTCCATCAACAGATGAGTGGATAAAGAAGATGTGGCACATATATACAATGGAATATTACTCAGCCATAAAAAGAAATGAATTTGAGTTATTTGTAGTGAGGTGGATGGACCTAGAGTCTGTCATACAGAGTGAAGTAAGTCAGAAAGAGAAAAACAAATACCGTATGCTAGCACGTATATATGGAATCTGAGAGAGAAAAAAATTGTCATGAAGTACTTAAGGGTAAGACGGGAATAAACTCACAGATCTACTAGAGCATGAACTTTAGGATATGGGGAGGGGGAAGGGTAAGCTATGACGAAGTGAGAGAGTGTCATGGACATATATACACTACCAAATGTAAAATAGATAGCTAGTGGGAAGCAGCCGCATAGCACAGGGAGATCAGCTAGGTGGTTTGTGACCAACTAGAGGTGTGGGATACAGAGGGTGGGAGGGAGGGAGACGCAACAGGGAAGAGATATGGGAACATATGTATATGTATAACTTATTCACTTTGTTATAAAGGAGAAATTAACACACCATTGTAAAGCAATTATACTCCAATAAAGATGTTTAAAAAAATTGACGAGGGGAAGATGGCAGAAGAGTAAGACGCGGAGATCACCTTCCTACCCAAAGATACACCAGAAATATATCTACACATGGAACGACTCCTACAGAACACCTACTGAACGCTGGCAGAATACCTCAGACCTCCCAAAAGGCAAGAATCTCCCCCACGTACCTGGGTAGGGCAAGAGAAAAAAAGAGAAAACAGACACAAAGGAATAGGGACGGGACCTGCACCAGTGGGAGGGAGCTGTGAAGGAGGAAAGGTTTCCACACACTAGGAAACCCCTTCGCAGGTGGAGACTGCGGGTGGCAGAGGGGGAAACCTTTGGAGCCACGGAGGAGAGCACAGCAACAGGGGTGCAGAGAGCAAAGCGGAGAGATTCCCACACAGAGGATCAGTGCCGACCGGCACTCACCAGTCCGAGAGGCTCGTCTGCTCAACAGCCAGGGCAGGCGGGGCCAGGAGCTGAGGCTCGGGCTTCAGTCAGATCACAGGGAGAGGCCTGGGGTTGGCGGCGTGAACACAGCCTGCAGGGGGTTAGTGCCCCACGGCTAGCTGGGAGGGAGTCCGGGGAAAAGTCTGGACCTGCTGAAGAGGCAAGAGACATTTTCTTCCCTCTTTGTTTCCTGGTGCTCGAGGAGAGGGGATTAAGAGCGCTACTTAAAGGAGCTCCAGAGACGGGCATGAGCCGCGGCTGAAAGCGTGGACCACAGAGACGGGCATGAGATGCTAAGGCTGCTGCTGCCGCCACCAAGAAGCCTGTGTGTGAGTACAGGTCACTATCCACACCTCCCTTCCTGGGCGCCTCTGCAGCCCGCCACTGCCAGGGTCCCGGTATCCAGGGACAACTTCTCCCGGAGAACGCACAGCATGCCTCAGGCTGGTACAACATCACGCCGGCTTCTGCCGTCACAGGATCGCCCCCCACTCGGTACCCCTCCCTCCGCCCTGCTCTAGTGAGCCAGTGTCCCCGAAGCAGCTGCTCATTTAACCACATCCTGTCTGAGCAAAGAAAAGACGCCCTCCGGCGACCTACATGCAGAGACGGGGCCAAATCCAAAGATGAGCCCCGGGAGCTGTGAGAACAAAGAAGAGAAAGGGAAATCTCTCCCAGCAGCCTCAGAAGCAGTGGATTAAAGCTCCACAATCAACTTGATGTAACCTGCATCTGTGGAATACCTGAATAGACAACGAATCATCCCAAAATGAGGAGGTGGACTTTGAGAGCAAGATTTATGATTTTTGCCCCTTTTCCTCTTTTTGTGAGTATGTATGTGTATGCTCCTGTGTGAGATTTTGTCTGTATAGCTTTGCTTCCACCATTTCTCCTAGGGTTCTATCCATGGTTTTTTTTGTTTTGTTTTTTGGGTTTTTTTTTTCTTTTTTAAATTTTTTTTCTCTTAATAATTATTTTTTATTTTAATAAATTTATTTTATCTTACATTATTTTATTTTATTTTATCTTCCTTCCTTTCTTCCTTCCTTCCTTCCTTCCTTGCTTTTTTCCCTCCCTCCCTCCCTCCGTCTCTCTTTGTCTCTCTTTCTTTCCTTCCTTCTTTCTTTCTTTCTTTCTTTCTTTCTTTCTTTCTTTCTTTCTTTCTTTCTTTCTTTCTTTCTTTCTTTCTACTTTTTCTCCCTTTTATTCTGAGCCGCATGGATGAAAGGCTCTAGGTGCTGCAACAAGGGGTCAGTGCTGTGCCTGTGAGGTGGGAGAGCCAACTTCAGGACACTGGTCAACCAGAGACTTCCCAGCTCCACTGGGAAAGTCTGGAAAATATCAAATAGGGAAAAATCTCCCAGAGATCTCCATCTCTACACCAACACCCAGCTTCACACAACGACCAGCAAGTTACAGTGCAGGACACCCTATGCCAAACAACTAGAAAGACAGGAACACAACCCCACCCAGTAGCAGAGAGGCTGCCCCAAATCATAATAAGTCCACAGACACCCGAAAACACACCACCAGATGTGGACGTTCCCACCAGAAAGACAAGATCACGCCTCATCCACCAGAACACAGGTACTAGCCCCCTCCACCAGGAAGCCTACACAACCTACTGAACCAACTTTAGCCACTGGGGACAGACATCAAAAACAACGGAAACTACAAAGGTGCACCCTGCAAAAAGGAGAACCCAAACACAGTAAGATAAGTAAAATGAGAAGACAGAAAAACTCACAGCAGATGAAGGAGCAAGATAAAAACCCACCAGACCTAAAAAATGAAGAGGAAGTAGGCCGGCTACCTGAAAAAGAATCAGAATAATGATAGTAAAGATGATCAGAAGTCTTGGAAATATAATAGAAAAAATGCAAGAAACATTTAACAAGGATCTAGAAGAACTAAAGATGAAACAAACAAGGATGAACAACACAATAAATGAAATGAAAAATACTCTAGATGGGATCAATAGCAGAATAACTGAGGCAGAAGAACGGATAAGTGACCTGGAAGATAAAATAGTGGAAATAACTACTGCAGAGCAGAATAAAGAAAAAAGAATGAAAAGAACTGAGGAGAGACTCAGACACCTCTGGGACAATATTAAATGCAACAACATTCGAATTATAGGGGTTCCAGAAGGAGAAGAGAAAAAGAAAGGGACTGAGAAAACATTTGAAGAGATTATAGGTGGAAATTTCCCTAATATGGGAAAGGAAAGAGTTAATCATTTCCAGGAAGTACAGAGAGTCCC
Organism: Leucopleurus acutus; assembly: GCF_964270905.1. Classification (NCBI taxonomy): domain Eukaryota; kingdom Metazoa; phylum Chordata; class Mammalia; order Artiodactyla; family Delphinidae; genus Leucopleurus; species Leucopleurus acutus. Next base: position 47,281,982 of record NC_139148.1, on the reverse strand, counting down.
ATACAAGATAAATCCAAGGAGAAAAATGCCAGGACACATACTAATCAAACTGTCAAAAATGAAATACAAAGAAAACATATTAAAAGCAGCAATGGAAAAACAACAAATAACACACAAGGGAATCCCCATAAGGTTAACAGCTGATCTTTCAGCAGAAACTCTGCAAGGCAGAAGGGACTGGCAGGACATATTTAAAGTGATGAAGGAGAAAAACCTGCAACCAAGATTACTCTACCCAGCAAGGATCTCATTCAGATTTCATGGAGAAATTAAAAACTTTACAGACAAGCAAAAGCTGAGAGAGTTCAGCACCACCACACCAGCTTTACAACAAATGCTAAAGGAACTTCTCTAGGCAAGAAACACAAGAGAAGGAAAAGACCTACAATAATGAACCAAAAACAACTAAGAAAATGTGAATAGAAACATACATATCGATAATTACCTTAAATGTAAATGGACCAAATGCTCCCACCAAAAGACACAGATTGGCTAAATGGACACAAAAACAAGACCCATATATATGCTGTCTAAAAGATACTCACGTCAGACCTAGAGACACATACACACTGAATGTAAGGGGATGGAAAAAGATATTCCACACAAATGGAAACCAAAAGAAAGCTGGAGTAGCAATTCTCATATCAGAAAAATAGACTTTACAATAAAGACTATTACAAGAGACAAAGAAGGACACTACATAATGATCAAGGGACTGATCCAAGAAGAAGATATAACAATTGTAAATATTTATGCACCCAACATAGGAGCACCTCAATACATGATGCAAATACTAACAGCCATAAAAGGGGAAATCGACAGTAACACATTCAGAGTAGGGAACTTTAACACCCCTCTTTCCCTGATGGACAGATCATCCAAAATGAAAATAAACAAGGAAACACAAGCTTTGAATGATACGTTAAACAAGATGGACTTAAATGATATTTATAGGACATTCCATCCAAAAACAACAGAATACACATTTTTCTCATGTGCTCATGGAACATTCTCCAGGGTAGATCATATCTTGGGTCACAAATCAAGCCTTGCTAAGTTTAAGAAAATTGAAATAATATCAAGTATCTTTTCCAACCACAATGCTATGAGGCTACATATCAACTACAGGAAAAGATCTGTAAAAAATACAAACACATGGAGGTTAAACAATACACTATGTAATAATGAAGTGATGACTGAAGAAATCAAAGAGGAAATCAAAAAATACCTAGAAACAAAGGACAATGGAGATACGACGAACCAAAACCTATGGGATACAGCAAAAGAAGTTCTAAGAGAGAAGTTTATAGCATGACAATCCTACCTTTAGGAACAGGAAACATCTCAAATAAACAACCTAACCTTGCACCTAAAGCAATTAGAGTAAGAAGACCAAAAAAACCCAAGTTAGCAGAAGGAAAGAAATCATAAAAATCAGATCAGAAATAAATGAAAAAGAAATGAAGGAAATGATAGCAAAGTTAAATAAAACTAAAAGCTGGTTCTTTGAGAAGATAAACAAAAATCATAAAATATTAGCCAGACTCATCAAGAAAAAAAGTGAGAAGACTCAAATCAATACAATTAGAAATGAAAAAGAGGGCTGCACTGGTGGCGCATTGGTTGAGAGTCTGCCTGCCGATGCAGGGGACACGGGTTCGTTCCCCGGTCAGGGAAGATCCCACATGCCACGAAGCGGCCTGGCTCTTGAGCCATGGCCACTGAGCCTGTGCGTCCGGAGCCTGTGCTCCACAATGGGAGAGTCCACAACAGTGAGAGGCCCGTGTACTGCAAAAAAAAAAAAAAAAAAAAAAGAAAAGAAAAGAAATGAAAATAAAGTAACAACTGACACTGCAGAAATACAAAAGATCATGAGGGATTACTACAAGCATCTCTATACCAATAAAATGGACAACCTGGAAGAAATGGACAAATTCTTAGAAATGCACAACCTGCCAAGACTGAATCAGGAAGAAATAGAAAATATGAACAGACCAATCACAAGCACTGAAATTGAAACTGTGGTTAAAAATCTTCCAACAAACAAAAGCCCAAGACCAGACGGCTTCACAGGTGAATTCTATCAAACATTTAGAGAAGAGCTAACACCTATACTTCTCAAACTCTTCCAAAATATAGCAGAGGGAGGAACACTCCCAAACTCATTCTACGAGGCCACCATCACCCTGATACCAAAACCAGACAAGGATGTCACAAAGAAAGAAAACTACATGCCAACATCACTGATGAACATAGATGCAAAAATCGTCAAGAAAATACTAGCAAACAGAATCTAACAGCACATTAAAAGGATCATACACCACGATCAAGTGGGGTTTATTCCAGGAATGCAAGGATTTTCAACATACGCAAATCAAACAATGTGATACACCATATTAACAAATTGAAGGAGAAAAACATATGATCATCTCAACTGATGCAGAGAAAGATTTTGACAAAATTCAACACCCATTTATGATAAAAACCCTGCAGAAAGTAGGCATAGAGGGAACTGTCCTCAACATAATAAAGGCCATACATGACAAACCCACAGCCAACATTGTCCTCAATGGTGAAAAACTGAAAGCATTTCCACTAAGATCAGGAACAAGACAAGGTTGCCCACTCTCACCACTCTTATTCAACATAGTTTTGGAAGTTTTAGCCACAGCAATCAGAGAAGAAAAGGAAATAAAAGGAATCCAAATCGGAAAAGAAGAAGTAAAGCTGTCACTGTTTGCAGATGACATGATACTATACATAGAGAATCCTAAAGATGCTACCAGAAAACTACTAGAGCTAATCAATGAATTTGGTAAAGTAGCATGATACAGAATTAATGCACAGAAATCTCAGGCATTTCTATACACTAATGATGAAAAATCTGAAAGTAAAATCAAGAAAACACTCCCATTTACCATTGCAACAAAAAGAATAAAATACCTAGGAATAAACCTACCTAAGGAGACAAAAGAACTGTGTGCAGAAAATTATAAGACACTGATGAAAGAAATTAAAGATGATACAAATAGATGGAGAGATATACCATGTTCTTGGATTGGAAGAGTCAACTTGTGAAAATGACTCTACTAAACAAAGCAATCTACTGATTCAATGCAAACCCTATCAAACTACCACTGGCATTCTTCACAGAACTAGAACAAAAGATTTCACAATTTGTATGGAAACACAAAAGACCCCAAATAGCCAAAGCAATCTTGAGAACGAAAAATGGAGCTGGAGGAATCAGACTCCCTGACTTCAGACTACACTACAAAGTTACAGTAATCAAGACAGTATGCTAAATAAATAAAAAATAGGGGCTTCCCTGGTGGCACAGTGGTTGAGAGGCCGCCTGCTGATGCAGGGGATACGGGTTCGTGCCCCAGTCCGGGAAGATCCGACATAGCGTGGAGTGGCTGGGCCCGTGAGCCACGGCCGCTGAGCCCGTGTGTCTGGAGCCTGTGCTCTGCAATGGGAAAGTCCACGACAGTGAGAGGTCCACGTACCGTAAAAAAATAAATAAATAAAGACAGTATGGTACTGGCACAAAAACAGAAAGATAGATCAATGGAACAGGATAGAAAACCCAGAGATAAACCCACGCACATATGGTCACATTATCTTTGATAAAGGTGGCAGGAATATACAGTGGAGAAAGGACAGCCTCTTCAATAAGTGGTGCTGGGAAAACTGGACAAGTACATGTAAACATATGACATTAGGTCACTCCCTTACACCGTACACAAAATAAGCTCAAAATGGATTAAAGACCTAAATGTAAGGCCAGAAACTATCAAACTCTTAGAGGAAAACATAGGCAGAAAACTCTATGACATAAATCACAACAAGATCCTTTTTGACCCACCTCCTAGAGAAATGGAAATAAAAACAAAAATAAACAAATGAGACCTAATGAAACTTCAAAGCTTTTGCACAACAAAGGAAACCATAAACAAGACCAAAAGACAACCCTCAGAATGGGAGAAAGTATTTGCTTATGAAGCAACTGACAAAGGATTAATCTCCAAATTTACAAGCAGCTCATGCAGCTCAATAACAAAAAAAACAAACAACCCAATCCAAAAATGGGCAGAAGACCTAAATAGACATTTCTCCAAAGAAGATATACAGACTGCCAACAAACAAATGAAAGAATGCTCAACATCATTAATCATTAGAGAAATGCAAATCAAAACTACAATGAGATATCATCTCACATCAGTCAGAATGGCCATCATCAAAAAATCTAGAAACAATAAATGCTGGAGAGGGTGTGGAGAAAAGGGAACACTCTTGCACTGCTGGTGGGAATGTGAATTGGTACATCCACTATGGAGAACAGTATGGAGGTTCCTTAAAAAACTACAAATAGAACTAACATATAACCCAGCAATCCCACTACTGGGCATATACCCTGAGAAAACCATAATTCAAAAAGAGTCATGTACCAAAATTTTCATTGCAGCTCTATTTACAATAGCCTGGAGATGGAAACAACCTAAGTGCCCATCATTGGATGAATGGGTAAAGAAGATGTGGCACATATATACAATGGAATATTACTCAGCCATAAAAGGGAATGAAACTGAGCTGTTTGTAGTGAGTTGGATGGACCTGGAGTCTTTCATACAGATTGAAGTAAGTCAGAAAGAGAAAGACAAATACCGTATCCTAACACATATATATGGAATTTAAGGAAAAAAATTGTCATGACGAACCTAGGGGTAAGACAGGAATAAAGAAACAGACCTACTAGAGAACGGACTTGAGGATACTGGGAGGGGGAATGGTAAGCTGTGACAGAGCGAGAGAGTAGCATGGAAATATATACACTACCAAACATAAAATAGATATCTAGTGGGAAGCAGCCGCGTAGCACAAGGAAATCAACTCGGTGCTTTGTGACCACCTAGAGGGGTGGGATAGGGAGGGTGGGAGGGAGGGAGATGCAAGAGGGAAGAGATATGGGAATACATATATATGTATAACGGATTCACTTTGTTATAATGCAGAAACTACACACCATTGTAAAGCAATTATACTCCAATAAAGATGTAAAAATTAAAGAAAGAAAGAAAGAAATCATTTCAACAGGTGCAAACCTATGAATTAAAAAAAAATTATGTGACGTGATGGAGGTGTTAGCTAATGCCATTATTGTAATTATTTTGCAATATATGTGTATCAAATCAAAACACTGTAAACCTTAAACTTAAACAATATTATACATCAATTTCATCTAATAAAGCTAGGGAAAAGCAAACCAAAAAAATTACCTTAAATGTAAATGGATTAAATGCTCCAATCAAAAGACATACACTGACTGAATGGATACAAAAACAAGACCCATATATATGTTGTCTACAAGAGACCCAATTCTGACCTAGGGACACATACACACTGAAAGTGAGGGGATGGAAAAGATATTCCATGCAAATGGAAATCAAAAGAAAGCTGGGGTAGCAATTCTCATATCGGACAAAATAGACTTTAAAATAAAGACTCTTACAAGAGAAAAAGAAGGACACTATATAATGATCAAGGGTTCAATACAAGAAGAAGATATAACAATTGTAAATATTTATACACCCAACATAGGAGCACCTCAATAAATGAGGCAAACGCTAACAGCCATAAAAGGACAACTCGACAGTAACTCAATCATAGTAGGCAACTTCAAAACCCCACTTTCACCGATGGACAGATCACCCAAAATGAAAATAAACAAGGAAACACAAACTTTGAATGATACATTAAACAAGATGGACTTATTTGATATTTATAAGACAATTCCATCCAAAAACAACAGAACACACTTTCTTCTCAAGTGTTCATGGAACATTCTCCAGGATAGATCATATCTTGGGTCACAAATCAAGCCTTGGTAAATTTAACAAATTTAAAATTATGCTAAGTATCTTTTTCAACCATACGCTATTAGAATAGATATCAATAACAGGAAAAAAAACTGTAAAAAATACAAACACATGAAGGCTAAACAATGCACTACTAAATAACAAAGAGATCACTGAAGAAATCAAAGATGAAGTCAAAAAATACCTGGAGAGGGCTTCCCTGGTGGCGCAGTGGTTGAGAAGCTGCCTGCCGATGCAGGGGACGTGGGTTCGTGCCCCAGTCCAGGAAGATCCCACATGCCACTGAGCGGCTGGGCCCGTGAGCCATGGCCACTGAGCCTGCACGTCCGGAGCATCTGCTCCACAATGGGAAAGGCCAAAACTGAGAGGCCCGCGTACCGCAAAAAAAAAAAAATACCTGGAGACAAATGACAATGAAAACACGATGACCCAAAACTTATGGGATGCTGCAAAAGCTGTTCTAAAAGGGAAGTTTATAGCAAATAAATCCTACATCAAAAAACAAGAAATATCTCAAATAAACAATGTAACCTTACACCTAAAGCAATTAGAGAAAGAAGAACCAAATAAACCAAAATTAGCAAAAGGAAAGATCATAAAATTCAGATCAGAAATAAATGAAAAATAAATGAAGGAAATGATAGCAAAGACCAATGAAACTAAAAACTAGTTCTTTGAGAAGATAAGCAAAATTGATAAACCATTAACCAGACTCATCAAGACAAAAAGGGGGAAAACTCAAATCAACAGAATTAGAAATGAAAAAGGAGAAGTAACAACTGACACTGCAGAAATACAAAGGATCATGAGAGATTACTAAAGGCAACTATATATCAATAAAATGGACAACCTGGAAGAAATGGACAAATTCTTAGAAAAGCATAACCTTCTGAAACTGAACCAGGAAGATATAGAAAATATAAAATATAGAAAAAACCAATCACAAGCACTGAAATTGAGACTGTGATTAAAAATCTTCCAACAAAGAAAAGCTCAGGACCAGATGGCTTCACAGGGGAATTCTATCAAACATTTAGAGAAGAACTAACACCTATCCTTCTCAAACTCTTCCAAAATATAGCAGAGGGAGGAGCACTCCCATCTTGATGGTGGTATCAAGCCACCATCCCCTTGATACCAAAACCAGACAAAGTTGCCACAAAAAAAGAAAACTACAGGCCAATATCACTGATGAACATAGATGTAAAAATCCTCAACAAGATACTAGCAACAGAATCCAACAGCCCATTAAAATGATCTTACACCATGCTCAAGTGGGGTTTATCCCAGGAATGCAAGGATTCTTCAATATATACAGGTCAATCCATGTGATAATAACAAACTGAATGATAAAAACTATATGATCTTCTCAAAAGATGCAGAAATAGCTTTTGACAAAATTCAACACTGGTTTATGATAAAAGCTCTCCAGGAAGAAGGAATAGAGGAAACTCACCTAACATAATAAAGGCCATATATGACAAACCCACAGCCCACATCGTTCTCAATGTTGAAAAACTGAAACCTTTTCCTCTAAGATCAGGAAAAGACAAGGTTGCCCAGTCTCATGATCACTATTATTCAACATAATTTTGGAAGTTTTAGCCACAGTAATCAGAGAAGAATAAGAAATAAAAGGCATTCAAATCAGAAAAGAAAAAGTAAAATTGTCACTGTTTGCAGGTGACATGTTACTATACATAGAGAATCCTAAAGATGCTACCAGAAAACTACTAGAGCTAATCAATGAATTTGGTAAAATAGCAGGATACAAAATTAATGCACAGAAATACCTTCCATTCCTATACAATAATGATGAACAATCTGAAAGAGAAATTAAGGAAACACTCCCATTTATCACTGCAACAAAAAGAATAAAATACCTAGGAATAAAACCTACCTCAGGAGAGAAAAGACCTGTATGCAGAAAACTATAAGACACTGATGAAAGAAATTGAAGATGATACAAAGAGATGGAGAGATATACCATGTTCTTGGATTGGAAGAATCAGCATTGTGGAAATGACTATAATACCCAAAGCAATCTACAGCTTCAGTGCAATCCCTATCAAACTACCAATGGCATTGTCCACAGAACTAGAACAAAAAATTTCACAATTTATATGGAAATACAAAAGACCCGGAATACCTAAAGCAATCTGGAGAAAGAAAAATGGAGCTGGGGGGGATCAGACTCCCTGACTTCAAACTATATCACAAAGCTATAGTAATTAAGACAGTATGGTACTGGCACAAAAACAGAAATATGGACCAATGGAACAGGATAGAAAGCCCAGAGATAAACCCACACACATATGATCACCTTATCTTTGATAAAGGAGACAAAAATATACAATGGAGAAAAACAGCCTCTTCAGTATGTGGTGCTGTAAAAACTGGACAGCTACATGTAAAAGAATGAAATTAAAACACTGCCTAATGCCATACACAAAAGTAAACTCAAAATGGATTAAAGACCTAAATGTAAGGCCAGACACTAGAAAACTCTTGAGGAAAACATAGGCAGAACACTCTATGACATAAATCACAGCAAGATCCTTTTCGACCCACCTCCTAGAGAAATGGAAATAAAAACAAAAATAAACAAATGGGACCTAATGAAACTTAAAAGCTTTTGCACTGCAAAGGAAACCATAAACAAGATGAAAAGACAACCCTCAGAATGGGGAAAATATTTGCAAACGAAGTAACTGACAAAGGATTAATCTCCAAAATATACAAGCAGCTCATGCAGCTCAATATAAAAAAAAAAAACCCAATCCAAAAATGGGCAGAAGACCTAAATAGACATTTCTCCAAAGAGGATATACTGATTGGCAACAAACACATGAAAGGATGCTCAACATCCCTAATCATTACTGAAATGTAAATCAAAACTACAATGAGGTATCACATCACGTGTACCACAATGTTTATTGCAGCACTACTTACAATACCCAGGACATGGAAGCAATCTAAGTGTCCATTGACAGGTGAATGGATAAAGAAGATGTGGCACATACATACAATTGAATATTAGCCATAGAAAGAAATGAAATGAAATTATGTGTAATGAGGTGGGTGGTCCTAGAGTCTGTCTTACAGAGTGAAATAAGTCAGAAAGAGAAAAACAAATACCATATGCTACTACATGTATATGGAATGTAAAAAAAAATGGTTCTTGTGAACCTAGGGGCAGGACAGGATTAAAGTTGCAAGCATAGAGAATGGACTTGAGGACACGGGGAGGGGAAAGTGTAAGCTGGGACAAAGTGATAGAGTAGCATTGACATATATACCACATATTCTTAAGCCAATCATCTGTGGATGGACACTGGGTTGCTTCCATGTCTTGGCTATTGTAAGTAGTGCTCATATGAACATTGGGATACATGTATCTTTTCAAATTAGAGTTTTTGTTATTTCTGATTATATACATAGGAGTAGAAATGCTGGATCATATGGTAGCTCTATTTTCAGTTTTTTTAAGGAACCTCCATACAATTTTCCATAGTAGCTTCACCAATGTACATTACCACCAAGAGTTTAGAGGGGTTTCCTTTTCTCCATATGCTCTCCAGCATTTACTATTTGTAGACGTTTTAATAAGATGGCCATTCTGCCTGTTGTGAGGTGATACCTCATTGTGGTTTCAATTTGCATTTCTCTAATAATTAGCGATGTTGAGCATCTTTTCAGTTGCCTGTTAGCCATCTGTATGTCTCCTTTGGAAAACTGTCTATGTAGGTCTTCTGCCCATTTTTTATTGTGCTGTTTGCGGGTTTGTTTGTTTGTTTTTTTGGTATTGAATTGTATGAGCTGTTTTTATATTTTGGATATTAACCCAATATCAGTGATATCATTTCCAAATATTTTCTCCCATTCCATGCATTGTCTTTCCATTTTGTTGATGGTTTCCTTCGTTGTGCAAAAGCTTTTAAGTTTAATTAGGTCCCATTTGATTACTTTTGTTTTTATTTCTTTGCCTTGGGAGACAAATCTAAGAAAATATTTTTACGATTTATGTTAGAGAAGGATTTATCTATGTTCCCTTCCAAGAGTTTTAAGGTGTCATGACTTATATTTAGGTCTTTACACCATTTTGAGTTTATTTTTGTATGATGTCAGGGAGTGTTCTAATTTCATTAATTTACATGACTTACATGTCTACCTTTCCCAACACCACTTGTTGAAGAGATGGTCTTCTCTACATTGTGCATTCTTGCCTACTTTGTTATAGATTAATTGACCATAGTTACATGGGGTTATTTCTGAGCTCTCTATTCTGTTGCGTTGATCTATATTTCTGCTTTTGTGCCTATACCATGCTGCTTTGATTACTGTACCTTTGTAGTATCGTCTGAAGCCTGGAAGACTTATGACTCCAGCTTTGTTTGTTTTTTCTCATGATTGTTTAGGCAATTCTAGGTCTTTTGTGGTTCCATATAAATTTTAGGATGATTTCTTCTAGGTATGTGAAAAATGTCATGGGTATTTTGATTAAGCTTACATTAGATCTGTAGATTTCTTTGGGTAATATGGCCATTTTAACATTAATTAATTCTTCCAATCCAAGAGCATGAGATATCATTCCATTTCTTTGAGTTATATTCAATTTCATTTATCAATGCTTTATAGTTTTCAGAGTATAGTTCTTTCACTTCATGCTTAAGTTTATGCCCAGATATTTTATTTTTTGACATGATTTTAACAAGATTTTTTAAACTTTCTCTGTCTGATATTTCATTGTTAGTATAAAGAAATCCAACAGATCTCTGTATATTAATCTTGTATCCTGCTACCTTGCTTAATTCATTTGTTAGTTCTAATAGTTTTTGTGTGGAGACATTAGGGTTCTCTATATAGAGTATCTTGTGATCTGCAGATAGTGACAGTTATACATCTTTCCTTCCAATTTGGATATTTTTTTTCTTTTGCTGGTCTGACAGCTGGGGCTAGAACTTAAATACTATGTTGAATAGAAATTGTGAGAGTGGATATCCTTGACTTGTTCCTGAATTTAGTGGGAACGCTTTCACCTTTTCACCATTGAGGATTATGTTGACTGTGGGTTTGTCATAAATGGCTTTTATTATGTTGAGATATGTTCCCTCTATACCCACTTTGGTGAGAGTTTTTATCATGAATGGATATTGAATTCTGTCAAATGCTTTTTTGCATTTATTGAGATGATCATGTGGTTTTTGTCTTTCCTTCTGTTAATATGGTGTATCACATTAATTGGTTTGCATATGTTGAACCATCTTTGTGACCCTGGAATAAACCCAACTTGATCATGGTGCATGGTCCTTTTTATTATTGCTGGATTCATTTTCCTAATATTTTGTTGAGGATTTTTGTTTTGTTTTGTTTTTGTTTTTGCGATACGTGGGCCTCCCACTGCTGTGGCCTCTCCCGTTGTGGAGCACAGGCTCCAGACCCGCAGGCTCAACGGCCATGGCTCACAGACCCAGTTGCTCCATGGCATGTGGGATCTTCCCGGACCGGGGCATGAACCTGTGTCCCCTGTATTGGCAGGCAGACTCTCAACCACTGCACCACCAGGGAAGCCCTGTTGAGGATTTTTGCATCTATATTCATCAAAGATATTGGCCTGTAATTTTTTATTTAATTTTTATCAGAGTATAATTGATTTACTATGTTGTGTTAGTTTCAGGTGTACAGCACAGTGAATCAGTTATATATATACTTATATCCACTCTTTTTTTTTTAGATTGTTTTCCTATATAGGCCATTACAGAGTATTAAGTAGAGTTCCCTGTGCTATACAGCAGGTTTTTATTAGTTCTCTATTTTATATATAGTAGTGTGTATATGTTAATCCCAATCTCCCAATTTATCCCTCCCCCTCCCCATCCCCTGGTAACAATAAGTTTGTTTGCTACATCCGTGACTCTACTTATGTTTTGTACATAAGTTCATTTGTACCCATTGTTTTAGATTCCACATATAAGTGATATCATTTGATATTTGTCTTTCTCTGTCTGACCTACTTCATGTAGTATGACAATCTCTAGGTCCATCCATATTGCTGCAAATGGCATTATTTTGTTCTATTTTATGGCTGAGTAATATTCCATTGTATATGTAATTTTTTTTGTAGTTTCTTTGTCTGGCTTTGGTATAAGGGTGATGGTGGTTTCATAGAATTTGGGAGTGTTCCCTCCCTTTCAATGCATTGGAATATTTTGAGAAGGATAGATATAAGTTCTTCCTTGTATGTTTGGTAGAATTCCCCAGTGAAGCCATCCAGTCCTGGATTTTTATTTGCAATAAGTTATTTTATTAGAGATTTTATTTTGCTTTGAGTGATCAGTCTGTTCCAATTATCTGTTTCTTCTTGAATCAGTTTTGGGAGCCTGCCTGTTCCTAGAAACTTGTCCATTTCTTCTAGGTTGTGCAGTTTGTTGACATATAACTATTCATAGTATTCTTTCTTTTTCTTTTTCTTTTTTTTTTTGTATTTCTGTGGTATCAGATGTTATTTCTCCTTTTTCATTTCTTATTTTGTTTATTTGGATCCTCTTTTCTTCTTGGTGATCCAAGCTAGAGGTTTGTCAATTTTGTTTATCCTTTAAAAAATAACATCTCTTGGTTTTATTGATCTTTCTATTGTTTTATATCTATTTTTATTTATTTCCTCTCTGATCTTTATTGTTTCCTTCCTCCTGCTGACTTTGGATTTTGTGTGTTGTTTTTTCTAAGTCTTTTAGGTGGTAGGTTAGATTGTTTATTTGAAATTTTTCTTTATTCTTGAGGAAGGCCTGTATCACTATGAACTTTCCCCTTAGAACTGCTTTTACCCCATAAATTTTGTAAGGTTGTGTTTTCATTGTCATTTGTCTCAAGGTATTTTCTGATTTCGTCTTTGATTTTATAATTGACCCATTTTTAGTAGCATGTTGTTTAGTCTCCCTGCATTAGTTATTTTTCCTGTTTTTCTTTCTATTGTTGATTTCTAGTTTCATACTGTTGTGGTCAGAAAAGATGCTTGAAATAATGACAATCCTCTTAAATTTAAAATGGCTGTTCTGTGATCTAGTATGTGGTCTACCTTAGAGAATGTTGTATCAGCACTTGAAAAGACTGTGTTTTCTGTATTGCTGCTGTATCGGGTGCATGTGTGTGTGTGTGTGTGTATATATATATATATAGATATAGATATAGATATAGATATAGATATAGATATAGATATAGATATAGATATAGATATATATGCTTCTATCTCCTGTTCCGCTTAATTTCCATTATTCTATCTTCCAGACCACTGAATTGTTCTTCTGTATTATTTAGTTTTTCATTTGTTGCCTTTTGCTCGTTTTTCATCTTGGCAGTAGAGTTGTCTAATTTTGATTGGCTCCTCTTTATAATTTCTAGTTCCTTGTCACAGTGATCTGCATTTCTATCAATAGTCTTTCTTAATTCCTTCAGCATTTTTATTACAGCCTTTTTGAACTCGGGTCTGGTAGACTGGAGAGGTCTGTTTCATTGTTCTTTCAGGGGCTTTCTCTTGTTCTTTTAATTGGGAGTGGTTCCTCTGCCTTTTCCTTTTACTTATATTCCTCTGACTCTATGAATTTAGGAGATATATTTACCTACTGTGGTCTTGAAGGGCTGTTTTTATGTAGGAACATCCTTGTGTTGGCTGTAAGTTCAATATTTTGGTGCAAGGGCTGTATTTGATATGGATGCCTGCCATGTCCTTTCTCAGAATGTGTTGTTCATTACTCCCTTGCTAGTGGTGTGATTGGCGTTGTGGTGACCAAAGCCTGCAGTGGATGTTCGGTGGGACCCCCTCTTTGCTCTGTCAGGAGCATGGTTTGCTCCCCAGTTGTTGGAATAGAGGTCCCCAGATCCAGTTCTACACTATGGTGTGAGATAAGTGGGACTGGAGCACTCCCACTGGAAAAGGAGCTGCTGTGTTTTCCTCCCCAGGAGCTGCCCCTCAGGACATAAAATTCTATGACATCACCTTTCACCCAGTGTGTTTGCTCACAAAGTACACTGTTGTTGGCACTGCCCTTGGCCCCTCCTCCACTGTGGGGATGCTGGTAATCAGCTCAGATTTCAGCCTCGCTTCTGCATGTGTGCCTGCAAAGCCTGCTGCTGCTAGCACCCAACACAACTCAGCCATGAGAGCACAGTAATCAGCTCACATTTTCCCAGGTGCTGCACTCACAAAGCCACCAGCATGAATCTGCTGAAGTCACACACCCACCAGAAATCTGCTTAGATTTCAGCCCTGCTTCCACATGTGGGCAACCCTCTGGTGCTTGTACAATCCCAGAGCTCTGTTGTATTCCCTGTGAACACACTAAGAATGAGGCTGCTATGGCAGGGCCACACCCCACACATCACAGGCATATTAACGGTGGGACTCCAACAGTGGACCTAGGCTCCATAAAGTGAAACTCATAGAAACAGGGGGTAAAATGGTGATTAATGGGGGCTGGGAGATTAGTAAAATGGGGATACGCTGGTCAATGGATACAAGTTTTCAGTTATAAGATTAATAAACTCTGGGTATCTAATGTACAGCAAGATGACTATAGTTAATAACATTTAATGCATACTGGAAATTTGCTAAGAGAGTAGATCTTTTTTCTAAACTTCTTTATTGGAGTATAATTGCTTTACAATGGTGTGTTAGTTTCTGCTGTATAACAAAGTGAATCTGTTATACATATACATATGTTCCCATATCTCTTCCCTCTTGCATCTCCCTCCCTCCCACCCTCCCTTTCCCACCCCTCTAGGTGGTCACAAATCACCGACCTGATCTCCCTGTGCTATGAGGCTGCTTCCCACTAGCTATTTATTTTCCATTTAAACATTCTCACCACACACAAAAAAATATGTGAAGTGATGGATGTGTTAAATAATGATTGTGTTAATCATTTCACAATGTTTGTGTTTATCAACTCATCAAGTTGTGCACTTTACATATATATGATTTTCTTTGTCAATTATACCTCAATAAAGTGGTGGTCAGGGGAATAAAGTCCATTTAAACATGAAAAAGAAAGGATTCTCAGTTGACAGTTCTTTCAGCATCTTAAATATGTTATTCCACTGTCTTCTGGTCTCTGAGGTTTCTGCTGATAAATTGGCTGATGATCTTATTGAAGACTCATAAGTTATGTGTTGTTTCTCACTTGCTACATTCAAAATTCTCTCTTTGTCTTTAGCTTTCAACAGTTGAATTATATTTCTTGGTACGTATTTTTTTATGTTTATCTTCCTTGACATTTGTTGAGTTCTTGGACTTGTAGTCATATCTTTCCTTTCATTTGGCAGATTTCTAGCCATTATTTCTTCAAAAAATCTCTTTGTCAACCTTCTCGTGTCTCTTTCTGGGACTCCCATAATTCGTATATTGGCCTGCTTTATTGTGTCCCATAAGTCCCTTAGGCTGTCTTCATTGTTTTCATTCTTTTTTTAATTTCTGCTCCTCAGACTCACTAATTTCAAATGTCCTATCTTTAAGCTCACTGATTTTTCCTTTTGTTTGCTCAAGTCTATTGAACTTCCCTAGTGAATGCTTCTATTCTGTTGTTATAGTTTTCAACTCCAGAATTTTTGTTTCCTTCTTATAATTTCTCTTTGTTGATATTCTTATTTTGATCATATATCATTGTCCTGATTTCCTTTAGTTCTTCTCTTTGTTGTTGTTGTTGTTTTAGCTTTTTGAGCATATTTAATTCAGTTGTTTTAAAGTCTTTGTCTAATAAGTCTGAAGCCTTCATGTCTTCGGGGATGGTTTCTGGTGCCATCTTTACTTTTCTCCCTTAGAATGAGCCATGTTTTCCTGTTTCTTTGTGTGCCTTGGAATTTTGTCGTTGTTGTTGAAAATTAGGCATTTGAAAAAGAAACTGCCAACTCTCTCAATCTTTGAAGACTGGCTCTGTGCTGGGGAAGTTCTTCACTAATCAGCTGGGCCTTGGTTCTGAGGCTTCTGATAAGCATGAGGAAAAAGCTTAATATCTCCTTGGGCCTTTTTTGAGCATGTGTCTTGAATCAGCTTCTGTGTAGCTTTTTTTAATTTCTCCACATACTTGGTTGCTTTTAAATATTGTAACTTCTGAAGGAGTCTTTTCTTGAAGACTTTGATGGTCTGGTGTATGTTTCACTTGTCAATGTTCCTGCAGCCTTCCCAAGGTGTCCCCACTGCTTCTCCTGCCTGAGAACAAAGTTGAGCAAAATAGAGAACAGTCCATTAGACAGCCCTCAGCCTAGTTAAATTGTGGCAAATAAAGTCTGCTCTGCTCCTTCTAATTTAAAAGAGGATATTAGGAAGTGGGCTGCTGCTTCCTCCAGACCAGGATATGCCATGCCTGGGAGGGTGTGGCATAAAAGCAAACAAATATATCATGGAACTTTCTATCATTTTGAATGTGGCATTTTCTTGATTGGGCAATCACTTGGGTATTGTAGATCTTTTATTGTTTTCCAGAACTCCTATAAAGACATTTTTTGTTGTTATCTAGGTTTTATTTTTAATGTTTCTATGGAGAACCAGGGCCTGGAGTTTCCCAATCCATCATTTTGTTGATGTCACTCAGGCTTATCTCTATTAAGGAAATTGGATGAATAACTAATAACCTTCCAAATCAGAAAGCATCAGACCCAGAGGAGTTCACTGGTGTATTCTACAAAACATATAAGAAGAAAGTATATTAATTCTCTAAAATATGTCCCAGAAAATAGAAGTATAGGAAATACTTCCTAATTTATTCTATGAAGGCAGCATCACCCTAATACCAAACAAGTCAAAGACATTATAAGAAAGAAAGCTACAGACCAATATATATCATGAACATAGATTAAAAAATCCTCAACAAAATACTAGCAAATAGAATCCAACAATGTATAAAAAGAATTACACACCAAGTGGAATTTATTCTAGGTATGCAAGGCTGCTTCAACTAATGAAATCAATTGATGTGATCCATCATATCAGCTGGCTAAAGAAGAAAAATCAATCAATAGATGCAAAAAATACATTTGACAAAACTCAACACATATTCATGATAAAA
Organism: Leucopleurus acutus; assembly: GCF_964270905.1. Lineage (NCBI taxonomy): Eukaryota > Metazoa > Chordata > Mammalia > Artiodactyla > Delphinidae > Leucopleurus > Leucopleurus acutus. Next base: position 47,265,046 of record NC_139148.1, on the reverse strand, counting down.
ACTCTAAGCAAACCGGGGATAGAGAGAAATTTTCTCAACTCAGTAAAGAACATCTACAAAAACACCTACAGTTAACATCATACTTAATGGCAAGAAACTAGAGATGCTTTCTCACAATTAGGAACAAGGAAAGGATATCCTCACTCACCACTCCTATTCAACATCATACTGCAAGTCCTAGCTAATACAATAAGACAAGAAAAGTAAATAAAGGCATACAGAGTTGGATGGAAGATCTAAAATTGGTTTTGTTTGTTTTTTGTTTTTGTAGATAGCATTATTGTCTATGTAAAAAAATCCAAATAATGATTATTGCAAGACTGTAGACAAGGTTAATATACAAAACTCAATTGCTTTCCTATGCACCTGCAATGAACAACTGGAATTGAAATTAGAGCAGAATGCCATTTACATTAGCACCAAAAGAATTAAACACTTAGGTGTAAACCTAACAAACTATGTGCAAGATCTATATGTGGAAAACTATATGTGGAAAACTAAAATACTCTGATGAAAGAAATAATAGTGTGAAATTAAGATAAAAATGCAAAGTAAGATACAAATTATAATGTGAATGCCCTTTATCAGATTGAAATCAAGTTTGCCAAGAATTTAAATCCTGAACAGGTATTGACTTTATCAATTCTCTTTGTACATCTACTGAGATGGCCATTTTTTGCTTTATTATGGTAATGCAAAGAATAACAATCATTTCATTTTTAAGATCAAATTTATTGAGGCATCATTTGTATACAGGATAATGCAGCCATTTTACATTTACAGTTTAATGAGTTTGACAATGTATACACCCATGAAACAGCATCTACAATCTAGATATAGAATATTTCCATCACCCAAAAAAAGTTCCCTCATACTCCAAGGCCTAGGCAACAACTTATCTTCTTTCTGTCAAAAAAAAGATTATTTTGTCATATAAATAGAATTTATAAAAGAATTTACAAAAGGAATTTATAAAAGGATATAATATAAATAGAATTATATATTATATACTCTTTTGAGAGTGGCTTTTTAAACTCATCATAATGTATATGAGATTTCTCCATGATTTTGCATACATAAGTTTATTCTGTTTATTGCTGAGTAGTTTTACATTATATAAAGATACCATTATGTTTATCCATTTGCCCATCAAAAAGTGTTAGGCTCTTTTCCAGATTGGAGGCTATTATGAGTAAAGCTTCTATGAAGATTTCTGTGCAAGTCATTTATGGACATGAGTTTATTTCTCTTGAGTGAATACTTAAGAATGAGATTGTTGAGTCATATGGTAAGTGTATATTTAAACTTATGATTTTTTCCAAATTGTTTGCCAATGTAGCCACAACATTTTGCACTCCCACCAGCAATGCATGAGAGTTTCACTTGTTCTACATCCTCATAAGCACTTGGAATTTTCAGTCTTTTAATTTTATTCATCCAGTGGTTGTGTAGTGGTCTGTTAGTGTGGTTTTAATTCTCATTTACCTGAGAGGTGGTGATATTAAACATCTTTCACATGCTTGTTGCACATTTGTACATCTTCTTTTGTGAAGCATTTGTTCAAATATTTAGCCCAATTTTTAATTTGTTTTTAATTTACATGTAGCAAATTTTATATTTTGGTGTATGTTCTATGGCTTTTAACAAATGCATAGATGCATATTATTACCCTTATGATAAAAAGAAACAAAACAGTTCCATCACCCCCAAAATTCCACCATATTAAACTTTTGTAGTCAAACCCTCCAAACAACTTTAATTCCTAGCAACCTGTTATCTGTTCTCCATCCTATAGTTTTGTTTTCCCAAAATGTAATATTGTATGGTTTGGAACCTGGCTTCTTTCACTTAGCATTGCTTATCCTAGTTCTTAATTGGTTTTGTGTGTTCTCATTGTTGACTTTTAAGAGATCTTTATTTATTCTGGATTTTTATATCTAATACACATTGCAAATATATACTCCCAGTCTGTGGTTTGCCTTTTCATTTTATTGATAGTGTCTTTCAAAGGGCAGAAGTTTGTAATATTGACAAAGTCCATTTCATAAAGTTTACCCTTTATGATTCATGCTTTGTTTTTTTTTTTGTTTTAGAAAGTAAAATGAATATTTATTATCAATGTAAAGTAGAATAAGTGAATTCCAAATTATACATACTATACACAACTATGTAAACAAATAAGAAATACAGAGGAAAGACCTGTAGAAATACATTAAAATATTAATAATAGTTATCTTTGAGTGTAAGACTTTGTCTTTTTTATTTCTGTGTATATTTTGAAGGTCTTAAAAGTTTTAATAATTATTCATTCCACCATAAATAATTTTTACATAAAATAATTTATCCATGCCTTTGTTACCCCCAGGAATGTAGATGTATACCATGTATCTTTTTAAGTATTTTTTAACATCTTTATTGGGGTATAATTGCTTTACAACGGTGTGTTAGTTTCTGCTTTATAACAAAGTGAATCAGTTATATACATATGTTCCCATATCTCTTCCCTCTTGCGTCTCCCTCCCTCCCACCCTCCCGATCCCACCCCTCTAGGTGGTCACAAAGCACTGAGCTGATCTCCCTGTGCTATGCGGCTGCTTCCCACTAGCTATCTATTTTATGTTTGGTAGTGTATATATGTCCATACCACTCTCTCACTTTGTCACAGCTTACCCTTCCCCCTCTCCATATCCTCAAGTCCATTCTCTAGTAGGTCTGTGTCTTTATTCACGTCTTACCCCTAGGTTCTTCATGACATTTTTTTTCTTAGATTCCATATATATGTGTTAGCATATGGTATTTGTTTTTCTCTTTCTGACTTACTTCACTCTGTATGACAGACTCTAGGTCCATCCACCTCACTACAAATAACTCAATTTCATTTCTTTTTATGGCTGAGTAATATTCCAGTGTATATATGTGCCACATCTTCTTTATCCATTCATCTGATGATGGACACTTAGGTTCATGCTTTGTTTTTTGCATTGATAAACACTTTAGGTTGTTTCCACATCTTGGCTATTGTGAATAGTGTTGCAATGAACTTGGGAGTGAAGATATCTCTTCAAGATAGCGATATCGGGGCTTCCCTCGTGGCGCAGTGGTTGAGAATCTGCCTGCCAATGCAGGGGACATGGGTTCGAGCCCTGGTCTGGGAAGATCCCACATGCCATGGAGCAACTAGGCCCGTGAGCCACAACTACTGAGCCCGCGCATCTAGAGCCTGTGCCCCGCAACAAGAGAGGCCACGACAGTGACAGGCCCATGCACTGTGATGAAGAGTGGCCCCTGCTTGCCGCAACTAGAGAAAGCCCTCGCACAGAAACAAAGACCCAACACAGCCATAAATAAATAAACAAATTTATTTATTTATTTAAAAACAACCAACCAAAAAAAAAACCCAAACATATATGGCCAAGTTTGTATTAGGACCAGAGATAAAATGTATAAAATGTTTGACATATGGTAGGCTCTCACTAAATAGGAAGTATTAAAAAAAGCATAAAAAAAGATAGTGATAGTGTTTCCTTCGGATATATACCCAGCAGTGGAAATTCTTAACTTGAGGAATCTCTATACTCTTTTCCATAAAGGTTGCACCATTTTGCAAGAATTTCAGTTTCTCCACATCTTCACCAACACTTGATTGCTCTCTCTCTCTCTCTCTCTCTCTCTCTCTCTCTCCCTTCCTCCATACACACACACACACACACACACACACACACACACACACACTAGCCATCCTGACAGGTGTGAGGTGATATCTCACTGTGGGTTTGATTTACATTTCCCTGACAATTACTGATGTTGAGCATATTTTTTTCATGAATCTGTTGGTCATTTGATGTCTTCTTTGGAAAAATGTCTATTTAAGTCCTTAGCCCACTTTTAAATCAGGTTGTTAGCTTGCTTTTTATTTTGTCTTGTTTTGTTTGCTGTTGAGTTGTAGGAGTAGCTTGTATATTTTGGATATTAACCCCCTATTAGATATAAGGTTTCCCATTCTGTAGATTGCCTCTTCACTCTGTTGACTGTTTCATTAACTTGCATTCCTGAAATAAATCTCTCTTGGTCATGATGTATTAGCCTTTTCATATGTCGTGAGGTTCAATCTACAAATAGTTTGCTTGCAATTTTTATACATTCATGAAAGTTAATGACATATTTTTCTTATAGTTTCTTTGTCAGGTTTTGATATCAGGGTAAGTCTGGTCTCATAACACAATTTGCAAAATGTTTCATCTTTATTATATTCTCTGACAGAGTTTATGTAACATTGGTAAATATTTCTTTCTTGAATGTTCCAAGAATTTGCCAGTGCATCCACCTACCTCTGAGTTTTCTTGGTAGAAAGGAATTCAATTACAGATTCGATTTATTTAACATATAGAGTTATTCACACTTTTTTGTTTGTTTGTTTGTTTGTTTGCGGTACGCAGGCCTCTCACTGTTGTGGCCTCTCCCATTGCGGAGCACAGGCTCCGGATGCGCAGGCTCCGGACGCACAGGCTCAGCAGCCATGGCTCACGGGCCCAGCCACTCCGTGGCATGTGGGATCCTCCCAGACCGGGACACGAACCCGTGTGCCCTGCATCGGCAGGTGGACTCTCAACCACTGCGCCACCAGGGAAGCCCCACACTTTTGATTTGATCTTGTGTCTATTTTGGTAAGTTGTAATTTTTTTAGGAAATTTTATCTTTTTACTGAAGTTATAAGCTTTACAAGCATAAAATTTCTCATAAGTACTTCTTATTACTTCTGTTATTTGAATTGGGTAAAAGTTACTATTTTGGGTCTGCAATTTTATGATTTTGGTAAATACATATAGTCACATAATCTAAAACAAAAGAAAAATACAGAACAATTCCATCACATCAAAAAAACTCTCTCATATTGTCCCTTTGTAGTCAACTCCTCCACCCCTCCTAGGTCCTAACAACAACAGATCTGCTTTTCAATAACACTGTCTTTTCCAGAAGGTCTTATGTATGGAATTACACAGTATGTAGCCTTTGGAATCTGTAGTTTTCCTTTTTTCTCTTACCACAGCACATTGGAGATTCATCCATGTCATTGCATGTATAAGTAGTTTGTTTATTTTGCTGATGAGTAGTATTCTATTGTATGAATGCATCAAAGCTTTTTTTTTTAATTCACCAATTGAAGGACATTAGAGTTGTATGCAGGTTTCAGCAATCATAAATAAATCTGCTATATTTGTATACAGATTTTCATGTGAACATGAGTTTTCATTTCTCCAGGGTAAATACCTGGCATTCCATTGTATGGGTGCAACACTGTTTATTTAACCATTCACCAAATGTTGAAGGACATTTGAGTTGTTTCCTTTTAATTGGTGAGTATGAATAGAGCCACTAAAAAATTTCATTACAAAGTTTATGTGAATTTAAGTTTTGTTTTCTATTGGAAAAAATATAGGCTAGGAATAGGATTTCTAGGTTATATGGTAAGTTTTTTTTTCTAAATTTATGTGAAATTCCCAAACCACTCTCCATAGTGGCTGTACTATTTTGCATTCCCACCAGCAATATTTAAGAGTTTCTTTTTGTATACTCACCAGCACTTAGTATTATGAATTTTTGGTTTGCCTTAGTTTGGTTTTGTTTTTTAAGACATTCCAATAGGTGTAGTGTATCTCGTTGTGATTTTAATGTGTATTCTAAAATTTTTTGAAAAATGACATACCCCAGAGTGTGATCTCTTTTGGAAATTGTTTCATGCACACTTAAAAGGAATGTGTATTCTGCTATCATTTGGGGTAGTGCTTTATAGATGTCCTTTATGTCAAAACTGTTTAATATTGTTGTTCAAATCACCCATATCCTTACATATTTGTTAACTAATTTTCATCAGTTACTAAGAGAAGCATGCTAAAATCTCTACTTATGATCGTGAATTTATGCCTCCTTTTATTTCTATCAATTTTTTGGTGGGGGGAGTTTAACATTTACTGAGGATAAAGTTTACTTTTTTCCTCTTTTTATTTTTTCTAATTTTTTATATATGTCAAGCCTGTGATAATGGGTACATACAAATTTATAAATGTTATATCTTACAATTGAATGGATCCGTTTATCATTACAAAATGTTCTTCTTTGTCTTGATTCAAAGCCTGTTTAATCTGGCATTAATACAAGACACCAGCCATCCTTTTAGTTTCAGCCTGTGTTCTTATATTTAAGGTCTATCTATTGTTTAATAAAACATATAATTGAATTCTATCTTTTTTAGTCTTTTCACTGAAGTGTGAGGTGTATTTAAATTTAATGTAATGAGGACATAGTTCAGTTTGACCCTAATATCTTTTTTAAAAAATTGGTATTGAAGTATAGTTGATCTACAACATTGTGTTAGTTTCAGGTGTACAGCCAGATGATTCAGTTATATATATATATATATATATATATATATATATATATATATATATATATATATATATATATATATAATTAATGATTCAGTTATATATATGTATGTATATATATGTATACATAGTCTTTTATACATATATATATGTATATAATTTTTCAGATTCTTTTCCCTTATAGGTTATTACAAAATATTTCAAATATCCTGCATTTGAACTCACCTCCTCTCATGATTACTGGTTTAGATATCATATTTCTGTGAGGATGATTTCCTACCTTTACTATATGTTTGCCTTTACTGGTGAGATTTCCTACTTGGTAATTTTCTTCTTTCTAGATGTGGCCTTTTCTTTTTTGCCTAGAGAAGTTCCTTTAGCATTTGTTGTAAAGGTGGTATTGTGGTGCTGAATTCTTTTAGCTTTTGCTTGTCTGTAAAGATTTTGATTTCTCTGTCAAATCTGAACAAGAGTCTTGCTGGATAGAGTATTCTTGGTTGTAGATTTTTCCCTTTCATCACTTTAAATATATCATACCATTCCCTTCTGGCCTACAGAGTTTCTGCTGAAAAATCAGCTGATAACCTAATGGGGATTCCCTTGTATGTTATATGTTGCTTTTCCCTTGTTGCTTTTAATATTTTCTCTTCATCTTTAACTTTTTTCAATTTGAGTAATATGTGTCTCAGCATGTTCCTCCTTGGGTTAATCCTGTATGGGACTCTCTGTGCTTCCTGGACTTGGGTGACTGTTTCATTTCCCATGTTAGGGAATTTTTCAGCTATTATCTCTTCCAATATTTTCACAGGCCCTTTCTGTCTCTCTTCTCCTTCCCGGACCCATATAATGCGAATGTTGGTGCATTTCATGTTGTCTCAGAGGTCTTTTAAACTGTCCTCACTTCTTTTCATTCTTTTTTCTTTATTCTGTTCCACAGCAGTAATTTCCACCACTCTGTCTTCCAGTTCTCTTATCCCCTCTTCTGCCTCATTTATTCTGCTATTGATTACTTCTAGTGTGATTTTTATTTCAGTTATGGTATTCTTCAACTTTGGTTTTCTCTATATTTCCTAACTCTTTGTTAAAAACTTCTCATTCTGTGCATCCATTCTTTTCCTGAGTTCTTGGATCATCTTTATGATCATTACCCTGAATTCTTTCTTGGGTAGATTGCTTATCTCCACTTCATTTAGTTGTTCCTTAGGGATTTTACCTTGTTCCTTTGTCTGGAACATATTCCTCTGCTGTCTCATTTTGTCTAAATTGTATTTGTATTTTTATGTATGTGGAAAGTTAGATATGTTTCTCAACCTTGGAGAAGTGGCCCTCTGTAGGGATGTCCTATGCATCCCAGGAGTACACTTCCCTCTCTTCACCCATGTGCCAGGCACCAGCTGGTGCCAGGGTAGGTCCTGACCTGTTTGAGGACCTGTTTGAGGACTCAGTTCCACTGGCTGAGGAATTGTAGGGTTTTGGTTTTGGTTTTTGGGGTGTTTTGTTTTGTTTTGTTTTGTTTTGCTTCTGTTGTCTGTCTCCTGGTGTGTGAGGCTGATCTAGAGACTTGTACAGGCTTCCTGGTGGGAGGGGCCAGTGCCTGCCCACTGGTGGATGGAGCTGGATCTTGGCCATCTGGTGGGTAGAGCCATCTCAAGGGGCATGTCTAGAGGCAGCTGTGGGCTCAGAAAGTCTTTAGGCAGCCTGTCTGCTGATGGATTGTGTTGTGTTCCTGCCTTGTTGGTTGTTTGACCTGACTCATACCAGCACTGGAGCCTACAGGCTGTTGGGTGGAGCCAGGTCTTGGTGCTAATTACCAAAGCAACATGTCTGTCTCCAGCAAGAGTTCAAGTAGATGAACACTCCCTTATATTTCTGCCACTAGCTTTTATGACCCCAGAGAGGGCCACAGCCACCCCTAATTCCCCAGGAAAATCTCTAAGACCAGCAGGTAGGTCTGGCCCAGGTTCCTATGAAGTCACTGATTTTGCCCTGGGTCCCTGTGCACATGAGACCTTGTGTGTGCCCTGCAAGAGTGGAGTCTCTGTCTCCCACAGTCCTGTGGTGCTCCTGCAATCAAACCCCACTGGCCTTCACAGCCAAATGCTCTGGGAGCTCCTCCTCCTGATGCCAGGCACCCAGGCTGGGGAGCCTGACATGGGTCTCAGAATTCTCACTCCTGTGGGAAAACTTCTGCAATATAATTATTCTCCAGTTTGTGGGTGGACCACCCAGGGAGTATGGGATTTGATTATATCATGAGTGTGTCCCTCCTACCATCATGCTGGGTTTCTTCTTTATGTCTTTGGATGTAGAATATCTTTCTTAGTAGGTTCCAGTATTCTTCTTATTGGTTGTTCAGCAATTAGCTGTAATTTTGGTGTTCTTGTAAGAGGAGGTAAGCTCAAGGTCCTTCTACTCCACCATCTTGTCTTCTCCCATAAGCCTAATGTCTTAATACTACTTTTCTATTTGTCCCATCTGTTCTTTGTATCTTTAGTTCTCCTCCCCTGACTTCTTCTGGATTAATTAGTATTTATTGGTCCATTTTATTTCGTTTATTAGATTTTTAGTTATATAATGTTGTATTGTTGTCATGTTTACCCTAAATACTAACCATGCATTCTTGCCTTATTATAGTCTACCTTAACTTAGTAGTTTAACCACTTCTCAAAGAATGAAAGAACCATAAAACCATTTAACTCCATTTATTTCCTTTATGCACTTTACTTTAAAAATATTTTTAGTTCTACCTACTATAAATCCCATAGCAAGTAATTAACATTGTTGCAAAAAACAGTCAGTATTCTTTTACATTTACTCATATGTGTATCTTTTCCAAGGGAACTTCAACCCGTTCTACAATTCTGTTTGTCCATCTAGGTTCATTTTACTTTAACTTAAAGAACATCCTCTACTACTTATTGTAGCTTGAGTTTGCTGGCAATAAATTCTATCAGTACTTGTCCAAAAATGTCATAATTTTACCTTAATTTTTGAAGAATATTTTTGCTGGGTACAGAATATAGCTTGGGATTTTTTTTAAATATAATTCCTTTAAAAAAGTCATTGCATTGCCTATGACTTTCCATAGTTTCTTTTCAAAGTTCATTTCTAAGATGTATTGTTATTTCCTAAAGATAATAATTCTTTCTCTATGCTCTTGACATTTTTTCACTTCCATTGGTTTTAAACAGCTTGCTCATGGTGTACCTAGGTCTAGTTTTCTTTCTGTTTTCCCTAACTGGTATTCTCTAAGCTATTAGAATCTATATATTAATTTATTTAATCATTATCACTTTTATGTGGAATCTAAAATGTGGCACAAATGAACATATCTACAAAAGAGAAACAGACTAAGAGACATAGAGAATAGACTTGGTGCAAAGGGGAAGGGGGGTGAGGGAGGGCAGGACTGGGAGTGTGGTATTAGCAAATGTAAACTATTATTTATAAGATGGATAAAGAGCAAGGTCCTACTATATAGCACAGGGAACTATATTTAATATCCTGTAATAATCCATAATGGAAAAGAATATTTTAAAAAAAGAATGTATATATGTGCATAACTGAGTCACTTGTTGTACAGCAGAGATTGGCACAACACTGTAAATCAACTATACTTCAATAAATAAATTTTAAGAAATAAAAATAAAATTTATTTCATCATTTGGCTTTCTGACACATGTTTATAACCCTTTACTGTATTATTTTCATTATCTTGGGTGGCTTTGCCTCAATTAAGATACTTTCTAGTGATCTCTTGAACTCACTAATGCTGATTTCTAAAACTAAAAAAATAACATACCCAAATTAGGTAATCACTAAATACATTTAACAGTAGACTGGATATGAAGACAGGGTGAGTCAAAAGATACTGTGGTTCAGGGGCTGAAAAATCACTCTGGCCTAGGATATCTAGGCTTAGAGATTTGGAGCCTATGATGTAAAAAAAAAAAAAAAAACCCTAACCTTCCAGAGTTTAATGTCCAATAACTTCATGAGATTTTAAGCACTCAGGTACCCAAGATGCTAAAATTCAGGGGATATTGCATCCCATAGCATTCCTCCAATGAATTATGTGGTTCTTTCAGTAACAAAGGCTATACTGCCACAGGATATAAGAAGTTTATACTTCTAGAACCACAGGGTACTATGGTTTGAAACGCTGCTTCCAGAACTTCATGGATTCAGGCTCTAAAGTCAAAATCTCTTTGGCCTATGGCTCCAGGATTCTGTTTCAAGGGTGCTGTGGTAGGTGGGGTACAAGACTGAAGCCTAGATGGACCCAGGGCTCTATGGCCTCTAAGCCCTATAAGGCCAGTGCACTGTATTCTCCTGGCTATATAGTCAAACAAAACAAAACAAAACAAAGCTGTGGCCCCTTGACAGTTCTGAATCTAAAATGACTACAGTTTTAATGTTTTGACTCATGCTTTATGATGCCAGAGTACTCTAGCCCAAAGTCTCTATGACTCTGGGCCTTTATGAGACCTGGAGGTTTGTGGTTGAGGCTCTTGATGGATTCAGGCCCCACAGTCCTATGTTTCAGTGTTCCTATGATTCTGTGGCTCCATGTCTACATGGCTCCTGATATGTAAGGTACCAAGACTCTAAGGTAGGCCTAGGCCTATAAGGTCCAAAGGTGATGGGATGGCAGGGTGTCTTGTCTCAGGGAACCACTGTACCAGCACTCTCTGCTTTCTGAGCTTTCTAAATCAAGAGCAATGAACGATCCCCAGGGTCCTTGTTACCTGCTTCATTTTGGTACCAAACATGGAGCCGCTCGCGTCAATAACAAACACCACGTTTTTCTTAACAGGTGGAAGGCTTCTGGGTGCAAAGTAATGAACAAAATAGCCATCGCAAATCTGGAGAAAAAGAAGTGGAATCAACAAAAACTGTGAAAGCCAGTCTAAATCAAGTCCCCTCTTATTTTGCTGCATAAACCCCTGCTCTTTTCCTTCCTAGGCCTTATCACTGTTGCTATTAAATAGGCATTTGTGGGATTGTTTGCTCAATGTCCATCTCCTCCACCAGAAGTGTATCTCTGCTGGTCAGGCTGCCAGCCCAGGGCCTGCCCCTGAGCTGTGGAGAAAATGAGACTGGCTTGTGGCCCAAGGCTCCAGGGATCAGGATCTCTGTAATATGTGAGTTCCTGTCTGTGAGAGCTGGGCTTGCATAGTCTTGAGGGCCCCTGGGGACGTTTTGCCTGGGCTCCAGGAACTGAGAGTGTTGTTTTAACCTCCCTCTATAGAGTGAGCCTGGGGCCCGGCTCCATTGCTGCCAGGGGCTGGGAGTTTGCAGGGCCTCCCTCTCCTCCTTAAACCTCCTTTCTGCTGTTGCTGGGCAGAGCAGGGAGGGGAGGAGGGAGCAGAGGCTGAGTGAGCTATTTGTTCAGAGGGGATTGGTTAGACCAGGTGCAGATGCCTTGGGCTATCGGGGATATGATTGGCTGCTGACCCCCTTCCCCCACTCCATCTCTCCTTCTGCAGAGCCTGGGGCCTGGGACAGTTGAGGGAAGGGGAGGGGGAAGCTGGAAGGGCCCCCAGGACCAGTGGCAGCTCAGCCTAAGGAAGTATAGGCTTGCTGAGGGTCTGAGCTGCCCAGGAGCCTGAAGCAAGCTCTGTCCTGGGATAACCAGCTTATTCTCCTCTCAGCCCTTCAGGCATTCTCCGGTCACAAAGCTGGACACACTATCTCCTCCCATCTTGGAGGGCGGGAGGGGGGTGGTGGAGAGCAGGAAGGAGATGGGAGGACATCTTGCTCTTCCCCTCCACCCCAGCCTTTGAATTAATTCACAAGCACAAGCGTAGGCTTTGTCTGCACTTTTTCCTGGCACTCTACAGCAGTTCCCCAAGCCCTGGGTCAACCATCCTGCAACTGCCCAAGCCACAGGCAGAGTCCAGCTGCCCTTCTGTGTTCTTCCCATACCTGGGTAGGTGAGAGCTTCTGGGAAAATCACATTCCTACCTCTCCATGGTCCCAGGCTCACCAGTGACCCCACACCTCACATCCTATTATGTAAACCAGAGGCATGACCCAGGTCACCAACCTCTCACACTCCCTTCAACTGTCATGCCACCCCATTCTCAGGAAATGCCTCCCCTCCCTCTTCATGAAAAAATTAAGGGCACCAGGCCATGTCCCTTGGACTGCCCACCCCACCCTTGCGCAGGGTCCACACACCTATATGCCTCCTCCCTCTACTGAAAGACAAAACAATCCTTCCCTGACCCCATGCATGCCCAGCCTCCAGTACCTCCTCCACCAGCCAGACTCCTACTCTCCAACCCAGCCCATGCACCCGACTGGGTCTTCTTTAGAGTTTAAAAATGTTGGTGTCTTTTCCATCCACTAAGACAACCTCCGTTCATCCCAATCCCACCCAAACTTCAAATCAGCTCCTTTCTTCCCGGTAGCATGCCAAGGTAATGAACTCGGCAGCTGCAATGGTCTTCTCACCTCCGGTTTACTCCTCTGCCCACTGCAGCCTGGCTCCCACCCCCACCGCTGATCCATCTCTCACCAAAGGTAGCAACGACCAGTTGGTTGGAAAACTCAGTGGGTGTATTTCAGTTCTCACCAGACTGCACCTCCCTGATATATTTCACAATTGACAATCACTTCTGCTCCTCAGAAGAATCTTTTCCCCTGGGATCCAGAGAGGATGAACACTCCTTATTCTCCTACCAGCTCTCAGGTCCATCGGATTCAGTCTCTTTCTTCAGCTCCATTTCCCCACTGTCCCTTAAACAGTGTTGCCTAATATTTGTCTGTCATGGCGTGCAAAGAGAATGATTACGTTTGTGTAGCACAATGGAGGGAAGTGGTGGGGATTTACAGCCCTGAATAGGCTGATGGCAGCTCCGTGGGGCCAGATACCCCAAGGGCTGTGGAGATCAATAGCTCCTAGACTGGGAAGCTCTACCTTAGCAACTGCCATCCTGGGTCTGCTCTTCTGGCTCTATACATTTGGCCTGGGTCACCTCCCTAGCTCTCTTGGATTCAACCCCTGAATCTCCACTGCTGACCCCACAACTCTTTCCCCAGTCCAATGCTCTTCACTCTTCCCCCTCCACAGCTTCATACACACTCACCATTGGACCTGTTCCCTTGGATGGCTGAAGCCTCCAATGTATGCTGCCCAAACAACAAATTCATTACCTTCCTCCCATCTCAGCCTTGCGTGTCTTTGTCATTTAGAGGCACCATCATCCACATGGTCACTCCAGATACAAACCTGAGTGTCACCCCTGAATCCTCCTGTGTCCCTCACTCCTCACATCCAACCAGCCACAAATTCATGCTGGTTTGATCTGCTGGATATGTCTCAGGCCCAACCCGCCTCGCCATCCCAAACTAATGAAGTCCAAATTTAGGGCTCCTTTCCCTCTGGTTTCCCTGCTTCTCCTGGGGCCCCTCCCATCCATGCATCGTTGCAGCAGCTGCAAGGCCTGGTCTTTCTAAACACAAACCTCATAGCGTCATTCCCTCTCAGGGCTCCCTGGGCATGTTCAACATAAATTTTATGTTCCTTATCAAGCCCCTGCAGCACTCATGGCCTTCAGTCTCACCTCTTAGCATTTCTTGGGCCTCAAATCAAAACTCCAGGAACTCCAATCCACTTGTAGTTCCCTACACACCCCTGGATATTTCCAGCCTCTATTCTTTGTATCATGCAGCCCTCAGTTTACTAGACTGCCTTTGCCTTCTGAGAGCCCCCCTTCCCAACTTGGCACACTTCTTTGAATTCTTTAAGACCCAGGTCAGGCTCCCTGACCTCCTCACCCCTCATGATGGCTTCCATCATACTTGTGTTGTCATTGATAAAGCACTTCTCATCTTGTGTCATTCTCGTGTCTCTCTGTTTCACCTGGAGACAGTGAATAAGATCTGTGTGTGATTCACTTCAGGGTTCCTGACATCAGCCAGCAGTGGGCATAACGGATTAGGTGCCCATGGAGTAAATGTGTTGGGCTTTGAAAGGCGGGCATACTCAAGTAAAATGGGAGGTGAATTGAGGGGTTCTTGGTTGGGGGATGCAGGAATCATAGCACACAGTGGATGGGAGTATCAGTCGTACTATTTAATGCCTAGTTCCGTCTGTTCTATCTGTATCTTTACTCCAGGCAATGATGGGAGAGGTAAAGAATGAACAAGCAGACAAATGTCTCAGTTCACACGTGCACGCACGCGTGTGCGCGCGCACACACACACACACACACACACACACACACACCAGAACACCAGGTTAAGGCCCTGCTGCCACCTACTGGCATGATACCCTCAGCTCCTATTCTGAGAGGGTGAATTGCTTCTATTCCCCTTACACAACAGGCCTCTGTTATACCTCTGTGCCTCTGCATATGCGATTCCCCTCTCTCTGCATGCCCTCCCCTTCATCCTATCGGCCCAGGTGGAGGTAAAGTCTATTCAGTTTTCCTATGCTAACTTAAAGGCCAACTCGTTCAGGAAGGCTCTCGTGAAACCCTCCTCAGTGGTATCCATACGTAACCCATTACATATTTATACACAGCCCTTAGAACCTTTTATGACTGCTCTGGCTCTATGTATCGAGTTACCTCAGGATGGGACATTTCCAAAGGGGGATTAGGGACTGTGTCCAACTCATTCCTGACTTCCCAGAGTCACTGAGGGCAGGACTGGGCTAGAGATGTTTCCAGCTTGATGGAGGTGAGTCCACATATGAATGAGTGAATGAATAAGTAAGTGCATGAGGAGAGGTGTAACCAAAGCACTATACTAGCCCAGAGCAGAGAGAGGAATTGTAAGTGGGGTGGGGTCATCATGGAGGTGGCACTGAAGCAAGGTTTTCAGGGATGAGGAGGACACTCACCAGTGGAAAAAGGAGGGAGAAGACATTCCCAGGGCGGCAGACAGTATGAGCACATACTCAGGCACAGATGACTGGCAGGTTCAGGTGCTTTGGGACATTGGTGTGTGGTGTGGCATGGTGTGGGGCAGCTGGAGGATGGTTTGTGTGCTGGAGGCAGTGAGAGGTGTGGTGGGAGAAGCAGGCTGGGACCAGACCTCTCAGGCTGCCATGCAATTGTTGTTGTGAAGCCAAGGGTCCCGGATCAGCCTCTACCCCTCTGGTAGAGCGTGGGACCTCTGCACATTCTTCGTGAGTGTGTGAGCTCAGAATTTAAGGGCTCCCTGTTTAGGCAAATGGCTCAAGTGAGGCAAAAAGAATTTTTAAAACTTAGAGACATCCAGAAAGCCCAAGAGAACATGAGAGTATCAGAGCTGCAGAAAGTGTGAGAGACTAATCGCTGGCCAATGGTTGCCTTTCCGAAAGGTCTGGTTAAGAGTGGGCTATGACTTGCTTCAGTTAGGAATGTATTCACCTGGATCTTGATTCAGTTTATACAGTTCCGGGTGTCCAACCCTTTGGGGGACACATGTGCCTCACCAGGTGTGAAGTCATGTGTCGCTACACACCGTCCTATCCGTGTTCACTAGTCCTCACTGATCCCTAGGGAGAAACAAACGTGCACCTTGTGGAGGCCAGCGCCTTGTTTCCCAGGTCTGTCTGACTCCAGAGCCCACGCTCTTTCCATTCTCCTGGCCCTCTCACCTGCACGTCTCCAACGATGTCCTCCATGACTACATCATACTGGACCACGAAGTCGGCCCTGATGCCTGAACTGGAGAAGGCAGACTGGTCTTGCAGTGTCGCGCAGAAGGTAATTCGGACACTGGTCTCTCCCCTCTCAATCCTGGTGGATGGGGGCGAGTCAGCCTCACCTGCATGGGTGGGGAGGGGTTAGGTGGGATGGAGAGCTCACCAGGCAGAAAGTCAGGT
Organism: Leucopleurus acutus; assembly: GCF_964270905.1. Taxonomy (NCBI): domain Eukaryota; kingdom Metazoa; phylum Chordata; class Mammalia; order Artiodactyla; family Delphinidae; genus Leucopleurus; species Leucopleurus acutus. The sequence goes on along the minus strand of NC_139148.1, from coordinate 47,248,840 downwards.
AAAGGGACATCAAAAGAGGCAATATCTGGGGAGGGTGAGAAGTAAGCCCTGCACCACCTGCTGTTCCTTTTGCCTGCAACGCCCCTCCACCTGCCCAAATGCTACATTCCTCTCCCAATCCTACAACCAGCTCCCCCTACTCTGCCTCTTCCACGGGCCCAGCCTGACAGACCCAGCCCCCACTCAGCTCCCAGGCTCTGGCAGCCTGGCCCTCACTCACAACTTCATCCTGGCTCATTTGCCATCCATCCAGGGAGCCCAGTCTCTGGAGGAGTGTCATGTCCCCAGGAGCCTGGATCTCCTCCCGGAGAGACCGTGTCGTGTGTGTTGTGGAGAGAGACAGATACACAGCCAGGGCCTCGGTCTCCTCCCATGCCCCTTACTGCTGTGGGAAACTGCAGCCCAGCAACGTTCTCTTCTAGATAGAATTTCATGTGTTTTCTTCCCCCTCTGGCTTCTTGACTCTCAGAATCACGTGTGTGAATAAGACTTTTAGCGCCTCATGAAATCACAGATGAACTTCTGGTCCCGGATGTTTGCTGAGCTGGCCACAAGATCAACTCCTCTGGAATTTCAGCCCAAGACAAATGTCCATTTAGACATGCCTCTGTGCCTCCTTTTTTCCAGAAAATGGAAACTAGGGAATTCTGCTCCCCACCCCCCTTTCCTGCTACAGCTGTCAGGAAGCTTAGGGGCAAACTGAGCCCCCATACTCTCTGAGGCGTCTGCTTACATACATTCCCTTGGCTTCCTTCCTTTCAGAGGTCTTTGTTCTGTTTTATCCCCACAGGATTGGCTCTCCCCTCCGTTTTAACCTTTAAGGAGAAGGGGGGAGGGAGCTGCCATTTATAGCTTAGGGTTTAAGCGTGCAAGCTCCAAGGACTCAGATGCTGCCTGTGGGCCCCTGGACAAGTTATTCACACTCTCTAAGCCTCAGGCTCCTCATCTGTAGCACGGGAAGGATAATAGCTCCTCTTTCATAGACAGTGTTTGTGCGAATTCAGTGAGATCATTTATGTAAAGCATTTGGAACCGTACTTGGATCTTAGTAAGTGCTCGATAATGCTAATGATTACAATTATCATCAGGTCTTCATTACTCTGTACCAGTGATTTGCAGAGAGGAATTTTCTCAAATTCTCACAGTGGTCCTGGGCCATCGATTGCACGTCCCCATCGTACAGACAGGAAAAGTGAAGCAGAGCCAGTGAGTGATTTGCCTGCTGCCCCACCTTTGGAGAAGGTCAAAGCTGGGATTTGAACCCAGGTCTGTGTCTGTCTCTCTCTTGTCTGTATTCCATACTGTCTCTCTGGGTCAGCAGGATCCAAGTAGGTAGGACATCCGAAGCTAAACAGTTTAGCGAGAGTGGCCACATGACATGGGTGATTTCTCTGTGCCTGTCCACTTGTCCCTCAGCGGAGGCGTCTAGGCCGGACCAGTGGTTCTCCAATCTGACTGGACATCAAGTTCACTTGCAAATGGGTTAAAAAGATAGGTTCCTGGGCCCCTCCCCAACCTACTGAAGCAGACTCCAGGAGGGTGGGGTCCAGGAATCTGTATTCTGACAGCTCACATAGCGATTCTGCTGGCCGTAGCCAGTGTGGCCTTCAAACACCTTGAGATGGAAAAACAAACACCTTGAGATGAAGTTTGAAGCAAGCCTGGCAGCCAGGACATCTCTCTGGCATACAGGGCCTGAGATGATGTCCTCTGGGGCAGCCTGCACTTCACACTGTCCTCCCATTGCCCTTCCATTCTCAGTGGTGATTCCAGAGGAAAGCAAGTGTGGGCTCTGAATCCCTTAGCAATGTCAACATATGATTTCATGGAGCTGACCCAGCAACTCCTTCTCCCCTTTTACAATTTCAGGAGGGAAATCACCACTGCGGGAAATGTAGGACTTGCTGGTTTCACACAGCTTGCAAGGATGAGAGCAAGTTTGTAACCGAAATATTTTCAACTCCAAACCTGCCCTCTTCTCCTTGTTTGAATGGGAAAGGAACCTAGGGCAGAAGTGGTATTAGAGGGAAGCAGAGGGAAAAGGGGCAGCTTCCCATTTAGGGAAGGCCAGTCTTATGGTTGACCTGTAGTGCTGCTCACATACTTGTGTGGGTGTTGGTGTGCAGGCGGCTGGTCCTCAGCGGTGGTACGTGAAGATAGCCAATGCCTGTCTTTTCTGACACTGTGACCTCTACACTCAGCCTTGTCACCAATTGGGGTCTCAGGCTCACCACCAGCTGGTACTGGCCCTGGTACCGCTGCAGCAGCTCCTCGTAGGCGAGAAAAAAGTCACCTTTATGGCTGTTGCCAGGCTGGTGAAGATGCGAAACTTCTCTGATTCTCAGTCCCTGGTCTTAAAAGGGAGGAGGATGAGAGATGGGATGTCGTGAGGAGGAGGGGAGCTGTTAGATGACCTAGTTCTGGCTACCCCCTCTCTGGCCCCAGCAGACCTGGCCAGGCTTCTGTTTCAGCTAAGTCCCTCAACCACAGTTAGTTATTCACTCACCCACTTGTTAAACTATCTCTCTCACTCATTCATCCTCTTAAATATTCTGCCTAAGAAATTCTATCACAGGCAGCTTACCCATAAGGAAACTATGTTAGTGAAAATCTGAATCTACAATAAAACAATAAGGGAGTAATGATTTATTTTATAAAAAGAGGTTTCAATTTACACACAATGTCTCTTTCCCTTCAAATAACCCCTCACGCCCACCCCTCCTCCATGCTTTAGACTAAGCTTGTTTATACGCCATTAATTCCTCAGTATGCAGTAGCCAAACCTAAAGTTTCCGTGCTTGATGAAACTCTTTTGGAGGCTAAGAGGAAACACTGAAGGAAGACAATACACTTCTGCCATCAGAATGGAACTCAGTTAGGAAACAGGATTTGATTTAGAGAAATCTCACTTGAACATAACCTTACCGGAAGATGCCAGTTCTTAAATAAGCCACATCCTGCTGGCAGGAGGAAAGTGGAAGTAGTGAAGTAAACTCCCATTTATTGAACACCTACTCTCTTATAGGTTTTGCTATTCATTAACTCACCTCATCTTCATGTAATCCTATGAAGTAGAGATCATTATCCCCACATTACAGAGGTAGAGATTGAGGCCAAGTGAGAATATGTGTAAGTCCCTGATCACACATCTAAGATGAACTTGTCATGTTTCAGACTGGTTGGAGCCTTACCTGATGCCTACATGAGCAGCTATTTTTTCCTTGCTGATGGGCTTCCTCATAGATTTTCTTTGCCTGGTGCTTCTCTTTGACTTCTGCAATGTAGACTTTATTGTTGATGGTCCTGATGGAGCAGGAAAGAGGAAGGACAGACAGAAACAGAGAAAGGAAAAAAGAGATGGTCAGTGACATAGACAGAAAGAGACATACAAAGAAGATGGAAGAGGAGGATGAGGGATGGGGAGAGAAAAAGAGCAAAATAGAACTGTGAAGCCAGAGTGAGAGAAGGAAGAAGAGAAGAGAGCAGAGTCCAGGGAGATAAAAGCAGGTGAAGCAGTTATCATTATTTCCATTTGTCAGGTGGGGAAATAGAGACCACACAGTTGGTATATGGTTGACTTGGTGTTAGGACTTTATGTTTTCCAAAGTGTTGAATGAATTCCATGTTTTGGCACATAAAATAATTTTAGGTGGGACACAACTGAACATTTTTATTACAATTGTTATATATTTACTGTAATGTGTATTAAAAATATAAGTAGCACGTTGAACACATGAGCTCATAGATATTGTTACTTAGGATAAGCCTAACTTAGGTAATCTTAAGTGTATCTATTTACAGAAACTATATTAAGTAACTAATATGGTGGGTGGCACAGGCAGTAAAAATTGTGAAAGCAGAATGCAAATTGCTGCAAAGGCATCTGAGATTGACTAGGGAAGGGGCCTTGACATTAGCGGGCTCAGAGACCAATGAGATACTAATTCAAACTTGTTTTACCCCAGTTTTTCCTATTGCTCTAAGGAAGGTAATAAGGTATAAAGGAGTTCAAAGAAGGGAGGAAGCACTTTTGCCCAAGTCTTCCAGAAAAGGTCCTAGAGGAGGTGGCCTTGGTGGTGGGGGAGTTCAAATTAGGGAAGATTTGGACAAATGATCATCACTGGCCATGCCTCCTCAGTCTCCTTTGTTGGCTCCTTCTCTTCTTGATTCTAAATCTTTGGAACATTCCTAGACTCTGCTCTAGACCTCCCCTTCCTCTCCTCTGTTCTTTCTACAGTCACTCTCTAGGTGAGGTCATCTAGTCCCATGGGTTTAAATATCATTTGCACACAGAGGCCTCCCAAATCTGTATCTCTAGTGTGGATCTGTCTCCTGAACTCCAGACCTATATATCGCTTACTTGACATTTCACTAGCATTTCCAATAGGCACCTAAAGCTTAACATATCCCAAACTGAGTTCCTTGTAGCTCCTCCACCTCCCAAATCTGCTCCTCCCTTGGTTTTCCTTATCTCAGGAAATAGTTGTTCAGCTGGAAATCTTAGAGTAATGCTTGCCTCCCTTCTTCCTCTCATACACCACTTCTAATCCATCAGGGAATTTTGACCCTATCTTTAGATATGTCCACAATCTGATTACTTCTCCCCACACCCACAATTACTACCCTAATCCAAACTACCAACATTTCTTGCTTGGATAAATGCAACAACCTACTAACTGGCCTCCTTCTTTAAAGCCTTGCCTCCTTATTACCTGTTCTCTTCACAGCAGTCAGACAGATCCTAGATCCTGTTAAATCCTAAGTCAGACCATGTCCCTTCTTTGCTCAAAAGTCTATGTGGCTCTTGTCTCAAATCAGAGTAAAGGCCAAAGTCCTCACCAGGGCCTCCATGGTCCTATACTATATGGCTCCCTGTCACCTCTTTAACCCCATCCCCTCCTTCTCTTCACCTTATTTATTATTCTCCAGCCACCAAGGCCTCCTTGCTGTTTCTTGAGTTTTTTCAGAACACTCCTGTTTAAGAGCCTTTACAATTTCTGTTCCCTTTGTTTGGAACACTCTTCCTCCAGATATTGGCAAATCTTATACTCTCTCTTCTTTCAGGTCTTTGTTCAAATGTCATTTCCTCAGAGAGACATCCTTGATCGCTCCTAAACAGCGCCTTCCCACTCACTCTTTATCTCTCTTGCTCTACTTTCTATTTCTTTGTAACACTTATCCATAAACTGACATATACTTCCTTGTTTATTTTTCCCTTATCTGCCTTCTCCATTGGACTGTAAGCTCCTTGAGGGCAGGGATTTTTTCTGTATTAATTGCTGCTGTATCCCCAGTACCTGGAATGCTGCCTGGCACATAGTAGGCGCTCAACAATTATTTGTGGAATGGGCATTCAATACAGACAGCAGGAAAACACAGGGACCATGTTTCAGAGAACAGCAAGTAGTTAGATTTGGCTGGAACAGAGAGGTAGGGAAAGGAGTTATGGAGAGAAGTTTGGAGTGGTTGTGTAAGCCTAGAGAATAAAGGATTTTGAACACTAGACTCAATGAGCTCATATGACAGTGAAGACTAGATATGGAGAATGGGAGTCCAAGATAAATCTTGAAGGGGGGGATGGGTCAGATCTGGTCTTTGAGGAGTGATATGTAGTTCCTTGTCCTAGAGAACATTACTGCAACTCTGCAAGCGACAGGAACAACAGTCTCTCTTTAACAAATGGAAGGCACAGGTACTGGGGGTGGTTGGGGTAGAATGAAGTTATTTGACCAAAGAAGCAGTTTCTAGGAACACTTGAGGAGGATATGCAACCTGCAGAAAAGACCACTCAGGTGGGAAGTGTTTCTAGGCAGCTGAAACAGACTATTGCTGTGGCTGGGCTCATGTGGGGGTGGGCTGAGCTGGCATTGCCCCAAGGTCTCCTGGGGGTTGTAGGGGTGTAGGGTGGGGCTGGTCTGGCAGCAGCACACTGGGGCCTCTCTATGTGTGCTACCTGCAGCAAGCATACTTTCCATGGAGTCTGCCCAAAACATTTCCTCCAGCCTGCTTTGCTTAATTAAAAAAATTATTTTGGAGTTTTTTCTATTAGAGCAAAAATCCACATTCTGTTTGGCTGCTTAGCTCTTGTATCATTTGACCAGCAACCTCTCTGGTGAGCCCCCATACTCCAAACCCATGCTGTCTTTTTTGCCTTTGATCTTCCTGGGTCACCCACACACAGTGATCCTGGTTCCTTCCAGTCCTACCCATATGGAAATCCTGTTTCCAGGAAGCTTTCTTTGACTACCTCACCACCTCTCCCATGAACTCCCTTGCCAGGGACACACTGCCTACCTCCTCCAACCTTTCCTCTCTTCGGGGGAGTGCCATCTGTCCATCAAGGCCAGGAGGTTCCTGATGACAAAGCTCAGGCTCTAGGGCTGCTGTTAACAGAGGCTTACAGATTGTTTATAGCACAAAGCCCACCTCTGGTGAGGGGGTCTGTGCAAAGGCCGAAACTCTGCACGTGCTGGCCTCATTCATCTGCTAAATCTGAGTCACTCTTCCCGTTGGGACCATTTTCTAATTCACACTAAGGTATTATATGAGCCAATGAGGCCCCACCAAGTTCTCCTTATCTGCTCCTCCTCTCAACATTTACCATCTCAAAGAAGGCACTGTCATCTACCAGGTCAGACAAGCTGAAATCAGGTGGGCACCTTCTATCTTTACTTACTCCCCACATGTATGCACCAGGTTGTTTCTCCCTCCTTATGGTATCTCAAATCCCACCCCCACTACGCTGTTCCAGCCCTCAGCAGCCCTTATGCGGATATTGCCTCAGGCTCCTTACTGAGCTCCCTGCTTCCCAGCTGGCCTTTCCAGCCCACCCCACCTCACTATTGTCACTCCTTGCTTAAAACCTTGCCGTATCTCCTCATTATGGGCCACAGTTATTTCTAAAGTGGAGTGCACACACTCTGGGGGTGCTGGAGTGTGTACACGCCAACACACACTGAGGGAGTGGGAAAACAATGTTAACACTCTACTTATAGGGTTTTCTCTTACATTGTCTATGTATATTTTTACATATGCTTCATAATGTACCTAATATATTTGCTCAGTAGTGTATTTATAGACTTTATAAATTAATAAATAATATATATTTGGGAAGTACATGATCAATTTTTTCCTGATGGGTGTGCAAACACATAAGATGGTTTGGAGACCATCAAGTAAGGTCCAGGTGCTTGGTCTGGCATTGGCAGCCTTCTACCACCTAGTCATTCCTTACCTCTCCAGTCTCAATTTTGACCACTCTCTACCTCTGCTTGTGCCCTACACTCTGGTGACACTGAAGTCCTTCCAGTTCCCCTAATGGGGAAACATTTATTCCTGTGCTCCTTTTGCCTGGATTCTCCAGCCCTGCCCTCAGCCTGCTTGCCCGATGAACAGCTCATATTTTGAACCTCAGTTTAGGTATCATCTTTGTGAGGCTTTCTCTGCATGGGGCTGGGGAACTGACCACTGTCTCCTGGTAGGCCTCGCCATTCCCACCATCCCGCATTCACGCTTCTCTTTCTTCCCAGCATACTTTATTAAAATTATCTGCTTTCATTTTTATTTCCCCCATTAGACTGTGAACTCTTTGGGAGCAGGACCATGTGCAATTCATCTTCCTTTTTCCATAATACCCAGCCCAGTGTAAGTCACACAGTCAGCATCAGGAAATGTTTGTTAAAAAAATAATCAAGCAAATATTATCAAGGAAATATTATCTGCCCGCCACTAATTTTAGCATATATTTTCACATATATTAGCTCATTTAATCCTTTCAGGTGGGTTCTAATTTATTTTATTTTATTTTATTTATTTATTTATTTTTGGCTGCACTGTGTCTTCGTTGCTGGGTGCGGGCTTTCTGTAGTTGCGGCGAGCAGGGCTACTCTTCATTGCAGTGCACGGGCTCCTCATTGCGGTGGTCTCCCTTGTTGCAGAGCATGGGCTCCAGGTGCACGGGCTTCAGTAGTTGTGGCATGCGGGCTTCAGTAGTTGTGGCTCGTGGGCTCCAGAGCGCAGGCTTAGCAGTTGTGGCGCACGGACTTAGCTGCTCCGTGGTATGTGGGATCTTCCCAGACCAAGGCTCAAACCCGTGGTCCCCTGCATTGGCAGGCAGATTCTTTTTTTTTTTTTTTTTTAACATCTTTATTGGGGTATAATTGCTTTACAATGGTGTGTTAGTTTCTGCTTTATAACAAAGTGAATCAGTCATACATAAACATATGTTCCCATATGTCTTCCCTGTTGCGTCTACCTCCCTCCCACCCTGCCTATCCCACCCCTCCAGGCTGTCACAAAGCACCGAGCCAATATCCCTGTGCCATGCGGCTGCTTCCCACTAGCTATCTACCTTACTACGTTTGTTAGTGTGTATATGCCCATGACTCTCTCTCGCCCTGTCACAGCTCACCCTTCCCCCTCCCCATAACCTCAAGTCCGTTCTCTAGGAGGTCTGCGTCTTTATTCCTGCTTTACCCCTAGGTTCTTCATGACATTTTTTTTCTTAAATTCCATATATATGTGTTAGCATACGGTATTTGTCTTTTTCTTTCTGACTTACTTCACTCTGTATGACAGACTCTAGGTCTATCCACCTCATTACAAATAGCTCAATTTCGTTTCTTTTTATGGCTGAGTAATATTCCATTGTATATATGTGCCACATCTTCTTTATCCATTCATCCGATGACGGGCACTTAGGTTGTTTCCATCTCCGGGCTATTGTAAATAGAGCTGCAATGAACATTTTGGTACATGACTCTTTTTGAATTTTGGTTTTCTCAGGGTATATGCCCAGTAGTGGGATTGCTGGGTCATATGGTAGTTCTATTTGTAGTTTTTTAAGGAACCTCCATACTGTTCTCCATAGTGGCTGAACCAATTCACATTCCCACCAGCAGTGCAAGAGTGTTCCCTTTTCTCCACACCCTCTCCAGCATTTATTGTTTCTAGATTTTTTGATGATGGCCATTCTGACTGGTGTGAGATGATATCTCATTGTAGTTTTGATTTGCATTTCTCTAATGATTAATGATGTTGAGCATTCTTTCATGTGTTTGTTGGCAGTCTGTATATCTTCTTTGGAGAAATGTCTATTTAGGTCTTCTGCCCATTTTTGGATTGGGTTGTTTGTTTTCTTGTTATTGAGCTGCATGAGCTGCTTGTAAATTTTGGAGATTAATCCTTTGTCGGTTGCTTCATTTGCAAATATTTTCTCCCATTCTGAGGGTTGTCTTTTGGTCCTGTTTATGGTTTCCTTTGCTGTGCAAAAGCTTTGAAGTTTCATTAGGTCCCATTTGTTTATTTTTGTTTTTATTTCCATTACTCTAGCAGGTGGGTCAAAAAGGATCTTGCTGTGATTTATGTCATAGAGTGTTCTGCCTATGTTTTCCTCTAAGAGTTTGATAGTTTCTGGCCTTACATTTAGGTCTTTAATCCATTTTGAGCTTATTTTTGTGTATGGTGTTAAGGAGTGATCTAATCTCATACTTTTACATGTACCTGTCCAGTTTTCCCAGCACCACTTATTGAAGAGGCTGTCCTTTCTCCATTGTACATTACTGCCACCTTTATCAAAGATAAGGTGTCCATATGTGCATGGGTTTATCTCTGGGCTTTCTATCCTGTTCCATTGATCTATCTTTCTGTTTTTGTGCCAGTACCATACCGTCTTGATAACTGTAGCTTTGTAGTATAGTCTGAAGTCAGGGAGCCTGATTCCTCCAGTTCCTTCTTTCGTTCTCAAGATTGCTTTGGCTATTCGGGGTCTTTTGTGTTTCCATACAAATTGTGAAATTTTTTGTTCTAGTTCTGTGAAAAATGCCAGTGGTAGTTTGATAGGGATTGCATTGAATCTATAGATTGCTTTGGGTAGTAGAGTCATTTTCACAATGTTGATTCTTCCAATCCAAGAACATGGTATATCTCTCCATCTATTTGTATCATCTTTAATTTCTTTCATCAGTGTCTTATAATTTTCTGCATACAGGTCTTTTGTCTCCTTAGGTAGGTTTATTCCTAGATATTTTATTCTTTTTGTTGCAATGGTAAATGGGAGTGTTTTCTTGATTTCACTTTCAGATTTTTCATCATTAGTATATAGGAATGCCAGAGATTTCTGTGCATTAATTTTGTATCCTGCCACTTTACCAAATTCATTGATTAGCTCTAGTAGTTTTCTGGTAGCATCTTTAGGGTTCTCTATGTATAGGATCATGTCATCTGCAAACAGTGACAGCTTTACTTCTTCTTTTCCGATTTGGATTTCTTTTATTTCCTTTTCTTCTCTGATTGCTGTGGCTAAAACTTCCAAAACAATGTTGAATAATAGTGGTGAGAGTGGGCAACCTTGTCTTGTTCCTGATCTTAGTGGAAATGCTTTCAGTTTTTCACCATTGAGGATGATGTTTGCTGTGGGCTTGTCATATATGGCCTTTATTATGTTGAGGAAAGTTCCCTCTATGCCTACTTTCTGCAGGGTTTTTATCATAAATGGGTGTTGAATTTTGTCAAAAGCTTTCTCTGCATCTATTGAGATGATCATATGGTTTTTCTCCTTCAATTTGTTAATATGGTTTATCACATTGATAGATTTGCGTATATTGAAGAATCCTTGCATTCCTGGAATAAACCCCACTTGATCATGGTGTATGATCCTTTTAATGTGCTGTTGGATTCTGTTTGCTAGTATTTTGTTGAGGATTTTTGCATCTATGTTCATCAGTGATATTGGCCTGTAGTTTTCTTTCTTTGTGACATCCTTGTCTGGTTTTGGTATCAAGGTGATGGTGGCCTCGTAGAAGGAGTTTGGGAGTGGTCCTCCCTCTGCTATATTTTGGAAGAGTTTGAGAAGGATAGGTGTTAGCTCTTCTCTAAATGTTTGATAGAATTCGCCTGTAAAGCCATCTGGTCCTGGGCTTTTCTTTGTTGGAAGGTTTTTAATCACAGTTTCAATTTCAGTGCTTGTGATTGGTCTGTTCATATTTTCTATTTCTTCCTGATTCAGTCTTGGCAGGTTGTGCATTTCTAAGAATTTGTCCATTTCTTCCAGATTGTCCATTTTATTGGCATAGAGTTGCTTGTAGTAATCTCTCATGATCTCTTTTATCTCTGCAGTGTCAGTTGTTACCTCTCCTTTTTCATTTCTAATTCTATTGATTTGAGTCTTCTCCCTTTTTTTCTTGATGAGTCTGGCTAGTGGGTTATCTATTTTGTTTATCTTCTCAAAGAACCAGCTTTTAGTTTTATTGATGGCAGGCAGATTCTTAACCACTACACCACCAGGGAAGCCTGGTGGGTTCTAACTTTATCCCCATTTTACAGATGTGTAAAATGAGACTCTGATAAGTGACATGATTTGTCCTGAGTCCCATAGCTGGCAGAATCAGAATTCAAACTCAAGAGTGCATGCTCTCTATCACTATGCTCTGCTGAAAGAATGAACAAAAGAATGAATAAAACAGTGAGTTTGGAAGCAGACTTACATGGTGAAATTGGAGATAAAGGTGAGGCGAGGCAGATCCAGGTCAAAGATGACTTCATGAGCCTTGGCATGCGGACTGAACAAGACAGAGGTGACCAAGGTGTGGGTGTAGCGGGAAACCACAGTAGAATGCGTTGAATAGATTTTCATCAACAGCTGAGGGAAGACAGGGAGGTGGGTTAGGTAGACTCTATCCTTGGCCTACATGTACTAGTACCCAGGACTCCTGGACAGGCCTCAAGGTACAAGTGGAGAAACTGAGGCCCAGAGAGGGAAAACAGCCTCTGTCATTCATTTTGTGGATCTGCCTAATATTTCAGTGAGCTTTACCAAGTCTCAGACCCAAAGGCTCACAGAGGATCACAAATCAAGGGACCTCTGGACAAGTGCTTCTCCAACTTTAATGTGCACATGAATTTCCTGGACATCTTGTTAAAATGCAGATTCTGATTTAACAAGTCAGGGGTGGGGACTGAGATTCTGACTTTGTAACAAACTCCCAGGTGATGTTGATGCTGCTGGTCTATGAATTTTACTTTGGGTAGCAAGGCTTTAGAATATAACAGAGTGGCTGTCATTCATTGAGCTCTACTCTGTGCAAGACACTGTGATATATGTGTCTATAACTATATCTATATCTATTCCCTTTTTAGGAACTCAAGTGTAAAGGATTGCACCTGGGGACTTCCCTGGATGTCCAGTGGTTAAGACTCTGCACTTCCACTGCACAGGGCACAGGTTTGATCTGGTTGGGGAACTAAGATCTCCCATGTTGCAAGGCGGGGCCAAAAGAGGGGAAAAAAAAAAAGAATTGCACCTGATAAGTACAATCAGACACTGAAAGCATGATAAGCATTTGGCATCCATGATCTTATTTAATCCTCACATCGGCTCTATGGGCTACATAATATTATTGTTCATATTTTACAGATGTGTTAACTGGGCCCAGAGCCTGAGGCCGCACAGTAAGTAACATATCGATCTTCTTCCTGACCTTTCCTGAAGCCATGATCCCTTCATCTACCCACACGTCTAGCTCATTCTCAGTGTGGGGCAGAGGGAAATGAAGGCATTTGGGATCAGCTGGACCTAGAATCAAATTCTGGTTCTGCCACCTCTTAACTGTGTCAATCTCTGAGCCTCAGTTTCCTCTTCTATAACAGTAGATAGCTTAGCTATCTACTTAGCTATAATAGTAGAGCTTAGGTTACAGGGATGCTGTAAGGACTAAATGAAATAATAACTCTAAAATCCCTGGTGGAGCACCTGACATATGCTCAGAAAATAGTAACTCTTTCCTCTGGCCCTAGTTTCCTAGGACTGAGAAAGCAGACCAAATAACCTTCCACTGTTGCCCCCAAGGAGCTAATTTCCTTGCAAATCCTGGGGCTCTGTTCCCTCATCCCAGATCTAACCTTTGTGTTTGATGAGGAGGTCCCAGAAGGTCCCTGGCATGTCAGTTCCAGGAGAATGGTCAGCAAAAAGCTGATACAGATGAGGCATCTCCACTTAGACAAGATGCCACCTCTGGCCCGGGGCTGTTGTTCACATCCAGAAGGTCTGAGCCCAATCTCCAAACTCGTGCTCTTTTAAGCCTTCAGGTATCCCTTCTCTTGGGAGGGAGGGACTATCCTGAAGGGTGGGGAAGACTCTGAATGTGGCATTGAATCCACACAAGCCAGGATTGTCCAAGAGCTGGGGTTGGCATCTTGCCTGGAGAGGGGCCAGTTCCATGCCTCCCTTTTTCCCATCATCCAGCTGTAAGATGAATGGAAACTAAACATACTAGAGTTCTGGGTCTGTCTGTTTGCTGTGTTGGCCCAGGGTGGGGTTTTTCTTTCCTATAAACATCCACAGGAGCACAGTAACTGAGGCCAGAGAAAGGTCACTTAGCACTGATCATCTTAAAAAGGTAGCTGATATGAGAGAGGGGTTGGTGGAGCAAGGCCCCAATCCTGGTCCTTTCTGGCATGGATTTTAGCCTTGAGACAGGAAGGATTTACTTAGGGTCCCATAAAAATTGACTCTTACAGATATGAGTCTTACAATCTGCAGAATATTCAGAGGCCAAGATAGGCTAGGGTAGGACTGAGAAAATAAGATAGTGGTTCAAAGTAGAACTACTGGACTCAGACCATCTGGGTTTGTCTCAGTTCTGCCACTTACTGAGTGTAATATTGTGAAATTTAATTAATTGCTCTGCAGCCTCAGTTTCCTTACCTATAAAAAGAGAGTAATAATAGTACCTATTTCATAAAGTTGTTATGAAGATTAAAAAAGCTTGTACTTTCAGAATGCTTGGCACATGGTAAGCATTCAGTAAACATTAGCTGCTAGGACTAGAGCTGGATGAGGCCTGATTGATCTCGAAAGTATGGGAAGCTCCCTGTCCCTCTGGAGACCTAGGTGGGGGAGGGGTGGGGAGATGCTCAGTTGATGGGCGTCAGTCTGCCTGTGGGAACCCAGAGATGCTCTGGACTGTGTCTACAGGAACTGTGGAGGGCAGGAGTGAGAACTGGATCTGAGAAAGAAAATTACTTGAAGGTGTGCACACGGGACATCAGCATCAGTCAGAACCCCTATCCCTCTGCCCTTTCCATCCACATAGAGCACATGCAGCCCCAGCACTTACCTTCAGGCAAAATCTCTAACGACATTTTACAAACTGCGTAGGGAACATTCAGACTTGTCCTATGGCATTTGGTACCGCATAACAAAGCCTCCTCATTCTTGTATTTGGTGACCCATGGCCTGTCAGTTGCAACCTCCCCCAAGTCCACACGAGGTTTCCTGTCAGAATTTCCTCATGGGAGAGAGCCCTAGCTAGAAAAAAACAGCTCTGCTTATACAACAACAGAGAAACCCACATCAGCTACCAGTCCTTTTCCCTTACCTGGGATGGATAACCAAGGGTCTTCAGGCAAATTAAGGGAACCTGCAGCATGAAAGCAAAAGACTAAAATAAGAAAATAGAACAACTGACCCCAGAGAAATTGGGGAATTTTGGAAAGGAAAGAGAATTTCAGAAAAGAAATGATAATATCCTCAGCAAATTTCAAGAAGGTAAAACATGAAAAAAAACAAGACGTAAATGCCACAGAACAGGAACAATCAGAGAAAAGAAAGACTCCTTAGGGATGGAAAATAAGTTGCTGAAATTAAAAGAAAATCAACAGAAGGACTGGGAAATAAAATTGAGGAAATTTCCCAGTATGCAGGGCCAAAAAACAAAGAAACACAAAGTAGGAGAGAAAATTTAAGAGATGAAGATTAATCCAGCAGGTTCAACATCTGAATAACAGGAGTCCTAGCCAGAGAGAACAGAAAAAATAAAGGACAATTTGTCAAAAACTTATTAGAAGTTAATTTTCCAAAGCTGAAGAAGGATTTCCAGAACAGGTGCCCAGAAGAGTGAACCCAGGTAATAGTGGATCCAACCCAAGCAATTACTACAACAGCCTCCTCACTGGTCTTCAGCTTCCTAATTTGTCATCCCTGCCCCCTTCACCAGTATATTTTCACAACAGCCAGAGGGATCCTTTTAAAACCCAAGTCAGATACTCTCCCACCTCTGCTAAAAACCCTCCTGTGGATTCCACTGTGGCTTGGCTTACAGGGCCCTATAAGATCAGGCCCCCATTACCTATCTGACTTCATTTTCTATTACTTCCCTCCTTGCCTTCCTCCACTAGTCTAGCAACACTGACTTTTATGTTCTTCAAAAATGGCAGGCACGAGACAAACAATGCCAGGCACAGTCCTGCTCTAGGGCCTTTGCACTGACTGTTCTTTCTATTTGGAATGTTCTTTCCCCAGGTATCCACTTGGCTAGCTCTCTCACTTCATGCAAGTCTTTGTTCACATGCTACCTTTTCAGTGAGTCTTTCTCTGACCAACCTATTTAAAACTTCAATAACCTCCCACTCTCACTGGCATTCCCTATCCTTTTTACCCTGATTTATTTTTCTCTATAGCACTGATAACACTTAAACTTGTTATATATTTTACTTATTTATCTGATCATTTTCTCTTTTTTCCTCACTAGAATATCACCTCCATGGGGACAAGGATCTGTTTCACTGCTGTATCCTCAGCTTCTAGAACAGTGCCTGGCACATTGTAGACAATAAATGTTTGTTGAAAGAATGAATACAATAAAGGCAAATAATTCAAGGAATAAAGAAAGGCTATTAGAGAATCCGTGTGTGTGTGTGTGTGTGTGTGTGTGTGTGTGTGTGTACCTGTTCGAAAAAATCATGGTCTAACTACAAAGCAAAATAAAACATAACATGATTATAAGAAGCTGATGGAATATAAGAGGGACTCCCTTTGAGCTTGATAGTAGAAACATTCTCTTTGGAGAGGCCGAAAGATTGTGACATAGGACTTGTAGAGAAGGAACTGTATTCCTGGCTCACTATTTGGCTGGGTTTTGAAAAATATTTACATAGTCATGATAATGTAAATCATGACTGGTTTTCAGGTTTTACAGTCAACATGAAGACAAAGCAGGGAAGAGCTGGTTGTGGCTGCAGGACAGAATGTAAATGTTAATAACCTAGACAATGTGAAGGAAAGATCAAACTGACAATGTGGGTCGTTCAGTGGGCAGAGGGAGGGTGGTGGCTCTAATACCCTTGTCCTAAAAAGTGGGTAGTCAAAATTACCTGTCAAAAATGGATGGAATAAGGAATAGAGGTTTGAGTATATGTATTTTTTCAAGTTACAAAGTTAACTAGGAACAACAAAGGAATATCAGCGTTAAACATTGCAGGGGAGTGGAGGGAAAGTGAGGCAGTGTACAGAAACAAAGCCCTCATTGTCATACTTGAGAGTCAACAGGATATTGTCTAAATTTTATAAACCAAGAGACAAAGTATATACATGTTATCTAGAGTTGTAAAGGGAGCCACCAGCAGAACTAAGTGCAAGAACTGGGTTTTTTTTGTTTGTTTTTTAGAAATTTATTTATTTTATTTTTGGCTGCGTTGGGTCTTCGTTGCTGTGCACGGGCCTTCTCCAGTTGCGGAGAGCAGGGGCTACTCTTCTTTGCAGTGTGTGGGCTTCTCATTGTGGTGGCTTCTCTCATAGTGGAGCACGGGCTCTAGGCGCACGGGCTTCAGTAGTTGCGGCACGTGGGCTCAGTAGTTGTGGTGCATGGGCCTAGCCACTCCGCAGCATGTGGGATCCTCCCGGACCAGGGCTCGAACCTGCGTCCCCTGCACTGGCAGGCAGATTCCCAGCCACTGCGCCACCAGGGAAGCCCAAGAACTGTTAAAAGGTTGCTTTGAAGGGGTGGGATGGAGATGGGGAGAGTCAAGGCAGGGGACCATTGGTTTTTATCATGTGCTCCTTCTGTACTGTTTGATTTGTTGCCATGTATGTGCATTACTTTAATAAAAATAAGATCTTAAAAACTTCATGTTGATCTTACAACAAAATAGTTATATATCCTATGACACTTTATGACAATATCAGAATGGGTATGTGGATATCCAATTAGACTTGCCTCCACGGAGGAAAATCACACTGTAATGTGCCTTGCATATGTTTATGAAGAGGGTTGGAAAGGATATTATGGGACTTAAAACATTGGCAGTACTTGAGCATAGTAGTGGAGGCTCTGGTATTCGGCATCGTACTGGCCTGGGTTCAAGTCCTCTCTCTGCCATTCATTAGTTGCTCTGTCATGGGCAAGTTACCTCCCTCACCCCCAGTTTGTCCGCCATAAAAGGAGGCTAATGCTCAAACAGTAGAAATGTAAGCCCCTCAAGAGAAAGAGCCACCTCTGTAGAGGTGCATAATATATAGTTGATGCTCAATGTCTGCATGTGAGGCCCGAACCTGCCTCACAGGTATGTGTTGATGAAGGACTCAATGTGCAAAGAGCAGGGGAGAAGGAGTGTTAGTTCAAAATTGGGTAGCCGGTTTCCTCGTCTATGGGAAATTTGCCTTTGGTTTAATAAAATGTAGTCATTTTGGCTGTGGAAAGAATAGCTCTCAGGGCTTAGAGTGATACAAAATGAATTAAATTGCCCTGTACATAAAAGGAAGAAAACAATAAGAATTCACCAGCAGCTCAAGGGAGAGGGCACATGAGCCTGGAAATGGAAAGGAGGGGAGCTGCTTTCTCTGAGTATTGGGAACAGAAAGAACCCAACAGCGATAGGGAGTGGGGTCCAGGAGAAGGGTTGGTTAGGAAGCTTTTCCAGTGATGGGAAAGGCTTAGGAAACGTGAAGAACAGGAAAGTCTGATGTCCAATATTAAGTTGGTTGCTAGGCTGTGCTGTACAACTTAGATGACTAAAGAAGTGATAGGTAGCCTTGGAAGGAAATCTTTGCCACTTACTCCCAGCCTTCAGAATTTTCCAACATTCAGAGGTACTGATTTTTATATAGTTTGGGGGAAGGGAAATGTGTTAGGAGAGGACTGGTGGTGAGGATATTCTGGGCTTCTCATGTAAGCTTTAGGTGTCTGAAATCTTGGATGTCCCGGTACTAGGCAGTTTCATCCCCTGACATTCTGCAGTAAGCAGTCTTTAGCCTGCCTTTCCTTATCACCTGAACAGAGCTGCTTGGTGATAACTCAGCTTTTCATCTTTGTTCCTAGTTAATATGTAGAATCTATATGATTTCAGGTATTTTCCTGCTGATTTATGAATGCTGGAAACCGGTCTGGGACACAGTGACCTAGGTTCATCAGAGTTTATGGGCAGATGCTGAAGTTCAAAAGATTCCAAGAGTTTACAAAGAGAGAAGGTGGGAGGAAATCTCTCTAGTCAAACGATGAAGACTGTAAGTGAATTTATTTTTTTCTCTCCTGTTAAGGTTTCATCCTGTCCTCTGATCCCCAGATCATAAGATGAATGATTATGGTATTATGCTATGAAGGTGTTTGGCATTGAGAGGCACTGGGGAAGTTTGGCTTTGAAAGTCTCTGGGAATGTCTCTCTGATGGACATGGACTGAGATTTTGCCTGAGTCCCTTGAGTCCAATATCTCCTAAGGATCTGACTCTATATTCTTTTAAAGTTATCCCAGGATCCCAAAGGCCACAACCAGGACTTAAAATGTTGTGGAATTTAAAATGATGGAGGTTGTAACAGAGGGTAGATATAACAGAGGGCATTCCATAGGGAAGAAATCGTATGAGCAATGGCTCCTAAGAGAAGGCAGGGCACATCTGGTAATAGTGAAGTGTTTGTTTGGAATATACACAGTACTCAGAAAAATAGCAAGAAAAAGCCTGGAAAACTAGTCAGGGCTAGATTTTGGGAGAGTCTCAAAATCAGAGTCAGACATTTCTTGAAAGAGTAGTTTATGCTCATTGTCAGGAATACCTCACCTGCAATTCACATCTCAACTCACTGCAGTCATAAAACTTCTGCATGGCATAGACTCCCAAACAGTGGCTTCAATCAGACATACATGTATTTATCTCACCTAAAAGAAATCCAGAGTTAGGCAGTCCAAAGTTTGTATGGTGGTCCTATGAAATTGTTAGAGATCCCGATTCTTCTCAGTTTACTGCTCCACTATCCTTAGGGTGTGACCCTTGTCCTCATGGCCTTTATTCCAGGAGGCTATGTGTCCAGGTAAAAATCAGATTTTCTATTAATAGGGAAGGAGAGGAGAATGTATACTGGAGTAAACAGTTATCGACCTATGCCACAAGTGTGAAACTATCCCCTCCGTGGTCACCAGAGACCAGACCACTACCTGACTGCTACAATCCCTAGACATTTTTCAGGACTTTTCTTGACCTCTGGGTAGTATTCAACACTATTGACTCCTCCCACCTTTTGAAATATTCTCTTCCTTTGGTTTTGTGGCATTACTTTCTCCTGCTTTTCGCTCTGTCTCCTTGGTCATTACTTATCTGTCTCTCTCCTGGGTTCCTTTTCCTTCACCTATGCTGAGGTTGCTGTTGGCCTCCAGGGCTCTTCCCTGGGCCCCGTCTCTTCTAAGGTTTTTATTCTTCCCAGGCCCAGGGAAGAGCCGTTAGTATTCCATATGTTAGTGAAAGGGGTTACCATCTACACATTTGACCTCTCAAATTAGATTCCCAAAAGTTGCCTTTGACACTTCCCTCCTCCTCACCCCTTTCCCTACATCCAATTATTCATAAAGCCTTGCTTTTTATTTCTTTAATATCTTCTGAATTCAATCACTTCTCATGACCTCCACTGCTACCACTCTAGGCCTAACCACAATCATTGTTTACCTGGATGACTACTCTCCCTTTTTCCAGGAAGACATCTAATTCATACTCCTAATG
This sequence comes from Leucopleurus acutus, assembly GCF_964270905.1. Classification (NCBI taxonomy): domain Eukaryota; kingdom Metazoa; phylum Chordata; class Mammalia; order Artiodactyla; family Delphinidae; genus Leucopleurus; species Leucopleurus acutus. The sequence goes on along the minus strand of NC_139148.1, from coordinate 47,229,080 downwards.
GGTTAGGCAGCTAGAGTGGTGTTCTTTCTAGAACACAAATCTATGTTGCATCCAAGCCTAGAACCCTTCAATAATCTCTCAGTGTTATCAGGATCAAGACCAAAGTCTTTATCTTGGCATTCAAGGCTTGCCATGATTTGAAAGGGATGGGAATTTGGGGTACTAGAACTGGAAGAAAAGAAGGGCTGTGTCTAGTGTGAAATAAAGCCCTGTAGATGGGGGGAGAGAACCTAGGAGGTAAGAAAGTGGTGAGCTGATGTCACAAACTTGGAGGGAGCAACAATTTAGAGAAAAAGTCAGGCGAACAGAAGCCCACCATGAATATCTGTGAAGTATGTGTGTATGTGTGCATGTGTATGTTGAATTGTCCATAGAACATAGGGATTCATATTTTATTTGCTTAATAGAGGAAAAGGTGACTTCATAAAGCAGAAGACATAACCATTTGAATTACTTTTGATATAGGAAACATATTGAATATTAATTCTATAACTGACCACTGTGTTGACTTTTATTATGGTTTCTAACAACATTAATTGATGCTCTCAGGTTGTCCAGGTCTGCATTCATATACTCTGTAATTAATGATAATGTTGTTTACTTTCAATTTTTTATACATCTTATTTTGTTCTCTTGAATAGACCCAATTATTGATACTTATGTGAATTTATTACGTGGTAAAGGTGCCATTTCAAATCAGTGGGGGAAAAGATGGATTAATTTGCACATGGTGTAGGGATGAGGCTATATTTTTGGAAAATAATTAATCTTTATACAAAATAAATGTTGGAGTGATCAAACATTTAAATGTAAATAATAAAACCATAAAACTGCTTGGAATAAAAGCAGTGATTATTATAACAGGAGTGTGGAAAGCATCTCTAAGCATGAAGCAGAATCTAGTCATGGTAAAGGAAAACCTGATACATTTCACTACATAATAATTAATCCTTTTTGTATAGCAAATATTATCCTAAATAACATGAAAAATATTTGTAGTATATGCAACACATAAACATGCAAGAGACATTGCTGGTGGAAATGTTATTCTGTGTATCTTTTTAAAGTTGACAAGTTTTGTATCAAAATGGAGTCAGCACTGCTTGTAATAGTAAATAAAAAATGAAAACAATCTAAATGTCTATGTATCCTGGACTGGTTAAATACATTATGGGACATTTACAGAGAAAAGATTATGCAGCAGTTAAGAAAAATGTGCACTATGGAAAGCTGTTTAGAATATATAACTGGGAAAAAATAAAACAAACCCTGGTCACAGAACAGTAGGTATAGTGTACCATTTGTGGGGAGAAAACCCAAATAATTAGTATATAAATAGAAACAAATCTGGAAGAATGTATATCAGAACGTTAGTACTGGTTATTTCTGGGGCATGAGATAAGGGTGGCCTTTCATTGGTATGTTACATATTTCTGCATAATTTGAAATTTCACAACTACAACATGTTACTTTTGCAATAAGCAATATATATATATATATATATATATATATATATATATATAAACATATTCAATGAATGAATCGCTTTGAGGCGGTAGTTTTGGTTTGGAATGGCTTCAGACCAAGCCTGGTACAGTGGCATAAACACGGGCTTCGGCGTCAGACAGCCCTGAGCGGGGCCCCATTGCCCCACCCCCGAGGAAGGAGAAGGGGGGTGGCAGGGGGCTGCGGAAAGGGGCTGGGCTGGGCTGGGCTGGGCTGGCTGCAGCTCTAGTCCAGAAGGCTGAGACTTCGAGAGGGACTGAGAGAGGGCAGACGAATTCCGGACTCGCTAGAGGACAAGGTGAGGGACGTTGAGATTGGGGTTTCCAGACAGTGGTTCCAGTCCCCTCGAACCTAGAGCCAGGCAGGTGGTCAATTTTTACTGCACCACTGCAGCTAGGGGAGAGGTTACTCGGAGTGGGATGTAGGCAACGAAGACGACCGAGAGAGTAGTAGGCTGTATGGACTGGAGAGCAGAGGCTAGTTGAGGAAGAGGGGGAGAAAAACTGGGAACCGGGCGTGTTGAGTGGTGGATGGAGAATATGAGGGGGAAGGGGAATACTGAGAGGAAGTGGAAATTAAGAGAAGAAAACAGGGGATGTAGAGAAGGGTTAAGGAATACTGGGGGAGGGGGTGCAATGGTAGCATGAAGGAGGATGTAAGGAATGGGAATCCGGAATTCTGTGGGATAAATAGGAACGGCGATGGAGAAATAGGGAGCAGGGAACAAGGCAGAGGGAATACGGAGTGGTACGGAGTGGGGGATAAGGAATGAGGAGCGGGCGGGGGGGGGGGGGGGGGGAAGGGCAGACTGGCTGGGACGGAGGCCCCCTAGGGAGGCGGAAAGGGGCGGGACCACTTCCGGCCTGGAGGGGGGAGGGCAGTCTGAGTTTATGAGGGGCTCAGAGGGAGTGGACGCACTCAGGAGTAGTAGAAGGACGAGGTGAGCAGGGGGGCCCAGCTCTGGATCCGAGCCCGGGAGGGGTCGGCCCCACCCTCTGGGATCTGGAGAAATCCTGCTCTAAGGACCGGATCATACCGGATCCATCCGGCCGGGAAGGGAGGGGACAGGACCCTGTTTGGCTGGGCCCAAGATGGAATCACTAGCTCAATACTGATTTGAGGAGGGGGGTGTATTAGGGAAGGGGTGGAACCAAGATGCGCTTGGCCCCTGTTTGGAGGGGGGCGTATTATGAAAAAGGGCGGGACCGGACGGTGCAGTGGACTTGGGCTGGATGTCAGCAGGGGAGGGGCCTGGACCCCCAGACGCTGCGACAATTTGAGAGAGAGGCTTGTTGGGGAGGGGGCGGGACCGAATGGTACTACGAACTTGGAGAGGGGCGTGTTAGAAAAAGGTACTGGACTGAGCCTCTATTTACGCATGCGCACTATGGATCTCTGGAAAGGGGCGTGTAGTGAAAGGCCAGCTTGGAGACAAGCCAGCTGCCAAATGCGCATGTGCACGGTGGACATCAAAGAAAGCTTCTGCTGGGAAAGCGGGCGGGGCTGAGATGGGCCCTGCAACGGATGCGCATGCGCACTGTCGACTTGCGGCTGGGGGGGTGTGCACTGGGAAAAGGGGCGGGGTCCTCAGGGCTGCCGCGCTGGCACATCTTCCTGGAGTAGGGGAGGGTACGGCTGCAGAGAATTGAGATCTAGGCGCTCTGGATTACTGAATTTGAGAACGGGGGCCTTGGGGGGGTGGGGAGAGGGTTTGGGATTGGGACCCTAGGGAAGGTGGGTATCAGCCTCCAGGCCGAGCGGGAGAGAGGACGTTAAGTGAGCTTGCCTCTTAACCCAGGCCTTCTCTCCTTCAGGCTCAGCTCTTGCCAGGCCAACTTGAGACATGTCTGACACAAGCGAGAGTGGTACGGGTCCAACCCACTTCCAGGTAAGCCCTTCTTCTGCCCTCTCCCTAGCTGCATTTGCTCTCCAGCCCCTGTTGCTGCCCCAAATCTCTTGGCACCTCCCCTCCCATCCCAGCCCTTCTCCATCTACCTACCTGCTTCGTTGCCGCCTCCCTCCCCCAAGTAGAGGGAGGGAGGAGGGAAGGAAGGAGGGAGGAAGGAAGGAGGGAGGAAGGAAGGCGGGAGGGAGGGTAGGCCCGCCCCTCTTCTGCTCAGAGGAAAGGGAGGCCTTGTTGGGCTGATGTGGTCAGAGCACACTGCAAGTAGGGGTTAGTGTAGGTCAGAGAAGTGAGGCCCTGGAAGTTTGGGGCCATTTGCCTAGTTGGGGGTGGGGAGAAGGTCTGTGAGCTTCCCTGCTTCCTCTTGCAGGCTGAAGCTTCAGAAGAGGACCGTGGCTTGAAGATGCAGACCCTATTGACAGTGACCCAGAACTTGGAGGTCTCAGAGGCACCGAAGGCCTCAAAGGCACCAGAGGTCTCAAAGGCCATGAAGGTCTCAAATGCTGCAGGAGTTTCAAAGACCACAGAGGTCTCAAAGGCCACAGAGGCTCAGGAGGTATCTGCCACTCAGGCCTCAGCTACCACTAAGCTGACTGATACCCAGGTTCTGGCAGCTGAAACGAAGAATCCAGCAGCTGACACCAAGATGCAGAATACTGACCCTCAGGCTGTGACAATGCCTGCTACTGAGACCAAAAAAGTCAGCTGTGGGGCTGATACGAAGGTCAATACAAAGACCCTGGAGACTGAGGCTGCTGCCTCTCAGGCTCTGGCAGATGAACCTGAGCCTGAGGGTGCAGCTGCACAGGCTCAGGAGAATCAGGATACTCGGCCCAAGGTCAAGGCCAAGAAAGCCCGAAAGGTAAGACCCTTGCCTTTCTGTTTCTCTCAGTTGGTTCATGGTTCTATAAACCTTTAGAAAGTTCCCTCAGCTCATCAAGGCTGTGGCGGGACACTAAGAGAAATGTGATATAATTCCTGTTTTCAGAAAGCTCACAGACTGGTGGGCACATGAGACAGGAATACGAACAGCTGCAATCTGAATGAAATGCAGTTTATATTTACATAGTAGCTATCATATGTCAGGCCTTGAGCTAGGCACATTCACACAGGTTATCTCATTAAATCCTGAAAGTAATCTAGTTTTGTAGAGAAGGAAGCTGAGTCCCAGAGAGGTGGAGTGACATGTCCAGGATGGTATAAGCAGAGCCAGTGGTGCACACAGGAGGAGGAGAAGCCTCAGGCCCCATCCTTGTGTTGCTCCTGGCCTGGTGGGAAGATGAAACTCCTGCTTGGAAAACAGTGAAAGACAAATCCAAGACTCAGGCAGTTACTACAAGAGTGGGATTAGAGGGGACTTCAGAAAGAGAGAAGATGAGGAAAAAGGACCATCTGCATCATCTGGCAATGTTGTGCTTGCTCTCCATTGATGCAGGTGAAGCATCTGAATGGGGAAGAGGATGGCAGCAGTGATCAGAGTCAGGCTTCTGGAACCACGGGCGGCCGAAGGATCTCAAAGGCCCTAATGGCCTCAATGGCCCGCAGGGCTTCAAGGGGCCCCATAGCCTTTTGGGCCCGCAGGGCATCAAGGACTCGGTTGGCTGCTTGGGCCCGGAGAGCTTTGCTTTCTCTGAGGTCACCTAAGGCCCGTAGGGGGAAGGCTCGCCGCAGAGCTGCCAAGCTCCAGTCATCCCAAGAGCCTGAAACACCACCACCTCGGGATGTAGCCCTTTTGCAAGGGAGGGTAAGAAACCTGTCCTCTCCACTCAGCGTTATTCACTGCTTTGCCTGCCCTCTTCTCTGCCATCCTCTCAAGTCTTCTGCAAGCATGTTTTGATCATTCCATCTTTTCCTCCTCTCCCAGGCCAATGATTTGGTGAAGTACCTGTTGGTTAAAGACCAGACGAAGATTCCCATCAAACGCTCAGGTAGAGTTCTACTAACCCTCCCTTCCCCCAGCTCTGTTCTCCATTGCCCTCTCCCCCATGTGCTGAGGGCATTTCTTGCTCTCCTGCTCCCACTTATGTCCTCCTAAAGTTCTAATTTAGCAGTAGTAGTATCTCTGTTCATTAGCTTAGAACGTGTTTATGCCACCCCCAGCAGGGTTGGTGAAGGGTCTTTAGTTTGGGTATGGGGGCCACCCGGCCTCACTTCTGCCCAGGTGCTCGCAACACTCTCCCCTTGCAGACATGCTGAAGGACATCATCAAAGAATACACTGATGTGTACCCTGAAATCATTGAACGAGCAGGCTATTCCTTGGAGAAGGTGAAGGGGCAGACCTGGGGGATGGGTGCAATGGGGTAGCCTTGAATCAAACAAAGGTGTACATGTCTTTACTGGGGGGTACCACAGAGACTAATCCAGCCCCATCACTGTGCAGATGGGCAGACAGTGGCCTAGCAAGGGGCATAGACTAGCTTGAGGTCACACAGTAAGTCAGTGGTAAAATCACAGCTAGGACCCAAGCCACCCAGCTTAGTCCTGACTTCTGTCCACTGCTGGACATGTCCTGTAATGTATTTTAGATGTTCTTTCTCCCTTTCATTCCCCACTCTCTGGCTGCCTAGATTCCCACTAATCACAAAGATGATGTTGATTAAAAATAATGCATTTGTTGCCTGTTTGCCGTGTGCTGGCCACTCAGCTAAGTGATTTAAGGGCATTATCTCACTGATGTTTCTCTCTCTCTCACACACACACACACACACACACACACACACACACACACACACACACACACACCTAGTCACAGGGGGAGCTGTGGGATGCCCAGAAAGCTGAATTCTGTGATCTCACAAGCTGTTTTCCACATCTGCAGGTATTTGGGATCCAGTTAAAGGAAATTGATAAGAATGACCACTTGTACATTCTTCTCAGCACCTTAGAGCCCACTGATGCAGGCATACTGGGAACGTAAGCTGGGAAAGGGCTGGGGTGGGAGGGAGGCTTCTGCTTTTGCCCATGGTACTACTCCATCCCTGTCCTCTCCCCACATCCCCTTAGGAAGTCAGGAAAGACAGAGCCTAAAAACCCCTATTCCAGCTCCTGCACGTAGTTGGAGCCCTGCACACAATAGTGATACCTGATTATGATTTACTGTAGGGTGTAGAAGCCTGGGGCAGGGCACTCCTACTGTCAGGCTTTTTGTTTCTCCCGAAGCTTCCCAGGAAAGCAGACCTGTCATTGCTTATCTCTTCCTGTTGGCCTTGGTAGAATGGTTCTCACAGGAGGGCTTCCTGGTATGAGTGGCTCATGATGTTTGAAGGCCAGGAGCATCAGTGGGGCTGTGCGTAGAATTCTCTTGGAGCTGAGGGGTCTGGGAGAGCAAGAAAGGACTCACATTGGCTGGGTGTCCGGGTTGTACTGGGTTGACAAGTACAAGTACAATTCTATCCTCTCAGCAACCTGGGGAGAGGAGAATGTGATTTTCCCATTTTATGAATAGGAGAGTCTAAGTGCCTTGCCCAGGGTCACATAGAGCTTGAAGCATAGACTGGGCAGAATTCTCTCATATGTGAAGAATCTGGGAGAAGCTAGCCTAGTGAGCTGGCTGGTGTGTTTTTTTGCAGATAGCTCCTGGATGTAAACCTTCTCTCTGTCCCATTATTCCCCTAGGACCAAGGACTCACCAAAGCTGGGTCTCCTCATGGTGCTTCTTAGCATCATCTTCATGAACGGAAATAGGTCCAGCGAGGGTGAGTGGCTGGGCTGGCAGCTGAATGGGGGGTCATGGTCGGAATTCCACATGTTCATTTTCTATCCCTGTTTCCTTTTGCCTCCCCTTGCAGCTGTCATCTGGGAGGTGCTGCGCAAGTTGGGGCTGCGCCCTGGGTATGATTGGGCTCTGTCAGTGCTTGCTGTCTGTGTTGTCCTTTGGCAAGAGAAGATGGTCCCAGGATTGCATCAGCCTGGTGATCTGGTGGAGTGGGCAGGGTTGCTGGACTGGGTAGAGGGTCCAGGGTTCTGACCTGGGTGGATGGGGAAATGGTCCTGAACTCTGCTGTCTGTCTCACTGACTCTTGGGCTTCTGTGGTGCTTCCATCTTAGGTTGGAAGCCTCTTTTCCATGTTGGAAATGTCTCTGCCCACATCTGGGAAGTGCAACAGCCCCAATTATATTTATCTATGTATGTAATTATGTATGTATGTATGTATTTTATCATTTTCTGCTGTCAGGATACATCATTCGCTTTTTGGGGATGTGAAGAAGCTCATTACTGATGAGTTTGTGAAGCAGAAGTAAGTGTCTAGTGTTCCTGTGTTCCATGCATTTTGCCTGTCTTAGAACTGAGTAATAAAGCTGTGGTGCACGTGCATGTGCATATGTGTGCGTATGCAGGTAGTAGTTTATTCCTGAGGTAGTGGCAGAGAACAGAAGCACACATTTCCTGACCTACTTGTACTCTCACATATGCCTTTGGAACAATTCTTCAAGGGAGGGATTGTCATCACCAGTATTGTACGCATGAGGAAACTGAAGCTCAGAGAGGTGAAGTAATTTGCTCAGGGTTATTATACAGGTAGCAAACGGAAGAGTTGTATTTAGATCCTGGCCCCAATACCTTGGTTCTTTTTTACTATGCTAGCTAGGGCTTCATAGAAATTAATCTCCATAAAGAAATGCCATAGAATGGTAGCTTTAAGCAGCCACATACTGTGCTGGGGTCTTGACTAGTACATCTCATTTCATTTTCATAACTACCCTGCAGAATAGCTGCTGTCATCTCATCCCCTGTATCAGTTGAGGAGCCTAGGGCTCGGAGAGTGGAAGCCTGAGCATGGCTCCGGCTGGTAAAGGATTCATTTGGACTTGAAGCCCAGACCTCCTGACTTTTCTGGCCAGGGCCCACCCTATTCTTGGTCCTTGGAGAACATGTGTGCACTCATACAAGTGTACCAGCACACACCTGTGGGCTCACATACAGATGGTCGAGAGTATGCATGGAGTCCACTGCTCTTGGTTGACTGTTTCTTCCTGTACAGTCATTTTCTAGGGTGGACTGTCCCAGGGTTCAGCCAGGCCATGGACGAGCCCCATGGTGAGGTGTGCTCAGAGCAGGGGGCCTGAAGAAATGGCTCCTCTGTTTACAACACACCCAACAGGAACCTGGGTTATTGTGACAAGGGGCACAAAACTCGTGGCCTTCCTATGAACAAATGCCCTACACGTGCCCCCTGCACCTCCACGTGGCTGCTGGGCAGGACCAGTGGGATAGGGCTGAATATAGGAAGAAAAGCTGCAGTATTTAGTGGGGGAGTTTTCCACCTAAATGCATGAGTGGGCCACGAGTGGTCTTACAGACATAAAGGCTTTGAACCTCTCTTTTCAAGGTACCTGGACTATGCCAGAGTCCCTAATAGCAATCCGCCTGAGTATGAGTTCTTCTGGGGCCTGCGCTCTTACTATGAGACCAGCAAGATGAAAGTCCTCAAGTTTGCCTGCAAGGTAATTGGAGAGCTGTCCAAGCCTGGCACATCAAGAGCATGGGGTGCCACTGTTTAGGGTAGGCTGTGTGCAGAGCAGCCTGCAGCTCATGCATGAACATTCTGAAGCCTGTATTAATGTGCAAACACTCTATCTGAATAGTTTAATCCTTACAACTAACATGTCATTGCCTTACTGCAGATGAGAAAACTCAGGCTCAGAGAGGTTGTCAGGTGTTATGTCCAAGGTCGCAGAGATAGTAAGTGTCAGAGCAGGGATGGAATATTAGGTGTATAATTACTAGTAGTATTTATTGTATTACTATAATTTGCATCCTGTAGGCGCTCAGTGTTCAGATTATGATCCTTCAGATGGTTGTTATTCCTGTTTCAGGTACAAAAGAAGGATCCCAAGGAATGGGCAGCTCAGTACCGAGAGGCAGTGGAAGCAGATATGAAGGCTGCGGCTGAGGCTGCAGCTGAAGCCAAGGCAAGGGCTGAGATTAGAGCTCGGATGGGCATTGGGCTCGGCTCTGAGAATGCTGCTGGGCCCTGCAACTGGGACGAAGCTGATATTGGACCCTGGGCCAAAGCCCGGATCCAGACGGGAGCTGAAGCTAAAGCCAAAGCCCAGGAGAGTGGTGGTGCCAGCGCTGGTGCCAGTGCCAGTGGCAGCTTTGGTGCTAGCACCAGCCTGACAGCCACTCTCACGTTTGGGCTCTTCGTGGGCCTTGGTGGAGCTGGTGCCAGCACCAGTGGCAGCTCTGGTGCCTGTGGTTTCTCCTACAAGTGAGATTTCAGGTATCTATTTAGACTTGGGGGAAGCCGGGCCTCGGGGGAATGGGATGAGGAGCTGGGTGGTTATAGGAAGGCCAAGGTTGGAGGACCACATGGAGAGTGTGAGAAAACACTACTTTTGGCATTTTATTCCTTCTTTTTTGGTGGATATCAATTGACTTTTTGATTTTCTTTTACTTGTGTTTTCAGATATTCCTAATCCCAGCAGTCTTTCTCTTCGAGCCAGGGTGCATCCTCAGAAACCTACTCAACACAGCACTCTAGGCAGCCACTATCAATCAATTGAAATTGACACTCTACATTAAATCTATTTGCCATTTCTGAGTTTATTGCTTTTTTTGGTGGGCTGTCACATTTTGGTATCACATTTTAAAATGAATTGGGAAAGTTTCCACCTCAATCTGTGCTTAGCTTTAGGTGACACTGTCAAATAGAGTAAAATTAGAGCAAAATTAGCATGTTTCTCTAGGATAGGTTGGGCCCCATATCTAGCCTATAGAGCAGGCAGGATTGCAGTGGTGTGAAGAGTCATGGGGATTATAGGCATAGAGGACACACTTTGAAGAAGAGCCCTGAGGTGGGCAAGTCTGGAGAAGAAAAATAGAGATTGAACATCAAGTATAGACTCTCCTTTTGAGAAATTTGGGTGAGACAAGAAGGAGGGAGAGGGAGGTAGCTAAAGGGAGATACGGGAACAAGTAGGGATTTTCTTGGGAAAAGAGAGAGAGACTTGAGCAGGCAGGAGCCAAAAGACAGGGAGATGTTGAAGGCTGACTCGTGCAGCCCAGTCCCTGAGGAGGTGGGTGGGGAGGACCTGTGGGAAGGGACTGTACAGAACGGACTTGGAGAGGGGACTGTGGAAGGATGTTAGGCAGTGGAGAGGCCCCAGTAGAGCATGGAGCCCATGGTTTTTAGGAGACCCCTTCCCCGTGGCAAGGTGCTCAGTAATCTTGTAGGAATCAAGATGAGTGTTAGTTTATTCCAAGATTTTCATTCTGTTGTTTGGTTGTGGAATAAGGACAAGACCAAGGGCAGTGAGTGTGTGAGTCTGAATCTTCGTTACTGTATCCACAGTGTCTGACATATAGTAGGTTCACAGAATGGTGGAAGAGATGGACCGTGGGACCCAGGCAGGCTTGGTGAGGAAGATGAGGAGATTGTGTGACAGACTGGGAGACAGTGCAGGGGTTTGTGGACAGGAGTCTCTGAAGTCTATGAATAAGGCAGAACATTAAGTGAATATACTAAGTGCCTGCTACGTGCCATGTTCTAGGTGTCTGGGAAGGAATGTTGAGAGAACTGGAAGGATAAACTGGGGCACTAGTCAGATGGTCAGACAATGGGATGATTATATTTAAGAAGAGAGCAGAGATAACTCTGGATGATGAGAAGGTCCAAGGAGTAGGTGGTTAAACGGGAGAGAAGGTGATGGTTCCTATACATGAGGGATCAATGGCCTGGGAAGATGGGGTATTGGTTGGGTTATCCATTTGGACAGTGAAATCACCAAGGATGGAGGCAAGTGCCAAAGTCCCTTCGTGTAGTCCTCCCAGCTCTAGTGCCCACTAAGGCATGCGGCCTGCAGGCAATCAGAGATCCACCTTTGCCCTGTTTTGGGGAGTATTTCCCTGGACCTTTCTTTCCAGGAAGCTCTCATCATCTAATTGCCACATTACCAGATTCCTTATCTGGGACAGAGTCTTGCAAACAATGAGGCTCTAGTAACAGCTGCCTTTCCCCTCCTGTAGACTCTGTAAGCAGTAAAGGAACAAGGTTTGCTGCTTAGGGAACAGGATCTAAAAAAGAAAAAGCTGCACCTGGAGCAAGGTAGTTCCTTGCCTGTGGTCATGAATTGAGACCTGCTTTTGCTGCCGAGGTTGTTCTTCACTGGAAACAAAGATTCTTCCATTAATTCCATAGGCCATGGTCCCTTCTGGGTGGATAGTACCTGGGAGAGGTAGACAAGGCCAGAGGCAGCTTAGACCTAGGAAGGACTCTCTAGTGGGTGGGTACCACGTCCAGGGCCCTCTCAGACTTCCAGGTGATGTCCATCTGAAAATGGAATGGGTGGAGGGGGGGTGATGGTGAGGGGTGGCAAGGAACTTGGGGACTATGATTCTAATAAAAATTGAGTTCAAAGTGCTTGATAGAGATAAGGGTGAATCATAGTCATGAAGAACTCTGACCTTCCCACTTACCTTCCCTCTGCAGACCACTAGGTTTGCAGGGCTCCCTACCTCTTCTCCTTTCCTACAAGGCTTAGACTTTGACAGGGCAAGTGATGGACTTTTTCTCACTACCCAAGTGTAAGGACTGAAGGCATGTGAGGCAGGGAGGAAGAGATCAAGTCCAGTTCCAGGCAACTGGGGAGTGGCCAGAGCTAGGAAGAGGGAGTGCCAGGGGAAATGGGGATAGACCCTGGTTCATGTTTTTTGTCAGCTTGGAGGCCACTACTACAATGGAAGAACTCCCACAGTATATTATTAATTCCAAATAATTCTAGAATGTATCATATATCCTCCATTTGGCTAGGAGTGGGAAAAGCTCCTAGAGCAGTTTATCTATTTTTTATTATCACCCCCAAGAAGCCTATTTAGACATTTTTGTCCTAATTGCTACCCCCCATGAAATTTGAATATCACAGATATACTGTATATCTATTTAAAAATTATGTACATTTGCACTTTATACATAAGAAGATATTTTATTCAATATAGGGTTTATAGTGACTAAATAAAATGTTTAAAAGTTTAACAATTTGTAAAAGCTATGAACATTTAACTATTTGCTGAGCAACTTTAAATGTAACCTATTTACACTGTAAGTATCAGAGTACATATGTAAATTAGCAATTTATGTAACTGATGATATTAGCAGTGTAATCAAAATTTTAAAATACTATTCAAAACATTTTTTCAGCAGAAGTAAAACAAATGAAGTTTTAAATTAATTTCTTAAAAATTATTTTTAGTGAAATTAACTTTTAAGTGTTGCTTGATATGAGAAAACTTTTAACTAGCTCTTGGATATTCATTCAGGTATCATCAACATTTTTCTTTTCAGTACTTGACATAATTAATGATAGATTGAATAACTTTTGTAGAATTAAATAAAAGCCATTTTTCTTTAATTCTCAAAGCCCAAACAACACACAGAGCCACTGAGGATCAAACATAAAGGCAGTCAATGGCAGCCAAAAGGCACAAGCTGGTCACTTCTGCAAGAATGAGCAATAGATTGAAAGTCTTCCAGTCATAGCCATCTATTTGCCATGGTTTTGTAGTGTTGATCTTGCATACATTTTGTGTATTTTCCTCATTGTTGCTCATGTGAAACCCAAGAAAACCCAGTAACAGAAATTAAATATTAAAGAGTAAGATTCCTCAGGTAGGGCTGAGCTTTAGAGGGCCACAAACTATTGTAATTTTTGTGAAACTTTTTTGTGATTTTTGTCCCCCACAAGGACCAATTTTCACTCCCTTGTGGGGTGATTACCCACCATCCTATCTTCCCTTTACCCCTGCATTGAGAATAGAAACTCTACAGCAACATTTCACCTGGACTGAATAAAACAAGGTAGAATGAATGCTGAGTGGGGTGTGGGGAAGAAGAGAGAGAGAGAGGGAGGGAGAATGAGAGGAAGACAAGAAAGGAAGGGAGGGAGGGAGGAAAAGAAAACAAGAAATATCTACTAGAGACCAACCATTTGTGAAAACAAAATGGATAACAATATTTTTCTCCAAACTTACACTTTCAAAAATGCTTTGGTCCAACATAATACTATTAATCCATGTACAATTGCCATTCATCCCTTCAAAAGGAGATCACCCCAAATCTTATTACCTACTATCTCCAGCCTCCAGTCTAGGAATTTTTGGGTGATGTCCTTTTCTTTTCTACCTACCTTGCAACCCATTCTAGATATGCTACAAGCTATGAACTAGATTGTACATTGAACCACCATGACCTGTGAGTGTATGGGTATTGTATCATTTGGATAATCTTTGGATCATCACTGTGTATGATGTGGATGAAGGTACTAAGGGGATTTCCTGGGACTCATATACTCATATATAGAAGGTAGATTAAGCCCTGCTCCAATGGGTCCAGCAATCCTGAACTGCAAGTTGTGCATTATGCTCCTGAGACCTTAGAGGTTGCCTCCACAATGACTGTGTGGAATCTGAGCTCTTGGAGGTCCTACCTGTATTGGCTGGCTGTAATACACGTTGACCTTTTGCCACCAGACATAGGAGTGCTAGGGTCATGCAATGAATCTCCTGAGTTCCAGACATGCTCTTCCTTACCCCATTGTGTAGCAGAGAGAGTCCCTATTTCCCCTTGATAGTTGGGACCACTCATCCCAGCCACATAGTAAACACCCTTTTTTTGCCTGTTGGTTCAATGTCATGAGGAACTCCAAATGGCCAGGTGGAAGTCTCAACTTCCTGTGAATCAAAGTTTTGCAATTGTTTCACTAAGTAAAGTGATGAGAGGTGCCATTCCCATTTCCACCCTTTGGTTTCTAGACCTGTGTATTCTGTTTATGGGAGAAAGATCATCATATATTGGTCGTTGATTCACAGAATACACTGAATTCTGCAGGATGGCCCCCCGAGCTCACAAAGTGTTGTTTCCTAACTGTCACCAGAACTAAATCTTCCATAGGCCATCCCACCCTTCTGCAAAGGCGGTTGCTTATGGGTGATTGCCCATCGTCGTTAGACCATTTGTCTTACCTCTTTCACTGTGAAATGTGTTCCTTGACCAGAAAAAAAATATTGTATGGGATATCTCAATGATGTACAAAGTGTATAAAGTAATTAGAAAATCCAAGGATGGTGGTACTGGTAAAAGCACCAGGGAAGGCAAATCCATTCCAGAATATTTGATTATTTCCATAAGGATAAATTGATGCCCACTCCCTGATGGAAGAGGTCCAATGTAATCCCTCTGTCATCCAAGGATTTGTTGGTCTCCCCAGGAAATGGTGACATATTGGGGTTTCTGCTGTTGAGAAATTGGGCACTCAACAGTGTTGGTAGCCAAGTCAACCCATGTGATGGTAAATCCATGTCAAATCTCTGCATAACATCCATCCCTTTTACAATGGCAGTTTTGTTCACTGGCTCATCTAACAAGCACTGGAATGTCTAGAGAAAGAGGTTGACAGATTTCCACAGGCTGGGTCATCATGCTCCCATTTGTAAGCATTCACATGAGACACAAATATTCTCACACTCAGCCCATTCTGAGAGATCTGTTCACTTACTCCTCATATATACGTAGGCAAAGCAATTAGACTGTGCCTTACATGTAATAAGCGCTCTCTAAGTATTTTGCTGCCTTGTTGTTATGGCTCAGTTCTCCAATCTTGTTCCTTCCCAGTGTCTGACTATCTGACAAGACTGTTAATTGGCATTTATCAGTGCCCTGGCCAGGTCACTTTCTGAATTAAGAGATCAACCAGATGCACAGCTCCGAGTTTTGCCTCCTAGGAGAATTTCCCTTCCTTAATTCCCATCAGGGTCACATCTAAGTGGGGCTGTTAACTTCCAGTTAGTTCCTACTTATCATACAGCATCATCTGCAAACCATGCTCCTGGGTTTTTTCTTCTTCAGTGAGCTGGTTATTGGAAACTCACCACAAGGGCCTAGAAGTGAGCTGAGGGAGAGCAAGCAGTGTGGCATGAGTAGGGACTATGGGAGTTTGTGCCTCCTATAACTCGCTTTTGCTTTCAGGACCTGCTCCAGACTGACTTTGTTTATACCGCTGCTCTTTGGTGATGGAGTGTTGTTATTGCCTGTCCAAATTTATGGCTTGGCGGATCAGATGGCACCAAGCCTAGGATGGGCAGCTCAGTTTAAATGGTCACTTGGGGTCCCATGGTTAGGTGTTCAAACTCTACCAGGGCCAGTGATTTAACTTTGTTAACTCAATCATCAGGTGCCAGGAGCTGTTTCTCAAAAGGAGGGTAATTATTTGACAAAGAGCATGGCTTATGCTCCAAAACTCTAGAGACTTGTGCTTAGATTCTCTGCTTAGGGCTTGTCACAGGCCCCACACAGCATCCCAATCTGTCACAGACGCTCACTCAACTCATTCAAACATTTACTTGCTCATTCCACAAACCTCTGCTAGTGACTACAGTGTTCATGGCCCGTGCTGGGTACTGGGGTGGCCTGTTCTCAAGAACAGTGAGGGAAACAGTGACAGCACCAAAAGGAACCACTTGGGTTTGTGGGAGCCCAGATGAGCAAGTGATTCACCCTTCTTCTGCATATAGGCATGTTATTAATCACAGATGTTGTGTGAGGAACATCTGCACAAATGTACAGTTACAGGCACACATTTTCATGTACAAATATAGGCATTGTGTACACGCATTCTAATTACGGAATATGAGTCAGCAGTCAGTGTGTTCTGGTGGAAGGAGTCCTGACTGAGAGACAGGCGAAGAGGGTTAAACTGCCCCAGCTCCCTCACAGGGTCCCCGTGTGGCCTGGGGCATGTCTCTGGCCCTCTCTGGCTTCATGTCTGCTGCCTGTAACATGCGAACAGCATTAGCTCACCCAGCCTGGTCTTCATGAGCGTCACATTAGATAGTAGATGGGGAGCACCCAGAGTACTTTGTGCCCCAGGAGACTTATATCTTCTCTAATTTATCTTCAGTTTACCGATTCAGCGAGCCATCTGCTTTTTGATGGCATTCTGACTGATGAAGAGAGTAAATGGGAAAGAAAAGGGGAATGAGTGAATGTGTGAGTAAGGAAAGAGTGGGTGAATGTAATGTGAGCAAATGCATGAATGAATCAGTAAATATGAATGAGTGAATGACTGAATGAGTTGATCAGTAACCTTCTCCTATTTATTCTACTAAGGGATTCAGAGCCCACACTTGCTTTCCTCTGGAATCACCACTGAGAATGGAAGGGCAATGGGAGGACAGTGTGAAGTGCAGGCTGCCCCAGAGGACATCATCTCAGGCCCTGTATGCCAGAGAGATGTCCTGGCTGCCAGGCTTGCTTCAAACTTCATCTCAAGGTGTTTGTTTTTCCATCTCAAGGTGTTTGAAGGCCACACTGGCTACGGCCAGCAGAATCGCTATGTGAGCTGTCAGAATACAGATTCCTGGACCCCACCCTCCTGGAGTCTGCTTCAGTAGGTTGGGGAGGGGCCCAGGAACCTATCTTTTTAACCCATTTGCAAGTGAACTTGATGTCCAGTCAGATTGGAGAACCACTGGTCCGGCCTAGACGCCTCCGCTGAGGGACAAGTGGACAGGCACAGAGAAATCACCCATGTCATGTGGCCACTCTCGCTAAACTGTTTAGCTTCGGATGTCCTACCTACTTGGATCCTGCTGACCCAGAGAGACAGTATGGAATACAGACAAGAGAGAGACAGACACAGACCTGGGTTCAAATCCCAGCTTTGACCTTCTCCAAAGGTGGGGCAGCAGGCAAATCACTCACTGGCTCTGCTTCACTTTTCCTGTCTGTACGATGGGGACGTGCAATCGATGGCCCAGGACCACTGTGAGAATTTGAGAAAATTCCTCTCTGCAAATCACTGGTACAGAGTAATGAAGACCTGATGATAATTGTAATCATTAGCATTATCGAGCACTTACTAAGATCCAAGTACGGTTCCAAATGCTTTACATAAATGATCTCACTGAATTCGCACAAACACTGTCTATGAAAGAGGAGCTATTATCCTTCCCGTGCTACAGATGAGGAGCCTGAGGCTTAGAGAGTGTGAATAACTTGTCCAGGGGCCCACAGGCAGCATCTGAGTCCTTGGAGCTTGCACGCTTAAACCCTAAGCTATAAATGGCAGCTCCCTCCCCCCTTCTCCTTAAAGGTTAAAACGGAGGGGAGAGCCAATCCTGTGGGGATAAAACAGAACAAAGACCTCTGAAAGGAAGGAAGCCAAGGGAATGTATGTAAGCAGACGCCTCAGAGAGTATGGGGGCTCAGTTTGCCCCTAAGCTTCCTGACAGCTGTAGCAGGAAAGGGGGGTGGGGAGCAGAATTCCCTAGTTTCCATTTTCTGGAAAAAAGGAGGCACAGAGGCATGTCTAAATGGACATTTGTCTTGGGCTGAAATTCCAGAGGAGTTGATCTTGTGGCCAGCTCAGCAAACATCCGGGACCAGAAGTTCATCTGTGATTTCATGAGGCGCTAAAAGTCTTATTCACACACGTGATTCTGAGAGTCAAGAAGCCAGAGGGGGAAGAAAACACATGAAATTCTATCTAGAAGAGAACGTTGCTGGGCTGCAGTTTCCCACAGCAGTAAGGGGCATGGGAGGAGACCGAGGCCCTGGCTGTGTATCTGTCTCTCTCCACAACACACACGACACGGTCTCTCCGGGAGGAGATCCAGGCTCCTGGGGACATGACACTCCTCCAGAGACTGGGCTCCCTGGATGGATGGCAAATGAGCCAGGATGAAGTTGTGAGTGAGGGCCAGGCTGCCAGAGCCTGGGAGCTGAGTGGGGGCTGGGTCTGTCAGGCTGGGCCCGTGGAAGAGGCAGAGTAGGGGGAGCTGGTTGTAGGATTGGGAGAGGAATGTAGCATTTGGGCAGGTGGAGGGGCGTTGCAGGCAAAAGGAACAGCAGGTGGTGCAGGGCTTACTTCTCACCCTCCCCAGATATTGCCTCTTTTGATGTCCCTTTACCTGACTTTCTGCCTGGTGAGCTCTCCATCCCACCTAACCCCTCCCCACCCATGCAGGTGAGGCTGACTCGCCCCCATCCACCAGGATTGAGAGGGGAGAGACCAGTGTCCGAATTACCTTCTGCGCGACACTGCAAGACCAGTCTGCCTTCTCCAGTTCAGGCATCAGGGCCGACTTCGTGGTCCAGTATGATGTAGTCATGGAGGACATCGTTGGAGACGTGCAGGTGAGAGGGCCAGGAGAATGGAAAGAGCGTGGGCTCTGGAGTCAGACAGACCTGGGAAACAAGGCGCTGGCCTCCACAAGGTGCACGTTTGTTTCTCCCTAGGGATCAGTGAGGACTAGTGAACACGGATAGGACGGTGTGTAGCGACACATGACTTCACACCTGGTGAGGCACATGTGTCCCCCAAAGGGTTGGACACCCGGAACTGTATAAACTGAATCAAGATCCAGGTGAATACATTCCTAACTGAAGCAAGTCATAGCCCACTCTTAACCAGACCTTTCGGAAAGGCAACCATTGGCCAGCGATTAGTCTCTCACACTTTCTGCAGCTCTGATACTCTCATGTTCTCTTGGGCTTTCTGGATGTCTCTAAGTTTTAAAAATTCTTTTTGCCTCACTTGAGCCATTTGCCTAAACAGGGAGCCCTTAAATTCTGAGCTCACACACTCACGAAGAATGTGCAGAGGTCCCACGCTCTACCAGAGGGGTAGAGGCTGATCCGGGACCCTTGGCTTCACAACAACAATTGCATGGCAGCCTGAGAGGTCTGGTCCCAGCCTGCTTCTCCCACCACACCTCTCACTGCCTCCAGCACACAAACCATCCTCCAGCTGCCCCACACCATGCCACACCACACACCAATGTCCCAAAGCACCTGAACCTGCCAGTCATCTGTGCCTGAGTATGTGCTCATACTGTCTGCCGCCCTGGGAATGTCTTCTCCCTCCTTTTTCCACTGGTGAGTGTCCTCCTCATCCCTGAAAACCTTGCTTCAGTGCCACCTCCATGATGACCCCACCCCACTTACAATTCCTCTCTCTGCTCTGGGCTAGTATAGTGCTTTGGTTACACCTCTCCTCATGCACTTACTTATTCATTCACTCATTCATATGTGGACTCACCTCCATCAAGCTGGAAACATCTCTAGCCCAGTCCTGCCCTCAGTGACTCTGGGAAGTCAGGAATGAGTTGGACACAGTCCCTAATCCCCCTTTGGAAATGTCCCATCCTGAGGTAACTCGATACATAGAGCCAGAGCAGTCATAAAAGGTTCTAAGGGCTGTGTATAAATATGTAATGGGTTACGTATGGATACCACTGAGGAGGGTTTCACGAGAGCCTTCCTGAACGAGTTGGCCTTTAAGTTAGCATAGGAAAACTGAATAGACTTTACCTCCACCTGGGCCGATAGGATGAAGGGGAGGGCATGCAGAGAGAGGGGAATCGCATATGCAGAGGCACAGAGGTATAACAGAGGCCTGTTGTGTAAGGGGAATAGAAGCAATTCACCCTCTCAGAATAGGAGCTGAGGGTATCATGCCAGTAGGTGGCAGCAGGGCCTTAACCTGGTGTTCTGGTGTGTGTGTGTGTGTGTGTGTGTGTGTGTGCGCGCGCACACGCGTGCGTGCACGTGTGAACTGAGACATTTGTCTGCTTGTTCATTCTTTACCTCTCCCATCATTGCCTGGAGTAAAGATACAGATAGAACAGACGGAACTAGGCATTAAATAGTACGACTGATACTCCCATCCACTGTGTGCTATGATTCCTGCATCCCCCAACCAAGAACCCCTCAATTCACCTCCCATTTTACTTGAGTATGCCCGCCTTTCAAAGCCCAACACATTTACTCCATGGGCACCTAATCCGTTATGCCCACTGCTGGCTGATGTCAGGAACCCTGAAGTGAATCACACACAGATCTTATTCACTGTCTCCAGGTGAAACAGAGAGACACGAGAATGACACAAGATGAGAAGTGCTTTATCAATGACAACACAAGTATGATGGAAGCCATCATGAGGGGTGAGGAGGTCAGGGAGCCTGACCTGGGTCTTAAAGAATTCAAAGAAGTGTGCCAAGTTGGGAAGGGGGGCTCTCAGAAGGCAAAGGCAGTCTAGTAAACTGAGGGCTGCATGATACAAAGAATAGAGGCTGGAAATATCCAGGGGTGTGTAGGGAACTACAAGTGGATTGGAGTTCCTGGAGTTTTGATTTGAGGCCCAAGAAATGCTAAGAGGTGAGACTGAAGGCCATGAGTGCTGCAGGGGCTTGATAAGGAACATAAAATTTATGTTGAACATGCCCAGGGAGCCCTGAGAGGGAATGACGCTATGAGGTTTGTGTTTAGAAAGACCAGGCCTTGCAGCTGCTGCAACGATGCATGGATGGGAGGGGCCCCAGGAGAAGCAGGGAAACCAGAGGGAAAGGAGCCCTAAATTTGGACTTCATTAGTTTGGGATGGCGAGGCGGGTTGGGCCTGAGACATATCCAGCAGATCAAACCAGCATGAATTTGTGGCTGGTTGGATGTGAGGAGTGAGGGACACAGGAGGATTCAGGGGTGACACTCAGGTTTGTATCTGGAGTGACCATGTGGATGATGGTGCCTCTAAATGACAAAGACACGCAAGGCTGAGATGGGAGGAAGGTAATGAATTTGTTGTTTGGGCAGCATACATTGGAGGCTTCAGCCATCCAAGGGAACAGGTCCAATGGTGAGTGTGTATGAAGCTGTGGAGGGGGAAGAGTGAAGAGCATTGGACTGGGGAAAGAGTTGTGGGGTCAGCAGTGGAGATTCAGGGGTTGAATCCAAGAGAGCTAGGGAGGTGACCCAGGCCAAATGTATAGAGCCAGAAGAGCAGACCCAGGATGGCAGTTGCTAAGGTAGAGCTTCCCAGTCTAGGAGCTATTGATCTCCACAGCCCTTGGGGTATCTGGCCCCACGGAGCTGCCATCAGCCTATTCAGGGCTGTAAATCCCCACCACTTCCCTCCATTGTGCTACACAAACGTAATCATTCTCTTTGCACGCCATGACAGACAAATATTAGGCAACACTGTTTAAGGGACAGTGGGGAAATGGAGCTGAAGAAAGAGACTGAATCCGATGGACCTGAGAGCTGGTAGGAGAATAAGGAGTGTTCATCCTCTCTGGATCCCAGGGGAAAAGATTCTTCTGAGGAGCAGAAGTGATTGTCAATTGTGAAATATATCAGGGAGGTGCAGTCTGGTGAGAACTGAAATACACCCACTGAGTTTTCCAACCAACTGGTCGTTGCTACCTTTGGTGAGAGATGGATCAGCGGTGGGGGTGGGAGCCAGGCTGCAGTGGGCAGAGGAGTAAACCGGAGGTGAGAAGACCATTGCAGCTGCCGAGTTCATTACCTTGGCATGCTACCGGGAAGAAAGGAGCTGATTTGAAGTTTGGGTGGGATTGGGATGAACGGAGGTTGTCTTAGTGGATGGAAAAGACACCAACATTTTTAAACTCTAAAGAAGACCCAGTCGGGTGCATGGGCTGGGTTGGAGAGTAGGAGTCTGGCTGGTGGAGGAGGTACTGGAGGCTGGGCATGCATGGGGTCAGGGAAGGATTGTTTTGTCTTTCAGTAGAGGGAGGAGGCATATAGGTGTGTGGACCCTGCGCAAGGGTGGGGTGGGCAGTCCAAGGGACATGGCCTGGTGCCCTTAATTTTTTCATGAAGAGGGAGGGGAGGCATTTCCTGAGAATGGGGTGGCATGACAGTTGAAGGGAGTGTGAGAGGTTGGTGACCTGGGTCATGCCTCTGGTTTACATAATAGGATGTGAGGTGTGGGGTCACTGGTGAGCCTGGGACCATGGAGAGGTAGGAATGTGATTTTCCCAGAAGCTCTCACCTACCCAGGTATGGGAAGAACACAGAAGGGCAGCTGGACTCTGCCTGTGGCTTGGGCAGTTGCAGGATGGTTGACCCAGGGCTTGGGGAACTGCTGTAGAGTGCCAGGAAAAAGTGCAGACAAAGCCTACGCTTGTGCTTGTGAATTAATTCAAAGGCTGGGGTGGAGGGGAAGAGCAAGATGTCCTCCCATCTCCTTCCTGCTCTCCACCACCCCCCTCCCGCCCTCCAAGATGGGAGGAGATAGTGTGTCCAGCTTTGTGACCGGAGAATGCCTGAAGGGCTGAGAGGAGAATAAGCTGGTTATCCCAGGACAGAGCTTGCTTCAGGCTCCTGGGCAGCTCAGACCCTCAGCAAGCCTATACTTCCTTAGGCTGAGCTGCCACTGGTCCTGGGGGCCCTTCCAGCTTCCCCCTCCCCTTCCCTCAACTGTCCCAGGCCCCAGGCTCTGCAGAAGGAGAGATGGAGTGGGGGAAGGGGGTCAGCAGCCAATCATATCCCCGATAGCCCAAGGCATCTGCACCTGGTCTAACCAATCCCCTCTGAACAAATAGCTCACTCAGCCTCTGCTCCCTCCTCCCCTCCCTGCTCTGCCCAGCAACAGCAGAAAGGAGGTTTAAGGAGGAGAGGGAGGCCCTGCAAACTCCCAGCCCCTGGCAGCAATGGAGCCGGGCCCCAGGCTCACTCTATAGAGGGAGGTTAAAACAACACTCTCAGTTCCTGGAGCCCAGGCAAAACGTCCCCAGGGGCCCTCAAGACTATGCAAGCCCAGCTCTCACAGACAGGAACTCACATATTACAGAGATCCTGATCCCTGGAGCCTTGGGCCACAAGCCAGTCTCATTTTCTCCACAGCTCAGGGGCAGGCCCTGGGCTGGCAGCCTGACCAGCAGAGATACACTTCTGGTGGAGGAGATGGACATTGAGCAAACAATCCCACAAATGCCTATTTAATAGCAACAGTGACAAGACCTAGGAAGGAAAAGAGCAGGGTTTTATGCAGCAAAATAAGAGGGGACTTGATTTAGACTGGCTTTCACAGTTTTTGTTGATTCCACTTCTTTTTCTCCAGATTTGCGATGGCTATTTTGTTCATTACTTTGCACCCAGAAGCCTTCCACCTGTTAAGAAAAACGTGGTGTTTGTTATTGACGCGAGCGGCTCCATGTTTGGTACCAAAATGAAGCAGGTAACAAGGACCCTGGGGATCGTTCATTGCTCTTGATTTAGAAAGCTCAGAAAGCAGAGAGTGCTGGTACAGTGGTTCCCTGAGACAAGACACCCTGCCATCCCATCACCTTTGGACCTTATAGGCCTAGGCCTACCTTAGAGTCTTGGTACCTTACATATCAGGAGCCACGTAGACATGGAGCCACAGAATCATAGGAACACTGAAACATAGGACTGTGGGGCCTGAATCCATCAAGAGCCTCAACCACAAACCTCCAGATCTCATAAAGGCCCAGAGTCATAGAGACTTTGGGCTAGAGTACTCTGGCATCATAAAGCATGAGTCAAAACATTAAAACTGTAGTCATTTTAGATTCAGAACTGTCAAGGGGCCACAGCTTTGTTTTGTTTTGTTTTGTTTGACTATATAGCCAGGAGAATACAGTGCACTGGCCTTATAGGGCTTAGAGGCCATAGAGCCCTGGGTCCATCTAGGCTTCAGTCTTGTACCTCACCTACCATAGCACCCTTGAAACAGAATCCTGGAGCCATAGGCCAAAGAGATTTTGACTTTAGAGCCTGAATCCATGAAGTTCTGGAAGCAGCGTTTCAAACCATTGTACTCTAGGGTTCTAGAAATATACAGTTCTAGTGTCTTGGGACAGTGTAACCTTTTTACCTTGACATTTTGAACCACAGAGCCCATCCGACCTAAGGCTAACTGACTTGTGTTTTATGAGAATATAACCAAACTGGGAGAAGGGAAGTATTGAAAACTGTCTCCTCTAGCCTTTAATGTATGGGAAGGGATATACCCAACTCCAAACCTTTTTAGTCTTCCCATTTCATCTAAGGCAGGATAAAAGCTGAAAGAACTTGTGATGAGCATATTCCAGGGGCTAGGTGCCCTAAAAGACTGAGACCTAATCCTAGAACTATAGAATGTTTCTCCTCCCCCCATGCATGACCACCATATCAGCTGGGTTCCTGTGTAAAAGCAGGAGGTTACAGTTGAAAGAACTGGAAGCCTGTACTCTATTTATGAAAGAGTCTCTAGGGAAATCCAAGACAACATAGGAAACAAAAACAAGGACTCTAGAAACAATTTTAGCCTCTGACACCCACAACTGCAGCAACCAACAAACACAACCTAACTCCTAACAAGATAAACATAAAACCTCACACTAAAGGTCTATTTACTTCATTTCCTTTTACCTCATACCTCATGTCTGGCTTTCAACAAAATATACAAAGAGTGCTAAAAGGAAAAACACAATCTGAAGAAATGAATCAAGCATCAGAACCAAACTGATATGGCAGAGCTTAGAAATTATCAGACCAGGAATTTAAAATAAGTATGACTAATATGCTAATGGTTCTAATGGGAAGAGTGGGCAACATACAAGAACAGATGGCAAATTTAAGCAGAGATGGATATCCTAAGAAAATTAAAAAGAATACTAGAAATATAAAACACTGTAACAGGAATGAAAAATGCCTTTGGTGGGCTCATTAGGAAACTGAACATGGCCAAAGAAAGAATCAATGAACTTGAAGATATGACAATAGAAACTTCCCAAACTGAAAAGCAAAGAGAAAAAAGAATGAAAAATATATATATATGGAATCTAAAAAAAAAAAATGGTTCTGAAGAACCTAGGGGCAGGACAGGAATAAAGACACAGATGTAGAAAATAGACTTGAGGACACGGGGAGGGGGAAGGGTAAGCTGGAATGAAGTGAGAGAGTGGCATGGACTTATATATACTACCAAATGTAAAATATATAGCTAGTGGGAAGCAGCCGCATAGCACAGGGAGATCAGCTCAGTGCTTTGTGACCACCTAGAGGAGTGGGATAGGGAGGGTGGAAGGGAGACGCAAGAGGGAGGAGATATGGGGATATATGTATAGCTGATTCACTTTGTTGTAGAGCAGAAACTAACACATCATTGTAAAACAATTATACTCCAATGAAGATGTTAAAAAAAAGACAAAATATCCAAGAACTGTGTACATGTACAAAAGTGTAACATGTGTAATGGGAATACCATAAGGAAAAGAAAGAAAGTAACAGAAGAAATATTTGGAGGAATAACAGATACAAATTTTCCAAAATAAATTACATCCATCAAACCACAGGTCCAGGAAGCTCAGAGAACACTAAGCAGGATAAATACCAAGAAATGTGCATGTACGCATATCCTATTCGACCTGCAGAAAATTAAAGACAAAGAGAAAATCCTGTAAAAGCCCACAGAAAATAATATCTTACTTATAGAGGAACAAGAATAAGAATTACATTGAATTTCTCTTGAGAAACTATGCAAGGAAAAGGAGAGTGTAGTGAAACATTCAAAGTGTTGAAGGAAAAAACCACTCACTTTGAATTCTGTATGCAGCAAAATTGTCCTTCCAAAGTGAAAAATAAAGACTTTATCAGCCAAACAAATATTGAGAGAATTGTCACCAATAGACCTGTCTTGCACAGCTAAATGTTAAAAGAAGTTCTCCATAGAGAATGAAAACGGGATAGCTCAGATACTTGGATCTACATAAAGAAAGGAAGATTGTTAGAGAAGGAATAAATAAAAGTAAAATAATATATTTTATTTTTTAACTAATTGATCTAACAGATAACGATTTGTTCAAAATAATAATAGCAACAATGTATTCAGTGAATATAGTTTACTGATAAGTGAAATTAATGACAGCAATGTTATAAAGGACAAGATAGAGGAATTGGACTACTCTGTCACCAGGTATTTGAACTATTCATGAAGCTGTATAGTGTTATTTGAATGTGGACTGTAATTAGTTGTAAAGGCATGTTGCAAACTCCAGGGCAACCACTAAGAAATTTTCTTAACATAATGGATATGCTAAGAGACGAGAGACAATGGGGTCATATAAAACACTCGACTGAAACCAGAGAAGGCAGGAAAAGAGTAGGAGACAAAGAAAAAAAAGGGAAACAAAGAGAAAACAGTTTAAAATATAGCAAATATTAATCTGCTTATATCAGTAATCACCTTAATGATGACTTGTCTAAATACACCAATTAAAAGACAGAAGCTTCCATATAATGTTTATGTATAGCTGGTTCACTTTGTTATAGAGCAGAAACTGACACACCATTGTAAAGCAATTATACTCCAATAAAGATGTTAAAAAAAAAAAACAGTACGGCCGACTTAAAAATTGCTTCAAAATTTAAAAGACTAGATCTCATGTTAAGTGTTCTTACCATAACAAAATTTTAAAAATTAAAAAAAAAAAAGACGGAAGCTGTCAGTGTCAAAACAAAACAAAAACAAAAACCAACTATGTTTTCTACAAGAAGCCCATTTTAAATATAAAGACACAGATAGATGAAAGTAATGGGATGCAAAGAACATATACCATGCTAACACTAATCAAAAGAAAGCTGGAACGGCTATATTAATTTCAGACAAAGTACACTTCAGAGCAAGTAAATTGTCAGGGATTAAAAGGTGCATTATATTATGGTAAAAGGGTCGATTCTCCAAGAAGACATAATAATCCTTAATGTGTATGCACCTAACATTAGAGTGTCAAAATACATGAGGCAAAAGTTGATAGAACTGCAAGGATAAATGGACAAATCCACTATTATAGTTGGAGACTTCAACTTCCCTATATCAGAAATGGACATATCCAGCAGGCAGAAAATCCAGAAGGACATTGTTGAACTGAACAACACCATCATTTAATTGAATCTAACTGACATCTACACAACGCTTCATCCAACAACAGCACAATACACATTTGCCCCAAGCTCATGTGGAACATTTGCCAAGACAGACTACATTGTGGGCCATAAAACACACCTTAACAAATTTAAAATAATATAAATCATACAAAGTATGTTCTCAGACTAAATGGAATAAAACTAGAAATCAGCAACAGAAAGATAGCTGGAAAATCTCAAAGTAATAGGAGATTAAACAACATACTTTTAAAAACGTAATCTGTCCCTGGATAACAGGAGATTCTCAGGGAAGCCATCCTTTATGTGTCAGCCCTCTCAATGGAAGCAGGAATATGGTGCTCAGCTCCTTTTTTCTTTTTAAATATTTATTTATTTATTTGGCTGCTCCAGGTCTTAGTTGCAGCTTGTGGAATCTTCTTTGTGGCATGTGGGATCTTTTCATTTGCAGCATGTGGGATCTTTTTTTCTTTCTTTCTTTTTTTAGTTGCAGCATGCAGGATCTTCGTTGCCACATGAGAACTCTTAGTTGTGGCATGTGGGATCTAGTTCCCTGACCAGGGATTGAACCAGGGCCCCCTACATTGGGAGTGTGGAGTCTTAGCCACTGGACCACCAGGGAAGTCCCCGGTGCTCAGCTCCTGATCCCAGAATGTGTGACTTATCCCCTGAGTTCATCTTATGGCAGGAAATATTCTGATTCCCTTAAAAGCATTCAAGGCATCTTCTATCAGTTTAAGATGTAAAGAAAGGCAAGCCACAAATGTCCTTCCTGTGGTTTCTAGAATCCACACCTCTATAAAAGGTTGAAGGTGTATATTATGCTTAAAATCACTGGATTTACCACCTCCAAAATACAGATTTGAGTCCCTGGTCTATCAATGACTAGCTGTGTGACCTTGAGCTAGCCACTCCACTCTCTGAGCCTTAATGTCATCTCTTGTAAAATGAGGATAATATTAGTACCTTCTTCATTGTGTTGCTGTGAAGATGAAATGAGCTGATGCATCTAAAGTTGCACTGCCAGGAGCATAGCAATTATCCTATAAATGGTACCCTAATACTGGAACCTACATATTGTATTCCCTGAGCGTAGCCCTATACTAAATATTGTCATGGAGAAGGGAGCCAAGAGGAAGTAGCAATCTAAGCCCTTTTCTCAGAGGACTCAAGATCTGTATGGAGAATGAAAATATTCCACGTAAGATAGTCAGCAAATAGTGTGGGACAGGGAATATCTGGGTGTGAAGGGCATGGATCAGACTAGGCAATCAAGGAAGGGCTGCCCAGAGAAAGAGCAACTGAAGGAACTATGAAGGTATGAATAAGTAAAGGACAAAGTTGTGGAGACGAAATAGAATCTAGGTTATCTGGAGGCTGGTGAGAAGACCAGCCTGGAAGAAACAGAAATTGAGGTAGAAGAACAGATTAGAGAGAACAGAGAACCAAAGCATGCAAAGTCATTGAAAGGTAGCTATAAATACCTGGAGTCGTAAAGCTCTTAAACTTTAGGGCCCTCGAATCATTGAATCCTTGATCATGGGCTCAGAAACCATAGAACTCATGAATCCTAGCTCTCTGAAAGCATAGAACTTGAACCTTCTCGACCACCACTGTCCAGTAGAACTTTTTTGATGATAGAAATGTTCTAAACAGTGTCCAGTACAGTAGCTGCTGGCAACATGAGGTTATTGAACCCTTGAAATGTGGCTACTGCAAATGAAGAAACAGAATTTTAACTTTTTCTTTAATTGTAACTAACTTACATTTACATTTAAATAACTACATGTGGCTAGCAGTTACCATTGGACAGTACAGTTCTAGGCTTTGATCCATTAGAGCCTATAGAGCATTTTGGCCTAAGAATCCTAGACTTAAAGTGCTGGAGTCAGAGAACATTAAAACCATACAACACTTAGTACCTTGTATAGAAAGAGCCTTTCAGTCTTGAGCAAGACCTCAAGTCTTGGTCCATCTCCTTCACATCATCTATATCCCACAGACTAAAAAGGCCATGAGTGTGATCCTTGGTAACCTGCCGGTCAGCGACTACTTCAACATCATCTCCTTTTCTGACACAGTTAGTGTCTGGAAAGCCAGAGGCTCCATCCAGGCCACCATCCAGAATGTCCCCAGTGCCAAGGACTACCTGGGGCACGTGGAAGCTGCTGGCTGTGTTAGACCTACCCACCCAAATTGGCAGGCTGTGGTTACATGGGAAATTCTTGAAACCCTCCCTTCATGCACCCATCCACTTCACCTCTCATAATGTCTGAAATATCACTGTTACATTTTACACAAATATGTCCCTTTGTCCTTCTGTGTTTCTTTGCCTAGTGGAAAGAGCATAGCTAAATCTCCATGTATTTTAGGACACATTCCTCTTTGGGGCTGAATTTCCTCCTCTTTAAAGCACATACTCAAAAGAATTTGCTGAAACTTTTGTTTTATTTTTTATCAATAATCTAGATATTTATTTCTAAGTATTTGAGCAAGCTGCTGCCCTGATTTTGGCTTCTGATCAATCCTCTCTCGGACGATTACTGAAGTCTCCCCCACCCACCACCTCCTGACAACTCAGCCCTTTTTCCCCTGTAGCATGGAGGTGGAGATGCTATCCTTGGGGATCTGCCAATCTGACTAGAGAATGAGACATCCCCCCAGGAAACAGTCAGAGCAGTCTGAGACAGGGAGTGATAAAAACCAAGGACATGTGGGCCCCACTGTCAGATCTCAGGGAGCCTGTGTGGGGGTGGGGATTTGGGAAGGATGAGCAGCGGAAACAGTGTGAGCAAAGATAAGGAGATATGACTCTGCCTGGGAGGTTGGTGAGGTACCCAGTGTGTCCAATGCGGGTAGAAGTTACTAGAAAAAATGGTCTCACAGTCTGCTCTCCAATTAGGGACTGACATCAATGCAGCTCTGCTGGCAGCTACTTTAGTGCTGAACCATAGAAACCAGGAGCCTGGGAGGGGCCACAGTGTGGGGAGGATCCCTCTCATTATCTTCCTGACAGATGGGGAGCCCATGGCTGGAGTGACAACTCCCAGTGTGATCCTCTCCAACATCCGTCAGGCACTGGACAACAGAGTGTCCCAAGGTCAGCTTGGCCTTTGGGGATGATGCTGACTTCCCACTGCTGCGTCGCTTGTCCCTGGAGAACCAAGGAGCAGCCTGGCCCATATGTGAGGACACCAACACAGCCCTACAGCTGGAGGGCCTCTGTGAAGAGATCTCCATACCTCTGCTGGTAGATGTGCATCTGGACTACCTAGGTGGCTTGATTGGGGCCTCACCTTGGGCCTTTTTCCCCAACTACTTTGGTGGTTCGGAGCTGGTGGTGGCAGGCCAAGTGCAACCAGGAGAGCAGGAACTAGACATCTACCTGGCAACCCGTGGCCCCAGGGGTCGGCTTCTCGGGGCCTGCCACAGTGAGGTGGCCACCAACAGCAGCCAGAATGTCTTTGGTTGCCCAGGGGAGCCAGCCCCCAATGTAGCCCACTTCATACACTGCCTCTGGGCCAACATCACCTCTGGAGAACTGCTGGAGGCACACTTCCAAGCTCACGATGCCAGCACTCACCACCTGCTGGCTTCCAAAGTCCTCAACCTGTCCTTTGAATAAGATTTTGTCACACCTCTGACATCACTGGTCATGGTGCAGCCCAAAGAAGCCACTGAAGTCAGGAAACAGACTTTCACCGCAGATGGACTAGGCACCATCATGCCCTCATCCACCAGCAGTCATGGCCTAAGGGCAGGCACAGCCCAGCCAGCCTTGGTTCCCAAGGTTTCTCCCAAATCAAGGCTTGTGAAACCAAAGTTCTACTTATCCTCAACTACTCCTGCCCAGTTCCAAGGAGTTGGAGCCACTGGGTCAGAGCCCTAGTACCCCATCCACCCTCGCACACCAAAACCCCAAATTCCAGCACAACAGGATTCTGGCAACTTGGCTCAGCCAACTTTAGGATACCACCTGCTGCCTTTGTGCCCTCAAATTCTGGTGGCCTATTGCTTCTGAAGCCCAACACGCCATTACATCAGAATTCTGGTACCCTATTACCCATGAATTCCAAGACACAGGTCCCACCTCTGAATCCTAGCACCCCAGCCCAGCCCAAAGGTGGCTCTATGAAACATGTTACTCTGCTGCATTCCAAACCTGGTTCTCCATCACAACCTAAATTAGATGCCCCATCACACCCCCAACCTGGGGTACTTACATCACAGTCACCCAAAAGTCTGTCACAGCCCAGGGCTGGAGTCTCCACACATCAGTTTTTCAAATACCCATCACACACCAGAGCAAGTGTTCCTGCTCCTAAGACCCCAAACAACCTGCCGTACCCTAGACCTGGGATCCTCTTACCCAAGACCCCTAAAATCCCATTACCTCTTAAACCTAGTGCCCCACCTCATCAAACTCCCCTAAGCTTATCACTTTCCAAACCTAAGACAACAATCCCCAATAAACCCAAAATCTCATTACCCTCCAGACCTGACAAACTCAGGTCCCCATCTCCTCAGAGCCTTAGCATACTTCTAAGCACTATCTCAAGTCCTACAAGTCACAGCAGTTCCATGACAATTTCTGTCCTTGGAGAGCCCCTCCCTACTCTCTTTCACCCCACCCTGCCCTCTCTGCTGCCCCCTGGAAGGCTATGGCATCAGCATGACCTGTTGCCAGAGCCCCAGTGCACCAGGAAAATTCTGGGACCATCTGTGTCAGGAGTCCCAACAATGGGCCTACCCAACAGCTCCAGGCCTATGCCAGAAGGCAACCCCGCAAACCTGCCAGTCTTGCTGCCTTCTAGCATCCTCCCTGAGGCGGTCATCCTGCTCCTTATCCCTGAGGAGCTACAGCTGCTGTCTGAGTCAATGGAGGAGTCCAAATTTGTGGAGTCCTTGAACCCACCGGCTTTCTATACCTTCCTCACTCCTGACAAAGATGGTGAGTGCCATAGGCAAGAGGTCAAGCCACAAGGGGGGGGAGCAGTATGAATAGAGGGAACCAGGAGCTAGAAGTATACAAAGCTTGTGCAAATTCTTGTGATTCAAACTGCTTGCTTGCTTACTTTGAGACGTTGAACCAACTACTTAACTTCTCTGGGCCTCAGCACATAGGCACATAATTAGAGGCCCTGGGAGAGAAGGGATGTTAAGACTGGGGAATGCACAGAAATGAACTGGCCAAGCTATGGCTTTGACATTTGCTTTGTTGGACAAGAGAATTGCTCATGCTTCCCAAGCAGAGAAGGGATGTGGGGTTATAAATTAGAGCATCACTAGGCCAGTCAGCTCTGATTGGTTCTTTTGTGCTCTATGAACAGCCCTGCTTAATGAAAGGGATATAAAAATTGGGGAAGATGATGACAGTTGTCTTTAAATTTCCCAAAGACTGTGAAATAATAACAGTTTACATTTTTTAGCTCTTCCTATGTGCAGGTACTGCTCTACATATTGTACTTGTAGTCCTCATTTAATCCTCACCAAAAAACTCTTAATATCTGCATTTTACTCATGGGGAAACTGAAGCACAGAGAAGTGAAATAACTTGTTCCACATCACATAGCTAGTAAGAGATTTGAACCTACATAATCTGGTCCCATGCTGAATGTGATTCACCACTTCACTATTCGCCTTCCTGAGAGGAGTGACATTTCCTGGGGTGACCTTGTAGGACAGGATTAGAACCAGGTGTTGGTGGCAATAAGTCATAGAGATAGAAATTTGGGCATGACATCCTTGACATACCCCTATCCTTCACCACCCTCCCTCCCAATATCCCATCCATCTTCAATTCCTGACACTGTTATCTTTAATATGTTTGTCAAATGCACCCACTTCTCACTACCACAACTCTCACTATCCTAGGGCAGACTACCATTGTGCCTCACCAACAAAACTGTTCCAGCCTCCTCACTGGTTTTCTTGCTTCCTCTCTTGAGATATTCTCTTGGCCATTCTCCCACAGCAGCCAAAGGGATCATTTATTTTTATATAAATTTATTTTATTTTATTTTATTTTTGGCTGTGTTGGGTCTTCGTTGCTGCACGTGGGCTCTCCCAAGCTGCAGCGAGCGGGGGCCACTCCTCGTTGTGGTGCATGGGCTTCTCATTGTGGTGGCCTCTCTTGTTGCGGAGCACGGGTTCTAGGTGTATGGGCTTCAATAGTTGTGGCACGCAGGCTCAGTAGTTGTGGCTTGCAGGCTCTAGAGCACAGGCTCAGTAGTTGTGGCACACAGGCTTAGCTGCTCTGTGGCATGTGGGATCCTCCCGGACCAGGGCTCGAACCCATGACCCCTGCATTGGCAGGCGGATTTCTAACCACTGCGCCACCAGGGAAGCCCAAAACGATCGTTTCAAAACATAGATCACTTCATGTTCCTTCCCTACTTAACTCCTCTCAAGAGTTTCCTATCATACCTAGAATAAAGTCCAAAGTCCTCTTTATGAGCTTCAAGGCCCTGCATGATCTGCCCTCTATCCCATACCTCTCTGACCTCACCTTCTCCCACTCACCCTCTGAACTCAAGCCCCAGTGGCCTCCTGTTCCTCCAATGGGCCTTACCCCCATCCCTGCCTCCACTCAGAGACCTCTTCCAAGCTGTTCCCCCTGCTTGAAAATTGCTCTGACCTGCCTTGCCCTGCTCCCTACCTACCACTCTCATCTCTTCCATTGCCACTCAAACTCCAGCTCATGCCTTAAATCTCAGGTCAAATGTCCTTCTCACCCCTTCCTACTGCCCCAGACTATGTCAAGGATCTGCAACTCCCTCCGTCAATCTGTTCTTTTTTCTTATAGCATTTGTCATCATTGGTAATTATAATTTCATTCATGCCTGCCTTCCCAACCAAAATATGAGCTTCACCAGGTCAGAAATCATGACTGACTTTTTCACCACCATATCCCTGATGCTTGAACAGTGCCTGAATGAATAAATAAATGATCACATGAATGCATGCATAAATGCTATAAGAAAGAATTTTGAACATAACTGAGCTTGAAAGACTAAGGTACTATGGAGAACATAAGGTCTCAGTCTTGGCAATGTGCAGGTCAAATTGGGAAGCCAGTGAAGACTCTCCTGGTCAGAAGGAGAGTCTCCCCTTTGGTGGGCCGAGGACATCTTTGCCCTCAGAGTGTGAAGGATTTCTCTTATTTCTTTTACACTTGGCAGAAAATCCACATTGGGACAGCAATTCTGAGGAGATTCTGGGAGGAGCTGGAGACAGCATGGAATCTCAGGGAAGTTCTGCAGGGCTAGCAAAAATTGAACAAAGAGCTCCCCTGACAAAGATCCCTGAGCTTTCATTTCCATTCAGTTAGAATTTTCACAGGCATTGTGTGATCCCAGAGGAGGGGCAATGTATTAATTTTCCATTGCTGCATAATAAATTACCACAAACTTAGTAGCTTAAAACACTCCCATTAATTATCTCACAGTTCTATGGGCCAGAAGTCTAGGCAAGAGTTAGTTAGGTTCTCTGCTCAGGATTTCATAAGACTAAAATCAGGGTGTCTATCAGACTGAGTTCTCATTGTCTTCCACGTTCGTTCAGGTTGTTGGCAGAATTCAGTTCTTTGTATTAAGACTGAGATCGCTGTGGGATTTTTTGGGGGTTTTTTGTTTTCTTTGGGTTTTTTGTTTTTTTCTGATTGTTGGCTAGCAGTCACTCTCAGCTTCTAGAGGCCCCTGGGGCCACTTTCAGGTCCTAGAGGCTTCCTGCATTCCTTGCCACGTGGCCCCGTCCATCTTCCAAAGACAGCCATGGAGAATCTCCCTCCTGTTAAATCCTTCTCATACTTCAAATCCCTCTGACATCTCTGCCTCTGATCTCCAGACCCAGATTTAAAGGGCTCGTGTGATTAGGTCATGCCCACTTGGATAATCTCCTTATTTCATCAACTGCACCACATACCATGACCTATTTATGGGAGTGATAACTCACCATATCACACCCTGAGGATTTTACAGGGTGTGTATACTGGGGAATCTTGGGGGGCATCTTAGAATTCTACCTACCACAGACAGAGAGCAAGAGAAAATAACATTTGAGTTGGCCTGGAAGAATAACTAGAAATTGATCCTTAGTAGCTAAAGGAAGGAGAACATTCCAGGTGACAGGAAAAAACAGAAGCAAAGGGTCACTAGCAAGATAAGGCAGGGCACTCATAAGAATAGTCAGTTCAGTTGGGCTGGAGCATGCAGAGGAGCCTGGAGAGCTAGGCAGGGACTAGATATCAGAAAAGACTTAAATGCTGAGCTCAGGATTTTGGGGTTTATTTTGAAGGAGGTGACTGAGAGGCCAGGGGGCCCCAGAGTACCTAGGAATGTAATGGATCAGTCTCTTACCAACACAGTCCCCCTCTTTTTTTTTTTTTTTTTGGCGGTACGTGGGCCTCTCACTGTTGTGGCCTCTCCCATTGCCGAGCACAGGCTCCGGACGCGCAGGCTCAGAGGCCATGGTTCACAGGCCTAGCCGCTCCGCGGCATGTGGGATCTTCCTGGACCGGGGCACGAACCCGTGTCCCCTGCATCGGCAGGGGGACTCTCAACCACTGCGCCACCAGGGAATCCCTCCCCCTCTCTTTTGTAGGCACGTTGCCAACCATCTTCACCTTCTCATCCTCGGGTAAGCCAGCCACCCTCGCTGTCCTGTTTGAGTACAGAACAGCTTGTGCACTAGGACTGGGTCTGGGCTGTCTCTCTGGGGAAATAGACATGGCCTCCTACCTTCTCCTCACTCCTTCCCTCCCCTCCTCTCCCATTCCTTTTGATCTCAAGTGACCTCAGCATGCAGTGACTTGAAGCAGGGTTTTGGTTCCCAGTCAGAGATTGAGGTCAGGTCGTGGCAGTGACAGCACCAAATCCTAGCCACTAGACCAGTGGCCCTGGCCTTTCAGCTTTGCAGAAAAGAATTCCCACAAAGATGGAAAGTAGTGAAACAAGTAAAGTATTTATTAGAAGGAAAAAGAGACAGTACATGTGGATAGACACAGGCGGACTCAGAAAGAGAATAAAGCCCTCATGGTAGTTTAAATCACTTATATGGGGCATTTCTTCTGGGTTTCCTTTGGCCAATCATTTTGATTTGCCTGGTTCAGAGTCCGTATTTGGTATACCTCAGGATCCTCCCAATGTGTGCACCAAGATGGATTCCACCCAAGAGGGCTATGGGTAGTTGGGTGTCACTCCCCTTTTGACTTCCAAGGACTTTTCTAGTTGGGAAGATCTCCTTGACTTTGAGAATGAGAACTATGTGGTCTCTTATCTTCTATCTGGGCAGGGCCCAGCCTCCTTTCTCAATTGTCCTACTATTCTCATCTTAGAGTATCGGTCCACCGGTACTGAATCTCCAATAGCTTAGCCCTAGGGAGGGCATCTACCTCCTGCCTCAAATACCCCGTGAGAGAAGTAGCCCCCAAGAAATATTTATGGGGAAGATGAAGGACAAAGGTCTATCTTCCATAGCTTCCTCAGGCTGGCAAGGGTCTTGTAGACCCTACCTAACTGGGGTCACAGAACTCTTGCCCTGTCTCATTAAGGGGCCCCAGGGTGATTTCTGTTATTTCAGCAGGATTGGCTGTGGGGAGTGGTTGGAGTCCCTGCACCACCATTGTCCTGTGATGCCCTAGAGAAAACAAACTAAATAATTAGATTAGAGAAGCAGGGGCTAAAGACTAGCAAAAGACTACTATAATCAGAGACTCAAGCAAGGGTAGGAAGTTGGTTATACAAGGTCAGCATATCTTTGTTAATCTCAGGCTTAAATTTTTAGTATATTTCTCTATTTCTAAAATGGAAGTTCTGAACCTGTTGGTTCCAGGTCTCCTTCTTGGACTGAAAGGTCTTGGTTGCAAATTTGCAACAGTATGGAAGACAACAGAGCACTAGGCAAAATATAACATAAATCAGTATGGCTGAAACAAGGAAGGTTATAAGAAAATGGAAACCTCCCATCAGAGAGGTTCTTTTTCTTTGGTTCATGATTTTATTTTTACACAACATTGTAAAGCAACCATACTCCAATAAAAATTAATTTAAAAAAAGAATGCTGGTATAGGAAGGCATGACAGTTCACAATTGCTTAATTCTTAGATATCACTAGAAATTAAAGTTTTTAAGATTAAAGAACTCTAATAAATACATGTAATTATAATTACTAGAACCAATAAAGGAAACAACTGTGTATACCAAAAAATTAATTAATTAAATTTAATTTATCTTTTGAGTGAACTTAATTAGAATCTAATATTAATTCTATTTTTAATTTCTTTTTAAGAATATTATTATACTTTTACTTTTTTTTTTTTTTAACATCTTTATTGGAGTATAATTGCTTTACAATGGTATGTTAGTTTCAGCTTCACAACAAAATGAATCAGTTATATATATACATATATTCCCATATCTCTTCCCGCTTGCGTCTCCCTCCCTCCCACCCTCCCTATCCCACCCCTCCAGGCGGTCACAAAGCACCGAGCTGATCTCCCTGTGCTATGCGGCTGCTTCCCACTAGCTATCTACCTTACGTTTGGTAGTGTATATATGTCCATGTCTCTTTATCGCTTTGTCACCGTTTACCCTTCCCCCTCCCCATAGCCTCAAGTCCATTCTCTAGTAAGTCTGTGTCTTTATTCCTGTTTCACCCCTAGGTTTTTCATGACATTTTTTTTTAAATTCCATATATATGTGTTAGCATACGGTATTTGTCTCTCTCTTTCTGACTTACTTCACTCTGTATGACAGACTCTAGGTCTATCCACCTCATTACAAATAGCTCAATTTCGTCTCTTTTTATGGCTGAGTAATATTCCATTGTATATATGTGCCACATCTTCTTTATCCATTCATCCGATGATGGACACTTAGGTTGTTTCCATCTCTGGGCTATTGTAAATAGAGCTGCAATGAACATTTTGGTACATGACTCTTTTTGAATTATGGTTTTCTCAGGGTATATGCCCAGTAGTGGAATTGCTGGGTCATATGGTAGTTCTATTTGTAGCTTTTTAAGGAACCTCCATACTGTTCTCCACAGTGGCTGTATCAATTTACATTCCCACCAACAGTGTAAGAGGGTTCCCTTTTCTCCACACCCTCTCCAGCATTTATTGTTTCTAGATTTTTTGATGATGGCCATTCTGACTGGTGTGAGATGATATCTCATTGTAGTTTTGATTTGCATTTCTCTCATGATTAGTGATGTTGAGCATTCTTTCATGTGTTTGTTGGCACTCTGTATATCTTCTTTGGAGAAATGTCTATTTTATACTTTTACTTTTAAAGCCACTTCCTGTTACATTTTTTAAATCCCTTTCTTTTTTTATTAATTTTTATTGGAGTATGGTTGCTTTACAATGTTGTGTTAGCCTTCACTACACAACAAAATGAATCAGCCATACGCATACAGATATCCCCTCCCGTTTTGGACTTCCCTCCCACTTAGATTATCATAGTGCATTAGAAAGGTTTTAATATCTTGTGGGATCCAGGAAAACAAGCTGGAGAACCAGTTTTCAATTTTCCCACCCATAATACCGAGGATTGGTGGTTAATTGTCTGCTGAAGCCAGGTGGCTTGTTGTCGAATTTTCTCAATGTTGGCCTCTACCTGGGAAGAGGTGTTAAGGTATGTGCAACAAGAAGTGTTGGCAACTGCACGTACCCCTCCTTGTTCTGCCAACAGATAATCCAGGGCCAGTCAGTTGTCAAGTACCACTTTGGCCAGCGAATCTAGAGACTTCTGTAAATTAGTGAGAGAGTTAGCAGTACTGTTACCTATGGTAGTAAGAGTATAAGACAAGTTTCGAAGGACATGTTGGTGGGCGGCTACTCCCCACCATGGTAACAATGTATACCCAAAGAAATAGGCGTCTGCATCCGGGATGCCACCAGGTAAATCTCGAGTTAATTGTGTGAACAGTTTTAATGAAGTGGCCCAGTGCTTGGATTCGTTTAAGGAGTGGATTAAGAAAGGGGTAATCAAGGTTCCCAGCATACACTGTGTGGGCATGGAGTTATTTTGTAGGCAATTAGTGGTGCATGGTTTTTTATCTACCTGGCATATGAAAATGTATCCTGGCAGGGCACGGTAGACTAACTCACCCAAAGTTTTAAAACCTAGCCATCTGGTGGGGGAAGGGTAAACTGGGACGAAGTGAGAGTAGCATTGACATATATAAACTACCAAATGTAAAATAGGTAGCTAGTGGGAAGCAGCTGCACAGCACAGGGAGATCAGCTCGGTGCTTTGTGACCACCTAGAGGGTTGGGATAGGGAGGGTGGGAGGGAGGCTCAAGAGGGAGGGGATATGGGGATATATGTGTACATATAGCTGATTCACTTTGTTATACAGCAGAAATTAACACAAAATTGTAAAGCAATTATACTCCAATAAAGATGTTTTTTTTTAAAAAAAAAAAGACCTAGCCATCCAATTCTATTGTTACGGAAAATTTCTGCAGCTACAAAACCAACCCGTTCCATCCACATCCGTCCTACTATCTGCTTCTCCTGTGTGGATCGTTCTTCCTTTGGGTAGCGAGTTAGAGTTTGAGCACAAATAAGTAACTGGAATTCTGGCTTGGGGGGGCATTATAAAATGCTGGGGTGCTTTAATGCCAGTTCTTTGTCCTCCCAGTTTGACTTCATATTCTCCTTCTGTTACTAAGGGGAGGGTTAGGCAAGAGACATTAGAATTTTCTTCAGTAGGAAAATGAACAATTCTGACTCCGTACATTACCGTTCTGAGCCTTGGGTCTCTGGTAGAAGACCATTTTCCATCAGGAACTTGGCTATAATTCCTTACAAGATGGACAAGAGGGTTGCTCTGGTCCACAATGGACTTAGCTCAGGGTAAACAAATCCAGCATTCCGTCAATAGAGTGGAGGAAGCAAGAGTTTGTGCAATGAGAACCAGAGCTGCTGTCCATCCTGTGGATAA
Source organism: Leucopleurus acutus (assembly GCF_964270905.1). Lineage (NCBI taxonomy): Eukaryota > Metazoa > Chordata > Mammalia > Artiodactyla > Delphinidae > Leucopleurus > Leucopleurus acutus. Next base: position 47,189,032 of record NC_139148.1, on the reverse strand, counting down.
GGGAAATAGGCATAGAAAAGCTAAGGCTTCATAGTAGCACCAGTCAGAGTCATATTTAAATCACCTAGCATGGGCAGAGAAGTTTAGTAAATTCCAAAAGCAAAGGTGAGAGCAAAGAAGACAATAGTTATCTAAATCTACCAGAGCCTATCAATTATTCTGTAAGTGTACTGGAAGGCAAGAAGGAAGATAGTGGCTATGGGTACTTAGCCTAGGGTCTAAGAAGTCTTTTTGTCCTTTTCAAATAAAAGCTTCAGGTCTTGGAGAGGTTCATTCATCCACCTGGAATTTTCAGGCTTTTCTGGGTCCTCCGGATCCTGTGGAGACTCAGAGGAAGGGGTGGATTCACAGGAATGGCTGGAATGTAGGTCTTCAGGTTCTTGTAACATATCAGTGGAAACAGGTTTAATTCTGGACAGATGAACCCAGCTGGTGACCCCCTGGAGTTTAACTGCTATAGGAGTGCTCAGCAGGACTTGGTAAGGACCCCTCCATTTTGTGAGTAGCTGATGACCAGGGAACTCATTTTTCCAGGTCTTTAAAAGTTCCCAATCTCCAGGTTTTACAACAGAGTGACTGGGACTGTCATCTGGAGAGGGCTGTACTCTGTTGCCAGGCTCTTGTATATCCTCTGCACCGGGCCTAGGTTTATAATGTATTTAAGATGAACCTGGGTTTCTGGGTCAGTTAGCATGTCCAGAGTAAGGAATGTCCTTCTGTATGTCATTTCAAAAGGGCTTAACTTAGTGATTGTTTTAGGGGCTGCTCTGACCCTTAAGAGGGCTATTGGCAGCATGCAATACCACGACTCTGACCTTTCCTGATGGAGTTTGTCCAAGGTTTTCTTTAGAGTATGATTAGCCTGTTCCAGTTTTCCTGAAGACTGTGGTCTCCACGATGAACGGAGGTTGTATTTAATCCCTAAAGCCTGAAAAAGCTGTTGAGTGATCTTTACTACAAACAAAGGTCCATTGTCACTCTGAAGGTGACGGGGCAACCTGAATCTAGGAATACTTTCCTTTAGGAGAGCCTTAGCCACTTCAGTTGCCTTCTCTGTTCTAGTAGGGAAGGCCTCTATCCATCCAGTAAAAGTATCTATAAAGACTAGTAAGTATTTGAAACCCTGGAAAGAGAGCATCTGAGTGAAATCTATTTGCCAGTCCTCTCCTGGGTAAGTCCTACATCGCTGGACTGGGTTAACAAGAGGGGGAGGCTTGAAGTTGCCTCCTGGATTATGGGTGGCACAAAGGGCACATGCTCAAGTAACTCTTTTAATTGTCTCTGGGAGCCTTTTCCCTGTAAAAAGACGGAAAACAATTATAAACATTGCATCTCTCCCCAGATGGAAAGAATCTTGTAGCCCTATAATAATTTTCCATTGGTCAGAGAGAGGTATGAGCAATTTCTGATCTATGTGCCACGAGCCATCCATTCCCTTAGTTCCTCCTCTGTCTCATGTCCAGTTCTCTTTGGAAGTTGAGTACCTGGGTATAACGTTAGAAGGGGTAAGAGATGGGATTAATGCCATTTCAGTTATGGGCATCAAGACTGCTTTCTTTGTTTCCCGATCTGCCCTGTTGTTTCCTTGGGAAATTTGAGAAGTTCCCTTTTGGTGCCCGTGGCAGTGAATGACTGCTATCTGTTTTGGTTTTTGAACCACTTCTATGAGATGTAAAATCTCAGCCCTATATTTTATAGGGAAATTTCTTGCATTTAGGAGTCCTCTCTCTTTGCAGATAGCTGTGTGGTCATGTAAAACAAGGAAGGCATATTTTGAGTCAGTGTATATATTTACAATCTTTCCTTCCCCTAGGATTAAGGCTTGGGTTAGAGCTATCAGTTCAGCCTTTAGGTGGCAAAGGTTTTGCTTCTGACACTATGCATGCTCACAACAGCATACCCTGCCCTCCTAACTCCATGTTTAATGAAACTACTGCCATCAGTAAACCATTCTTCCTCAGGGTTTTCTGTGGCCTGGTCTGTTAGGTCAGACCTATAGGCATAGACCCAGTCAAGGGTTTTGAGGCAAGAATGTGTTAGCTCTGGGCTTTCGGCGAATATTAGTGTAGTGGCGTTAAAAGTGTGGCAAGTTTTGAGGGTTAGCTCTGGGGAGTCAAGGAGCAAAGGCTGGTACTTAATAAGACGGCCTCCAGTTAGCCAATTGTGACCTTTTGTATCTAGAATCCCTTGCACTTGATGAGGGGTCTGGACTTCCAGTGGCTGTCCAAAGGTGAGCTTGTTGGCTTCTTCCACTAATAAAGCAGTGGCAGCTACTGCCCGGAAGCAGCCAGGCCAACCTCGGGCCATGGAGTCTAGTTGCTTGGAAAAGTAGCCTATGGGCTGAGGAACTTCCCCTAGATTCTGTATAAGGACACCAAAAGCTGTCCCCTGCTTTTCAGCCACATACAAGATGAATGGCTTTTCAAATTGGGGAGACCCAGAGCAGGGGCTCTGGTGAGGACCTGCTTGATATCATTAAAAAGCCTTTTCTTATTCCCCGTTCCAAAGTAATAGTTCTGTATCTGGGCCTTTAGTGTCTTCATATAGGGGCTTAGCCATTAGCCTGAATCCTGGAATCCAAATTCTACAAAATCCTGTCATGCCCAAAAAGGTACAGAGATGTTTCTTTGTCTTTGGTGTGCTTAGGCCTAATATAGCTTGTTTTCTATCTGGAGATAACTGTCTACTTCCAGGGTTTATAATATATCCCAGATATTTAACTTGTTGTTTTGAGATTTGTGCCTTTATCTGAGAGACTCTGTAACCCCAGGCCCCAAGGATATTAAGCACTTCAATGGTATTTTGATCTGAGGCCTCCATGGAGGGACTACATATTAATATATCGTCTACATACTGTATAATAGCCCCTTCTTTCATGTGTATTTCCCTTAGTTCCTTTCCTAGGGCTTGGGTGAAAAAGTGTGGACTGTCCCAAAACCCCTGAGGCAATGCTGTCCAGGTATATTGTTGCATTTGGCCTGAGCCGGGGTTAGTCCACGAGAAGGCAAATAGATATTGTGATGAGGGATGAACTGGGATGCAAAAAAAAGGCATCCTTGAGGTCAAGTACAATAAACCATTTAGTGTCCTCAGGGATTTGGGCTAATATGTTATAAAGATTGGCCATGAGGGGATGTATAGGGACCACTGCATCGTTTACTGCTCTAAGGTCTTGTACCATCCTACATTCCCCATTTGGCTTAACAACTAGCCTAATAGGAGTATTGCACGGAGACTGGCAGGGCACCAAGAGGCCATGCGTTAAGAATTTATCTACAAGGGGTTGTAAACTCTTCTTCACTTCCAACTTTATAGGGTATTGTCTCTTGTTAGGGTAGGCAGCTTCTGGTCTATGACTAATTCTTACAGTTGGGCATTTATGGCCCTTCCAGGGATTCCTTTTTCCCATACTGAAGTGTCCACTGCTTGTAGAATATGGCTGGGAATAGGACCTTGCTCTTCCAGTTGGTCTGTCTTAGTCAGAGTCAAGATAAGGGGCTGCTCGGGGCCTCCTAAATCGAGTATGGCCCTGAGGGAGCTCAGAAGGTCTCTCCTCAGTAATGGAGTGGGACACTCAGGTACAACTAAAAAGGCATGCGAAATCAACCACTGCTCAAATTGGCAAGTGAGAGGCCCAGTAAAGCAATGGGTGCTAAGCTTTTCATCAACACCAGTCACAGTACAGCTTTTGGAGGAAAGAGGTCTAGAGTGAAAAATTAAGACAGAGTGAGTGGCTCCCATATCAATTAAAAAATCAATCTTCTTACCTGCCACGTCAAGGACTACCCAGGGCTCCTCGATGGAGATAAGACATCTCATTGGGGGGAGCCACCAGAATCCCCAGCCCACCTCAGTTGTCGAGTATGGCCATCTTGGGAGCGGGAGCCCCCCTTCTTCTTTGGGACTGAGGGCAGTCCCTTTTCCAATGACCTATTTGTTTGCAGGTTGGGCATGGCCTGGGGGGCTCTTTCTGGCAATCTTGGGCCCAGTGGCCAGTTGACTTACATTTGTAGCATTCCCCCTTGTTGGTCTTACCTCCAGATGGAGAGTTGGACTTTCTTGGCCCCCTTGGGTTGTCCGGAGGTTGCAAGGCATGGCTGACAGCAACACCTATCAGTTTTGCATGAGCCCTGGCCTGTCTTTTCTCATGATGGGTTCTCTCTTCCTTCTCAGCTTGGTCTCAATTATTAAATACCCCAAATGCCACATCTAGTAGTTGGGGCATGGGTGTTTGTAGGGCTAATTGTAATCTTTGGAGTTTCCATTTAATATCAGGGGTGGACTGACTAATAAAATGTTGTGTTGTCCCAGCAGGGGCTGACTTTCAGAAGTGGAGGGATCTATGTTGGTATACTTCTTAAAAGTCTCCACAAGCTGCCTATGAAAGAGGGTTGGATTTTCTTCTTCTTCTTGGGTCACTCCTTTAACCTTTTCATAGTTAACTGACTTTTTGATAGTTAACTATCAAAAAGTTAACTTTTAACCTTTTCATAGTTAACTGACTTTTTGATACACTTTCTCATCCCTTCTAATACACATTGGAGCATAGGCTTCCTGGCTTCTGTTCCTGCCTGCAAATTATAATTGCAAGGGCGTTCCTGATTTGGGACTGCATCTCCACCCATAGCATAATGTTCGGGTTGGTGTCTGGCAAGCTGGTTGGCATGTCCCTGGGCTGCTGTCCAGATTCTCTGTTTTTCCTCAGGAGTACAGCAAATAGATAGAATTACTTGGACATCCTTCCAAGTTAAGTCATGAAACCGTTCAACAAACTTACTAGGGTCTTCAGAAAATTGGCCCTGTTTCTGTTTGCATTGGGCTAAGTCAGTTAAAGAGAAGGGCACATGTACTCTGATTGTCCCTTCTCCATTTGCTACTTCCCTAAGAGGGCATAGTTTCCCTGATCCTGGGTGATAGGAAGCTCCACTGCAAGTTACCCAAGAAGGACTAGCCTCTCTTGGGGTAATGGAGGGTCTGGTGGGACATAAGGAGGTGCAGTTTGGGGTCAGTCAGAGGGAGCAAGAGAAGTAGGTGGCTCCGGAGAAGTAGGGATACTGTCAGGAGGAGGAGCTAGGTTTGCCCCTGAGAGATGGGAGAGCTTAGAAGGGGGATCATCTAACATGTCAGGAGAGTTTTCTGGTTCCCCAGGTTTTGAATTATAAGAGGTGGGATTTTGGTAAAGGACCATGAAAGCCTGAATATAGGGAACCTCAGTCCACTTTCCCACCCTGCAGCAATAAAGATCCAATTGCAGAATGGTATTGTAATTTAAAGACCCATTTTCAGGCCATTTTTCTCCATTCCCTAACTTATACAAAGGCCAGGCACTGTTACAGTAGAACTTAAGTTTTTCCTTTCTTAGCCCTTCTATTTAAAAAAAATTTCCAATTCTTAAGGATACACTCCAGAGGTGTCTCTTCTTGCTTGGAGGGGGATCCTCCTATGTTGAGTAACTTGCAAGCAAGAACAAGAGAGAGCTTCTAGAATGGAATCTGGCATGCTGGAAACATTTATCAGGAGGCTTTAACCTGAAGGGGTTCAGGGCATAGCCCAAATTCACTTCAAACCTGATGAGGTTTCAAGTGTCCTCTACTCTCCCATCGATTTCTGACCAGATGTCTCTGGTCTTCCATGGTAACTTGTGCAAGCCTTCTCCCCCAACATGGCCAGGGGAGGACCTTTGAACCAGTGCAGACCAGTTGCCAGGACTTTCCTTAGGAGGGATCCCTTGTCTATAGAGCTTATGTCCTGTGATAAGTCTTCCTATGCTGGGGTGTATTCCTCGTGACTGAGCATCTACAAAGTTTATAATTCAGGCTTCTGGGTAGCGGCCAGCCAGACAGGCTGTCCATAGCAGTGTGTAGGCTGCCAAGACCTGGAGTGAAGGGGGTCCCATAGATGCAAAGAGGAACCCTTGGAGAAATTGGAGTTGGGCGCTATGGAAGATGCCACAGGGTTCAAGGTTCCAGGGCCGGGAGGTGGAGAAATTCTCATAGTAAATTTCTGGGCGTTGAGTGAGGTAAGAGACTAGACAGCAAAAGAACCCAAAATCCTTTGCCCTGTCTGGCAGCTAAGATAGAACTGGGAAGGGTCTGACAATTTTGTCTCACACAGGCAGCACTGGGTTTGTCAGTGGCGGGGATGCAGTTTAGGAATGATGTCCAGGAAATCCTTCCCTAAAAGGGCACAGAGATACGAAGTGAGAAAGAGACCTTGTTGTGCAAGTAATGAGAGAGAGAGAGCAAGAGAGAGAAAAAGACACCCCTTGGGTTCCTTCTCAGTTGGAGGAGAATCACGTTTCCACCATGTCCCAAAGGATAGCATCAGCTGTCACCCAAGTGTTATTTGAATCTGTACAGCCTGGGGAATCTGCCTGCCACCCTCAATGTTGTTGGGGTAGCCACAACGCTGTGAGCAGACAGAGGTTATGCCCTGCAGGTCTTGAAAAGAAAGTGAAGTGGAGAGTGAGAAAGAAAATAAGAGCAAAAGTCAGGGACCTCAAGCCGCAGCTGGGTGAAACCCACTGTTTACCTTGAATGCCTGAATTCCCAGGTGTCGGAACCAAATATGATTTCAGGTGCCTCAGCCTGCAGCGGTTTGAAGCAGGGTTTCTGTTCCTGGCCAGAGATTGAGGTCAGGTCGTGGTGGTAAGAGCAGCAAATCCTAGCCACTAGACCAGTGGTCAGTGACAAGGCTCTGGCCCTTCAGCTTTGCAGAAAAGAATTCCCACAAAGATGGAAAGTAGTGAAACAAGTAAAGTATTTATTAGGAGGAAAAAGAGTACAGTACGCGTGTATAGACACAGGGATTGACTCAAAAAGAGAGTCACGCCCTCGTGGTAGTTTAAATCACTTATATGGGGCATTTCCTCAAGGTTTCCTTTAGCCAATCATTTTGATTTGCCTGGTTCAGAGTCCGTATTTGGTATATCTCAGGATCCTCCCAATGTGTGCGCCAAGATGAATGCCACCCAAGAGGCCTATGGGTAGTTGAAATCACTTACTATGGGGTGGCGCCCCCTCCCTTTTTGACCTCCAAGGAGCCTTTCTAGTTGGGAAGGTCTCCTTGACTTTGAGAATGAGAAATATATGGTCTCTTATCTTCTATCTGAGCAGGGCCCAGCCTCCTCTCTCAATTGTCCTGCTATGCTCATCTTGGAGTTTCTGTCCTTAGGGAACGAATCTCCAATTGCCTACCCTGGGGCACCCATTTACCTCCTGCCTCACTTCTAGACCATAACTTCAGAGTTGTGCCTCCTGCCTTGCAGTGGATGGGGACACCCACTTTGTGATCCACAGCCCATGCTCAAAAGAGAGGATCCGCTTCACACTAGATGGGTGCCCAGGGGACCTACTACAGCTCATAGATGACCCAAAGGCAGGTGATAGCCCCAAAGACTCTACCTCATATAACTCCACAGCCAGATATACACATGTCAACACCCCCAGACATTTGTGGGTTAATACAAACACATATCAGTGCACCGCACTAACACACAAGGACATACCCAGACACATGGAAACACACACAAATATACTCTAACACCAAGACACTCACAGAGACACATACACACACACTAGGGAATACAGTAAACTCACAAAAATACACATCTAGGCACATATATTTTGACACTTTCCACACCTACACATAGTAACATACAAATAAGCATCCAGATACACAGAGATGAACAACACATGCCCAGATCTACACAATGACACATATATCAACACACTCAGACACACACACATGCGCTGGTAACCTCACTCATCCCAATACACAAGAATTCAACACACATAGGTACACATACTCTGCTACTCTAGACATATAAAACATACCAAAGCACATAAATACCATGACACACAGCCAGATGCATGCACAGTGACACCCCCAGTTATACAATATGTACCAACACACAGCCAGACACACACAACATAAACTATTCACCAAGACTTATAACACCAACATATCCAGAGACACATATACACATACAACCAAAAAAAATACACGCTCTACCATAACACCTTCCCCAAATACGCAGATGCACTGATATGTCCAGAGATACTCATATGAACAGAACTAAACACACACATTTACACACTCAGAGGCAAGCACATACATGCAAATAGCCCCACTGGGGTAAGCATGCACACATATACATACATGCTCATACACTGCACAGGAAGGAGCAGATAGATGGGCTGTGGTAGAAGCACTTTCCTCAGGAGCTAGCTTTCTAACCACAGATCTGCACCACTTCATCTGAACTTCAGGCCCTGAGACTTCACCCCTCCTGTGCTGTGGGTGACTATGTGAATGACCATGTGAAAGCCTGTGCTCCCAGCAAGCATTCTTCTCCCTCCAGGGCTGCATGTACGTGGACAGCTGCTTGGGACACCATCAAGGCCAGGGCACAAGTACCTACTTCCAGACCATCACAGTTACTAAAGACAAATCCCAGGCCTACACTATCACCATCACCCGCAGTTCCATATCCATGCAAGGTGAGGGTACCTTGCTTCTGTCCTGGGATCAGTCAGCCCTACTGAAGAGGTCCCAGCTGGAGCTCCATGCGGCTGCTACAGCCCACCTCATCCTCTGCCTTGGGCCCCACCTTGAATTCCTAGTCCTCCAGCACCGCTACCAGAATGCCAGCACCCTGCAACTACCCCACCTGGGGCTCTATGTGATCAGTGGCTCAGGTCTCAGCCCCTTGGCTCGTGGCCTGCTGGAAAAGTGTTACTGAGGCTGATAGTGGTCAGAGGGCACCAGTCCCAAGAAAGACTCTGCCAGGGTGAGAGGCCAATGAGCCCACAGCACCTTGACCCTCAAACCACAAAGAGGAATCAGAGCCAAGCTGGGCCCTTGGAGAGCTCCTGGTCTAGGAATAAGACAGACCCAGGACTTCCCTGGGGGCACAGTGGTTAGGAATCAGCCTGCCAATGCAGGAGACATGGGTTCGAGCCCTGGTCTGGGAAGATCGCACATGCCACAGAGCAACTAAGCCCGTGTGCCACAACTATGGAGCCTTTGCTCTAGAGCCTGTGAGCCACAACTACTGAGCCCATGTGCCACAACTACTGAAGCCCGTGCGCCTAGAGCCCATGCTGCACAGCAAAGAGAAGCCACCACAATGAGAAGCCCATGCACCACAATGAAGAGTTGCCCCCGCTTGCCACAACTAGAGAAAGCCCACACACAGCAACGAAGACCCTATGCAGCAATATATATATATATATATATATATATATATATATATATATATATATAAGACAGACCCAGGCAAGGATAGTGATCCCAGGGAGTTATCAGTGCTAGACAGAAAGCAGTCCAGGGAGCTGGAGGAACCCAGGGTGAGGCATCTTGCCCAGCTCTGGAGTTCAAGAAAGATCTCCTATAGTAGACAGACCCACACTGAGTCTGTAAAGCTGAGCAAACATGTAGAGGAAAAGAATGGAGATTGGAGGAGATGAAGCTGGAGTGATCAGACAAGAATGCCAGCATGAGGAATTTGGCTTTTTCCTGAAGGCAATGGGAGTCATGAAAAGGCATAAGCAGGTGAAAGATACAGTCAGATCTGAGTATTACAAAGATCCCTCTGGGGGCTACTGTAAAGGGAGATTGCAGGAAACCAGACTGTAGGTCAGGAGACACTAGCAGAACCTGAGGCAGAGGCACACACCAAAGAGTTTGGGCAGTGATGGTGGGTTGGACAGATATTTTTACTTCCTCTGAACTTCCTCACTTCTCCAATCTGCCTTGTCATCTCCTTCAAGCCGGACTGAACCCCTCTGCTGCCATCTCATCCACCTTGGCTCTCTACTTTCATACTACTGCCCCATCTGGCTCCTCCACGTTTCACACAATGCTCAGCCTCTTCCTTCCTCCAGGCCTTTGCTGCCCTTCCTCCCTCCCACTTTTCCTTCTAGGTTTCCTGCTTTAGGATCCTCTCAGAGCTGTCAGTAGGACTGAGACTACTGCCTTAACTGGTGTTGCATCTCTCTCCCTCAGGACATTTCCAGCATGCAGACATCCAACTGGTGGCAGGGCCTATGGCGCCAAGCTTGAGGAGGCACCAGGACCCAGATGTGCTTGTGATCCTAGGCAAGAGGCTGCTGAAGGACTCACCAAGGCTGCCACCCCACTGGGCTTCCTGCTGGCTGGTGAAGCACTCTCATGTACAGCAGCTGCTGGGCCACCCCTACATTGCCTATGTCCTGTGATGGCCCCTGAACCCCAGAACAGGAGACCTGAGTTTTGGAGACCCAGAGGCCAGGGCATAGGGTGAGCCAGGAACAAAGCTCCGAGGACGTGAAAACACACAGGGACATGCACACTAACACATGCACTAAGTGACACACATACCAGAACACACACACAAAGACATGCAGATCTATGGACCTAGAGGCTTAGGGACTTCTACCTCCTCACAGTCCTTACTGTCTCCAGTCTCTACTCTTTTCAATCCATACTCCACAGCAGCCTTAGAAGTGACTTCCTTAAAACAAAAAACTGAAGCACCAGTCCTGCTCATGACCTCTGGCTCTGATGACATATTTAAAGTTCTTACAGTTCCCCTAGCAAACAATGCTCTCTCCCACCAATGGGCCTTTGCGTGTGCTTTTCCTTCTATGTGGGACTCCCTTCCTTGGCTTCATGCAGGTAAATTTTACATATTCTTCAAGTCTTGGTTGTCACTTCCTCTAGGAGGCCTTCCCTGACCCCTCCCATAGATTGAGTGTGGTCCCCTCCTGTTACCGTAGCCCACCCCCACATTCCATTCAAGCTCACCTATCATACTATGTAGTAATCATCTATTTACTTGTCTGGATCCCTTACTTAGACTGTGAGCTCTTTGAGGGCAAGGACCTTTTCTGAATCATCTATGTATCCCTAGGGCCTAGCACATAGTAGGTGCTTAGTAAATATTTGCTGAATGAATGAACCAAAAAGGATCCCATGACACAGCAGTAGACACACACATATAATACTCACAACCAAAGGCACAGAATCACACACAGAAAGACAGCAACAAGGACACAGACATGGATGGGTAAATAGAGATAGAGACATGTGGAAACACAAGGATCTCAAAATAAAGAGAATAGACATAAGAGCATGTAGACATACAAAGAGGGGGGCAGGAAGCCAGAGTGACAGTATCAGGGACATAAACCCAGAGAAACAGATGCCCACTTGCTGGGCTTCTGTATCCCCATTTTGAGGTGCTGTCCCTGTCACAAACAAAGAGGCAGGGAGACAAAAATGAGGTCACCCAGGGACAGGCACACAATGACTAATGTGAAGACACTGAGACATAACAGCATACAAGTGAAAAGATAAAGATTCACAGAGATCCAGACACAGGAGCAGAGGAGTCAAGACACACAGGACACAGAAGTAACCAGGGGGACTTTGGTCAAAACCACAGTCCAAGATATCAAGGACAGAGAGGTAGAAACACATAGACATGATGACATGCAGACATGGGTTGGGGGATGAGAAGAGAACACAAAGATACAAAACCAGAGACCTATAAGGACATAGAAATAGAGATGTTACACAGATCCAGACTTGGTGACAAAGACCCAAGGACACACGCACATGCAGAAACACACTAAGAGTGAGACAGGAGCATAGACTTATATATTTAGAGATCCAGCGACAAAGACATGGGGATGCAGACACCTCAACAGTGACAAACACCACCAAAGAGATAAGTTTCAGACCAGGTAACAGAGATATAAGGACAGACAAAATAGAGGCCCAGGAATAATGGGGACATTGTGACACAATGACAGGGACATAGGAATTCAGAGACAGAAATCTTAGAACAAGTAGACATGGGGATGTGAACTCACAAATACAATCGTATGAATACAGGCTAGACATAGGGACAAAAACACAGGCACACTTCTGGAAGGATCAAGATAGGAATAAAGAAACCTAGACACAGAGAAACAGATACACAGAACATAAGCAAATGGGCAAAGACACAGAATCAAGATACACCTGGGTTATCCAGAAATAAAGACACACAAAAAGGCAATCAAGGCCACAGATGAATGGATGGGGACAGTGAATCAGACCCAAGGACACATAAATAGTGGGTCAAAAATAAAAAGACATGGATCCAGACACCAGACACAAACAGAGACAGGGACACAGACGTGGTGAGTCAGATCAAAAGCATACCAAGGACAGAGCAAGACGAAAAGAGGAACAGATACAGAGAGACACCCTGACAAACAGACCCATAGAAACAAGAACACAGTCATGGGAATCTAGAGAAAAAGATCAATGGACTAAGAAAGAGAGGCACTGAGGCACAGAGCAACTTAAGACACAGCAACATCAAGAAAATAATACAGAAACATTGGCAAAAGCTGGTGAAAATAAATGGAGGAGTAGGATAAATACAAAATCACAGACATGGAGAGCCAAGCCCCAGAGATGTATAGACTCAGAGACTCACCAAACAAGGGCACATAGAAGGAGTCATGTGCAGATTCATTAATATAGACACTAGAACACAGAGGCTCAGAGAGAGACACCCAGACAGGAATATAGAGACTCCAGGACACACTTACACTGGATCACAAAAGTTCAGGGATATGCAAAACTTGGGGATGCACAAAGATAGGAACACACAGATACTGGAACACAGAGGCTCATGGGTGCCCTGACATGGAGATGAACAGACACTAGATCCTAGATCACATGCAAAGACTCAGGAACATGCAGACTCAAGGATGAACAATGACTCGAGGACACAATAAAGACTTAGAAAAGTGAAAAGATTCAGGAACATGTAAAGACTCAGGAACACAAAAAGGGATACACAAACAGGGACACATAAAACCTGGGACACACACACACACTGGGACACAAGGAAACTGGGGTATAGAGACTGAAGCACACAAAAACTGAAACTCAGAGACACACAGGAGCATGCTGAGACTGGAACACACGGACAATAGAATATAGATATTGAGGCACACAGACATAAGGACATATAAAAACATTGAGACATACAGACACTTTACCTCACAAACAGTGGAACAAGCAAACACTGGAATATACATACACTGAGGCACACTGACATTGGAACACACAGGAACTGGGACACATCCTGGGACATACAGTTATTGAGGCACATAGAGACACAGAACCACCATAGAACCACCACAGAACTGGATCAAACAGATGTTGTGACACATAAACACTGGGCTACAGGTACTGAAGTACACAAAAACACTGAAACTAAGAGACATATGCAACATGGAAACAGTCACTGGGGTATACAAACCATGGGACATATAAAAATTGAGGAACACAGATACCAGAACACTCACAGACATCAAGACACACAGACACTAGAACATACAGTTGTTAGGACATAAACAGATATTGGGACACCCAAGCATTAGAGTACAGAGAGGCTGTGATCTACAGATACTGGGAGTTATATATACACTGTGACACACAGTCATTTTGACACACAGACTGTTGCATAGTCAGTAGACTGAAACAGGGACTTATAGACATTGAGGTACATAGACACTGGGATACATAAACATTGAGACACACAGATACTTGGGTGTACAGACACTGGGACACAGCCCCTGAGACACATAGACACTTGGATGTACAGTCACTAGGATGTACAGTCACTAGGATGTACAGTCACTAGGGCACCTAGGCACTGGGAAACAAGGTACACAGACACTGAGACAAACAACCACTGGGACTTACAGACCCTGAGACACACAAACACTGACACATAGAGATGTTGTGGTACACACTGGAACATACAAACATTGGGGTCCTCAGAAACTAGGACATACAGACACCAGAAAACATACAGATACTGGCATATACAGTAGCAAACACTTAAACCTACAGATTCAAGGACACGCAAACACTAGGACATACAGACAGTGTGATATAGTCCCTAAGGCACACAAACACTGAAACTCAGACAGAATACGACATGCTGACATAGGGACACAGTCACTGAAACATGTAGACCCTGAGATATGCAGACTCAAACACACAGAAACTGGGGTAGACACTAAGGCACACAAAACACTGAAATACATAGACACACTGCAACATGCTTACTCTGGAACACACAGTCACTTTGGAACACACAAACACTGGGACATACAGACATTGACAGACAATAGAACATATAGTCCATTGGGACTTGAATAGACACTAGGACACATAGACACTGAAACTTACAGACATGGGGATACACTGACACTGGGACGTACAGACACTCTTTCCACAGATATTAAAACACACAGACACTAGTATGAAAACACTAGGGCACACAGACTGGGATAGAAACTGAGGCACACAGAAACACTGAAACTGAGCTATAAAACCAACATGCTGACACTATGACACACAGACACTGGGGGCACATGGACACTAATGCACTTATTTACAGAGATAGAGAAATTGGTATACATAGACATTGTGGTACATAGACAGAGACACATAGAACTTGAGACACATAGAAACTTTGATATACAGTGACATGGGGATATATATTCATTGAGACACTCAGACACTGGGAATGTAGATACTGGTACATAGTCACTAGGATACTCAGACTCTGGGATATACAGGCACTGGAACACATAGATATTGGTGCACACACACAAGGTACACAGACATTGGGACACACCAACACTGGGGCATTCACAGATTCTATGAAGCACAGACACCAGGAAACACAAGCATTGGGATACACAAACACTGAGGCATACAGATATGGGAACACACAGAAAGTAAGGCTCATAAACACTGGGATATACTGCCATCAGGAAATATACAACATTGGAACATACAGTAAATAGGATGCATAGACACTGGAAAGCAGGAGTTAGTACATACTGACAATAAGAACCACTGACTGGGACACAGAAACACAGGCACACTTGGTCAATGGGACACACAAAGACATTGTAACACAGAGACCCTGGGACACAGACACTGGGACCCAGAGACTAGGACAAACAGTCATTGGAACATACCTGGACCCTGCAACTCACAGACCCTAGGAAACACAGACATTGAGATACACAGCCACTGGGACATATTGAAACTGGAAACACAAAGGTTCTGAGATATACACAGATGCTAAGATAACATCACTGTTCAATATAGTCATTGGGACATATACAGACACTGGGGCACAGAGACACTGGCATTTACACATAAGGGTAAATACCAACAACGGGGACACGGTGCTGGGATATTCAAACACTGACCCCAAGACGCATAGACACTTGGGCATAGAGAAAAGCTATGACACACAGTCATTAGGACATACAAACACTGGAACACAGAGACACCAGGGCATAAAGACATTAGGACACACAGAAACGAAAACATTTGGACACAATGTCGCTGGGATATACACAAACACTGTGACACTCAAAGTTTGAGACACAAAGACACTGGGATACACAAACAGTGGGAGACATAGGAATGGGACACAAAGGATCTGAAGGTGTTCTTGATGCCGGGCCTTGTAGGACTTTTACCATTGCTTTACCATTGACAAAGAGGAGAAAAGGAGAGACTAGGAGAGGGAGTGGTCTCATACTGAGCCTTGTGACAGGGGTAAGCATGAGAGTGATCTAGTGAGGAGAGTGGATGGCAGGGTAAAACGAGTGAAGTGGAAAGAGGGAGTGTGGATGAGAAATGTGAGTTTTCTTCCAGGGCCAGTAGAACCAGTGCAGCTTGGGGCAAGGGATGGTGTTTGAAGCCAGACTTGAGGAGCTTGGTCTGATAGGATGGGAGGAGAGGAGAGGGGAGAAGAGAATGCCTTTCTGAGGTGTTAGTGGGTGGGAATGCACAAACACAAAACTCTATCCTTGGTGCACATTCACACTCCTTTTTCTTAATTGAATATTTTAATATTTCATTAAAAATATTATATTAGTTTCAGATGTACAACATAGTGATTCAATATTTTTATAGATTATACTCCATTAAAAGTTATTACAAAATAATGGTTATAATTCCTTGTTCTGTACAATATACCTTGTTGCTTATCTATTTTAAACATGGTAGTTTGTATCTCTTAATCCCATACCCCTAATTTGTCCCTCCCCAATTCCCTCTCCACACTGGTAACCACTAGTTTGTTTTCTATATCTATGAGTCTGTTTCTGTTTCACTATATACATTCATTTGTATTATTTTTTACATTCCACATATAAGTGATATCATATAGTATTTGTCATTCTCTGCCAGAGTTATTTCACTTAGCCTAATATTCTCTAGGTCCATCCATCCACAATATTGCAAATGACAGAATTACATTCTTTTTTATGGCTGAGTTATGTATATGTGTATGTATATATATATGCGCATATATATATATATATATATATATATCTTCTTTATCCATTCATCTGTTGATGGACACTTAGGTTGCTTCCATATTTTGGCAATTATAAAATATGCTGTTATGAACATCGGGTACATGTATCTTTTGAATTAATATTTTTGTTTTTTCTAGATATATACCCAGGAGTGGAATTGTTGGATCATATGGTAGTCCTATTGTTAGTTTTTTGAGGAACCTCCATACTGTCTTCCAAAGTGGCTGCACCAATTTATATTCCCACCAACAGTGTACAAGCGTTCCCTTTTCTCTACATCCTTGCCAACATTTGTTATTTGTTGACTTTTTGAAGATAGTCATTCTGACAGATGTGAGGTGATATCTTGTTGTTGTTTTGATTTGCATTTCTCTAATAATTAGTGATATCGAGCATCTTTTTATGTGCCTATTGGCCATGCATATGTCTTCTTTGGAAAAATGTCTATTCAGGTCTTCTGCCCAGTTTTTAATTGGGTTGTTTGAGTTTTTGATGTTGAGTTGTATGAGCTGTTTATATATTTTGGATATTAACCCCTTATTGGTCATATCATTTGCAAATATTTTCTCCCATTCAGTAGGTTGTCTTTTCATTTCATCAATGGGTTCCTTTGTTGTGCAAAAGCTTTTAAGTTTAATTAGGTCTTATTTCTTTAGTTTTTTTAAATTTCATTTGCTGTAGGAGACAGATCCAAAAAAATATAGTTACAATTTATGTCAAAGGGTGTTCTGCCTATATTTTCTTCTAAGAGTTTTATGGTTTCAGGTCTTATGTTTAGGTATTTAATCCATTTTGAGTTTATTTTTCATATATGGTGGATAAAATATTCTAATCTCATTCTTTTACATGTAGCTGTCCAGTTTTCCCAGTACTACTTATTGAACAGACTGTCTTTTCTCTGTTATATATCTTTTCTCCTCCTTTGTTGTATATTAATGGGCCATAAGTGTGTGGGTTTATTTCTACACTCTCTGTTCTGTTCCACTGACCTATGTGTCTGTACCATGTTGTTTTGACTACTGCAGCTTTGTGGTATAGTATGAAGTCAGGGAGTGTGATACCTCTAGCTTTGTTCTTTTTCCTCAGGGTTGCTTTGGCAATTCTGGGTCTTTCATGGTTCCATATAAATTTTAGGATTATTCGGCTAAAATCACGGACCCCAGAGATGGGCATGAGACGCTAAGGCTGCTGCTGCCGCCAACAGGAAGTCTGTGTGTGAGCACAGGGTACTATCCACACCTCCCCTCCCGGGGAGCCTGTGCAGCCCACCACTGCCAAGGTCCGGGGATCCAGGGACAACTTCCCAGGGAGAACACACAGTGCGCCTCAGGCTGTCGCAAAGACACGTTGGCCTCTGCCGCCGCAGGCTCGCCCCGCATCCGCAGCCCTACCTGCCCCCGGCCTCAGTGAGCCAGAGCCCCCGAATCTGCTGCTCCTTTAACCCCGTCCTGTCAGAGCAAAGAACAGACGCCCTCCGACAACCTACACGCAGAGGCAGGGCCAAATCAAAATCTGAGTCCCCGGAGCTGTGCAAACAAAGAAGAGAAAGGGAAATCTCTCCCAGCAGCCTCAGGAGCAGCGGATTAAAGCTCCACAATCAATTTGATGTACCCAGCATCTGTGGAATACATGAATAGACAATGAATCATCCCAAATTGAAGAGGTGTACTTTGAGAGCAAGATTTATGATTTTTTCCCATTTTCCTCTTTTTGTGAGTGTGTATGTGTATACTTCTGCATGAGATTTTGTCTGTATAGCTTTGCTTCCACCATTTGTCCTAGGGTTCAATTCATCCATTTTTTTTTCTTTTTAAATAATTTTTTCTTAATAATTATTTTTTATCTTGATAACTTTATTTTATTTTATCTTTATTTTATCTTCTTTCCTCCCTTCCTTCTTCCTTCCATCTACCTTCCTTCCTTATTTTTTCTCTCTTTCTTTCTTTCTTTCTAATTTTTCTCCCTGTTATTCTGAACCGTGTGGATGAAAGGCTCTCAGTGCTGCAGCCAGGAGTCAGTGCTATGCCTCCGAGGTGGGAGAGCCAACTTCAGGACACTGGTCCACAAGAGACTTCCCAGCTCCACATAATATCAAACAGTGAAAATCTCCCAGGGATCTCCATCTCAACACCAGCACCCAGATTCACACAACAACCAGCAAGCTACAGTGCTGGATACTCTATGCCAAACAACTAGCAAGACAGGAACACAACCCCACCCATTAGCAGAGAGGCTGCCTAAAATCATAATAAGTCCACAGGCACTCCAAAACACACCACCAAACGTGGACCTGCCCACCAGAAAGACAGGATCCAGACTCATCCAACAGAATACAGGCACTAGTCCCCTCCACCAGGAAGCCTACACAACCCACCGAACCAAATTTAGCCACTTGGGACAGACACCAAAAACAACAGGAACTACGAACCTGTAGCCTGCAGAAAGGAGACCCCAAACACACTAAGATAAGGAAAATGAGAAGACAGAAAAACACACAGCAGATGAAGGAACAAGATAAAAACCCACCAGACCTAAAAAATGAAGAGGAAATAGGCAGTCTACCTGAAAAAGAATTCAGAATAATGATAGTAAAGATGATCCAAAATCTTGGAAATAGAATGGACAAAATGGAAGAAATATATAACAAAGACCTAGAAGAACTAAAGATGAACAAGCAATGATGAACAACACAATATATGAAATTAAAAATACTCTAGATGGGATCAATAGCAGAATAACTACGGCAGAAGAATGCATAAGTGACCTGGAAGATAAAATAGTGGAAATAACTACTGCAGAGCAGAATGAAGAAAAATGAAAAGAACTGAGGACAGTCTCAGAGACCTCTGGGACATCATTAAATGCACCAACATTAGAATTATAGGGGTTCCAGAAGAAGAAGACAAAAAGAAAGGGACTGAGAAAATATTTGAAGAGATTATAGTTGAAAACTTCCCTAATATGGGAAAGGAAATAGTTAATCAAGTCCAGGAAGCACAGAGAGTCCCATACAGGATAAATCCAAGGAGAAATACGCCAAGACACATATTAATCAAACTGTCAAAAATTAAATACAAAGACAATATATTAAAAGCAGCAAGGGAAAAATAACACAGAAGGGAATCCCCATAAAGTTAACAGCTAATCTTTCAACAGAAACGCTGCAAGCGAGATGGGAGTAGCAGGACATATTTAAAGTGATGAAGGGAAAAACCTGCAACAAAGATTACTCTACCCAGCAAGGATCTCATTCAGATTTCATGGAGAAATTAAAAACTTTACAGACAAGCAAAAGCTGAGAGAGTTCAGCACCACCAAACCAGCTTTACAACAAATGCTAAAGGAACTTCTCTAGGCAAGAAACACAAGAGAAGGAAAAGACCTACAATAACAAACCCAAAACAATTAAGAAAATGGGAATAGGAACATACATATCAATAATTACCTTAAATGTAAATGGATTAAATGCTCCCATCAACAGACACAGACTGGCTGAACGGATACAAAAACAAGACCCATATATATGCTGTCTACAGGAGACCCACTAGAGACCTAGAGAAACATACAGACTGAAAGTGAGGGGATAGAAAAAGATATTCCATGCAAATGGAAACCAAAAGAAAGCTGGAGTAGCAATTCTCATATCACACAAAATAGACTTTAAAATAAAGAGTATTAGAAGCGAAAAAGAAGGACACTACATAATGATCAAGGGATCAATCCAAGAAGAAGATATAACAATTGTAAATATTTATGCACCCAACATAAGAACACCTCAATACATAAGGCAAATACTAACAGCCATAAAAGGGGCAATCGACAGTAACACATTCATAGTAGGGGACTTTAACACCCCTCTTTCCCCGATGGACAGATCATCCAAAATGAAAATAAACAAGGAAACACAAGCTTTGAATGACACGTTAAACAAGATGCACTTAATTTATATTTATAGGACATTCCATCCAAAAACAACAGAATACACATTTTTCTCAAGTGCTCATGGAATATTCTCCAGGATAGATCATATCTTGGGTCACAAATCAAGCCATGGTAAATTTAAGAAAATTGAAATTGTATCAAGTATCTTTTCCAACCACAACGCTATGAGACTACATATCAATTACAGGAAAAGACCTGTAAAAAATACAAACACATGGACGCTAAACAATACACTACTTAATAACGAAGTGATCACTGAAGATATCAAAGAGGAAGTAAAAAAAATACCTAGAAACAAATGACAATTGAGACACGACGACCCAAAACCAATGGGATGCAGCAAAAGTAGTTCTAAGAGGGAAGTTTATAGCAATACAATCCTACCTTAAGAAACAGGAAACATCTCAAATAAACAACCTAAACTTGCACCTAAAGCAAGTAGAAGAAGAAGAACAAAAAACCCCCAATGTTAGCAGAAGGAAAGAAATCATAAAGATCAGATCAGAAATAAATGAAAAAGACATGAGGGGAACAATAACAAAGATCAATAAAACTGAAAGCTGTTTCTTTGAGAAGGTAAACAAAATTGATAAACCATCAGACAGACTCAACAAGAAAAAAAGGGAGAAGACTCAAATCAATAGAATTAGAAATGAAAAAGGAGAAGTAACAACTGAAACTGCAGAAATAAAAAAGATCATGAGAGATTACTACAAGTAACTCTATGCCAATAAAATGGACAACCTGGAAGAAATGGAGAAATTCTTAGAAATGCACAACCTGCCAAGACTGAATCAGGAAGAAATAGAAAATATGAACAGACCAATCACAAGCACTGAAATTGAAACTGTGATTAAAAATCTTCCAGCAAACAAAAGCCCAGGACCAGATGGCTTCACAGGCGAATTCTATCAAACATTTAGAGAAGAGCTAACACCTATCCTTCTCAAACTCTTCCAAAATATAGCATAGGGAGGAACCCGCCCAAACTCATTCTATGAGGCCACCATCACCCTGATACCAAAACCAGACAAGGATGTCACAAAGAAAGAAAACTACAGGCCAATATCACTGATGAACATAGATGCAAAAATCCTCAACAAAATACTAGCAAACAGAATCCAACAGCACATTAAAAGGATCATACACCATGATCAAGTGGGGTTTATTCCAGGAATGCAAGGATTCTTCAATATACACAAATCAATCAACGTGATACCATATTAAAATATTGAAGGAGAAAAACCATATGATCATCTCAATAGATGCAGAGAAAGCTTTTGACAAAATTCAACACCCATTTATGATAAAAACCCTGCAGAAAGTAGGCATAGAGGGAACTTTCCTCAACATAATAAAGGCCATATATGACAAGCCCACAGCAAACATCATCCTCAATGGTGAAAAACTGAAAGCATTTCCACTAAGATCAGGAAAAAGACAAGGTTGCCCACTCTCACCACTCTTATTCAACATAGTTTTGGAAGTTTTAGCCACAGCAATCAGAGAAGAAAAGGAAATAAAAGGAATCCAAATCGGAAAAGAAGAAGTAAAGCTGTCACTGTTTGCAGATGACATGATCCTATACATAGAGAACCCTAAAGATGCTACCAGAAAACTACTAGAACTAATCAATGAATTTGGTAAAGTGGCAGGATACAAAATTAATGCACAGAAATCTCTGGCATTCTTATATACTAATGATGAAAAATCTGAAAGTGAAATCAAGAAAACACTCCCATTTACCATTGCAACAAAAAGAATAAAATATCTAGGAATAAACCTACCTAAGGAGACAAAAGACCTGTATGCAGAAAATTATAAGACACTGATGAAAGAAATTAAAGATGATACAAATAGATGGAGAGATATACCATGTTCTTGGAATGGAAGAATCAACATTGTGAAAATGACTCTACTACCCAAAGCAATCTATAGATTCAATGCAATCCCTATCAAACTACCACTGGCATTTTTCACAGAACTAGAACAAAAAATTTCACAATTTGTATGGAAACACAAAAGACCCCGAATAGTCAAAGCAATCTTGAGAACGAAAGAAGGAACTGGAGGAATCAGGCTCCCAGACTTCAGACTATACTACAAAGCTACAGTTATCAAGACGGTATGGTACTGGCACAAAAACAGAAAGATAGATCAATGGAACAGGATAGAAAGCCCAGAGATAAACCCACGCACATATGGTCACCTTATCTTTGACAAAGGAGGCAGAAATGTACAGCGGAGAAAGGACAGCCTATTCAATAAGTGGTGCTGGGAAAACTGGACAGCTACCTGTAAAAGTATGAAATTAGATCACTCCTTAACACCGTACACAAAAATAAGCTCAAAATGGATTAAAGACCTAAATGTAAGGCCAGAAACTATCAAACTCTTAGAGGAAAACATAGGCAGAACACTCTATGACATAAATCACAGCAAGGTCCTTTTTGACCCACCTCCTAGAGAAATGGAAATAAAAACAAGAGTAAACAAATGGGACCTAATGAAACTTAAAAGCTTTTGCGCAGCAAAGGAAACCATAAAGAAGACCAAAAGACAACCCTCAGAATGGGAGAACATATTTGCAAATGAAGCAACTGACAAAGGATTGATCTCCAAAATTTATAAGCAGCTCATGCAGCTTAATAACAAAAAAACAAACAACCCAATCCAAAAATGGGCAGAAGACCTAAATAGACATTTCTCCAAAGAAGATATACAGAGTGCCAACAAACACATGAAAGAATGCTCAACATCACTAATCATGAGAGAAATGCAAATCAAAACTACAATGAGATATCATCTCACACCAGTCAGAATGGCCATCATCAAAAAATCTAGAAACAATAAATGCTGGAGAGGGTGTGGAGAAAAGGGAACACTCTTGCACTGCTGGTGGGAATGTAAATTGATACAGCCACTGTGGAGAACAGTATGGAGGTTCCTTAAAAAGCTACAAATAGAACTACCATATGACCCAGCAATCCCACTACTGGGCATATACCCTGAGAAAACCATAATTCAAAAAGAGTCATGTACCAAAATGTTCATTGCAGCTCTATTTACAATAGCCCGGAGATGGAAACAACCTAAGTGTCCATCATCGGATGAATGGATAAAGAAGATGTGGCACATATATACAATGGAATATTACTCAGCCATAAAAAGAGACGAAATTGAGCTATTTGTAATGAGGTGGATAGACCTAGAGTCTGTCATACAGAGTGAAGTAAGTCAGAAAGAGAGAGACAAATACCGTATGCTAACACATATATATGGAATTTAAAAAAAAATGTCATGAAAAACCTAGGGGTGAAACAGGAATAAAGACACAAACTTACTAGAGAATGGACTTGAGGCTATGGGGAGGGGGAAGGGTAAACGGTGACAAAGCGATAAAGAGGCATGGACATATATACACTACGAAACGTAAGGTAGATAGCTAGTGGGAAGCAGCCGCATAGCACAGGGAGATCAGCTCGGTGCTTTGTGACCGCCTGGAGGGGTGGGATGGGGAGGGTGGGAGGGAGGGAGACGCAGGCGGGGGGAGATATGGGAATATATGTATATATATGACTGATTCATTTTGTTGTGAAGCTGAAACTAACATACCATTGTAAAGCAATTATACTCCAATAAAGATGTTAAAAAAAAATATGCACAGACCAATCACAAGCACTGAAATTGAAACTGTGATTAAAAATCTTCCAACAAACAAAAGCCCAGGACCAGATGGCTTCACAGGCGAATTCTATCAAACATTTAGAGAAGAGCTAACACCTATCCTTCTCAAACTCTTCCAAAATATAGCATAGGGAGGAACCCGCCCAAACTCATTCTATGAGGCCACCATCACCCTGATACCAAAACCAGACAAGGATGTCACAAAGAAAGAAAACTACAGGCCAATATCACTGATGAACATAGATGCAAAAATCCTCAACAAAATACTAGCAAACAGAATCCAACAGCACATTAAAAGGATCATACACCATGATCAAGTGGGGTTTATTCCAGGAATGCAAGGATTCTTCAATATACACAAATCAATCAACGTGATACCATATTAAAATATTGAAGGAGAAAAACCATATGATCATCTCAATAGATGCAGAGAAAGCTTTTGACAAAATTCAACACCCATTTATGATAAAAACTCTGCAGAAAGTAGGCATAGAGGGAACTTTCCTCAACATAATAAAGGCCATATATGGCAAGCGCACAGCCAACATCGTCCTCAATGGTGAAAAACTGAAAGCATTTCCATTAAGACCAGGAGCAAGATAAGGTTGCCCACTCTCACCACTCTTATTCAACATAGTTTTGGAGGTTTGAGCCACAGCAATCAGAGAAGAAAATGAATCCAAATCGGAAAAGAAGTAAAGCTGTCACTGTTTGCAGATGACATGATACTACACACAGAGAATCCTAAAGATGCTACCAGAAACTACTAGAGCTAATCAATGAATTTGGTAAAGTAGCAGCATACAAAATTAATGCACAGAAATCTTTGGCATTCCTATACACTAATGATGAAACATCTGAAAGAGAAATCAAGAAAACACTCCCATTTACCGTTGCAACAAAAAGAATAAAATATCTAGGAATAAACCTACCTAAGGAGACAAAAGACCTGTATGCAGAAAATTATAAGACACTGATGAAAGAAATTAAAGATGATACAAATAGATGGAGAGATATACCATGTTCTTGGAATGGAAGAATCAACAATGTGAAAATGACTCTACTACCCAAAGCCATATACAGATTCAATGCAATCCCTATCGAGCTACCACTGGCATTTTTCACAGAACTACAACAAAAAATTTCACAATTTGTATGGAAACACAAAAGACCCCAAATAGCCAAAGCAATCTTGCGAATGAAAAATGGAGCTGGAGGAATCAGGCTTCCTGACTTCAGACTATACTACAAAGCTACAGTAATTCAAGACAGTATGGCACAAAAACAGAAATGGTACTGGCACAAAAACAGAAATATAGTTCAATGGAACAGGATAGAAAGCCCAGAGATAAACACACGCACATATGGTCACCTTATCTTTGATAAAGGAGGCAGGAATATACAGTGGAGAAAGGACAGCCCCTTCAATAAGTGGTGCTGGGAAAACTGGACAGGTACATGTAAAAGTATGAGATTAGATCACTCTCTAACACCATACACAAAAATAAGCTCAAAATGGATTAAAGACCTAAATGTAAGGCCAGAAACTATCAAACTCTTAGAGGAAAACATAGACAGAACACTCTAAGACATGAATCACAGCAAGATCCTTTTTGACCCATCTCCTAGAGAAATGGAAATAAAAACAAAAATAAACAAATGGGACCTAATGAAACTTCAAAGCTTTTGCACAGCAAAGGAAACCATAAACAAGACCAAAAGACAACCCTCAGAATGCAAGAAAATATTTGCTTATGAAGCAACTGACAAAGGATTAATCTCCAAATTTACAAGCAGCTCATGCAGCTCAATAACAAAAAAACAAACAACCGAATCCAAAAATGGGCAGAAGACCTAAATAGACATTTCTCCAAAGAAAATATACAGACTGCTAGCAAACACATGAAAGAATGTTCAACATCATTAATCACTAGAGAAATGCAAATCAAAACTACAATGAGATATCATCTCACATCAGTCAGAATGGCCATCATCAAAAAATCTAGAAACAATAAATGCTGGAGAGGGTGTGGAGAAAAGGGAACACTCTTGCACTGCTGGTGGGAATGTGAATTAGTACAGCCACTATGCAGAACAGTATGGAAGTTCCTTTAAAAACTACAAATAGAACTTCCATATGACCCAGCAATCCCACTACTGGGCATATACCCTGAGAAAACCGTAATTCAAAAAGTCATGTACTAAAATGTTCATTGCAGCTCCATTTACAATAGCCCGGAGATGGAAACAACCTAAGTGTCCATCATTGGATGAATGGATAAAGAAGATGTGGCACATATATACAATGGAATATTACTCAGCCATAAAAAGAAACGAAATTGAGCTATTTGTAATGAGGTGGATGGACCTAGAGTCTGTCATACAGAGTGAAGTAAGTCAGAACGAGAAAGGCAAATACCGTATGCTAACACATATATATGGAATTTAAGGAAAAATATGTCATGAAGAACCTAGGGGTAAGACAGGAATAGAGACACAGACCTCCTAGAGAATGGACTTGAGGATATGGGGAGGGGGATGGGTAAGCTGTGACAAAGCGAGAGAGTGGCATAGACATATATACACTACCAAACGTAAAATAGATAGCTAGTGGGAAGCAGCCGCATAGCACAGGGAGATCAGCTCGGTGCTTTGCGACCACCTAGAGGGGTGGGATAGGGAGGGTGGGAGGGAGGGAGACGCAAGAAGGAAGAGATATGGGAACATATGCACATGTATAACTGATTCACTTTGTTATAAAGCAGAAACTAACACACCATTGTAAAGCAATTATACTCCAATAAATAATTTTTTTAAAAAAAGCAACATCATCTCCATCAGCAACAAATAAGAACAAAAAAAAAAAAAAACCCTGAGAATGGGAGGGTGGCAGATCTAATTTCCAGAACTGTCAAGTTATATTATTTTAAATGTCCACACTTAAACACACAATTTTGAATCTTTCAAAGAAATAGGAATGTATGGCTCATACACAGGGAAAAAAATGAAGTAAATAGTAACTCTCCCTGAGGACACTTAAACTTGTACTTACTAGACAAAGTCTTTAAATCAGCTTTTATAAGTATGTTCAAAGAACTAAAGGAGACTATGTCTAAAAAGTAAAAGAATGATATCCCACCAAATAGAGACTATCAATAAAGATGATTTATTTTTTAAATAGATATTATAATTTGAGGGACTTCCCCAGTGGCACAGTGGACAAGACTCTGTGCTCCCAGTGCAAGGGGCCTGGGTTCAATCCCCATTCAGGGAAGTAGATCCCACATGCATGCCACAACTAAGGAGCCCACCTGCCACAACTAAGACCCAGTACAACTTAATTAATTAATATTTTTTAAAAAGAAATTATAAGTTGAAAAGTACAATAACCAAATTTAAATTTTCACTAGACAAGAACCAGGCAAGGCAAGATGACTGGCCAGATGAAACCCAGAAGAACTGTCCCATATAAGTGATTCAAACTACCACAAAGGTGTAACTCTTTCTCTGAATTCACCCGTGTCAGTCACGGGTGAACATGTACACTTTTTCCTCCTAATAAACACTTAAATTGTTTCACTAAAAAATAAAATAAAATAAAATAAAATTTCACTCTACAGACTCGAAGGCAGATTTCAGCTGGCAGAAGAAAAATGTGAACTTGAAGATAGGTCTATTGATATAATCCAATCTCAATAAAAACAGGGGGAAAAGAGTGAACAAAAATGAACGGAGCCTCAAAGAAATGTGGGACACAGTCAAGGATAACAACATTTTGCCTTCTTACTAGCAATATTCTTACTCAAAGAAGGGAAAAGGGGCAGAAAGAATATTTGAACAAATTATGGCTGGAAAGTTGCAAATTTAGATTTAAAAAAAGTATTACACAATCAAGACGCTCAAAATTCTCATCAGAGTCAAACTGCTGAAAGCAAAAATCTACCAACCAAGATTTTCATGTCCACAAAAACTCTTTTTGAAAAATGAAGAAGAAATTAAGACACTTCAAGACAAAAACGAGAGAATGTGTTGCTAGAATACCTAAACTACAAGAAATACTAAAGGAAGAAGTTGATCAGACTGAAATGAAAGGACACAACTCAAATTCACAAAAAAATATAAAGACCACTGGTAAAATAACTACATAAGTAAATATAAAAACTATATGTAGTTTTTACATTTTATATAGATATATATACATACACTATATAGAGAGTATAATATGAATTCATATATGTACAAAAACATTAAAAGGCAGTATCAATATATATTTAGTGTATACTCTTTTCTTCTCCTACCTGATTTATAAATGACTACTTTGCTCCAACTTCTGGAATGGCTACATAAGTAGCTCCATGGACTTTATACAAATCAAACAACCATAACTAATGAAAATTACTTCATAAAAACAGCCATTTAAAGTCCCTAGAGGGAACGGTGGTGGTGGTAGTGGCGGCGGCAGCAGCAGTGGCTTTGGGGCCGGTGAGCTTGGCTGCTACAGGTCCCACAGCAGCGCGCGTGAGGGACCCAGGCTGTGGGCGGAGGAGAAGGTGTGGGGCGGCGGTGCTTGGCAATGGTGGGCATCACTGGAGCAGCCATCTTCCAGCAAGCATTGGTTTAATATTTGCTCATTCAGTGATTGCAGCAGCTTTATGGAACACAACTACTGAGAATAACAAGTATCTGAATTATGAATTTAGATGGCAGAGTAGAAGGACGTGCTCTGACTCCCTCTTGTGAGAACATCAGAATCACAACTAGCTGCTGGACAGTTATCGACAGGAAGACACTGGAACTCACCAAAGAAGATACCACACATCCAAAGACAATGGAGATGGTAGGAGGGGAGCAATCACAATAAAATCAAATCCCATAACTGCTGGGTGGCTGATTCACAGACTGGAGAACACTTGTACTACAGAAGTCCACCCACTGGAGTGAAAGTTTTGAGCCCCACGTCAGGCTTCCAAACCTGGGAATCTGGCAATGGGAGGAGGAATTCCTAGAGAATCAGACTTTGAAGGCTGGCAGGATTTGATTGCAGGACTTTGACAAGACTAGGGGAAACAGACACTCCACTCTTGGAGTGCACACACAAAGAAGTGTGCACATTGGGACCCAGGAGAAGGAGCAGTGACCCCAGGGGAGAGTGAACCAGACCTACCTGCTAATGTTGGAGAGCCTCTTGCTGAGGTGGGGGGGGGGGGCTGTGGCTCACGGAGGGGGCAAGGACAATGTCAGCCGAACTTCGGGGAAGTATTCCTCAGTGTGAGCCCGCCCAGAGTCAGTCATTAGCCCCAACAAAGAGCCCAGGTAGGCTGAAGTGTTGGGTTGCCTCAGTCAAACAACCAACAGGGAGGGAACCCAGCCCCAACCATCAGCAGTCAAGTGGATTAAAGTTTTACTGACCTCTTCCCACTAGAGCAACAGTCAGATCTACCCATCACCAGTCTGTCCCATCAGGAAACTTACACAAGCCTCTTAGATAGCCTCATCCACCAGAGGGCAGAAGTCAGAGGCAAGAGGAACAACAATCCTGCAGCCTGTGGATCAAAAACCACATTCACAGAAATATAGACAAGATGAAAAGTCAGAGGGCTATGTACCAGATGAAGGAATAAGATAAAATCCCAGAAAATAAAAACTACATGAACTGGAGACAGGCAACCATACAGAAAAAGAATTCAGAATAATGATAGTGAAGATGATTCAGGACCTTGGAAAAAGAATGGAAGCAAAGATCGAGAAGATGCAAGAAATTCTTATCAAACACCTAGCAAAATTAAAGAACAAGAAAACAGATGAACAATACAATAACTGAAATGAAAACTACACTAGAAGGAATCAATAGCAGAATAACTGAGACAGAAGAACGGTTAAGTGACCTGGAAGACAGCATGGTGGAATTCACTGCAGCGGAACAGAATAAAGAAAAAAGAATGAAAAGAAATGAAGACAGACTAAGAGACCGCTGGGACAACAGTAAACGCAACAGCATTCGCATTATAGGGGTCCCAGAAGGAGAAGAGAAAGAGAAAGGACCCGAGAAAATATTTGAAGAGATTATAGTCGAAAAGTTCCCTAACATGGGAAAGCAAATAGCCACCCAAGTCCAGGAAGCTCAGCAGGTAACATACAGAATAAATCCAAGGAGATACACACCGAGACACATAGTAATCAAACTGGCAAAAATTAAAGACAAAGAAAAATTATTCAAAGCAGCAAGGTAAAAATGACAAATAACATAAAAGGGAACTCCCATAAGGTTAACACCTGATTTCTCAGCAGAAACACTACAAGTCAGAAGGGAGTGGCTTGATATACTTAAAGTGATGAAAGGGAAGAACCTACAACCAAGATTACTCTACCTGGCAAGGATCTCATTCAGATTCGAAGGACAAATCAAAAGCTTTAAAGGCAAGCAAAAGCTAAGAGAATTCAGCACCACCAAACCAGGTGTACAACAAATGCTAAAGGAACTTCTCTAACTGGAAAACAGAAGAGAAGAAAAGGACCTATAAAAACAAACCCAAAACAATTAAGAAAATAGTCATAGGAACATACATATCGATAATTTCTTAAACGTGAATGGATTAAATGCTCCAACCAAAAGACATAGGCTTGCTGAATTGATACAAAAACAACACCCATATATATGCTGTCTACAAGACACCCATTCAGACCTAGGGATACATACAGATTGAAAGTGAGGGGATGGAAACATACAGACAGAAAGTGAGGGGATGGAAAAAGATTTTCCATGCAAATGGAAATCAAAAGAAAGCTGGAATAGCAATACTCATATCAGATAAAATAGATTTTAAAATAAAGAATGTTACAAAAGACAAGAAAGGACACTATATAATGATCAAGGAATCAATCCAAGAGAAGATATGACAATTATAAATATA
Source organism: Leucopleurus acutus (assembly GCF_964270905.1). NCBI lineage: Eukaryota > Metazoa > Chordata > Mammalia > Artiodactyla > Delphinidae > Leucopleurus > Leucopleurus acutus. Next base: position 47,158,089 of record NC_139148.1, on the reverse strand, counting down.
TATGCCCCCAACAGAGGAGCATCTCGATACATAAGGCAACTACTTACAGCTATAAAAGAGGAAACCGACAAAACACAATACTAGTGGGACACTTTAACATCTCACTCACACCAATGGACAGGTCATCCAAAATGAAAATAAATAAGGAAACAAAAGCTTTAAATGACACAATAGACCAGATAGATTTAATTGATATTTATAGGACACTCCATCCAGAAACAGCAGATTACACTTTCTTGTCAAGTGTGCACAGAACATTCTCCAGGATATATCATATCTTGGGTCACAAATCAAGCCACAGTAAATTTAAGAAAATTGAAATCATATCAAACATCTTTTCTGAACACAATGTTATGAGATTAGAAATCAATTACAGGGAAAAAATGTAAAAAACACAAACACATGGAGGCTAAACAATACGTTACTAAAAAACCAAGAGATCACTGAAGAAATCAAATAGGAAATCAAAAAATACCTAGAGAAAAATGACAATGAAAACAAGATGATCCAAATCCTATGGGATGCCGCAAAAGCAGTTCTAACAGGGAAGTTTATAGCTATACAAGCCTACCCCAAGAAACAAGAAAAATCTCAAGTATACAATCTAACCTTACACCTAAAGGAACTAGAGAAAGAACAAACAAAATCCAAAGTTAGCACAAGGAAAGACATCATAAAGATCAGAGCAGAAATAAGTGAAATAGAAACAAAGAAAACAATACCAAAGATCAAAAAACCTAAAAGATGGTTCTTTGAGAAGATAAACAAAATTGATAAACCATTAGCCAGATTCCTCAAGAAAAAGAGGGAGAAGACTCAAATCAATAAAATTAGAAATGAAAAAGGAGAAGTTACAAAAGACATGGCAGAAATACAAAACATCTTAAGAGATTACTACAAGCAACTCTATGCCAATAAAATGGACAACCCAGAAGAAATTGACAAATTCTTAGAAAGGTATAACCTTCCAAGACTGAACCAGGAATAAATAGAAAATATGAACAGAAAAATCACAAGTAATGAAATTCAAATTGTGATAAAAATCTTCCAACAAAAAAAAAGTCCAGGACCAGATGGCTTCACACGTGAATTCTATCAAAAATTTAGAGAAGAGCTAACACTCATCCTTCTCAAACTCTTCCAAAAAATTGCAGAGGAAGGAACACTCCCAAACTCAATCTATGAGGCCCCCATCACCCTGACACCAAAACCAGGCAAAGATACTACAACAACAACAAAATTACAGACCAATATCACTGATGCATATAGATGCAAAAATCCTCAACAAAATACTAGCAAACAGAATCCAACAACACATCAAAAGCATCATACACCGGGCTTCCCTGGTTGTGCAGTGGTTGAGAGTTCACTTGCCGATGCAGGGGATGCAGGTTCGTGCCCTGGTGCGGGAAGATCCCACAAGCCGCGGAGCAGCTGGGCCCGTGAGCCATGGCCACTGAGCCTGCGCGTGCAGAGCCTGTGCTCCACAATGGGAGAGGCCACAACAGTGAGAGGCCAGCATACCAAAAAAAAGAAAAGCATCATACACCATGATCAAGTGGCATTTATCCCAGGGATGCAAGGATTCTTCAATACACGCAAATCAATCCATGTGATACACCATATTAACAAATTGAAGAATAAAATCCATATGATCATCTCAATAGATGCAGAAAAATCTTTTCACAAAATTCAACACCGATTTATGATAAAAATCTCTCCAGAAAATGGGCATAGAAGGAACCTACCTCAACCTAATAAAGATCATATATGACAAACGCACAGCAAACATCATTCTCAATGGTGAAAAAAGGAAAGTATTTCCTCTAAGATCAGCAACAAGACAAGGATGTCCACTGTCACCACCATTATTCAACATACTTTTGGAAGTCCTAGTCATGGCAATCAGAGAACAAAAAGAAATAAAAGGAATACAAATTGGAAAAGAAGAATTAAAACTGTCACTATTTGCAGATGACATGATACTATACATAGAGAATCCTAAAAATGCCACCAGAAAACTACTAGAGCTAAACAATGAATTTGGTAAAGTTGCAGGATACAAAATTAATGCACAGAGATCTCTTGCATTCCTATACACTAATGATGAAACATCTGAAAGAGAAATTAAGGAAACACTCCCATTTACCATTGCAACACAAAGAATACAATACCTAGGAATAAATCTACCTAGGGAGACAAAAAACCTGTATGGGGAAAACTATAAGACACTGATGAAAGAAGTTAAAGATGATACCAACAGATGGAGAGATATACCATGTTCTTGGATTGGAGAATCAATATCAATCAATACTGAAAATGACTATGCTACCCAAAGCAATCTACAGATTCAATGCAATCCCTATCAAATTACCAATGGCAATTTTTACAGAACTAGAAAAAAAATCCTAAAATTTGTATGGAGACAAAAAGAACCCAAATAGCCAAAGCAGTCTTGAGAGAAAAAAAATGAAGCGGGAGGAATCAGACTCCCTGACCTCAGACTATACTACAAAGCTACAGTAATCAAGACAATATGGTACTGGCACAAAAAAAGAAATATAGATCAATGGAACAAGATAGAAAGCCCAGAGATAAACCCACACACCTATGGTCAACTGATCTACGAGAAAGGAGACAAGGATATACAATGGATAAAGACAGTTTCTTCAATAACTGGTGCTGGGAAAACTGGACAGCTACATGTAAAAGAATTAAATTAGAACATTCCCTAACACCATACACAAAAATAAACTCAAAATGGATTCAAGACCTAAAAGTAAGACTGGACACTATAAAACTCTTAGAGGCAAACATAGGAAGAACACGCTTTGACAAAAATCAGAGCAAGATCTTTTTTAATCCACCTCTTACAGTAATAGATAAAAAAACAAAAATAAACAAATAGGACCTAGTGAAACTTCAAAGATTTTGCACAGCAAAGGAAACCATAAACAAGAAGAAAACACAACCCTCAGAATGGGAGAAAATATTTGCAAATGAATCAACAAACAAAGGATTAATCTCCAAAATATATAAACAGCTCATGCAGCTCAATATGAAAAAAAACAAACAACCCAATCCAAAAATGGGCAGAAGACCTAAATAGACATTTCTCCAAAGAAGACATACAGATGGCCAAGAAGCACATGAAAAGCTGCTCAACATCACTAATTATTAGAGAAATGCAATTCAAAACTACAATGTGATATCACCTCACACCAGCTAGAATGGGTATTATCAGAAAATCTAAAAATAACAAATGCTGGAGAGGGTGTGGAGAAAAGGGAGCCTTCTTGCACTGCTAGTGGGAATGCATATTGATACAGCCACTATGGAGAACAGTATGGATGTTCCTTAAAAAACTAAAAATAGAATTACCATATGATCCACCAATCCCACTACTCTGCATATACCCAGAGAAAGCCATAATTCAAAAAGACACATCCACCCCAATGTTCATTGCAGCACTATTTACAATAGCCAGGTCATGAAAGCAACCTAAATGCCCATCGATAGATGAATGGATAAAGAAGTTGTGATACATATATACAATGGAATATTACTCAACCGTAAAACGGAACGAAATTGGGTGATTTGTTGAGACGTGGATGGATCTAGAGACTGTCATACAGAGTGAAGTAATTCAGAAATGAGAAACAAATATAGTATATTAACGCATGTATGTGGAGCCTAGAAAAATGGTACAGATGAACCGGTTTGCAGGACAGAAGTTGAGACACAGATGTAGAGAACAGATATATGGACACCAAGGGGGGAAAGCCTCGGGGGAATGGGGATGGTGGTGTGATGAATTGGATGATTGCAATTGACAAGTATACAGTGATGGGTATAAAATTGATGACTAATAAGAACCTGCTGTATAAAAAAATAAATAAAATGAAATTCAAAGAAAGAAAAACTCCCTGGAGCATTGTTTGGCCTAAGATGACCCAGCAACTGAGCCTACCTAGCTCTTTGGTGGGGCTAATGGAGAACCCTGTGATGGCTCATGCCAAGGAATACAACCCAGAACTTCTGCTGCCAGTGTTCTTGTCCCCATGGTGAGCCACAGCCATGCCCTGCCTCGGCAGGAGACCATCCAACACTAGCAGCCATGTGGCTGACAGGGCCATGGAGCTCTGGCCGTGTGTCACACCTGTGCCTTTGAGGTGGGAGACACAGGTTCAGTACATTGGTCCACCAGAGACGTCCCAGCTCAATGTAGTATCAAATGGTGAAAGCTCTGCCAGAGATTTCCATCTCAATACTAAGACCCAGCTGCACTCAATGACCAGTAAGCTATGGTGCTGGACACCCTATGCCACACAATTAGCAAGACAGGAACACAACCCCACCCATTAGCAGAGAGGCTGCCTAAAATCATAATAAGGCCACACACACACCAAAACACACCATTGGATGCAGTCCTGCCCACCAGAAAGAGAAGATACAGCCTCATTCAACAGAACACAGACACCAGTCCCCTCCACCAGGAAGCCTCCACAACCCCCTGAAACAACCTTAGCCACTGGGGGCAGACATCAAAAACAACAGGAATTACGAACGTGCAGACTGCAAGAAGGAGACCCCAAACACAGTAAGTTAACCAAAATGAGAAGACAGAAAAACACACAGCAGATGAAGGAGCAAGGTTAAAAACCCACCAGACCAAACAAATAAAGAGGAAATAGGCAGTCTACCTCAAAAAGAATTCATATTAATGATAGTAAAGATGGTCCAAAATCTTGGAAACAGAATGGAGAAAATACAAGAAACATTTAACAAAGACCTAGAAGAACTAAAGAGGAAACAAGCATTGATGAACAATAAAATAAGTGAAATAAAAAATCCTCTAGAAGTAATCAATAGCAGAAAAATACAGGCAGAAGAACGGATACCTTACCTGGAAGATAAAATACTCTAAATTACTACCACAGATCAGAATAAAGAAAAAAGAATGAAAAGAATTTAGGACAGTCTCAGAGACATCTGGGAAAACATTAAATGCACCAACATTAGACTTATAGAGGTCTCAGAAGAAGAAGAGAAAAAGGGACTGATAAAATATTTGAAGAGATTATAGTTGAAAACTTCCCTAATATGGGAAAGAAAATAGTCAATCAAGTCTAGGAATGGCAGAGAGTCCCATACAGGATAAATCCTCGGAGAAATATGCCAAGACACATATTAATCAAACTATCAAAAATTAAATACAAAGAAAATATATTAAATGCAGCAAGGGAAAAACAACAAATAACATACAGGGGGATCCCCATAAGGTTAACAGCTAATCTTTCAGCAGAAACTCTGCAAGCCAGAAGGGAGTGGCAGGACATATTTAAAGTGATGAAGGAGAAAAACCTACAACCAAGATTATTCTACCCAGCAAGGACCTCATTCATATTTGACAGAGAAATTAAAACCTTTACAGACAAGCATAAGCTAAGAGAATTCAGCACAACAAAACCAGCTTAACAACAAATGCTAAAGGAACTTCTCTAGGATGGACACACAAAAGAAGGAAAAGACTTACAATAACAAACCCAAAACAATTAAGAAATGGTAATAGGAACATACATATGGATAATTACCTTAAATGTAAAAGGATTAAAATTCCAAGCAAATGATATAGACTGGTTGAATGGACGTAAAAAGAGACCCATATATATGCTGTCTAAAAGAGACCCACTTCTGACCTAGGACACATACAGACTGAAAGTGAGGGGATGCAAAAAGATATTCCATGCAAATGGAAATCAAAAGAAAGCTGGAGTAGCAATTCTCATATCAGACAAAATAGACTCTAAAATAAAGACTATTACAAGAACAAAGAAGGACACTATGTAATAATCAAGAGATCAATCCAAGAAGAAGATATAACAATTGTAAATATTTATGCACCCAACATAGGAGTACCTCAGTACATAAGGCAAATGCTAACAGCCATAAAAGGGGAAATCAATTTAACACAGAGTAGGGGACTTTAACAACCCACTTTCACCAATGGACAGATCATGCAAAATGAAAATAAATAGGAAACCACAAGCTGTAAATGATACATTAAACAAGATGGACTTAATTGATATTTATAGAACCTTCCATCCAAAAGCAACAGAATACACTTTCTTCTCGAGTGCTCATGGAACATTGTCCAGGAGATATCATACCGTGGGTCACAAGTCAAGCCTTGGTAAATTTAAGAAAATTGAAATCATATCAAGTATCTTTTCCGAACACAACACTATGAGACCAGATATCAATTACCACAAAAAGAAAAACTGTGAAAACTACAAAGACATGGAGGCAAAAAAATAAAACACTAAATAACAAAGAGATCACTGAATAACTCCAAATCAAAAAAATACCTAGAAACAAATAATGTTGAAAACAGGATGACCCAAATTCTATGGGATGCAGCAAAAGCAGTTCAAAGAGGGAAGTACATAGCAACACAATCCTACCTTAAGAAACAAGAAACATCTCAAATAAACAACCTAACCTTACACCTAAAGCAATTAAGCAGAGAAGAACAAAAAAAAAAACCCAAAGTTAGCAGAAAGAAAGAAAGAAATAAAGATCAGATCAGAAATAAATGAAAAAGAAATGAAGGAAACAAGAGCAAAAATCAATAAAGCTAAAAGTTGGTTCTTTGAGGAGATAAAAAATTGACAAACCATTAGGCAGATTCATCAAGAAAAAGGGAGAAGACTCAAATCAGTAGAATTAGAAATGAAAAAGGAGAGTAACAACTGACACTGCAGATATACAAAGGATTAAGAGTGATGGTACAAGCAACTATATGCCAATAAAATAGAAAACGTGGAAGAAATGGACAAATTCTTAGAAAAGCACAACCTTCTCAGATTGAACCAGGAAGAAATAGAAAATAGAAACAGACCAATCACAAGCACTGAAATTGAGACTGTGATTAAAAATCTTCCAACAAACAAAAGCCCAAGACCAGATGGCTTCACAGGCAAATTCTATCAAACATTTAGAGAAGAGCTAACACCTATCCTTCTCAAACTCTTCCAAAATATAGCAGAAGGAAGAACACCCCCAAACTCATTCTACAAGGCCACTATCACCCTGGTACCAAAACCAGACAAGGATGACACAAAGAAAGAAAAATACAGGCCAATATCACTGAGGAACAAAGATGCAAAAATCCTCAACAAAATACTAGCAAACAGAATCCAACAGCACATTAAAAGCATCACGCAACATGATCAAGAGGGGCTTATCCCAGGAATGCAAGAATTCTTCAATATACGCAAATCAATCAATGTGATACACCATTTTAACAAACTGAAGGAGGAAAACCATATGATCGTCTCAATAGATGCAGAAAAAGCTTTTGAAAAAATTCAACACCCATTTGTGATAAAGACCCTCCAGACAGTAGGCATAGAGGGAACTTACCTCAACATAATTAAGGCCATATATGACAATCCCACAGCTAAGATCATTCCCAATGGTGAAAAACTGAAACCATTTCCTCTAAGATGAGGAACAACAAAAGGTTGCCCACTCTCACCATTATTATTCAACACAGTTTTGGAAGTTTTAGCCACAGCAATCAGAGAAGAAAAAGAAATAAAAGGAATCCAAATTGGAAAAGAAGTAAAACTGTCACTGTTTGCAGATGACATGATACTATACATAGAGGATCGTAAAGATGCTACCAGGAAACTACTAGGGCTATTCAATGAATTGGATAAAGCAGCAGAATACAAAATTAATGAACAGAAATCTCCATCACTCCTATACACTAATGATGAAAATTCTAAAAGACAAGTTAAGGAAACGCTCCCATTTACCATTGCAACAAAAAGAATAAAATACCTAGGACTAAACCTACCTAAGGAGAAAAAGACCTGTATGCAGAAAACTATAAGACACTGATGAAAGCAATTAAAGATGATTCAAACAGATGGAGAGATATACCATGTTCTTGGATTGGAAGAATCAACATTGTGAAAATGACTCTACTACCCAAAGCAATCTACAGATTCCATGCAATCCCTATCCAACTACCAATCGCATTTTTCACAGAAAGAGAACAAAAAAATTCACAATTTTAATGGACACACAGAAGACCCCAAATAGTCAAAGCAATCTTGAGAAAGGAAAATCAGCTGGATGAATCAGGCTCCCCGATTTAGACTATACTACAAAGCTACAGTAATCAAGACAGTATGGTACTAGCACATAATCAGAAATATAGATAAATGGAATAGGATAGAAAGCCCAGAGAGAAACCCATGCACATATGGTCACCTTATCTTTGATAAAGGAGGCAAGAACATACTGTGGAGAAAAGACAGCCACTTCAATAAGTGGTGCAGGGAAAACTGGACAGATACATGTACAAGAATGAAGTTAGAACACTCCCTAACACCATACACAAAAAAAAACTCAAAATGGTTTAAAGACCTAAATGTAAGGCCAGATATGCTCTTAGATGAAAACCTAAACAGAACACTCTATGACATAAATCAAAGCAAGGTCTTTTTTGACCCACCTCCTAGAGAAATGGAACTAAAAACAAAAATAAATAAATGGGATCTAATGAAACTTCAAAGCTTTTGCACAACAAAGGAAACCATAAACAAGATGAAAAGAAAACCCTCAGAATGGGAGAAAATATTTGCAAATGAAGCAACTGACAAAGGATTAATCTCCAAAATTTACAAGCAGCTCATGCAGCTCAATAACAAGAAAACAAACAACCCAATCCAAAAATGGGCAGAAGACCTAAATAGACATTTCTCCAAAGAAGATACACAGATTACCAACAAACACATGAAAGAATGCTCAACATCATTAATCATTAGAGAAATGCAAATCAAAACTAAAATGAGTTTATCACCTCACACTGGTCAGAATGGCCATCATCAAAAAATCTACAAACAATAAATGCTGGAGAGGGTGTGGAGTAAAAGGAACCCTCTTGCACTGTTGGTGGGCACATAAATTTATACAGCCACTATCGAGAAGAGTATGGAGGTTCCTTCAAAAACTACAAATAGAACTACCATATGACCCAGCAATCCCACTACTGGGCATATACCTTTGAGAAAACTATAATTCAAAAAGTCATGGGGAGAGGAAACAAGATTGTGGCATAGAAGGATGTGCTCTCACTCCCTCTTGCGAGAACACCAGAATCAACAGTAGCTGCTGGACAGTCATTGACAGGAAGACAATGGAACTCACCAGAAAAGATATTCCACATCCAAAGACAACTGAGAAGCCACAATGAGATGGTAGGAGGGGCGCAATCACAGTAAATCAAATCTCATAACTGCTGGGTGGGTGACTCACAGACTGGGGAACACATAGACCACAGAAGTCAACCCACTGGAGGGAAGGTTCTGAGCCCCATGTCAGGCTTCCCAACCTGGGGGTCTGGCAACGGGAGGAGGAATTCCTAGAGAAACAGACTTTGAAGCCTAGTGGGAATTGATTGCAGGACTTCGACAGTACTGGGGGAAACAGAGACTCCACACGTGGAGGGCACACACAAAGTAGCGTGTGCATCGGGACGCAGGGGAAGGGACAATGACCACAGGGAAGACTGAAGCAGACCTAGCTGCTAGTGTTGGAGGGTCTCCTGCAGAGGTGGGGGCTTGCTATGGCTCACTGTGGAGACAAAGACACTGGCAGCAAAACTTCTGGGAAGTACTTCTTGGCGTGAGCCCCCCCAGAGTCTCTCATTGGCCCCACCAAAGACCCCAGGTAGGCTGCAGTGTTGGGTTGCCTCAGGCCAAACAACCAACATGGAGGGAACCCAGCCCCATCCATCAACAGTAAAGCAGATTAGTTTTACTGAGATCTGCCCACCAAAACAACAATCAGCTCTACCCACCAGCACTCCCACCCATCAGGAAACTTACACAAGCCCCTTAGATAGCCTCACCCACCAGAGGGCAGACAGCAGAAGCAAGAAGATCTACAATCCTGCAGCCTGTGGGAAAAAAACCACATTCACAGAAAGATAGACAAGATAAAAAGGGAGAGGGCTATGTAGGGAAGGAACAAGATAAAACCCCAGAAAAACAACTAAATGAAGTGGAGATAGGCAATCTTCCAAGAAAAGAATTCAGAATAATGATAGTGAACATGATCCAGGACCTCGGAGAAAGAATGGAGGCAAACATTGAGAAGATGAAAGAAATGTTTACCAAAGACCTAGACGAATTAAAGAACAAACAAACAGAGATGAACAATACAATAACTGAAATGAAAACTACACCAGAAAGAAACAATAGTAGAATAACTGAGGAAGAAGAACGGATAAGTGACCTGAAAGACAGAATGGTGGAATTCACTGCTGCAGAACAGAATAAAGAAAAAAGAAAGAAAAGAAATGAAGACACCCTAAGAGACCTCTGGGACAACATTAAACGCAACAACATTCGCATTATAGGGGTCCCAGAAGGAGAAGAAAGAAAGGACCTGAGGAAATATTTGAAGAGACTGTAGTCGAAAACTTCCCTAACATGGGAAAGGAAATAGCCACCCAAGCCCAGGAAGTGCGGAGAGTCCCATACAGGATAAACCCAAGGAGAAACACAGTAATCAAACTGACAAAAATTAAAGACAAAGAAAAATTATTGAATGCAGCAAGGGAAAAACAACAAATAACATACAAGGGAACTCCCGAAAGGTTAACAGCTGATTTCTCAGCAGAAACTCTACAAGTCAGAAGGGAGTGGCATGATATAGTTAAAGTGATGAAAGGGAAGAAGTACAACCAAGATTACTCTACCTGGCAAGGATCTCATTCAGATTCAAAGGAGAAATCAAAAGCTTTACAGACAAGCAAAAGCTAAGAAAATTCAGCACCACCAAACCAGATTTACAACAAATGTTAAAGCAACTTCTCTAAGTGGGAAACACAAGAGAAGAAAAGGACCTACAAAAACAAACCCAAAACAATTAAGAAAATGGTAATAGGAAGATACATAACGATAATTACCCTAAACGTGAGTGGATTAAATGCTCCAACCAAAAGACACAGGTTTGCTGAATGGATACAAAAACAAGACCCATATATATGCTGTCTACATGAGACTCACTTCAGACCAAGGTACACATTCAGACCGAAAGTGAGGGGATGGAAAAAGATACTCCATACAAATGGAAATCAAAGAAACCTGGAGTAGCTCTACTCACATCAGATAAAATAGACTTTAAAATAAAGAATGTTACAAGAGACAAGGAAGGACACTACATAATGATCAAAGGATCAATCCAAGAAGAATATAACAATTATAAATATATGCACACCCAACATAGGAGCATCTCAATACATAAGGCAACTGCTAACAGCTATAAAAGAGGAAATTGACAGTAACACAATAATAGTGGGGTACTTTAACACCTCACTTACTCCAATGGACAGATCATCCAAAATGAAAATACATAAGGAAACAGAAGCTTTAAATGACACAATAGACCAGATAGACTTAATTGATATTTATAGGACATTCCATCCAAAAACAGCAGATCACACTCTCTTCTCAAGTGCGCACAGAACATTCTCCAGGATAGATCACGTCTTGGGTCACAAATCAAGGCTCAGTAAATTTAAGATATTGAAATCATATCAAGCATCTTTTCTGACGACAAAGTTATGTGATTAGAATGAATTAAAGGGGATTTAATTAATGAATTAAAGGGGAATTAATGAATTAAAGGGGAAAAAATGAAAAAAAACACAAACACATGAAGGATAAAAAATACGTTACTAAATATCCAAATGATCACTGAAGAAATCAAAGAGGAAATCAAAAAATACCTAGAAACAAATGACAATGAAAACACGACGATCCAAAACCTATGGGATGCAGCAAAAGCAGTTCTAAGAGGGAAGTTTATAGCTATATAAACCTACCTCAAGAAAAATCTCAAGTGCAAAATCTAACCTTACACCTATAAGAACTAGAGAAAGAACAACAAATGAAACCCAAAGTTAGCAGAAGGAAAGAAATCATAAAGATCAGAGCAGAAAAAAATGAAATAGAAACAAAGAAAACAATAGCAAAGATCAATAAAACTAAAAGCTGGTTCTTTGAGAAGACACAAAAACTTGATAAACCATTAGCCAGACACATTAAGAAAAAGAGGGAGAGGACTTAAATCAATAAAATTAGAAATGAAAAAGGTGAAGTTAACAACAGACACCACAGAAATACAAAACATCCTAAGAGACTACTACAAGCAACCCTATGCCATCAAAACGGACAACCTGGAAGAAACGGAAAACTTCGTAGAAAGATATAACCTCCCAAGACTGAACCAGGAAGAAATTGAAAATATGAACAGACCAATAACAAGTAATGAAATTGAAACTGTGATTAAACATCTTCCAACAAACAAAAGTCCAGGACCAGGTGGCTTCACAGGTGAATTCTATCAAACATTTAGAGAAGAGCTAACACCCATTCTTCTCAAAGTCTTCCAAAAAATTGAAGATGAAGGAACACTCTCAAACTCATTCTATGAGGCCACCATCACCCTGATACCAAAACCAGACAAAGATACTACAACAAAGAAAATTATAGACCAATATTACTGATGAATATAGATGCAAAAATCCTCAACAAAACACTAGCAAACAGAATCCAACAACACATTAAAAGGATCATACACCATGATCAAGTGGGATTTATCCCAGGGATGCAAGGATTCTTCAGTATATGCAAATTAATCAATGTGATACACCATATTAACAAATTGAAGAATATAAAACATATGATCATCTCAATAAGTGTAGAAGAGCTTTTGACAAAATTCAACACCCATTTATGTTAAAACCTCTCCAGAAAGTGGACGTAGAGAGAACCTACCTCCATATAATAAAGGCCATATATGACAAACCCACAGCAAACATCATTCTCAATGATGAAAAACTAAAAGCATTTCCTCTAAGATCAGGAACAATGAGACAAGGATGTCCATGCTCACCACTATTATTCAACATAGTGTTGGAAGTCCTAGCCCTGGCAATCAGAGAACAAAAAGAAATAAAAAGATACAAATTGGAAAAGAAGAAGTAAAATTGTCACTGCTTGCAGATGACATGACACTATACGTAGAGAATCCTTAAAATGCCACCAGAAAACTACTAGAGCTAATCAATGAATTTGGTAAAGTTGCAGGATACAAAATTAATACACAGAAATCTCTTGCATTCCTATACACTAATGATGAAAAATCTGAAAGAGAAATTAAGGAAACACTCCCATTTACCACTGCAACAAAAACAATAAAACACCTAGGAATAAACCTACCTAGGGAAAAAAAAAAACCTACCTAGGGAGACAAAAGACCTGTATGCAGAAAACTATAAGACACTGATTAAGGAAGTTAAAGATGATATCAACAGATGGAGAGATATACCATGTTCTTGGATTGGAAGAATCAACATTGTGAAAATGACTATACTACCCATAGCAATCTACAGATTCAATGTAATCCTTATCAAATTACCAATGGCAATTTTTACGGAGCTAGAACAAAAAATCTTAAAATTTGTATGGAGACACAAAAGAACCCGAATAGCCAAAGTAGTCTTGAGGGAAAAAATCGGAGCTGGAGGAATCAGACACCCTGACTTCAGACTATACTACAAAGCTACAGTAAACAAGACAATATGGTACCAGCACAAAAACAGAAACATAGATCAATGGAACAAGAGAGAAAGCCCAGAGATAAACCCACACACCTATGGTCAACTGATCTATGAGAAAGGAAGCAAGGATATACAATGGAGAAAAGACAGTCTCTTCAATAAGTGGTGCTGGGAAACTTGGAGAGCTACATGTCAAAGAATGAAATTAGAACACTCCCTAACACCATACACAAAAATAAACTCAAAATAGATTTGAGACCTAAATTTAAGACTGGACATTATGAGACTCTTAGAAGAAAACATAGGAAGAACACTCTGACATAAATCACAGCAAGATCTTTTTTGATCCGCCTCCTAGAGTAATGGAAATAAAAACAAAAATAAACCAATGGGACCTAATGAAACTTAAAAGCTTTTACACAGCAAAGGAAACCATAAACAAGATGAAAATACAACCTTCAGAATGGGAGAAAATATTTGCAAATGAATCATTGGACAAAGGATTAATCTCAAAAATATATAAACAGCTCATGCAGCTCAATATTAAACAAACAAACAACCCAATCCAAAAATGGGTAGAAGACCTAAATAGACATTTCTCCAAAGAAGACATACAGATGGCCAAGAAGCACATGAAAAGCTGCTCAACATCACTAATTATTAGAGAAATGCAAATCAAAACTACAATGAGGTATCCCCTCACACCAGTTAGAATGGGTATCATCAGAAAATCTACAAATAACAAATGCTAGAGAGGGTGTGGAGAAAAGGGAACCCTCTTGCACTGTTTGTGGGAATGTCAATTGATACACCCACTATGGAGAACAGTATGGAGGTTCCTTAAAAAATTAAAAATAGAATTACTATACGTCCCAGCAATCCCACTACTGGGCATATACCCTGCGAAAACCATAATTAACAAAGACACATGCACCCCAATGTTCATTGCAGCACTATTTACACTAGCCAGGTCATGGAAGCAACCTAAATGCCCATTGACAGACGAATGGATAAAGAAGATGTGGTACATATATACGATGGAATATTACGCAGACATAAAAAGGAATGAAATTGAGTCATTTGTTGAGACGTGGATGGATCTAGAGTCTGTCATACAGAGTGAAGTAAGTCAGAAAGAGAAAAGCAAATATCGTATATTAATGCATGTATGTGGAACCTAGAAAAATGGTACAGATGAACCGGTTTGCATGGCAGAAATTGGGACACAGATGTAGAGAATAAACACATGGACACCAAGGGGGAAAGCCGCGGGGGGATGGGGATGGTGGTGTGATGAATTGGATGACTGGAATTGACATGTATACACTGATGTGTATAAAATTGATGACTAATAAGAACCTGCTGTATTAAAAATAAATAATATAAAATTTTAAAAAAAGGCTTCCCTGGTGGTGCAGTGGTTGAGAATCTGCCTGCCAATGCAGGGGACACTGGTTCAATCCCTGGTCTGGGAAGATTCCAAATGCCACGGAGCAACTAGGCCCATAGCCACAACTACTAAGCCTGCGCGTTTGGAGCTTGTGCTCTGAAACACAAGAGGCCATGACAGTGAGAGGTCCGCGCACCGCGATGAAGAGTGGCCCCCACTTGCCACAACTAGAGAAAGCCCTCACACAGAAAGGAAGACCCAACACAGCCATAAATAAATAAATAAGCTTTCATTTTAAAAAAATGAAAAAAAAAGTCATGGACCACTATGTTCATTGCAGCTCTATTTACAATACCCCGGACATGGAAGCAACCTTAGTGTCCATCGACAGATGAATGGATAAGGAAGATGTGGCACATACATACAATAGAATATTCCTCAGCCATAAAAAGAAACGAAATTGAGTTATTTGTAGTGAGATGGATGGACCTAGAGTATGTCATACAGAGTGAAGTAAGTCAGAAAGAGAAAAACAAATACCATATGCTAACACACATATATGGAATCTAAAAAAAAAGGTTATGAAAAACGTAGAGGCAGGACAGGAATAAAAAGCACAGACGTAGATAATGGACTTGAGGACACGGGGAGGAGGATGGGTAAGCTGGGACAAAGTGAGAGAGTGGCAATGACTTATATATACTACCAAATGTAAAATAGATAGCTAGTGGGAAGCAGCTGCATAGCACAGGGAGTACAGCTCAGTGCTTTGTGACCACCTAGGGGGTGGGATAGGGAAGGTGCGAGGGAAACACACGAAGGAGGAGATATGGGGATATATGTATATGTATAGCTGATTCACTTTGTTATAAAGCAGAAATTAACACACCATTGTAAAGCAATTGTGCTCCAATAAAGATGTTATTAAGTAAATAAATAAATAAAGTCCCTGGAACTTATCTTAATGGCATACACCAAATTTGAAAAATAACATTTATTCTTGAAAATCTACCAAATCCCCCACAAGAACAATGAGAGTCTGTAGCACTTCAACCATAACCTGATCCCTCCCTCATCTCCCCAGCTTATCTTGACAGAAGCTCAACTCTAGGGGAATGTGGCCCAAGGAGTGCTTCCTCTCCTCATAGCTCCTAATCAAGGGATGATATCTTACTGGAGGGGAAGTCTGTCAGCATTTCTCAATTGCTTCAACTCTGAGTTATAGAGGCTAAAAATTCTGAGTTCCTTCCTTCCTCCAGCCAGCTCCAAATCATAAGACAAAGGTTCTACCCCAGATACAGCACACCAATAATATGGGACTCAAAATGGCCTCACCTCAGCTTTCTCATTTCGTGCAGACCCAACACCGAGAGAGGCAATATAAGAAGGCCAGAGGCTACCATCCCAGCCAAGTGCTTGAAACAGTGGCTCAGAGCTTTTGCCCAGACAAAGAAGCAGTCCCTAAGAACTGACTTTATTTGAAGCCTAAGGACATTCTCATAACAATAGATTTTGGTGATAGGGAATTAAGAGGAGGGTGATAGCTCTCCGTGAGCCACAAGTTAAATCATAGGTCACCTACATTACCAGACAGAACAAAATAGAGAGATAAGAAGAGTCCTCCTTGGGGTCAGAACAAACCTCAAGTCTGACCTCAAAAAAACTACTTCTTCCTAAATATAATTGAATCAGACATCAGCAATTTATTCCGCAGGGCATTGTTGCAAAAAATAGAGCAATCAGCCTGAAATTAGTGAAAACTAATAACTGTAATATCAACAGAGGCACACAACATAGAAATCAGGGAAAGATATAGTCAAAAAGAATCCTGCTAAAACCTCTGTCATCCCAAGGTGACTGTGCATGACCAAGGCTATACCCTCTGAGGAGTGACATAAGAGGCATCACACTGTTGAGGAAGAATATTTCACTAAAATAGTCTAGGCACATCACTAAACAAATAAACAAGCAAAAACAAAACAAAATAAAAATAAGCCCAAATAGAGAGGGAAGGGAATCAATATATAGAGTTGCTACAATATATTGCATAATATGACTGGTCTTCAACAAAAGTATGAGACATGCAAAGAAACAGAAAAATGTGACCCATATAAGGAGGGAGGGGAAATAAGCAACAGAAGTGATTTGAGAGGGCCCTGTTGTCAGAGTTAAAAACTTCAAAGCAGTCATTATAAATGTTAAAAGAACTAAAGAAAACCATGCTTAAGGAAATAAAGCATGCTGTGATGACAATGCCTCACAAACGTAGAATATCAATAAATAGACAGAAGTTATTTTTAAAACAATCAAATAGAATTTCAAGAGATTAAAAAGTACAGTAACTGAAATAAAAAATTCACCACAGGGATCAATAATAGGTCTAAACTAACATTTTTAAAAAAGGATCAGTTAGCTGGAAAACAGATTGATAGAGATTATGAAATTTGAAGAACAGAGAGGAAAAAGAATGAAGAAAAATGAACAGAGAAATATAGACATTAAGCACACCACCATATGCATAATGGGAGTACAAGAAGGAGAGAAGAGAGAGAAAGGAGCAGAAAAAAGTTTTACAGGAAACAGTGACTGAAAACTTCCCAAATTTTATGAGATGCATTCATCTATTAATCAAATAAATTCAACAAATCCAAGTAGGATTAACAAAGAAATTCACACCCAGGCATATCATATTAAAAATATTGAAAGACAAAGACTAAAAGAACACTTTAAAGAAGCAAGAAAAAAATAACTCATCACATACAAGGGAACCCGATTAAGATTAATAGTTGACGTCTCTTCAGAAAAAAATGTAAGCCCGCAGGCATTAGGATGACATATTTAAAGTACTAAAAGAAAAAACTCTCAACCAAGAACATTATATCCAGAAAAATTAATTTCAAAAATGAATGCAAAATAAAGGCATTCTCAGATAAACAAAAACTGAGATAACTTACTGCTAACAGACCTTCCTTAAAAAAAATACTAAGAGGAAGTTCTTCACGCTGAAAGTACGTGATCCCAGACAGTCATTCAAATTCACACAAAAAAAGAAAGATTATCAGTAATGGTGATTATGCAATTATAAAAAACAATATAAATTCATATTTCTTCCCCTTTCCCTTCTTAAGCTAATTTTAAAAGAAATTGTATAAAATCATATCTAGATAGATAGATGATAGATAATAAACAGATCATACATGTGTTCATATATACATGTATAGGTATATTTGTATTGTAGGTCCATACATGTAAAAACTAAAATACACTTGACAATAAAATCACAAAAGTGTGGGTGAGAGCAAAGCTGTATTGGCATAAGGAAATAATACCCGAAGGTAACTTAAATCCACAAGAATACATGGTAAATAATGTTAGTGTAGAGGAACAGTCACCAAGGTGGAAGAGTTGGCGACCCCAGCCTCCATACCCTCACAAAGATCAACAACTAGACAGCTATCCATGAACAAAAACAGCTCTGAGAGAGCTCTGGAGTCCACTTAAAAAGTTTCAGCAGCACAGTGGAACAAAATATTTGAGAATAACCACACAAACACGGAAGGAAGAACAGCTTCATTTTGCCTGCATCATCCCATCACCCAAGCCAGCATTACTCAGTGCCAAGAGAGAACTCCCCAACTAGAAAGATTTTGCCTCACCCTCCCTGGCTAGAAAAGGAGGATGGGTTGGGAGACCAACTTCCCCAGCCTTTTGGGGCACTGCATGAAAGACCTATTTTGGTTCCCCCCTGCCCCCCCGTTCAGAGACAAGCAAAGCTTAGACATATAGTGATGGCTAGGAACAAGGAAGAAAATCAGGGGCTACCAATACCAGCCATGCAGTGGGAATAACCAAATTTCCCAGTGACCTGCTCTGCAGAAGACCCAGCAGATTTCACTGCTGAGGAAACCAATGGCCAACACAGCCTCCACAGACCCCATGTAGATTTCACCATGTTTCATGAAAAAGTATTTGTGTTGACAAATGCCAGCTGCTTGCGTCCCTCCATGCTCCCTTCCTACATGCCCATGCCATAGCCCAGAAACTGCACCAGCAACAATCCCAGGCCCTTTAGCTGCATGAGTGCAAAATGCCAGCCTAGCTCATGCAGTTAACCACCACCACAATATGTGCACTCGGGGCTAGTCCCTATAGCTATGTTTTTGCTCACCATTGGCCTGATGCCCATCACTGGCCTCCATTGCCATGGGCACACCCATTGTAAGATTCTGCAGCCATAGAGGTGCATGCCAAAGCCAAGGCCCCTAGAGATGCTATGGGTGCAGATATGACTGTATCCTGTCACTGGTCTCACCTAAGGATAGCCCCTCTAGCTGTGCACCTGCACATCCCCAGCACAACCCACATCACTGGATTCCATTGCCATGCACAAGTCCCTGGGAAGACTGTGCAGGCACTAGTGTGAACACCAACAACCAGAGTCTCCATAGCTGCTCATGGACCCAGATCTGACCCTATCATTGGTCTGGACCACTGAGCTCAACTGGAGCTAGCCTCTCCAAATGTGTACCTGCATGTCACCTGCCTGACCCGTGTCACCAGTCTCCACTGCCATTCACATGCCTGTGGGAAGACTACGCAACCACAGGAAGGCATGTCCAAGCCAGAACTTCCACGGGTACTTATAGGCTCAGATCCAGCCCTGTCTTCTGTCACTGGCCTACATCACTGGGCTCACCAACAGCTAGCCCCTCCAGACTTAACACTTGCATGCCCCCAGCCTGACACCCAATACCAGCCTCCACTGCCATGTGCCTGTAGTGAGAACCAGCATCCACAGTATTACGTGCTGACAGCCAGGTCCCCTGTGACTGCCAGTGTGCCTACAGTTGGCACTGGCCCTTGTTGATGCCCTAACCCCCTAACCACTATGTGTATTGTTGCAACTAGTGCCTGACACTACACAGGTACCTGCATCTGGCCCCTGCAGCTGAGTATGTACACACCACCAATTCCAGCCACTACCACCGCCTGCTCTGTTCCCTAGATGCTGGACCCGAAGGTGCCACTGAGGAACCCAACAGCCTGTGCAGACACTGTGGACCCCACAGCACTTGCCATGTACCACATGGTTGTTGGTGCTGTGGACCCCAGTAGCCTGAGCTGAAGAGATATCACACACACTCCCAGACCTGGTGCCACCACACACCCCTGCACTTGGTGATCTGCACCACTAGAACCAGGGTCACGGCACTTTCCAGCATACCTCACCCCCAACACACATACAGGTAAAAGTCTTTCCTTACCAAAGTCAGTCCATGAAGTCCATAGAAGCAACTGCTTCTTCAAATGCACAGACACCTACAAAACACTACAGGGACCATGAAAATCAGAGAAATATGACTCCACCAAAGGAAACAATAAACTTCTAGTAACTGACCCCAAAGAAATGGAGATATAGGTATTTCCCAACAAAGAATTCAAAATAATTATTCTAAACATGCTCAGACACCTACAAGAGAACACAAATGAACAATTTAATGAAATCAGGAAGAACAATACAAGAACAAATTGAGAAGTTCAACAAACAGATACAAATCATAAAAAAAGAACAAAACAAATTTTGTAGCTAAAGAATACAGTGACTGAAGTGAAGAATTCAATAGAGAGTTTCAACAGCAGACTGGACCAAGCAGAAGAAAGAATCAGTGATCTTGAAGACAAATCATTTGAAATTGTCAGAGGAGCAAAATAATAAATAAATAAATAAAAGAAAAGTAATGAAGGAAAGCCTTCAGAACTAATGGGATACCACTAAGAGAAATAATCTACACATCACTGTAGTCCCAGAAGGAAAAGAAAAGTAGGAAAGAATAGAAAGCTTATTTAAGGAAATAATGTCAGAGAATTTTGCTGACCTGGGGAGACATTTGGACATCCACATTCATGAAGCTAAGAGTCACCCCAAAATTTCTATCTAAAAGTATTATCTCCAAGACACATTAAAATAAAACTGTCTCAAAGACAAAGAGAGAATTTTAAATCAGCAAAAAACATTTTTTTCTTTCATACAATAGAAAGAGTGGACTTCTAAGCAGAAACCTTGCAGGGTGGGAGAGAATGGGTTGATATATTCAAAGTGATGGGGGAGGACTTCCCTGGTGGTACAATGGTTAAGAATCCACCTGCCAATGCAGGGGACACGGATTCGAGCGCTGGTCTAGGAAGATCCCACATGCCACAGAGCAACTAAGCCTGTGCACCACAACTACTGAGCCTGCGCTCTAGAGCCTGCAGGCTGCAACTACTGAGCCCTCATGCTGCAACTACTGAAGCCCATGTGCCTAGAGCCTGTGCTCTGCAACAAGAGAAGCCACCATAATGAGAAGCCTGCGCACTGCAATGAAGAGTACCCCCCACTCACCGCAACTAGAGAAAACCTGCGCACAGCAACGAAGACCCAGCGCAGCCAAAAATTAATTAATTAATTAATTAATTATTTAAAAAGTGACAGGAAAAACTGCCAACCAAGAATACTTTACCCAGAAAAGTTGTCCATCAGAAGTAAAAGCAAGTAAAGCAATTATACCCCAATAAAGATGTTAAAAAAAAAAAGAAAAAAAAAAGAAGTAAAAGCAAGATAGGGACTCCCCTGGTGGTCCAGTGGGTAAGACTCCATGCTCCTAATGCAGGGGGCCTGGGTTTTATCCCTGGTCAGGGAACTAGATCCCACATGAATGTCACAACTAAGAGCTTGCATGCCACAACTAAAGATCTCACATGCTGAAACAAAGATTCCACATGCCACAACTTAGACCCAGAACAGCCTAAATAAATAAATAAATAAATATTTTTTTAAAAAAAGTAAAAGCAAGACAAAGACTTTGCAAAACAAACAAAAGCTGAGGGAGTTTATTCCCATTAGACCTGCCTTAAAAGAAATGCTGAAAGGTGTTCTTCAAGATGAAATGAAAGGACACTAACTAGTAACACGAAAATATACAATGCACTGGTAAAGTTAAATATGTAGTCAGATTCAGAATACTCTACTATTGTAATGTGGTGGAGTGTTAAACACTTAACTCTAATGTAAACTTTAAAGAATAAAAGTATTTTTAAAAGGCTATAGCTACAATAATTAGTTAAGGGAAACAATATAAAAAAAGATGTAAATTGTGACACAAAAACATAAAATAAGGAGGAGGGAGGTAGAAGATAGACATTTTTTATACAATCAAATTTAAGTGATTATCAGCTTAAAATAGACTGTTATATATCCATAAGATGTTTCAAGTAAACATCAGGGTAACCACACACACACACACACACACACACACACACACACACACGTACAACCCTATGGTAGATACACATAAGATAAAGAAAAGGGAATCAAAGTATACCATGACACAAACCATCAATTCACAAAGGAGGACAGACAACAAGAGGAAAAGAGAAAACAACAACAAAAAAGCAACCAGAAAATAATTAAAAGATGGCAACAGTGCTTATCTAACACTAAATCACTTTAAATGTAAATAGACTAAATTCTCCAATCAAGAGGCAGAGAGTGGATGAATGGATTTTAAAAAAATATCCAACTATACTGTGCCTACAAGAGACTCACTTCAGCTTCAAGGATACACACAAGCTCAAAGTTAAGAAATGGAAAAAGATATTCACGCAAATGGAAACTGAAACAGAGCAGTGGTAGCTGTACTTATAAGGACAAAATAGACTTTAAGTCAGAAATTGTAAGAAGAGACAAAGAAGGTCATTATATAATGATAAAGGGGTAAATTCATCAACAGGATATATCAATTGTAAAAATATATGCACCCAACATTAGAGCACCTGAATGTTAATCAAATACTAACAAATGAGAAGGGAGTAATAAACAACAATACAATAATAGCAAGATACTTCAATACCACACTGTCAGCAATATATAGATCATCCAGACAGAAAATAAGGAAACACTGTATCTGAACTGTACTTTAGACCAAGTAGACCTAACTGATAAATACAGAACATTCAATCCAACAGTAGAAGAATACACATTCTTCTCAAGCACACATGGAATAGTCTCCAGGATAATATATGTAGGTCACAAAACAAGTTTCAGTGATTTTTTAAATAATTTGTAATTATATCAAGTAGCTTTTCTAAACACAATGGTAAGAAACTAGAAATCAATTACAGGAGGAAACAAAATTTTTACAAATATGTGTGGAAATTGAACGACACACTCCTTATAAAAAAGGATTAAAGATGAAATCAAAGGAAAATTTAAAAATAGCTTGAAACAAATGAAAATGGAACACAATACACCAAAACTTATGGAATGCAGCAAAAGTTGTGCTAAGAGTGAAATCTATAGTGATAAATGTAGACATTAAGAAAAAGGAAAGATCCTCACGCACCTATGGTCAGCTAATCTATGACAAAGGATGCAAGAATATGCAATGGAGAAAACACAGTCTCTTCAACAAGTGGTGCTGGGAAAACTAGACAGTTACATATAAAAGAATGAAATTACAGGGCTTCCCTGGTGGCGCAGTGGCTGAGAGTCCACCTGCCGATGCAGGGGACATGGATTCGTGCCCCGGAATGGGAGGATCCCACATGCCGTGGAGTGGCTGGGCCTGTGAGCCATGGCCGCTGAGCCTTTGCGTCCAGAGACTGTGCTCTGCAATGGGAGAGGCCACAACAGTGAGAGGCCTGCATACAGCAAAAAAAAAAAAAAAAAAAGAATGAAATTACAACACTGCCTAACACCATACACAAAAATAAACTCAAAATGGATTAAAGGTACTTCCCTGGTGGCACAGTGGTTAAGACTCCACATTGCCAATGCAGAGAACCTGGGTTGGATCCACGGTCAGGGAACTAGATCCCACATGCATGCCACAACTAAGAGTTTGCATTCCACAACTAAGGGGCATGCATGCCGCAACTAAGGAGCCTGTGAGCCACAACAAAAGAGCCTGCCTGACACAACTAAGAATCAGTGCAACTAAATAAATAAATAATAAATGGATTAAAGACCTAAACATAAGGCAGGACAGTATAAAACTCTTAGAGGAAAACTTAGGCAGAACACTCTTTGACATAAATCACAGCAAGATCTTTTTAAATTTTTTTTGTGTGTGTGGTACGTGGGCCTCTCACTGCTGTGGCCTCTCCCGCTGCGGAGCACAGGCTCCGGATGCACAGGCCCAGCGGCCATGGCTCATGGGCCCAGCCACTCCGTGGCATGCGGGATTCCCCCAGACCGGGGCACGAACCCAGGTCCCCTGCATTGGCAGGCGGACTCTCAACCACTGTGCCACCTGGGAAGCCCCAGCAAGATCTTTTTTGAACCACCTCTTAGAGTAATGAAAATAAAAACAAAAATAAACAAATGAGACTTAGTTAAACTTCAAAGCTTTTGCATAGCAAAGGAAACCATAAACAAAACAAAAAGCCAAACCTCCGAATGGGAAAAATATTTGCAAATGATGAGCAATAAGGGGTTAATATCCAAAGTGTATAAACAGCTCATATAAGTCAACATTAAAAAATCAAACAACTTGATTAAAAAATGGGCAGAAGAACTCAATAGACATTTCTCAAAAGAAGAAATACAGATGGCCAACAGGCACATGAAAAGATGCTCAACATCACTAATTATTAGAAAAATGCAAATCAAAACTACAATAAGGTATCACCTCACACCAGTCTGAATGGCCATCACCAAAAAATCTACAAACAATAAATGCTGGAGAGGGTATGGAGAAAAGGAAACCATCCTACACTGTTGGTGGGAATGTAAATGGGTACAGCCACTACGGAGAACAGTATGGAGGTTCCTTAAAAAACTATAAATAGAGCTACCATATGATCCACCAATCCCACTCCTGAGCATATATCCAGAGAAATCCATAATTCGAAAATACATATGCACTCCAATGTTCATTGCAACTTTATTTACAGTAGCCAAGACATGGAAGCAACCTAAATGTCCATCAACAGAGGAATGGATAAAGAAGATGTGGTACATATATACAGTGGAATATTACTCAGCCATACAAAAGAACAAAATAATGCTATTTGAGGCAACATGGATGGACCTAGAGATTGCCATACTGAGTGAAGTAAGTCAGACCGACAAAGACAAATATCACATGATATCACTTATATGTGGAATCTGAAAAAGGGTACAAATGAACTTATCTACAAAACAGAAATAGAGTTACAGATGTAGAAAACAGACTCATGGTTACCAGGGAGCAAGGGGGGAAGGGATAAATTGGAAGATTTGGACTGACATATACACACTACTATATATAAAATAGGTAACAAATAAGGACCTACTTATAGCACAAAGAACTCTACTCAACGCTCTGTAATGGCCTATATGGGAAAAGAATCTTTAAAAAGAGTGGATATATGTATAACTGACTCACTTTATACACCTGAAACTAACACAACATTGTAAATCAAATATAATCCAATAAAAACTTTGAAAAAAGAGAAAATGGTGCTACAAAATAAAATAAAATAGGCGAAGGACTTGAATAGACATTTCTCCAAAGAAAATATACAAATTACCAAGAGGCACAAGAAAAGACACTCAATATAATTAGTCATTAGAGAAATGCAATCAAAAAAACACAATGAGATAGCACTTCATACTCACTAGGCAGGCTGTAATCTAAGAAACAGGAATTAGCAAATGTTGGGGAGGATGTGGAGGGGAAAACAGTTTGTCAGTTCCTCAAATACTTAAAACATAGAATTACCATATGACACAGTAATTCCACTCCTTGTTATTGAATATATACCAAAAGAATTGAAAACATGTATTTAAACAACTACTTGCACATAAATCTTTTTTTTAACTTTTTATTTTATATTGGAGTATAGTTGATTAACAATGTTGTGATAGTTTCAGGTGTACAGCAAAGTGGTTCAATTATAAATATACATGTATCTATTCTTTTTCAAATTCTTTTCCCATTTAGGTTGTTACATATAATTGAGGACTATTCCCTGTGCTATACAGTAGGTTCTTGTTGATTATCCATTTTAAATATACAAGTGTGTACATGTCAATCCCAAACTCCCTAACTATCCCTTCCCACCACCCTTCAACCCTGGTATTCATAAGTTCATTCTCTAAGTCTGTGAGTCTGTTTCTGTTTGGTAAATATGTGTCATTTGTATCATTTCTTTTTAGATTCCCTGTATAAGTGATATCATATGATATTTCTCTTTCTCTGTCTGACTTAATTCACTTAGTATGACAATCTCTTGGTCCATGCATGTTGCTAAAAATAACATTATTTCATCCTTTTTAATGGCAGAGTAATATTTCCTTTTATATATGTACCAATTTTTCTTCATCCATTCCTCTGTCGATGGACATTTAGGTTGCTTCCATGTCTTGGCTATTATAAACAGTGCTCCAATGAACATTGGGGTGCATGTACCTTTTTGGACCATGTTTTTCTCCAGATATATGCCCAGGAGTGGGAATGCAGTATCGTATGGTAGCTCTATTTTCAGATTTTTATGGAACCTCCATACTGTTCTGCATAGTGGCTGTATCAATTTACATTCCCACCAACAGTGTAGGAGGGTTCCTTTCTCTTCACACCCTCTCCAGCATTTACCATTTGTGGATTTTTTGATGATAGCCATTTTGACTACTGTGAGGTTATAGCTCATTGTAGTTTTGCATTTCTCTAATAGTTAGCGATGTTGAACACCTTTTCATTTGCCTCTTGGCCATCTATATATCTTCTTTAGAGAAGTGTCTATTTAGGACTTCTGCCCATTTTTTGATTGGGTGGTGTGTTTGGATGATATTAAGCCACATGAGCTGTTTGTAAATTTTGGAGACTAATCCCTTGTCAGTCACATCATTTGCAAATATTTTCTCCCAATCTGTGGGTTTTCTTTTCATTTTGTTTATGGTTTCCTTTGCTGTGCAAAAGCTTTGGAGTTTAATTATATCCAATTTGTTTATTTTTGTTTTTATTTCCATTACTTTGGGAGGTGGATCAAAAAGATATTGCTGCAATTTATGTCAGACAGTGTTCCGCCTAGGTTTTCCTCTAAGAGTTTTATAGTGTTCAGTCTCTCATTTAGGTCTTTAATCCGTTTTGAGTTTATTTTTGTGAATGGTGTTAAAGAATGTTCTAATTTCATTTTTTACATGTAGCCTGTCCAGTTTTCCCAGCATCATTTATTGAAGATATTGTATTTCCCTCATTATTTAGTCTTGCCTCCTTTGTCATAGATTAATTGACCATAGGTGTGTGGGTTTATTACTGGGCATTCTATCCTGTTCCATTGATCTACATTTCTGTCCTTGCTCCTGCACCATACTGTTTTGATGACAGCAGCTTTGTAGTGTAGTCCGAAGTCAGGGAGCATGATTCCTCCTGCTCCGTTTTATTTCTCAAGAGTGCTTTGGCTACTTGGGGTCTTTTGTATCTCCACACAAATTTTAAGATTTTTTGTCCTAGTTCTATGAAAAATGCCATTGGTAATTTGATAGGGATTGCATTGAATCTGCAGATTGTTTTGGGTAGTATAGTATTTTGACAATATTGATTCATCCAATCCAAGAACGTGGTATATCTTTCCATCTATTTGTGTCTTCTTCAATTTCTTTCATCCGCGTCTTATTATTTTCAGATTACAGGTCTTTTGTCTCCTTAGATAGGATTATTTCTGGGTGTTTTATTCTTTTTGATGCAATGGTAAATGGAATTGTTTGTTGGATTTCTCTTTTTGATCTTTTGTTGTTAGTGTATAGAAATGCAACAAGTTTCTGTGCTTTAATTTTGTAACCTGTGACTTTACCAAATTCATTGAAGAACTCTACTAGTTTTCTGGCGCTGTCTTTAGGATCTTCTATGTACAGTATCATGTCATCTGCAAACAGTGACAGTTAAATTTCTTCTTTTCCAATTTGGATTCTTTTTATTTCTTTTTCTTCTTGATTGCTGTACCTAGGAATTCCAAAACTATGTTGAATAAAATTGGCAAGAGTGGACATCCTTGTCTTGTTCCTGATCTTAGAGGAATTGCTTTCAGTTTTCATCATTGAGTATGATGTTAGCTGTAGGTTTGTCATATATGGCCTTTATTATGTTGAGGTATGTTCCCTCTATGCCCACTTTCTGGAGAGTTTTTATCAGAAATGGGTGCTGAATTTTCTCAAAAGCTTTTTCTGCATCTATTGAGATGATCATATGGTTTTTATTCTTCAATTTGTTCATGTGGTGTATCACAATGTTTGATTTGCAGATATTGAAAAATCCTTGCATCCCTGGGATAAATTCCACTAGATCATGGTGTATGATCCTTTTAATGTATTGTTACATTAATTCTTCTCCTGAGTTCTACGAGTGTCTTTATGATCATTACCTTGAACTCTTTGTTCAGTAGATTGCTTATCTCCACTTCACTTGGTTCTTCTGGGGTTTTATCTTGTTCCTTTGTTTGGAACATATTCCTCTATGGCCTCATTTAGCTTAATTCTCTGTTTTTATTTATATGTATTTGGTAGGTTTGTTATGTTCCTGATCTGGAGAAGTGGCCATATGTAGGAGACGTCCTATGGGGTCCAGCAGTACACACCCCTCTGGTCACCAGAGATATATGTTCTCTCTGTGTGGGCTGCCCTCTATGTGAATTGTGTGGGCCTTTCTGTTTTTGCATGCTGATATGCATGGCTGGCCCCATTCCAGTCCAACTGGTTACCTAATGTGGAGGCTGCTGGCCACTTGTGGGCAGGACCATGTCCTGGCATGGCTGGCTGTATGACCCAGGGAGTCCTGGTGCTGGTGTTGGCCTGCTGGTAGGCTTAGCTGTGTCACCAGATGGCTGGCTGCAGAGTCCCGGGGTTCCTGGGGCTAGTGTTGGTCCACTGGTCTGCAGAGCCAGGTCCTGAGGTAGCTGGATGTGGGGCTAAGGATCCCAGAGCTAGTGTTGGCCTGCTGGTGGGTGGGGCTGGTTTCTTATATGGTTGGCTGTGGAGTCTGGGACGTCCCAGAGCTGGTGGCAGCCAACTGATGGATGGGGTCAGGGCCCAGATAGTGTTGGGGCTGTTGCTGGCCTGCTGGTGGGTGGGCTGGGTCCTGTCACTGCTGGCTGTGGGGAGGCAGTGGTCCCTGGGCTGGTGTCCACCAGCTGGTGAGCAGTATTGGGGTCCATAGGGTCCCAGGTGCTGACACCCACCCACTCATGGGTAAGGCCAGGTCCTGGAGCTAGTGCCAGCCCATCCATGGGTGGAGCCAGGTCCTGGGTTCTCTGGCTTCAGGCCCCACGGATCCTGGAGTTGGTGGTAGCCTGCTGGTTGTCAGGGTCATGTTCCAAAGGCTGGCTACTAGTCCCAGGTGTTCCAGGGCTAGTGACAACCCACTGGTGTGTGGTGCTGGTTCCTGGGCCCCCTGGTGGGCAGGGCTGGGCCCTGGAGTGGCTGGGGGTTTAGGGGGTCCTATGGAAGCTGGCCTGCTGGTGAGTGGGGCTGTGTCCCTGCCTGGCTAGCTGCTTGGTCTGGTGTATCCCAGGATTGGTTCTGACTATCCAGTGGGCAGGGCTGGCTCTCACCACTGATAAGCTAGAGGGAGGGATCCAGAATGGTGCTTGCCAACACCAGTGTCCTCATGGTAGGCTGAGCTCCCCAAAATGGCTCCTTCCAGCATCTATGCTTCCAGTGTGAGTCCCAGTTGCCTCCTGCCTGTCTGGGAGGCTCTCCAAGATCAACAAGTGGGTCTTACCCAGGCTACTTTCAAATTACTGCTTCTGCCCTGGATCTTGGAGAGTGTGAGATTTTATGTGTGCCCTTTAAGAGTGGAGTCTCTATTTCCCACAACCCTCTAGCTCTCCCAAAAGTAAGCCCCACTGGCTTTCAAAGTCAAATGTTCTGGGGGCTTGTCTTCCTGGTGCAGGACCCCTGGGCTGGGGAGCCTAATGTGGGGTTCAGACCACTCTTTCCTTGGGGAGAACCTCTGCAATTGTAATTATTCTCCCATTTGTGGGTCACCTATCCAGGGCGGGTATAGGTATTGACTCTATTGCATCTCTACCCCCCCACCTGTCTCCCTGTGGTTCCTTCTTTATATCTTTAGTTGTGGAAAATGTTTTCTTCTAGTCTTCACATTGTTCTCATCGAAAGTTTGTATCTGAACAGTTGTAACTTTGGTGTGCCCATGGGAGGAAGTGAGCTCAGGGTCTTTCTACTCCACCATTTTGGCCACTCATTCCCAGAAAATATGTCTCTTGGTATTTTCCCAAATGAGTTTAAAACTTATGTTTATGAAGAAAACATGCACTCAAATATTTATGGCAGCTTTATTCATAATTACCAAAACTTGAAAGCAACCAAGATGTTCTTCAGTAGGTGAATGGATAAAGTCTGGTACATCCATAGACTTGATTGCTATTCATCAGTAAAAAGAAATGAGCTCTCAAGCCACAAAAACACAGAAAGAAACCTTAAATGCATATAACTAAGTGAAAGAAGCCAAACTGAAAAGTCTATATACCATATGTTTCCAAGTATATGACATTCTGGAACAGGCAAAACTAGAGGGAGACAGTAAAAAAGATCAGTAGTTGCAAAGAGTTGGCAGGGTGGGGGAAATAGGAGGGCTGAATAGGTGGAGCACATGGGATACGGGAGGCAGTGAAACTATTTTGAATGATACTGTTATGGTTAAAATATATAACACAAAGAGTGAACCCTAATATAGTCTAAGGACTTTAGCTAATAATAATGTATCAGCATTGGATCATCAACTCCCTCTTGTGAGAGCACCAGAATCACAACTAAATCCTGAACAATCATCAACAGGAAGACACTGGAACTCACCAAAAAGATATCCCACATCCGAAGACAAAGAAGCCACAGTGAGACGGTAGAAGGGGCATATTCACAATAAAATCAAATCCCATAACTTCTGGGGGGGTGACTCACAAACTGGAGAACACTTATACCACAGAAGGCCACCCACTGGAGTGAAGGTTCTGAGCCCTACGTCAGGCTTCCCAACCTGGGGGTCCAGCAATGGGAGGAGGAACTCCTAGAGAATCAGACTTTGAAGGCTGGCAGGATTTGACTGAAGGACTTCGACATGACTGGGGGAAACAGAGACACCACTCTTGGAGGGCACACACAAAGTAGTGTGCACATCAGAACACAGGGGAAGGAGCAGTGACCCCATAGGAGACTGAACCAGACCTACCTGCTAGTTTTGGAGGGCCTCCTGCACAGGTGGGGGGTGGCTGTGGCTCACCGTGAGGACAAAGACAATGGCAGCAGAAGATCTGGGAAGTACTCCTTGGCATGAGCCCTCCCAGAGTAGGCCATTAGCTGCAACAAAGAGCCCAGGTTTGCTCCATTCTTGGGTCACCTCGGACCAAACAGCCAACAGGGAGGGAACCCAGCCCCACCCATCAGCAGACAAGTGGATTAAAGTTTTACTGAGCTCGGCCCACCAGAGCAACAGCCAGCTCTACCCACCACCAGTCCCTCCCATCAGGAAACGTGCACAAGCCTCTTAGATAGCCTCATTCACAAGAGAGCAGACAGCAGAATCAAGAAGAACTACAATTCTGCAGCCTGTGGAACAAAAACCACATTCACAGAAAGATAGACAAGATGAAAAGGCAGAGGGCTATGTACCAGATGAAGGAACAAGATAAAACTTCAGAAAAACACCTAAATGGGCCATTTCGTGGACGACGGGTGTGGGAGAGCATCTGTGGGTGCCAGGCGCGAGGGGACCGGGAAGACCCAGGCGAGGGTGTGTGGATTTGAGCCTACGCATTTCTAACCCGAGATCTCGAAATGCATCGTGATTCCTGTCCGTTGGACTGTAAAGTTTATGTAGGTAATCTTGGAAACAATGGTAACAAGACTGAATTGGAACGAGTTTTTGGCTATTATGGACCACTCCGAGTGTGTGGGTTGCTAGAAACCCTCCCAGCTTCGCTTTTGTGGAATTTGAAGATCCTCGAGATGCAGCCGATGATGTCCGAGAGCTAGATGGGAGAACACTATGTGGCTGCCGAGTAAGAGTGGAACTGTCGAATGGTGAAAAGAGAAGTCGAAATCGTGGCCCACCTCCTTCTTGGGGTCGTCGCCCTCGAGATGATTATCCGAGGAGGAGTCCTCCACCTGGCCGCAGATCTCCAAGATGGAGAAGTTTCTCCCGCAGCCAGAGCAGGTCACTTTCTAGAGATAGGAGAAGAGAGAGATCACTGTCCCAGGAGAGAAATCACAAGCCGTCCCCATCTTTCTCTAGGTCTCGTAGCCGATCTAGGTGAAATGAAAGGAAATAGAAGACCAGTTTGCAAGAGGAGTGGTGTACAGGAAGTAACTTCATTTGACAGGAGTATGTACAGAAAATTCAAGTTTTGTTTGAGACTTCATAAGCTTGGTGCATTTTAAAAATATTTTAGCTGTTCACATTTGTTTGTCTCTTGGAACAGTGACACAAAAAGATGTAATTCTCTATGGTTTGAAATGGATCATATGAGGCATGTAATATCAAGAATTGTTACTTTACAATGTTCCCTTAAGCAAAATTGAATTTGCTTTGAATTTTTAGTCTTGCATAGATTGATAATAAACCTCTAACTCTTGCCCAGCTAAAGTGTGATGTTTAATATTACGGAAACAAAACTGGTAAAAATTGAAAAGACTCTGTAGCTGGGATATGGTATGCAGCTGTA
Source organism: Leucopleurus acutus (assembly GCF_964270905.1). Taxonomy (NCBI): domain Eukaryota; kingdom Metazoa; phylum Chordata; class Mammalia; order Artiodactyla; family Delphinidae; genus Leucopleurus; species Leucopleurus acutus. The sequence goes on along the minus strand of NC_139148.1, from coordinate 47,125,360 downwards.
GTTAAGCGGTCTTTAAAAGCTGCTGTGAACACAAACCAGCAGGTAAAAATTAAAGCTGCACCCTTAAACTAGATTAGAGGTTTAAAAATTCCACTAGTCTTCACACTGGACAAGAGGTTGTCCAGTGGGTTTAGAATCTAAGAAGTTTCAAGAAAGTTAGTTTACCTTCTGTGATTGCTGAATATGGATACATAGCTCTTTGTAATATTATTTGGAAATTTGACACTATTCAAGATACCCATGTCCTGCCAGTTTAAGGGTACATTGTAGAGCTGAACTATGAGTTACTGTGCAAGATTTTTTTTTCATGCTGTCATTTGTAATATGTTTTGTGAGAATCCTTGGGATTAAAGTTTTGGTTACAAAAAAAAAAAAAAACACCTAAATGAAGTGAAGAAAGAAACCTTCCAGAAAAAGAATTCACAATAATGGTAGTGAAGAACATCCAGGACCTCGGAAAAAGAATGGAGGAAAAGATTGAGAAGATGCAATGTTTAACAAAGACCTAGAAGAATTAAAGAACAAACAAACAGAGATGAACAATAACTGAAATGAAAATTACACTAGAAGGAATCAATAGCAGAATAACTGAGGCAGAAGAACGGATAAATGACCTGGAAGACAGAAGTGTGGAATTAACTGCTGTGGAACAGAATAAAGAAAAAAGAATGAAAAGAAATGACAGCCGAAGAGACCTCTGGGAAAACATTAAATGCAACAACATTCGTGTTACAGGGGTCCCAGAGGGAGGAGAGAGAGAGAAAGGACCCGAGAAAATATTTGAAGAGATTATAGTTGAAAACTTCCCTAATATGAGAAAGCAAATAGCCACCCAAGTCCAGGAAGCATGGAGAGTCCCATACATGATAAACCCAAGGAGAAACATGCCGAGACACATAGTAACCAAACTGACAAAAATTAAAGACAAAGAAAAATTATTGAAAGCAGCAAGGGAAAAACGACAAATAACATACAAGGGAACACCCATAAGGTTAACAACTGATTTCTCAGCAGAAACTCTACAAGCCAGAAGGGAGAGGCATGACATACTTAAAGTAATGAAAGGGAAGAACCTACAACAAAGATTATTTTACCCAGCAAGGATCTCATTCATATTCGATGGAGAAATCAAAACCTTTAAAGACAAGCAAAACCTAAGAGAATTCAGCACCATCAAACCAGCTGTACAACAAATGCTAAAGGAACTTCTCTAAGTGGGAAACATAAGAGGGGAAAAGGACCTACAAAAACAAACCTATAAGAATTAAGAAAATGGTAATAGGAACATACATATTGATTATTACCTTAAAGGTAAATGGAATAAATGTTCCAAACCAAAAGACACAGGCTCCCTGAATGGATTGCAAAATAAGACCCATATATATGCTGTCTACAAGAGACCCACCTCAGACGTAGGGACACATACAGACTGAAAGTGAGGGGAAGGAAAAAGATATTCCATGCAAATGGAAATCAAAAGAAAGCTGGAGTAGCAATTCTCACATCAGATAAAACAGACTGTAAAATAAAGAATGTTACAAGAGACATGTAAGGACACTACATAATGATCACCCTTGATCAATCCAAGAAGAAGATATAACAGTTATAAATATATGTGCACCTAAAACAGGAGCACCTCAATACATAAGATAACCGCTAACAGCTATAAAAGAGGGAATCGACAGTAACACAATAATAGTGGGGGACTTTAACACCTCACTTACACCAATGGACAGATCATCCAAACAGATAATTATTAAGGAAACACAAGCTTTAAATGACACAATAGACCAGATAGATTTAATTGATATTTAGAGAACATTCCATCCAAAAACAGCAGATTACACTTTCTTTTCAAGTGCACACAGAACATTCTCCAGGATAGATCACATCTTGAGTCGCAAATCAAGCCTCAGTAAATTTATAAATGTTGAAATTATATCAAGCATCGTTTCTGACAACAATGCTATGAGATTAGAAATCAATTACAGGGGAAAAAACGTCAAAAACACAAACATATGGAGACTAAACAATACATTACTAAATAAGCAAAAGTTCACTGAAGAAATCAAAGAGGAAATCAAAAAATACCTAGAGAAAAATGGCAACGAAAACACAATGGGATCCAACTCTATGCCACTAAAACGGACAACCTGGAAGAAATGGACACATTCTTAGAAAGGTATAACCTTACAAGACTGAACCAGGAAGAAATAGAAAATATGAACAGGCCAATCATAAGCAATGAAATTGAAACTGTGACTAAACATCTTCCAACAAACAAAAGTCCAGGACCAGATGGCTTCACAGGTGAATTCTATCAAATATTTAGAGAAGAGCTAACACCCATCCTTGTCAAACGCTTCCAAAAGATTGCAGAGTAAAGAAAACTCCCAAACACATTCTATGAGGCCACCATCACCCTGATACCAAAACCAGACAAAGATACTACAAAAAAAGAAAATTAAAGACCAATATCACTGATGAATATAGATGCAAAAATCCTCAACAAAATACTAGCAAACAGAATCCAACAACACATTAAAAGGATCATACACCATGATCAGGTGGGATATTTCCCAGGGATGCAAGGATTCTTCAATATAGGCAAATCAATCCATGTGATACACCACATCAACAAATTGAAGAATAAAAACCATATGATCATCTCAATAGATGCCGAAAAAGCTTTTGACAAAATTCAACACCATTTATGATAAAAACTCTCCAGAAAGTGGGCATAGAGGGAACATACCTCAACATAATAAAGGCCACATATGACAAACCCACAGCAAGCATCATTCTCAATGGTGAAAACCTGAAAGCATTTCCTCTAAGATCAGGAACAAGACAAGGATGTCCACTCTCGCCACTATTATTCAACATAGTTTTGGAAGTCCTAGCCACAGCAATGAGAGAAGAAAAAGAAATAAAAGGAATGCAAATCAAAAAAGAAGAAGTAAAGCTCTCACTGTTTGCAGATGACATGATAGTATACATAGAGAATCCTAAAGGTGCTACCAGAAAACTACTAGAGCTAATCTATATATTTGGTAAATAGCAGGATACAAAATTAATGCACAGAAATCTCTTGCATTCCTATACACTAATGATAAAACATCTGAAAGAGAAATTAGGGAAACACTCCCATTTACCATTGCAACAGAAAGAATAAAATACCTAGTGATAAACCTACCTAGGGAGACGAAAGACCTGTATGCAGAAAACTATAAGACACTGATGAAAAAAATTAAAGATGATACCAACAGATGGAGAGATATACCATGTTCTTGGATTGGAAGAATCAATATTGTGAAAATGACTATAGTACCCAAAGCAATCTACAGATTCAATGCAATCCCTATCAAATTACCAATGGCAGTTTTTACAGAAGTAGAACAAAAAAATCTTAAAATTTGTATGGAAACGCAAAGGACCCCGAATAGCCAAAGCAGTCTTGAGGGAAAAAAATGGAGTTGGAGGAATCAAAATCACTGACTTCAGACTATACTACAAAGCTACAGTAATCAAGACAATATGGTACTGGCACAAAAAAAGAAATATAGATCAATGGAAACGGATAGAAAGCCCAAAGATAAACCCACGCACCTATGGTCAACTAATCTATGAGAAAGGAGGCAAGGATATACAATGTTGAAAAGACAGTCTCTTCAATAACTGGTGCTGGGAAAACTGGACAGCTACATGTAAAAGAATTAAATTAGAACACTCCCTAACACCATACACAAAAATAAACTCAAAATGGATTTGAGACCTAAATGTAAGATCGGATGCTATAAAACTCTTAGAGGAAAACATAGGAAGAACACTCTTTGACATAAATCACAGCAAAATCTTTTTTGATCCACCTCCTAGAGTAATAGAAATAAAAACAAAAAAAACAAATGGGACCTAATGAAGCTTACAAGCTTTTGTACAGCAAAGGAAACCATAAAGAAGACGAAAAGACAACCCTCAGAATGGGAGAAAATATGTGCAAACAAATCAATGGACAAAGGATTAATCACCAAAATATATAAACAGCACATGCAGCTCAATATTAAAAAAAACAACAACCCAATCCAAAAATGGAGAGAAAACCTAAATAGACATTTCTCCAAAGAAGACATACAGATGGCCAAATAGCACATGAAAAGCTGCTCAACATCACTAATTATTAGAGAAATGCAAATCAAAACTACAATGAGATATCACCTCACACCAGTTAGAATGGGCATCATCAGAAAATCTACAAACAACAAATGCTGGAGAAGGTGTGGAGAAAAGGGCAGCCTCTTGGACTGTTGGTGGGTATGTAATTTGATACAGCCAGTATGGAGTACAGTATGGAGGTTCCTGAAAAAACTAAAAATAGAACTACCATACGACCCAGCAATCCCACTACTGAGTATATACCCAGAGAAAACCATAATTCAAAAAGACACATGCACCCCAACGTTCATTGCAGCACTATTTACAATAGCCCAGACATGGAAGCAACCTAAATGCCCATCGACAGATAAATGGATAAAGAAGATGTGGTACATATATACAATGGAATATTACTCAGCCATAAAAAGGAATGAAATTGGGTCATTTGTAGAGACGTGGATGGATCTAGAGACTGTCATACAGAGTGAAGTAAGTCAGAAAGAGAAAAACAAATATCGTATATTAACGCATATATGTCAAACCTAGAAAAATGGTACAGATGAACCGGTTTGCATGGCAGAAATTGAGACACAGATGTAGAGAACAAATGTATGGACACCAAGGGGGGAAAGTGGCAGTGGGGGCGGTGGTGGTGTGTTGAATTGGGAGATTGGGATTGACATATATACACTAATATGTGTAAAATGGATAACTAATAAGAACCTGCTGTATAAAAAAATAAATACAATTAAATTTAAAAAATGGCTCATCAATTCTAAGAAATATAATAGGGGAAACTGGGGGGAGGAGGGCAGGAGTGAGGAGTAAATGTATATGAGAACTCTCTACACTTTCCACTCAATTTTCTGTAAACCTCGAACTGCTCTTTTATAACATCTAATAATTTTTAAATAATATATAAATAAGTAGCAATATAAGCACATTATATAAAAATCTGGACATAATATATGGGGAAGAATTTAGAACTGGAATTGTTGACTTTGGAGGGAAAGATGGGCGTTGTGAAATGGCAGGATGGAAGCTGGGTTTTTTTATTATGAGGCTTCAATACTATAATAATTACTTAATATAAAATAATACTTTTATAATTGATATTTTAAAGGACAAATGTAAAATCACAGAATAGCCATCACTTATCATTTCCTATTAAATTCCACTGCAGTTTATTTAAATAGTCAACTTGGATTAAACACTCTGTGCTAACATCTACACATTTACAATTAATGGTGTTTATTCCCACAATATAGAGTATATAGAATCTCTCAGAAACCATCCAATGCGGCAAAGAAATATGAAAGGGATGGGGGGAGTTGGCTGCCACTAACTGGAGTCCTCCTCTAATATTAGTACATCTTCAGTCCTGAATGGTCACGGACTTCATAAAATAGTTTGGGAAATGCATGGACTCCCAACGAAGCTCACATGTAAGAAAACCACAAACCAATCTCACTTATAAATATTGGTAAAAAATAAATAAAATATTAACAAATAAAGTCCAGTAGTAAACTGAAAGACTGAAAAACATGGGGTCCATTCTAAGAGTGCAAGAATTATTCAATATTAGGAAGTATATACAATCCACTATATAAATAGGCCAAGTGAGAAAACTCATATGGTCAACTCAATAGATTCCCAAAAGATGAACTTAACAAAATCAAACATGTATTCCTGATTTAGTTATCTATGAATGGATACTTCATTGACAATTTTTTATAATACACATTTCTAACCAGAAGTCGATGTTATACTGAATAATTAAACGTAAAAATTTCCATTAAAGTTAGGAAAAGTGTGCATAGCCCCAGTACCACCCCTATAATTGTTCCCTAGAGCACTACACAACATAGCTAGACAAGAGAATTAAATGAGGCATAAAATTTGGATAACTAGGAGCAAAACAGTCTCTATTTGTTAAAGACATAGCTGTATAACTTGAAAACCTGTGAGAATCTATGGAAAACCCACTAGAAACAATAATAAGATTTAATGAAGTACTTGTAATGGCTTTCCCACAAGATCCAGTTCAAAAAGATAAGAGAGGGACTTCCCTGGAGGCGCAATAGTTAAGAATCCACCTGCCAATGCAGGGGACACAGGTTTGAGCCCTGGTCTGGGAAGATCCCACATGCCGTGGAGCAAGTAAGCCCATGTGCCACAACTAATGAGCCTGCGCACCAGAGCCTGTGAGCCACAACTACTGAAGCCTGCATGCCACAGCTACTGAAGCCCAAGTGCCTAGAGCCCATGCTCTGCAACAAGAGGAGCCACCAAAATAAGAAGCCCGTGAACCACAACGAAGAGTAGCCCCTGCTCGCTGCAACTAGAAAAAGCCCATGCACAGCAACAAAGACCCAATGCAGCCAAGATAATAAATAAATAAATAAATTTTATAAATAAAATGAAATACCAGCTGTCAAGACAAGAACACTCTTTTTTAAAAAAATAAGGTAAGAGAAAATATCCCCTTCACAATAGGAACCAAAAATAAGAATAAACCTGAGAGAATATAAAGAAAACTTTAAAATTCTACTAAGCAATAAAAAGACTTGAATAAATAGAAAGCCATACCTTATTCTGCAATAGGAAGACTCACTATTATAAAGACAACCTTTTTCTCTAAATTAACCTATAAGTTCAATAAATCCCTGTCAAAATATCAATAGGTTATTTTGAAATATTTCCTTGACGAAATGATGTTTAGGTTTACCTGTAAGAATAAATATGTGAGAATAGGAAGAAATTTTCTCAAAAAAGATAACAGAGAGGCCTTGCCCCACAGATATGAAAATATATTATGAAGTTACATTAATGAAAATGGAATGGCAGTGGAGCAAGCATAGACATTCAGATCAAAGGAACAGAACAGAAAGCACATATGAAAACTTCATGTATGATAAAGGTGACATTTCAAATCAATGGGTCAAAAATTATTATTCAATAGATGGTACTAAGACAGCTGACTTACCATTTGAAAGGAAAATCCTACTCCAAAACAACTTCAAGACAGATCAAAGATTTAACTATAAAGCTGAAACCACAAAAGTACTAACAGAAAGCACATATAAATCATTTTTATGTATAATCTTGGAGTGGAGAAGGTTTCTGTAAAGAATAGAATGAAATACAGAGGCCATTAAAAATGATTGATAAACTAGACCATATAAGTTTAAACAAAATTTCTCTGTGCATATACCACAGGCAAAGTCAAAATACAACAAATGGGTGTTGGGAACATTTCTACAAATACACACATAATATTTATTTCAATATTACTTCTTATAATAAAAAAATTAGGAGAAAATAATAGCTATTAAGAGGGGCCTGGTTAGGCTTAGCTCAAGATGGTGGAGTAGAATGGTGTGAGCTCACCTGCTTCTTACAAAAACACCAAAAATCACAACTAGCTGCTGAACAAACATAGACAAAAAAACGCTGGAACCTACCATAAAAGATACATCCAAAGACAAAGAAGAAACCACAACAAGATGGTAGGAGGGGCACAATCACAATAAAATCAAATTCCATGCCCACCAGGTGGGTGACCCACAAACTGGAAAACAACTATACCACATAAGTTATCCCATAGTAATGAAAGTTCTGAGCCCTGCAACAGGCTTCCCAGCCTGGGGGTGTGGCAATGGGAAGAGGAGTCTCCAGAAAATCAGGCTTTCAAGGCCAGCAGGGTTTGATCACAGGACTTCCACAGGACTGGGAGAAACAGAAACTCCACTCTTGGAGGGTGCACACAAAGTCTCATGCACATGAGGACCCAGGGGAAAAAAGCAGTGACCCCATAAGAGACTGGGCCAGAGCTACCTGCTAGTACTGGAGGGTATCCTGAAGAGGCAGTGGGCAGCTGTGGCTCACTGCAGGGACAAAGACACTGGCAGCAGCAGTTCTGGGAAGTACTCATTGGCATGAGCCCTCCCACAGGCTGCCATTAGCCCAGCCAAACTGCTTGTAGGCTCCAGTGCTGGGTCGCCTCAAGCCAAACAACCAACAGGCAGGAACACAGCCCCAGCCATCAGCAGACAAGTGGCTTAAAGTCTCTCTGAGCACAGCCCTGCCCACCAGAGGGACAAGACCCAGCTCCAGCTACCACTAGGCAGGAATAAGCCCCTCCCATCAGGAAGCCTGCACAAATCTCTTAGACATCCTCATCCATCAGAGGGCAGACAGCAGAAGCAAGAAGAACAACAATCCTGCAGACTGCAGAATGGAAACTGAAATCACAGAAAGTTAGTCAAAATGAGACATCAGAGGAAATATGTCCCAGATGAAGGAACAAGATGAAACCCCAGAAGAACAACGAAGTGAAGTGGAGATAGCCAACCTACCAGAAAAAGAATTCAGAATAATGATAATGAAGTTGATGCAGGATCTTGGAAAAAAGAATGGAAGCAAGGATTGAGAAGATTCAAGAAATGTTTAAAAAAGACCTAGAAGAACTAGAGAACATACAAACAGAAATGAAAAATAGAATAACTGAAATTAAAAATACACTGGAAGGAATTAATAGCAGAATAACTAAGGCAGAAGAACAGATAAGTGACCTAGAAGACAGAATGGTGGAAATCACTGCGGCAGAACAGAATAAAGAAAAAAGAATGAAAAGAATTGAGGACAGTCTCAGAGACCTCTGGGACAACATTAAACACACCACCATTCACATTATAGGGTCCCAGAAGGAGAAGAGAAAAAGAAAGGGACTGAGAAAATATTTGAAGATTATAGTTGAAATCTTCCCTAATATGGGAAAGGAAATAGTCAATCAAGTCCAGGAAGCACAGAGAGTCCTATACAGAATAAATCCAAGGAGAAACACGTCGAGACACATATTAATCAAACTATCAAAAATTAAATACAAAGAAAAAATGTTAAAAGCAGCAAGGGAAAAGCAACAAATAACATATAAGGGAATCCATATAAGGTTAACAGCTGATCTTTCAGCAGAAACTCTGTAAGCCAGAAGGGAGTGGCAGGACATATTTAAAGTGATGAAGGGGGAAAACCTACAGCCAAGATTACCCAGCAAGGATCTCATTCAGACTCGAAGGAGAAATTTAAAACTTTACAGACAAGCAAAAGTTAAGAGAATTCAGCACCACTAAACCAGCTTAACAACAAATGCTAAAGGAACTTCTCTAGGCAGGAAACACAAGAGAAGGAAAAGACCTACAAAAACAAACCTGAAACAATTAAGAAAATGGTAATAGGAACATACATATTGATAATGTCCTTAAATGTAAATGGATTAAATGCTACAACCAAAAGACATAGACTGGCTGAAATGATACAAAAATAAGACCCATATATATGCTGTCTACAAGAGATCCACTTCAGACCTAGGGACACATACAGACTGAAAGTGAGGAGATGGAAAAAGATATTCCATGCAAATGGAAATCAAAAGAAAGCTGGAGTAGCAATTCTCATATTAGACAAAATAGACTTTAAAATAAAAACTTTTACAAGAGACAAAAAAGGACATTACATAACGATCAAGGAGGGATCAATCCAAGAAGAAGATATAACTATTGTAAATATATATGCACCCAACGTAGGAGCACATCAATATATAAGGCAAATACTAATAGCCATAAAGGGAGAAATCAACAGTAACACCATTATAGTGGGGGACTTTAACACCTCACTTTCATAAATGGACAGATCATCCAGACAGAAAATCAATAAGGAAATACAGGCTTCAAATGACACATTAGAGCAGATGGACTTAATTGAGATTTATATAGCATTCCATCCAAAAGCAGCAGAATATACATTCTTCTCAAGTGCACATGGAACATTCTCCAGGATTGAACACATGCTGAGCCACAAAGCAAGCCTTGGTAGATTTAAGAAAATTGAAATCATATCAAGGATCTTTTCTGACCACAATGCTATGAGATTAGAAATAAAATACAAGAAAAAAAAATGAAAAAACAAGAACACGTGTAGGCTAAACAGTATGCCACTAAACAACCAAAGCTTCACTGAAGAAATCAAAGAGAAAATCAAAAAATACCTAGAGACAAATGAGAACAAAAGCACAGTGATCCAAAACCTATCAGATGCAGTAAAAGCAGCTTTAACAGGGAAGTTTATAGCAATACAATATTACCTCAGGGAACAAGAAAAATCTCAAATTAACAATCTAACCTTATGCCTATAAGCAACTAGAGAAAGAAGAACAAACAAAACCTAAAGTTAGTAGAAAGAAAGAAATCATAAACATCAGAGCAGAAATAAATGAAATAGAGACAAAGAAAACAATAGCAAAGATCAATGAAACTGAAAGCTGGTTCTTTGAAAAGATAAACAAAATTGATAAACCTTTAGCCAGACTCATCAAGTAAAAAACAGGAGAGGACTCAAATCAATGGAATTAGAAAGATGTTACAACAGACACCACAGAAATACAAAGGATCATAAGTGACTATTACAAGCAACTGTATGCCAATAAAATGGACAACCTAGAAGAAATGGACAAATTCTTAGAAAGATACAGTCTCCCAAGATTGAACCAGGAAGAAACAGAAAATATGAATAGACCGATCTCAAGTTCTGAAAGTGAAACTATGATTTTAAAACTCCCAACAAACAAGTCCAGGACCAGATGGCTTCCCAGGTGAATTCTATCAAACCTTGAAAGAAGAGTTAACACTTATCCTTCTGAAAGTATTACAAAAAATTGCAAAGGAAGGAAAACTCCCAAACTCATTCTATGAGGTCGCCATCACCCAGATACCAAAAACAGACAAAGATACCACAAAAAAAGAAAACTACAGGCTAATATCACTGATGAACATAGACGCAAAAATTCTCAACAAAATATTAGCAATCTGAATCCAACAATACACTAAAAGGGTCATACAACATGATCAAGTGGGATTTATTCCAGGGATGCAAGGATTTTTCAATATCTGCAAATCAGTCAGTATGATACACCACATCAACAAATTGGAGAATAAAAGCCATATGATCATCTCAATAGATGTAGAAAAAGCTTTGACAAAATTCACCACCCATTTATGATAAAACCTCTCCAGAAAGTGGACATGGAACAATTCTCAACATAATAAAGGCAATATATGACAAACCTACAGCTAACATCACACTCAGGGGTGAAAAACTGAAAGCATTCCCTCTAAGATCAGGAACATGACAAAGATGTCCACTCTCACCACTTTTATTCAACATAGATTTGGAAGTCCTAGTCATGGGAATCAGAGAAGAAGAAGAAAAAATAAGAGGACTCCAAATTGGAAAAGCAGAAGTTAAACTGTAACTGTTTGCAGATGACATGATACTACTATACATAGAAAATCCTAAAGATGCTACCAGAAAACTACTAGAGCTCATCAATAAATTCAGTAAAGCTGCAGGTTACAAAATTAATACACAGAAATCTGTGGCATTTCTGTACACTAACAACAAAAGACCAGAAAGAGAAATCAAACAATCCAATTTACCATTACATCAAAAAGAATATAATACCTAGGAATAAACCTAAGGAGGCAAAACACCTGTACTCCAAAAACTATAAAACACTCATGAAAGAAATCAAAGATGACACAAACAGATAGAAAGATATACCATGTTCTTGGACTGGAAGAATCAATATTGTTAAAATGACTATACTACCCAAGGCAATCTACAGATTCAATGCAATCCCCAGCAAATTACCAATGGCATTTTTCACAGAACTAGAACAAAAAATCTTTTGTATGGAGACACAAAAGAACCCAAATAGCCAAAGCAATCTTGAGAAAGAAAAACAGAGCTGGAGGAATCAGGCTCCCTGATGTCAGACATTACTACAGAGCTACAGTCATCAAAACAGTATGGTACTGGCACAAAAACATAAATATAGATCAATGGAACAAGATAGAAAGCCCAGAAATAAACCCATGCACCTACAGTCAATTATTCTACGACAAAGGAGACAAGACTATACAATGGAGGAAAGACAGTCTCTTCAGTAAATGGTGTTGGGAAAACTGGACAGCCACATGTAAAAAAATGAAATTAGAACATTCTTTAACATCATACACCAAAATAAATTCAAAGTGGATTAAAGACCTAAATGTAAGACTGGATACTCTAAAACTCTTAGAGGAAAACATAGGCAGAACACTCTTTGACATAAATCACAACAATATCTTTTTTGATCCATATCCCAGAGCAATGGAAATAAAAAGAAAAATAAACAAATTGGACCTAATTAAACTCAAAAGCTTTTGCACAGCAAAGGAAACCACAAGTAAAACAAAAAGACAACCCACAGAATGGGAGAAAATATTTGCAAGTGATACAACCGACAAGGGATTAGTCTCCAAAGTTTACAAACATCACATGTGGATCAATATCAAAAAACAAACTACCCTATCAAAAAATAGGCAGAAGACCTAAATAGACATTTCTCCAAAGAAGACATACAGATGGCCAATAAGCACATGAAATGATGCTCAACATCACTATCAGAGAAATGCAAATCAAAACTACAATGAGGTATCACTTCACACCAGTCAGAATGGCCATCATCAAAAAATCTACAAACAATAAATGCTGGAGAGGGTGTAGAGAAAAAGGAACCCTCCTACACTATTGGTGGGACTGTAAATTGATACAGCCACTATGGAGAACAGTATGGAGGTTCACTAAAAAACTAAAATTAGAGCTACTGCATGATCCAGCAATCCCCCTCCTGGGCATATATCCAGAGAAAACAATAATTTGAAAATATACATGTACCCAAATGTTCATTGCAGCACTGTTTACAATAGCCATGACATGAAAGCAACCTAAACGTCCATCGACAGAGGAATGGATAAAGAAGATGTGGTACATATAGATAATGGAATATTACTCAGCCATTAAAAAGAATGAAATAATGCCATTTGCAGCAACATGGATGGACCTAGAGATTGTCATACTGAGTGAAGTAAGTTAAACAGAGAAAGAGAATCTCTTATATGCAGAACCTAGAAAAAATTATACCAATGAACTTATTTACCAAACAGAAACAGACTCACTGACTTAGAGAACAAACTTATGGTTAGCAGCAGGGGAAGGGTTGGGGCAGGGATAGTTAGGGAGTTTGGGATTGACATGTACACACTGCTATATTTAAAATGGATAACCAACAACGACCTGCTGTATATCACAGGGAACTCTGTTCAATATTATGTAACAACCTAAATGGGAAAAGAATTTGAAAAAGAATAGATACATGTATATGTATAACTGAATCACTTTGCTGTACACCTGAAACTAATACAACATTGTTAATCTACTATACTCCAATATAAAATAAAAAGTTAAAAGAAAGAGGGGCCTTAGTTAAATAAATTCTGTTATATCCATACAATTTAATACTATGAATTTGGGCTTTTTTAATGAAGTAGTTAAGTACTGACATGGAAAGGTGTTAATGATAATTTGTTATGTGAAAAAGCAGGTTGCAGAACTTCCATTGCCGTTAAAAAGGAATATATGCACATTTATTTTTATATAAGAGAGGTATATGTTTGTATATGCACAGAAAATATCTGGGAAGATGTAGAACTGTTGAGTTACTGTCTCTGGGAATTGGTATTGGGGAAAAGAGGGTTGGATAAAGGTTTCTTTCTTTAGTTTATACATTCATTCATTCACTCATTCAACAAATACTGAGTGAACTTCTATTATATGGCAGCACTGTTTTAGGTTCTGGGACTACAGATGAGGCCTCTGCTCTGTGTTGAAGGAGAGACAGACGATAAGCAATGACATAAATGAATAGCACAATTTCAGACACAATATCAACACAATAAGGTCTGTGGAGAAAAAAACGGGGTGATATGATGGAGAGAAGTAGGGGGAAAGGGTTGGGTGGGCTATTTCACATTGCATGGCTGGGCAGGGCCTCTCTGAGGAAGTGACAATTGAGCTGAGACCTAAATGACAAGTAGGAGCCAGCCACCAGAAAATCAAGAAGAAAAGCATTCCAAGGAGAAGGAAGATTCGGTGCAAAGGCCCAAAGGCAAGAACAACCTTGATGTGTTCCAGAAACGGAGGCCAGTATAGCTGGAGCTTAGTAAATGTAGGGGAGAGTTGGAGAAGCTGACTGAGAATCAGACACATAATCTCTGTATTGATTATTTTTCTTTTATCTTTTTTTGTAACAAATTTGTGGTAATTTTTAAAAATAACAATAACACCTTAACACTTTTAAAAGAGAATAAGAGAATCACATAGACTAGCTCCATCACCTACTGGCTAGGTTACCTTAGTCAAGTTAATCTCATTAAGCCTCAGTTTGTTCATTTGTAAAATGAGGAAAAATACACTCACCTCAGAGGGCCAAACCTATGTAATGGGTTGTTTTGGTTAGGGCTCTTTTGGACACAAGGAAGAGAAACTCAGTCAAGCTAGATCAAGAATCAGAAATCCAAGATCAGGAAGTTGAGCACAGTTAGAGCTCATTAAGCCTGGAGCTGTAGGAAAGTTCTGGATGAGGCATGGGCCTCTGCTCTAGAGCTTTGCTATTAACATGACTCATCTACATTACATGTCTGCTTCTTTCTGCACATTTCCCCCACGCATCGTGCTCAACTCAGAAATGCAGCTGAGGGACTTCTCTGGTGGTGCAGTGGGTAAGACTCCATGCTCCCAATGCAGGGGGCTCGGGTTCAATCCCTGGTTGGGGAACTAGATCCTGCATGCACGCCGCAAGTAAGAGTTTGCATGGCACAACTAAGAAGTCCACATGCCACAACTAGGAGCCCACATGATGCAACTAAAAGATCCCACACACCACAACTAAAGAGCCCGCACGCCACAGTGAAGATCCCGCATGCCACAACTAAGACCCGGTGCAGCCTAAATAAATAAATAATAAATAAATATTTAAAAAAAAAAAAGAAATGCAGCTGACACTTGACTTGTTCCATAATGCCCACCCCCCCACCAGCATCCTGGTCTGCTAGACCTGCCCGCTCAACAACTAACTGGCAACTCCCCTCTGCATCTCTTATTTCACTTTCCCAAAAGTGCAATCTGATTGGTCCACATCATCTTGTCAAGCAGGGCCATAAAACTCTCAGGTTGTCTGGCTGGGCTTGGATCAGATGCAATCAGCTGTACCTTAAGGGAAGGGAGGATACAGTACATAGTCAGGCCTGGCTTGCCCATTCAGCAGGAGCTGTAAGTAGAACAGATTCTCCCAGAACGGAGGTGTAAAGATGGCAGGCAAGAAGTGGCTTTTCTGATGCATGTGTGTAGCAGAGTGACTGCCATACAGTAGGTGTTCAAAAAATGGTCACAATTATTAACAGTAACATTATGCCACCTCTTACAGGAAGCCTTCTCAGAACTCTCAAGCTTCTCAAATTTTCCCCCCAGAAGAGAAATCCTACTGCAGGAATTGTCCAATTAAGAAATCATTGAAATTCCTTCATCTAGGGCAGACTTTTAAAGGCTCGTAGGTGTAATGCACTGGGAGGAGGGATATACAAATGAATCAGGCCCCTATCCTGGCCTCAAAGAGCTCCCAGGGTAGTGCAAGGGAAAAGGAAGGCTAAGCCATGAGAGATCCACAGATAGGAAACTCTAGGAGTTCAGAGAAGGGCAAATATTGCTGTTTATCCGTATGTATGCATGTCTCCTGGATACATCCCCTTAGATGTCCCAAAGGCACCTCATACTAAATGTATTTAAAACTGATCTCATCTGCCCCCACCCCCAAACCTGTTCCTCTTCTCAGATTCCCTGTCTCCGTGAGGCAAGTTCATCCACACCTGTTGCCCAAGCTTGAAAGCTGAGCTGCACCCTCTCTCAATGTCAGCTGTTGTAGTTGCTAAAGTTGTCCCTGAGCCTTTAGTGTGTGTTTGTCTTGCCCCAAAGGGCAGAACTAATAATAAACTTGAGAGTTGCTTCAGGAGGGAGAATTTTAAGCCAGCCTGGAACAATACCTGGAGTTCACTAGGGTTGATTTCGGATTTGGCCTCTGGCATCAATGGGTACAATCCCTTTCAGGAAAGTGGGTCAATAAGAGCCTAAAACATTCATGCCATTTTCCCACTAATTCTGCTCCTCAATATCCACCCAACCCTACTCCGAAACAAGAAAAGCTCTAAGCACAAAATTATTCCTAACAAGGCTATTTTCTGATGGTCAAACAGAGAAGTAGTCTTAATATCCAACAAGAGGGGAAGGGTTAAGTGATTCGTGGCACAGCTGTCTGATGGAACATTCTATAACCATTACCGATGGATGATGGCTGTGGAGATTCTATAGCAACAGGGGAAAATTATTATGCTGTAACTAAGGACACAGGGTTATGTGTACACTCCGACTGCAACAACGTAAAAGCTGCGTAGGCTCAGGGTCTGCTGGTGAACATTTAAAATGTCTCATCTACAGGGGGAAAAAATGTCCTAAACTTAAGTAAACCATGAACATCTCTGAGGTTTTTCCTCTCTTTTTCCCCCTTTTCATTCAATCAGTCAACCATCTTAATTACGTGCCTTTTTTGTTACCAGGCCTCCCATTAGGTGCTGGAGATTCAACGAATCACCCATGATTCTTTTTCTCAGGGACATTAGGGCAGAAGAAGAAAGAGATACAAAAATAAACCGTTTCAAAATATATAGGCCAGTCTGTGCGGAACCATTTGTGGATGTGTGCAGGCACGGTCACCCCCTGGCGGCCACCCGACTGTCTTCGGTGGCTCTAACCTCCTCCTGGGCAGTGGCTTCCACCCTCGGGAGTCCAGCCCCAGCCTAGCTTCCTCCAAGACTCCTTCCTCTCCCCCGTTCTGGGGATCTCGACCTCTTAGTAGGTGCTTCAGCCTGAAGTTGGCCTGGACTGATCCCACCCTGCTACTCTCACCCGAGCTCCTCCCTCGCCCAAAGCCTCTCTCCGCTGGGATCTACAATATGATGTCATTCTCACTGGTTCGCATGCGCTCCCACCACTGGCCAATTGGTGCGCCGCTGCCGCAGGTGGGGCCGAGCTTCAGGTTCCTGAGTTCTCTCTTTTCTTTATTCCAATACTTTAAAAAGTGGCAACACCCTACTCGTAAGAAATGCAGGCAAACTCTTGGTTCTAAGAGCCGGATCCAAGAAAAGCTGCGAACCCTAAACTTCACTACTCCCTACTCTGCCTTTGTCGCACCCACTCCAGAGATAGATATCGCCCCTTTCTGACTCCTTCCACCTCCTTTCTCCAAGCGTGGGAATTGAAGCCCAGACCTGTGTGCGGCTCACACTTCTGAGATACTCTAACTGCGCCTGCGTCTGTTCGTAGCCGGCGGGGCTAGCGGGAGGCTGATGCAAGAAAGTCAGGGCGGGGCGCGTCAGATGAGATGGGAGCGGGATTGGAGAGGCCTGTTCCAGCCTTCCAAGTGGAAGTTGCCGTGGGGGCGGGGGGTGAGGGGGTGTTGGAGGGCTATTTGACAGTGTCTGTTAAAACTTTTAAGTGCGGGACTTTCATGGTGGTGTGGTGGTTAAGACTGCAGGAGGCCCGGGTTCCGTCCCTGGTCTGGGAACTAGATCCCACATGCATGCTGCAATTAAGAGTTCACACTAAGGAGCCGGTGAGCGGCAACTAAGGAGCCCCCTGCCGCAACTAAGACCAGACGCAACCAGATAAATATTTTTTTTAAAAACTTTTAAATTCATGTATCCTATTGGCTCAGCAATCCTATTTCCATGTATACACCCAAGAGTCCTAGAGCAGTGCAACAGAATCACCTAGTGGGCCTGCTAAAACGCAGGTTGTCAAGGTTCACCCACTATCAGAGTTTCTGATTCAGTAGGTGCGGAATGGGGCCTGAGAATTTGCATTTCTAACAAGTTGTGAGTAATGCTGATGCTAACTGATTCAGTGACCACACTTCAAGAACCTTTGCTCTAAAGGGAAAAATACTTTGCAAGGACCCATGCGTGAACAAGTATAAGCCTTACTCATTTGTTTGCAATAATGAAAATTGAAAGTGTCACTAGGGGGGTGATTTTATCTGTTAAAAATGGGCTATATCTTTATAAACTGACAGGGAAAGATACTGATGATGGTGGTGGTGGTGGTGGTGATGGTGATGATTATAGTTAACATTCATTGAGTGCTTACACTGTCCTAGGCACTATACTAAGGACTTTTATAGTCATTTAATTTTACAGCAACGCTCAATGATATGGACCATGTCTAACTCACCCTATATGTCCAGTCCAGAACAGGTTCTGGGACCAAGGATCTTGTCTGTAAATTTTTGTGGCTTCATATAGTCAGACTTACCCCCTGTCTGGTGGAGGAGACAAAAATACAAGTAAAGGAAGGCTGTAGGAGCCCAGAGGAATGGATCAGGCAGAGTTTCAGGAAGAGGTAGAACCTGAAATGTGGGTAAGTGTTTGCCAAAAGGGAAGAAAAGGCTGTCTCAGACAAAATGAGTGTGTGGCAAAACATCCCATTCCCAAACCATAGGACTTCAAAGGCCAAACAACATTTCAAAACATTATGAGGTGACAACAAATGCTGGTGAGGATGTAGAGCAACATGAACTCATGCACTGCTGGTAGGAATGCAAATTGGTACAGCCACTTTGGAAGACAGTTTGGTGGTTCATGCCAAACTAAATATACTCTTACTATATGATCCAGTGAACACATTCCTTGGTATTTACCCAACGGATTTGAAAACTCATGTCCACTGACAAAGATTCTTTGCTTGACCAAACTTTAGTCAGGCTTCCCTGAACCTTCTCCCCAGTAAGGCCCATCCATGTACTTACTTCCTTGTAGAATTCAGTTCTAGCTAGAATCCTACTAGGTCAGTTTAGTGAGAATTCCCCACCCTTGATATCTGATCAAACTGCTCATCCACACTATCCCCCAGGTGATACCTGATCACCTAGCCTATCATCAGCAAGAATCCTGTTAGGTCAGTTCAGCCAGAATTCTCCCAGACTTCATGGCTCCTGTTACTAATTTTCCATCCACCAATGCTCCCCCTCAACTTGCTCCTTAGCTATAAATCCCCAGTTTTTCTGGTTGTATTCAGAATTGAGCCCAGTTCTATACTGGAGTCTCTCTTCTGCTGTTGCAATAATTTATTGAATAAAATCTATCTTCACCACTGTAACTTCTGTCCAACTTTGGTTCTCTTTAACAGTTTTTGGTGCCGCAACTCAGATCTGGATCAGAACCACCATCAGACCCTCAACTCGGACAACCAAGCTTCCCATCTCCCACCAAAAATTTTGTCTCCAGTCTGCTTGCTCATTTGGGTGTCCACTGGTGAGTCTGACTCCAACCAAAACCCGGTGCTCCAGATAAATGTCCACTGAAACACGGTGAGGATAGACTTTGATTCTTAAGATTCTGAGTATATTCTAGAAGCCAGGTTAGAGTCCCAGACAAGCAGAGGCTAGTTAGAGTCCTAGGTTTCTCTGTTTGTAACAAGCTGGGTTAGAATCCCAGGCAAGCATCTGTTTCTAAGTTGCTGGGTTTCTCTTTCTGACCCACATTCTGGATAATTTCTTTGGATCTATCTTCTAGTTCACTAATTTACTGTTCATCAAGGTTTAATTTGCTGTCTGATCTATCCACTGACTTTCTGTTTTCAATTGTTATATTTTTTCATATATAGTAGTCCTATTTGGTTCTTTTTCAAATCTACTTGGTCATTTGTTATTATCTTCCATTCTCTGTACATATTTTCAATCTCCTGTTTTATTTCTTTAAAACTATTATAGTTTTATAATATTCTGTGTTTGAAAAATTTAATATCTTTATATGTCCTATGTTTTGTATGTAACCAATATCCTCAGACAAAGGGCTGCCACCCTGCTCTTCTCCCTTCCTCAATCAGGCCCCAATCCCTACTGGGCCATGAACTCATTGTTTTTTTCTTTGCTGGGGCCCCAATGCCTGCTGAGCTGCCAACCCATTCTTCAGCCTTCTGTGCTTGTGCCCTGACCTCCAATAGGCCACTGTTTATCTCTCATTAATATTTCTTGAAAGAATGAATAAATAAATAAAGTGAATTAATGAATAAACAATATTCTCCTTGCTGCCTCTGCCACCCAAGTGCCAACTCCATTTCATTCTAGCTCTGCCAACAGCTCCTCTCCATCTTTGCAGCCTAGTTTAGGTCCCATCACTTCCAACCTAGGTTACTGTCCACCCCCAACCTTTATACTTCCTAACCATTCTGTCTACAAAATCAAGTCCAAATGTTAGGTCTGATCATACCCCACTCCTCTGCTATAGAATATTCAGCAGCTCACCAAGGCCCACTAGAGAAAGATGGAGCCTTCAATCATTGCATTAAACCCTTCTGAAACTGGCACTCCTGTCATCCTCCTCTACTTTTCCTATGCTCGGTTTACAGTGGTTAACACATCAAAAATAGAAGTCATCAGAAGAAAACTCCCAAAATCTCTAACCACCTTTGCCCACCTACTCCCATCTGTGCCAACACAGTCTCCCTGTAACTGTGGATAGCAGGTCACTGCTCCTATCTAAGACCAATTCTTCCACTTGGGCACCTGATCCCACTGCATCTTGCTTCATCAGAGAGAGAATTACTGCAATTCTCCCATCTCTTCTTAAATCCAGCAATATATAAAAATAGCAAAGCTCTGCAACCAAGTTAGGTTTGTGTTGGGAATACAGAGCTGGGTCAATATTTGAAAATCCATCAATGTAATCCTCCAAATTAACAGGCTTATGAGGAAAACCCACATAATCATATCGATTGATGCAGAAAATCAACTGAAAAAATTCAACACCATTCATGATTAAAAAAAAAACTCAGCAAATAGGAGTAGAGGGGAATCTCCTCAACTTGATAAAGAGCAACTATGAAAAACCTACAGCCTACATCATACTTAACAGTGAAAGACTAGATGTTTTCCCCTAAGATTAGGAACAAGATAAGGATGTTCAATCTCACTACACTTTTTCAACATCTAACTGGAAGTCCTAACTAGTGCAATAAGGCAAGAAAAGTAAACAAAAGGCATGTATATTGGAAATAAAGAAATAACACTATACCTATCCACAGATGATATGATGGCTTATGTGAAAAAATATCACATGGAATCTACAAAAAAAAAGCTATTAAGACTGCTATGTGAGGGATACAGCAACATCAGCAAGATACAGGGCTAGGAGGTCCCAATGTTCATCACCCCCATAAACAACAAATAAATAACTACAAATCAACAAAAATAGGGATTGCATTGAATCTGTAGATCACTTTGGGTAGTATGGATATTTTAACAATTTTAATTCTTCCAACCCATGAACATGAGATATCTTTCCATTTATTTGTGTCCTTTCCAATTTCTTTCATCAATGTCTTATAGTTTTCAGTGCAAAGATCTTTCACTTCCTTGATTAAATTTATTCACAAGTATTTTATTCTTTCTCATCGTACTGTGAATGGGATTGTTTCTTTAATTTCTCTTTCTAATAGTTCATTATTGGTGTATAGAAATGAAACTTATTTTTGTAAATTGATTTTGTATCCTGCAACTTTATTGAAATTGTTTATTAATACAATAGTTTTCTAATGGAGTTTTTAAGGTTTTCTATATATAATATCATGTCATCTACAAATAGAGACAATTTTACTTCTTCCCACTCCAAAACTATGCCTTTTATTTATTTTTCTTACCTAATTGTTCTGGCTAGGGCTTCCAGTACTTTGTTGAATAAAAGGTGTAAGAATGGTAATTCTTGTCTTACTCCTGATCTGATAAAAAGTGTTCAGCTCTTCACCATTCTTTCTGGTATTAGTTGTGGGCTTGTCCTATATGGCCTTTATTATGTTGAGGTATAGTCCTTCTATATCCAGTTTGTTGAGAGTTTCTATACTAAAAGGATGTTGAATTTTGTCAAATGATTTTTCTGCATCTATTGAGAAGATCATATGACTTTTATCCTTTATTGTGTTAATGTGGTGTATCACATTTACTGATTTGTGAATGTTGAACCATCACAGCATCCCTGAAATAAATTGTGCTTGATCGTGTTGTATAATCCCTTTAATGTATTATTGAATTTGGTTGGCTAATATTTTGTTGAGGATTTTTGCATCCATGTTCATCAGGGATATTGATCTATAGCTTTTTTTCTTGTAGTGCCCTTGTCTGGATTTGATATCAAGGTAATGTTGGCTTTGTAAAATGAACTGGGAAGTGTTCTCTCATTTTCTATATTTTGGAGGAGTTTGGGAAGATTTGGTCTTAATTCTTCTTTAAATGTTTCGTAGAATTCACCCAAGAAACCATCTACTGTTGGCCTTTTCTTGTTAAGAGATTTTTTACTGTTTATTCAATTTTCTTCCTAGTAATTGCACTGTTCAGATTTTCTGTTTCTTCCTGATTCAGTCATGGTAGGTTTTATGTTTCTAGTAATGTATCCATTTCTTCTAGGTTGTCTAATTTGTTAGCATATAATTGTTCATAGTAATCTCTCATGAGCCTTTGTATTTCTATGATATCAACTGTAATTTCTCCTCTCTCATTTCTGATTTTATTTATTTGAGTCCTCTCTCGTTTTTCCTTGGTAAGTCTAACTAATGATTTTTCAGTTGTTTATCTTTTTTAGAAAAAGTAGCACTTAGTTTTATTGATCTTTTCTATTTTCTTTTTAGTCTCTGTTTCATTCTTCTCTGATCTTTGTTATTCCCTTCTTTCTGCTAACTTGGGGCTTATTTTGTTCTTCTACTTCTAATACATTGGGTGTAAAGTTAAGTGTTTATTTGAGATTTTTCTTATTTCTTTTTTTTTTTTTTTTTTTTGCGGTACGCGGGCCTCTCACTGTTATGGCCTCTCCCGTTGCGGAGCGCAGGCTCCGACGTGCAGGCTCAGCGGCCGTGGCTCACGGGCCCAGCCGCTCCGCAGCATGTGGGATCCTCCCGGACCGGGGCACGAACCCATGTCCCCTGCATTGGTAGGCGGACTCCCAACCACTGTGCCACCAGGGAAGCCAAGATTTTTCTTATTTCTTAATGAAGGCTTTTTTCACTAGAAACTTCCCTCTTAGAACTGCTTTTGCTACATCCCATAAGTTTCAGTATGTTTTGTTTTCATTTTCATCTATCTCAAGGTATTATTTTTATTTCTCTTTTGATTTCTTCTTTAACATGTTGGATTTTCCAAAGCATGTTATTTAATCTCCACTTATTTGTGATTTTTTTCCATTTTCTTGTAAATGATTTCTAGTTTCAGATCATTGTGATCAGAAAGGATACTTGATATGATTTCAATCTTCTTAAATTTATTAAGACTTGATTTGTCACCCAACATATGATCTATCCTGGATAATGTTCCGTGTGAGCTTGAGAAGAATGTGTACTCTGCTGTTCTTGCATGAAATGTTCTATATATATATGTTTGTTCCATCTGTCCTAACATGTAGATTAAATCCAATGTTTTCTTATTGACTTTCTGTCTGGATAGTCTATTGCCAAAAGCAGGGTATTGATGTCCCCTGCTTTTATTGTATTGATGTATATTTCTCTCTTCAGATCCGCTAATATTTGCTTTATATATTTAGGTGCTCCTATGCTTGGTGTATAAATATTTAAAATTGTTATACCTTCTAGATGAATTGACCCTTTTATTATTATATAATGACATTCTTTCTCTTTTTACAATCTTTGTAAAGTCTATTTTGTCTGATATAAATGTAGCTTCTCCTGCTTTCCTTTAGTTTTCATCTGATGGAATACTGTTTTCTATCTCTTCACTTTCACTTTATGTGTGTCCTTAAAGCTGTGGGGAGTCTCTTGTAGGCAACATAAACTTCATATACTTGGAACTTTCTAAAATTCTTAAATTCTTATTGATATTTCTTTCAAGATAGTCTTTTTTTTTTTTTTTTTTTTTTTTTTTTTTTTGGCCTCACTCTTCAGCTTCTGGGATCTTAGTTCCCTGACCAGGGATTGAACCTGGGCCCTCGGAAGTGAAAGCACAGAGTCCTAAAAACTGGACCACCAGGGAATTCCCCAGTTGGAACTTCTTTTTAAGCCATTAAGCCATTTTATGCCGTTTGACTGGAGAATTTATTCTATTTATATTTAAAGTGGTTATTCATATTATGGACTTACTGTTTCCATTTCATTCATTATTTTCAGGTTATTTTTTAATTCCTCTGTGCCTTTATTCCTTTCTTGTTCTCTTCATTTGTGATTTGATGTACTGTACTGGTATGCTTAGATTCCTTTCTATATACTGTAGGCATTTGCTTTATAGTTACCTTGAGGCTTACATAAAACATTACACTTATAACAGTCTACTTTAATCTGATAACTAACTTTTAACACGTACCAAACTCCTCCACGCCCAAATTGTATATTTTTGATGTCAAAATTCCACCTTTTTACACTGTGTATCCATTAAAAAATTATGTTACAGTTATTTTTAACACTTTGGTCTTTTAACCTTCATACTAGAGTTATATGTGATTGACCTAACAGCATTACATTAGAATATTTTTAATTTAATTATATATTTAACTTTACCAGTGAGCATTTTAGTTTCATATGTTTTCCTGTTACTAATTAGCATCTTTTTGTTTCAGCTTGAAGAACTCCTTTAGTATCTCTTTTAAGGCAGATCTGGTGATGATTAAACCCTTCAGCTTTTATGTGTCTGGAAAACTTTTAATCTCTCTTTCAGTTCTGAAGGACAACTTTGTTGAGTAGAGTATTTTTGGCTGGCAGGATTTTTTTTTCTTTCAACACTTTGAATATATCATCTCACTCTCTTCTGGCCTGCAAAGGATTCTTCTGAAAAATTGGCTGATAGTCTTATGTTGGTTCCCTTCTAGGTAACAAGTTCTTCTTCTCTCGCTGCTTTTAAGATCCTCTACTTGTTTTTAACATTTGACAATTAATATGTGGATTATTATCCACATATTATATTATTATATTATCTTTTTTTTGATGATAGAGAAATGGTTTATTCTTTTTTTTTTACAATGGTGTGTTAGTTTCTGCTTTATAACAAAGTGAATCAGTTATACATATATATATGTGTTCCCATATCTCTTCCCTCTTGCATCTCCCTCCCTCCCACCCTCCCTATCCCACCCCTCTAGGTGGTCACAAAGCACCGAGCTGATCTCCCTGTGCTATGCGGCTGCTTCCCACTAGCTATCTATTTTATATTTGGTAGTGTATATATGTCCATGCCACTCTCTCACTTTATCACAGCTTACCCTTCCCCCTCCCCATATCCTCAAGTCCATTCTTTAGTAGGTCTGTGTCTTTATTCCCATCTTACCCCTAGGTTCTTCATGACCTTTTTTTTTTTCTCTTAGATTCCATATATATGTGTTAGCATGCAGTATTTGTTTTTCTCTTTCTGACTTACTTCACTCTGTGTGACAGACTCTAGGTCAATCCACCTCACTACGAATAACTCAATTTCGTTTCTTTTTATGGCTGAGTAATATTCCATTGTATATATGTGCCACATCTTCTTTATCCATTCATCTGATGATGGGCACTTAGGTTGCTTCCATCTCCTGGCTATTGTAAATAGAGCTGCAATGAACATTTTGGTACTGACTCTTTTTGAATTATGGTTTTCTCAGGGTATATGCCCAGCAGTGGGATTGCTGGGTCATATGGTAGTTCTATTTTTAGTGTTTTAAGGAACCTCCATACTGTTCTCCATAGTGGCTGTATCAATTTACATTCCCACCAACAGTGAAAGAGGGTTCCCTTTTCTGCACACCCTCTCCAGCATTTATTGTTTGTAGATTTTTTGATGATGGCCATTCTGACCAATGTGAGGTGACACCTCATTGTAGTTCTTTTTTTTTAACACCTTTATTGGAGTATAATTGCTTTACAATGGTGTGTTAGTTTCTTCTCTATAACAAAGTTAATCAGCTAAACATACATACATCCCCATATCTCCTCCCTCTTGTGTCTAAGACCTGGCACTCCCAAAATACATAAATAAATAAATATCTTTTAAAAATAAAAGCAAAACTAACAAAAACAGAAAACAAAAATCAAAACAGGGACTTCCCTGGTGGCAGAGTGGTTAAGTTCTGCCTGCTGGAGCAGGGCACATGGGTTCGAGCCCTGATCCGGGAGGATCCCACATGCTGCAGAGCAGCTAGGTCCATGTGCCACAACTACTGAGCCTGTGCTCTAGAGCCTGCAAACCACAACTACTGGGCCCACGTGCCTAGAGCCCATGCTCCACAATGAGGGAAGCCACCACAGTGAGAAACCCTCACATTGCAATGAAAAGTAGCCCCTGCTCACTGCAACTAGAGAAAGCCCTTGCACAGCAACAAAGACCTAACACAGCCAAAATAAATAAATAAATAGATAGATAGATAAATAAATAAATAAATTTTTAAAAAATCAAAACAAAAACAGAAAGCAAACTAAGAAAAAAAGCAAAGAATACATAAAACAAACACAAAAAACAGTGGAAAAAAGATTAAAACAAAACAAAAGAAAACAAAGAGAAAAACAAAAAAATGAAAGAACAAAATCGTAAAATAAAAATAGAAAAATAAAAAATATCTTACACAAATTTTTAAAAAAGAAAAGGAAAAAAATTTAAAAAGTAAAAGAATAACAGGAGAGCAAAACAAAAAAAAATTTCCTGGGGTCTCAGCTGTCAGTGTTCTTGCCCCCACAGTGAGGCACTGCCAACCCCCACCTCCCCAGAAGGCCCTCCAATACCTCTAGGTAGGTCTCTGGACCCACTGTGGGCACTGTGGGGGCAGTTCAGCCTCTGACCTGCCCCAACTCCTGCATGTACTTGCCCCCAAAGTCCATGGCTGCTAAAGCTAGACTGGTCTCAGTTGTGGGAGCACTCATTGTCTATTCAGATATTCCACAGATGCAGGGCTTACCAAGCTGATCATGGGGATTTAACCCACAGCTTGTGCAGCTGTACAGAGAGATTTCTGTTCCTCTCCCTTGTGCAGCTGTACAGCCCCTGGGGCTCAGCTTTGGTTTTGGTCCCACTTCTACGTGTGGGCCACCCTCAGGCATCTGTTCCAGGTGAGACGGGGTAAAAGGAACAGCTGACTGGGGCACACTTGCTTGCTCAGGGCAGGGATGGATCAGGTGGTCACAACTGGGGCACTCACACTCACTCTGATGGGATCCCCCTCTAGTGCATGCAGCTGCAGAGACCAGCAGGAGGTTGCAACAGTCTGAGGCACTCTGGTGGGCAGTTCCCGCAGAAGCAGGGGCTGGCGTGTGGGGAGAGAGTCCACGATGACAGCCCAGCCCCTTGCGCACCACTCAACAATGGCACCTTGTTTCCAAGGCAGACCACGCTTCCTCCAGGAGGATTCTCAACCACAGAACCCCTCACTCCTGTCCCCTCAGGTTGTCTCCGCGCACCTGAGCTCCTCATTCCCATCCCTTCAGGCCATCTCCATGCAGCCAACAGGAGCCTTCTCCCCAGGTCCACTCTCCTAACCCCACACTTTAGCACTCAGCCCCCGCCAGCACTGGCAGATTCCCGTCTGAGGTTGGGGCACCCAGGGCTGGTTCCCTGGAGGCTTTGGTTGGGGCAGCGCTCAGGACCCCGGACCCTGCGTGGGCAGAGGAGGCCTAGGCTTGAGGTGCAGGCCAACCTTCTCAGACGGGTGCCCCTCCACTGCATGCAGAGTCAGGGGCTGGAGGGTAGGGAACAGCATTGCAATGGTGGCCCCGCCCCTTGTGCACCACTCAACAGTGGTGCCTTGTTTCTATGGTGGCCTGGGCTTCTTCCACAAACATTCCTGGTTGTGGATCTCTTTACTCCCATTCCTTCAGGCTGTCTCTTCACAGCCAACAGCTGTCCCCTCCCTGGGTCTACTCTCCGAACCCCACTTTCCAGTACCCAGCCCCCCTCCACACCAAGAGACACACAACTCAAGGTGGGGTGCACAGGGCTGCAGCAAGGACCATGTGCATAGATCTTACTCTGTCCTGCTTTCCACAGACCTGTTGCTGTGTTATCCTCTGATCTCCCAATCCCCCAAAGGTCTCTCTCTGTCCCAGCTGATTTCTCCACCATGAGGGGGCTTCTCTGAGTGCAGGAAGCTCTCCTCACCTTCATCTCCCTGTCAGCGGTGCTGGTCCCTTCCTGTTTCCTCTTTTCTTTTTTCTCTTTCTTTCATCTTACCCAGTTGCTGGGGGGTTTTCTTGTCCTTTTAGGTGTCCAAGGTCTTCCACTAGTATTCAGCAGGTGGTCTGTGAGAACTGTTCCATTTGTAGATGTATTCTTGAGGTACTTGTGAGGAGAGGCGAATTCCATGTCCTCCTATTTCACCATCTTGACTCCTAGAGTCAGCAATGATTTTTTAAATATGACACCCAAAGTATAAGCAACAAGAGCAAAATGAAGCAAGTGGGTTACATCAAACTAAAAACCTTCTTCACACCAAAAAACAAAATGTAAAGGCAACCTATGGAATGGGAAAGAATGTTTGCAAATTATATATCTGATAAGGGGTTAATATCCAAAAATATATAAAGAATGCATACAACTCAATAGCAACAAAAACCAACAACCCAATTTAAAAACAGGCAGAGGAAATGAATAGACATTTTTCCAAAAAAGATATACATATGACCAAAAGGTACATGAAAGGGTGCTCAACATCACTAATCATCAGTGAAATGCAAATCAAAACCACAATGAGAGGGACTTCCCTGGTGGCACAGTGGTTAAGAATCCGCCTGCCAATGCAGGGGACACGGGTTTGAACCCTGGTCCGGGAAGATCCCACATGCTGCAGAACTACTAAGCCTGTGCGCCACAACTACTGAGCCTATGCTCTAGAGCCCATGGGCCACAACTACTGAGCCCACATGCCACAACTACTGAAGCCCATGCACCTATAGCCTGTGCTCCACAACAAGAAAAATCACTGCAATGAGAAGCCCATGCACCACAATGAAGAGTAACCCCTGTTCACCGCAACTAGAGAAAGCCCACACACAGCAACAAAAACCCAATGCAGCCAAAAATAAATAAATAAATTTACTTTTAAAAACACAATGAAATATCACCTCATACCTATTAGAACTGCTATTGTTAAAAAGACAAATGATAACAAGTGTTGGCAAAAATGTGTAGAAAACCAAACCTTTGTGCACTATTGATGGAAATGTAAATTGGTATAATCACTACATATAATAGAATGAAGTTTCCTCAAAAAATTAAAAATAGAACTCTCATATGATCCAGCAATCCCACTTTTAGGTCTATGTCCAAAGAAATGACATCACCATCTCAAGAAGATATCTGCATCCCAACATTCATTGCAGAATTATTCACAATAACCAAGAGACTGAAACAACCTAAGTGTCCACTGATGTATGAATGGATTTTTAAAATGTGAATTTATATACATATGTGTGTATGTATACATATATAACACTCACAAATAATGGAATATTATTCAGCCATGAAAAAGAAGGAAGTCTTACCATTTGCAACAATATGGATGGACCTTGGGGGCATTTATGCTAAGTGAAATAAGTCAGACAGAAAAACACAAATACTTATGATCTCACTTATATGTAGAATCTAAAAAAGCCAATGTCATAGAAACATAGTAGAATAATGGTTGCCAAGGAATGGAGAGTGGGGGAAATGGAGACATGTTGGACAAAGGATACAAACTTCCAGTTAAGATGATTGAGTTTTGGGGATCTAATGTAGAGCAAGGTGAATATAGTTAATAATACTGTATTGAATACTTGAAAGTTGTGAAGAGAGTAAATATGAAATGTTCTCACCACAACAAAAGGCAATTATGTAACATAATGGAGGTGTTAACTAACCTTATTTGGTAACCATTTTG
This sequence comes from Leucopleurus acutus, assembly GCF_964270905.1. NCBI lineage: Eukaryota > Metazoa > Chordata > Mammalia > Artiodactyla > Delphinidae > Leucopleurus > Leucopleurus acutus. The sequence continues at coordinate 47,095,355 of NC_139148.1, read as the reverse complement.
CAATATATACATGTATCAAATCATCATGTTGTACACCTTAAACTTAGACAATGTTACATGTCAAATATATCTCAAGATAGCTCAGGAAAAAATCAATTGTATTTCTGTGTGCTACCAAAATTCAACTGGAAAATGGAATTTTAAAAATTACCACTTATAGTAGCTCCACAAAAATGAAATATGTAAAAACCTAAAAACATGTACAGGATATGCAGGCTGAAAACTAAAAAATACTGATGAAAAATCAAAGAACACCTAAATTAACTGAGAACCATACCATGTTCATGGATTAAAAGACTTGTGGAGGTGCAGGAAATTTTTCAGCTCTCTCCAAATTGACCTAAGGATTAAACATAATTCCAATCAAAACTCCAGTGGATTAGTTGTAGATACAGACAAACTGATTTTAAACTTTATATGGAAAGGCAAAAGAACTAGAAGAAAAGAATATTAAAAAGAAGAAATTTGGAATAATCACACTAATTCAAGACTTACTATGGAGCTATAGTAATTAAGACAACATGAAATTTGCATTGATAAAGACATAAATCAACATAAGAGTCCAGAAATAGACCCACGTGAATATAGTCACTTGATTTTTTTTTTACAAAGATACAAAGGCATCTTGATGGTGGGAGAATAGTAATTCTTTTAATGGTTTTGAGAAAATTGGGTATCCATATTTTTTAAATGAACCTCAACTTAAACTCCACACCTTATATAAATATTAAGTCAAAATGGATCATAGATCCAAATGTAAAATTACAAAACATTCAGAAGAATACAAAGGAGAAAATCTTAATGGCATTGGTATAGGCAAATAGTAGACATGACACTAGAGATACAATCCATTAAGATATAATTGATAAATTAGAATTCATTAAAATTTAAAATATTTGCTCTGATATAGTCACTGTTAAAAGAAGGAAAACGTAAACCACTGACTGGGAAATAATATTTGCAAATTACATATCCAATGACGACTTGTAGCCAGAACTCACAAAACTCAATGCTAAGAAAATAAGTGACACAATTCATATGTGGGCAAAAGACATGAGCAGACACGTCACAAAAGAGGATTATAGGATGACAGATAAGCAGATAAAAAGATGTTCACCATCATTAGCCATTAGAGAACTAAAAGCTAAAACTATGAGTACCACTACACACCTTTTACGATATCTAAAGTAAACAATTATAACAACACCAAGTGCTGGTGAGGATGGAGCAGAACTATAGTTAGCAGAACTATAACTCTCATACCTGCATAGTGGGTGGGCAAAATGGTAGAGCCACTCTGAAACACAGTTTGTCAGTTTCTTACAAATATAATTCGTATCACAAAAAAAAGGATGAAAGGAAACTTTTAGAGGTGATGGGTAAGTTTATTACCTGATCGTGGTGATCATGGGTGTATGAATATGTCCAAACTCATCAAATTGTATACATTAAATGTGTGCCCTTTTAATATCAATTATAGCTCAATAAAGCTGTAAAAAGTTAAACATAAATGTACCATAAGGACCAGCAATCCTAAACCAAGTATTTGCTCCACAAAAATAACAATTCTGTACCTGCAAAAATCTGTACACAAATGTTTGTAAAAGCTCCATTCATAATCCCCATATATTGGGAACAACCCAAATAGCCTTCAATGAGGGAATGTATAAACAAACTGTGGTATATCCATACAATGGAGTACCACTCCAGAATTAAAAGGAATAAAGCATTGTTACATGGAACAAAATTAACTAATCTCAAAGCTGAGTGAAAATAATAGCTGTTCTCAAAAGTCCTATATTCTATTCTGTGATTCCATTTATATACTGACAGAAAACAGACCAGTGGTTGTCAGGATTTAGGAATAGAGGGGAAACATGAAAACAAAGGGATAACACAGGCAGTTTAAGGGGTAATAGAACTGTTCTGTATTCTGATTGTGTTTGTTTTTAACCAATCTATACATTTGAAAATTAATAAAGGAAACCTCAACTAAAATTAAAGTTGGGAATGACTCTCATGCATGCATTATCACTGGCCATCCTTTGCATGCACTGACCTTGATTTGCATGCCCAACAGGAAGAAGCATAAGTTGCACTCCCAAACAGAAAGTACAACTACTTTAGTATCCTGAAGGAAGAATTTTCCTTGCTCAGCAACAGCCCAACCAATAAGGAATGGGTGCAGCTCAGCCAATGAGAAACCATCACCACCATGAACTCCTACTTTTCTCCAATGAACTTTTATTTAGAGCTGTCCCTCTCAACTACGCCTGCTTCCCTATAAAAGCAGCCTCTTTTCCTTTGTTCTCTGGACATGTCTGTGGTTTGACATAGATTGCATGTCTTAAAGTGCAATTAATTGCTGTTTCCCAAATAAAACCCATTTTGCTGGTAAAATAACTTCTGTTTTATTAGTTTTCAGTTAATACATGTTAAAATTCATATGACAGACAAATCTGAAATCCATGAGGTAGTATGCAAAAAATATATTTTAAGGTAAGTCTTTAAATATTGTACTTTATTACTTTACAGCAGTTTTAGGTTCACAGCAAAATTGAGAGGAAGGTACAAAGATTTCACATTCACCTCCTGTCCCCACACATGCATAGCTTCCCCCACTTTCAACATCACTCACCCGAATTGTACAGTTGTTATAATTGATTAATCTACATTGACACATTATAATCACCCAAAGTCCATAGTTTACCTTTGGGTTCACTCTTGGTGTCATACAATCTATGAGTTTGGGCAAATGTATAATGCCATGTATCTATTATTATAATATCATACAAAGGATTTTTACTTTCCTAAAAATTCTCTTTGTTCCACCTCTTCATTCCTCCCGCCACCCCAACCCCTGGCATACACTGATCTTTTTACTGTCTTCACAGTAAAAATGGAGACTAATGTTGTCTTTTCCAGAATGTCATAAAATTGGAATCATACAGTATGTAGCCTTTTCAGATTGGCTTCTTTCACTTAGCAATATGCATTTGTTTCCTCCATGTCCTTTTATGATGTGATAGCTCATTTCTTTTTATCATTGAATAATTTCCCACTGTCTGAATGTACCACAGTTTATTTATCCATTCACTTACCAAAGGACATCTTGGTTGCTTCCAAGTTTGGATAATTATGAATAAAGATGCTATAAACATCCATGTCCAGGTTTTTGTGTGGACAAAATTTTCAACTCCTTTTGGGTAAAAACCAAGGAATGTGATTGCTGGATTATATGGTAAGAGTATGTTTAGTTTTGTAAGAAACTGCCAATCTGTCTTCCAAAGTGGCTGTATAGTTTTGCATTTCCACTAGCAATGAATGAGAGTTCCTGTTCCACATCTTCACCAGGATTTGGTGTTATCAGTGTTCCAGATTTGGTCATCCTAATAGGTGGGAAGTGGTATCTCACTGTTGTTTTAATTTGCATTTTCCTGATGACATAGAATGTAAAGCATCATTTCACATGTTTATTCACTATCTGTGTGTCTTCTTTGGTAAAGTATCTGTTAAGGTTTGGGGCCCATTTTTAATCAGGTTGTATGTTTTCTTATAGGCGAGTTTTAAGAATTATTGGTATATTTAGGATAACAGTCCTTTATCAGTGGTGTTTTTGTAAATATTTTCTCTGTCTGTGGCTTGCCTCCTATTTTTCTTGGCATCTTTCGCAGAACAGAAGATTTTAATTTTAATAAAGTCTTGTTTATTATTTCTTTCATAGATCATTCCTTTAGTGTTTTATCTAAAAAGTCATCACCATACCAAGGTCATCTAGGTTTTCTACTATGTTATGTTCTAAGAGTTTTATAGGTTTACATTATACAATTCGGTCTATGATCCATGTTGAGTTGATTTTTTTTGAACTGTGTAAGGTCTGTGTCTAGATTCATTTTTATGCATGTGGATATCCAGTTTTTCCAGCACCATTTATTGAAGAGACTCTCTTTGCTCTATTTTATTGCATTTGCTCCTTTGTCAAAGATCAGTTGACTATATTTATGCAGGTCTATTTACGGACTCTCTATTCTGTTCCATTTATCTATTTGTCAGTTCTTTCCCTAATATCTCACTCTTGATGACTGTAGCTTTATTGTAGTTCTTGGAGTCAGATGATGTCAATCCTATAATTTTGTTCTCTCCTTCAATATGTGTTGGCTATCCTGGGTCTTTTAACTCTCCATATAAACTTTTTTTTTCCTTTGGCCAGTGGCTTGCAGGATCTTAGTTCCCCAACCAATATTTGAACCCCAAGTCCTAACCACTGGGCCACCAGGGAATTCCCTATAAACTTTTGAATCAGTTTGTCAATATCCATAAAAAAACGTGCTGGGGGCTTCCCTGGTGGCACAGTGGTTGAGAGTCCGCCTGCCGATGCAGGGGATGCGGGTTCATGCCCCGGTCCGGGAGGATCCCACATGCCGCAGAGTGGCTGGGCCCATGAGCCATGGCTGCTGGGACTGCACGTCCAGAGCCTGTGTTCCGCAATGGGAGAGGCCACAGCAGTGAGAGGCCCGCGTACTGGGGAAGAAAAAAAAAGTGCTGGGATTTTGATTGGGATTGCATTGAATCTATAGATCAATTTCAGAAGCACTGACATCTTGACAATATTAAATATTCCTACCCATGAACATGGACTCTCTCATCATTTATTTAGTTCTCTTTTGATTTCATTAATCAGCATTTTATAATTTTTCTCATATAGATCTTGTACATGTTTTGTTAGATTTATATCTAAATATTTAATTTTGGGGAAGCTAATGTAAATGATATTACATTTCTAATTTCAAATTCAACTTATTTGTTGCTGATATGTAGAAAAGAAATTGATTTTTGTACATTAAAATCTTATTCTGCAACCTTACTATAATCAATTATTAGTCCCAAGAGTTTTTTGTTGATTCTTTCAATTATCTACAAAGACTATCATGTTATCTGAAAACACAGTTTTATTTCTTCCTTCCCAATCTGTATACATTTTGTTTCCTTTTCTTGTCTTATTGCATTAGCAAAGACTTTCAGAAATGGAATGGTGAGAGAGGAAATCTTTTCCCTGTACCTGATCATAGTGGGAAAGCTTCAAGTTTCTCACCATTAGGTAGGATGTTAGTGATAGATTTTTTCATAGATAGTCCTTATCAAGTTGATAAAGTTCCCCTCTGTTCCTAATTTACTGAGAGTTTATCAGGAATGAGTGCTGGATTTTGTCAAATGTGTTTTCTGCATCTATTGATATGAACATGTGATTTTCTTTTTTAGTTTGTTGATGTGATGGATTTCATTTATCAATTTTCAAACGTTGAACCAGCCTTGCATACCTGGAATAATTTACACATGGTTGCAGTGTATAATTCTTTTTATACCTTGCCGGATTTGATTTGCTAGTATTTTATTGAGAATTTTTGCATCTGTTAAGCCAATATTAAAAATAAAAGTTAAGATAATAGGGTTCAAAATGGCAGCATAAAAAGAGCCTGAACTTACCTCCTCCCAAGGATACAATAAATATACAGCTATATAAGGATCATTCCACCTGAAAAGAATGTGAGAATTGACTTGAGATGTGGGGGCGAGCAGTCACAGCACTATCCCACCACCTTGCTGAAACTAGGGAATGTCTGTTGTTGCAGCACACACACACACACACACACACACACACACACACACACACACACCCCGTTCCCTGGCTGGGGAAGGCGAGTATGACAAGTTGCAGTATTATTCCTCTCCCAGCCTAAAGCCAGCTCAACACTTCCCTGCCACCAGGCTGGGTCTTGCAAATATGAGCAGTTGCAGCATTCTCCTACACCTGGCCTAAAGCTGACATGCACTCAGACAAGGCACTCTACTGCTGTGTTGCTGAAGCCTGCAACTGTATGCAGTCATTTTCCCACTGCCTTTATGAAAAAAGGGAACAAGCCCTGCACCATACACTCTCCAGCTTCCTAGCCAAAGTTGTTGGGCATGTACAATTCACAAAAGGGACAGCACTTGATTGCCTGGCCCTGTTGATCAAGAGGGCTGGCATTCCAGAGCTCCATGGGACTGTAACAATCAGAAAGACAGTTCTCAGCAGGCCACCAACACCAGGGTACTGCACAGACAGCAGACTGAAACACAATCTCAGTCTTCCTGTGAAAAAGGCCTATTTACCTAGCCTGGAACTTCACCCTGAAGTAGAGGCTTCAGGTTTCCCACACATCTAGAGGTTAAGGAGGTGCTCCCAGGGTACATAAGCAGGGAGACACCATCCTTGCCCACCCTCTTGGCCTCACTAATGCTCAACAAGGCTCCCCAGAGTGCAACTTATATACTAGTCAGGAGCCCCAATGTTTGTAGCTGTTACCCAGAGGACACCTCCAGGTCTCCTCATCTGGAAGCCAGCAGAGAATACAATTATGGCTCCACTGGAATGTATATATCTGTGTACTTTAAAAGTACTGCCTGAGGGTCTGACTTCCAATCAGACTGACACTGGGGTTAAATGAGATTCCTCCCCTTGGAACACTGAGAGGTCTCAGTACATCCTCAACATCAGGGGCATATCAAGAATAAATCAGGTGGTATAGACAACTGCAAAGATTTGTGAGACAACCAAGAGCTAGGACGAGGTTGAATGAGAAGGATCATCACCTACACAAGGTCACTCCTTCAAGAATGAGAGAGGTAGCAATATTGCCTAATACATGGAAATAAACATAGAGATCAAAGCAAAGTGAGGAAACAGAAAAATATGTTCAAAATGAAAGAACGAGACAAAACCCTCAGAAATAGATCTTAATGATATGGGAATAATATAATTTATAAAGAATAAAAATGGGCTTCCCTGGTGGCACAGTGGTTGAGAATATGCCTGCCAATGCAGGGGACATGGGTTTGAACGCTGGTCCAGGAAGATCCCACATACTGTGGAGTAACTAAGACCGTGAGCTGCAACTACTGAGCCTGCATTCTAGAGCCCATGCACCACAACTACTGAAGCCTGCGTGCCTAGAACCTATGTTCTGCAACAAGAGAAGCCACCACAATGAGAAACCCATGCACCACAAAGAAGAGTAACCCCTGCTCGTGGCAACTAGAGAAAGCCTGTGCACAGCAATGAAGACCCAATGCAGCCAAAAATAAATAAATAATAATAATAATAAAAAAGTGGTGGCCCCTTAAAAAAAAGAATTCAGGGCTTCCCTGGTGGCGCAGTGGTTGGGTGTCCACCTGCTGATGCAGGGGACATGGGTTCATGCCCCGGTCTGGGGGGGTCCCGCATGCCGAGGAGTGGCTGGGCCTGCGGGCCATGGCTGCTGGGCCTGCACATCCGGGACCTGTGCTCTGTGGCAGGAGGGGCCATGGCAGTGAGAAGCCCACGTACCGCAAAAAAAAAAAAAAAAAAATTCAAAGTGATGGTCATAAAGATTCTCATTGAACTTGGAGAAGAATGGATGAACACAGTGAGAACTTCAAAAAAATTTATAAAATATAAAAAAGAACCAATCAGAGGTGAAAAACACATAACTGAAATGAAAAATACACTAGAGGGAATCAATGGAAGGTTAGATAATACAGAAGAACAGACCAATGATCTGGAAGACAGGGTAGTGGAAATCATCCAATCAGAACAGCAAAAAGAAAACAGAATTCTGTGGAATGAGGATAGTTTAAGGGAACTCTGGGCAACCTCAGGCATACTAACATTTGCATTATAGGGACCTCCAGAAGGAAAAGAAAGAAAGGGGCAGAAAACTTCTTTGTAGAAATAATGGCTGAAAACTTCCCTAACCTGGGGAAAGAAACAGACATCCAAGTATGGAGAGTCCTAAACAAGATGAACCCAAAGAGATCCACACCAAGACACATTACAATTAAAATGCCAAAAGTTAAAAATAAAGAGAATTTTTAAAGCAACAAGTGTAAAACAACTAGTTACATATAAGTGAACCCCCTTAAGATTATCAGTGAATTTTTCAGCAGAAACTTTGCAGGCCAGGAAGAAGTGGCATGATACATTCAAAGTGCTGAAAGGACAAAACTTACACCAAGACTATTCTATTCAGCAAGGTTATCATTCAGAATCGAAGGAGAAATAGTTTGCCAGACAGGCAAAAACTAAACGAATTCATCACCACTAAACCAGCCTTACAAGAAATGATAAAGGGACTTCTTTAAGCAGAATGGAAGAGTCCATAAATAGAAATAAGAAAATATGCAAAAGAGAAAATCTTGGTAAAAACAAATATATAACAAAGCCACTTATAAAGCTAGCATGAAAGGTAAAAAACAAAAGTAGTAATATCAACTAAAAGTACAATAAGTAGTTGAGGGATACACAAAATAAAAAGATTTAAAATAGGCTGTCAAAAATATTAAAAGGGGGAGTAAGTTAAAATATAGTGCTTTTAGAATGCATTTGAATTTAAGCAACTATCAACTTGAAATAATCTGCTTTATATACAGATTGTTAGATATGAACCTCATGGTAACCAAAAACAAAAAACTTATAATAGGTACACAAAAAATAAAGAGAAAGGAATCCAAATATAACACTAAAGAAAATCATCAAACCACAAGGGAAGAGAACAAGAGAAATAGAAAAGAACAGAGAAGAACTGCAAAAAAAACAACCAGAAAACAATGAACAAAACAGCAAAAAGTATATACCTCTCAAAAATTAACTTAAATGTAAATGGACTAAATTATCCAACCAAAAGACATGAAGTGGCTAAATGGATTAAAAAACAAGACCCATATATATGCTGCCTACAAGACACTTACTTCAGATGAAAGGACACACACAGATTGAAAGTTAAAGAATGTAAAAAGATCTTCCATGTAAATGGAAACCAAAAGAAAGCTGGAGTAGCTATACTTATATCAGAGAAAATAGACTTTAAGACAAAGACTGCAATAATATACAAATTAGGTCATTAGATAATGATAAAGG